>NC_133522.1:53224166-53878333 GCF_049354715.1 Callithrix jacchus
TTCTAACAGACTATATTCAGAGCCATTTTCTTTTAACTTTGGGGCGCCTAGATATTTAGATTTTTTTCGATTCACGTAAAATTAGAAATTCGGTATTTTACATTACAGAGCATATTTAGTTGGTGTATATACTCCAAAACAAAGTGGAAAAGGGCATTGTATATTAATTCTGACAGATTATATTCAGATCAATTTTGCTTTTAACATTGGGGTGCCTAGATAATATTTAGAATTTTTTCGGATCCCTTAAATATAGAATTTCTGTATTTTACATGAGAGAGCATATTGAGTTGGTTTATATAATCCAAAAGAGAGTAGAATAGGGCATTGTATATTTTTTCTGAGAGATTATATTCTGCGCAATTTTGTTTTTAACATTTGGGTGCCTAGATAATATTTAGATTTATTCGATTTTGTTAAAATTAGAATTTCTGTATTTCACATGAGAGAGCATATGGAGTTAGTGTATATGCTCCAAAAAAGAGTAGAATAGGGCATTGTATTTTTTTTCTGACAGATGATATTCAGAGCAATTTTGTTTTCAACATTGCGATGCCTAGATAATATTTAGATTTTTTCGATTCGGGTGAAATTAGAATTTCTGTATTTTACATGAGAGAGCATACTGAGTTGGTGTATATAGTCCAAAACAGAGTAGAATAAGGCATTGTGTATTATTTTTAACAGACTTTATTCAGAGACATTGTCTTTTTACATTGAAGCGCCTAGTTATTATTTAGATTTTTTTCAATTCGTGTAAAATTAGAATTTCGGTATTTTACATGAGAGAGCATACTGAGTTGGTGTATATACACAAAAACAGAGTAGAAAAGGGCACTGTATATTTTTTCTTACAGATTATATTCAGAGCAATTTCGATTTTAACACTGGGGTGCCTAGAGCATATTTAAATTTTGTTCGATTCACGTAAATTTAGAATTTTGGTATTTTACATGAGAGAGCATACTGAGTTGGTGTATATGATCCAAAACAAAGTAGAATAGGGCATAGTATATTTTTTCTGACAAATTATATTCGGAGCAATTTTGTTTTTAACATTGTGGTGCCTAGATAATATTTAGATTTATTTCGAATCACTTAAATATAGAATTTCGGTATTTTACATGAGAGAGCATATGGAGTTGGTGTATATACTCTGCAACAGAGTGGAATAGAGCATTGTATATTTTTTCTGACAGAATATATTCAGAGAAATTTTGCTGTTAACATTGGAGTGCCTAGATAATATTTAGATTTTTTTCAATTTTCTTAAATATACAATTTTAGTATTTTACATGAGAGAGCATATGGAGTTTGTGTATATACTCCAAAACAGAATTGAAAAGGGCATTGTATATTTTTTCTGACAGATTATATTCAGAGCAATTTTTTTTTAACATTAGGGTGCCTAGATGATATTTAGATTTGTTCAACTCGATAAAAATTACAATTTCTGTATTTTCCATGAGAGAGCATACTGAGTTTTTGTATATACTCCAAAACAGAGTAGAATAGAACATTGTATATTTTTTATGACACAATATATATAGAGCAATTTTGTATTTAACATTGGGGTGCCTGAATAATACTTAGATTTTTTCGATTCGGGTAAAATTAGAATTTCTGATTATTACATGAGAGAGCATATGGAGATGGTGTATATACTACAAAACGGAGTAGAATAGGGCATTGTATATTTTTTCTGACAGATTATATTCAGAGCAATTTGGTATTTAACATTGGGGTGCCTAGATAATATTTAGATTTTTTACGATTCACATAAAATTATAATTTCTGTATTTTACATGAGAGAGCATAGTGAGTTGGTGTATATACTCCAAAACAGAGTAGAATAAGGCATTGTGTATTTTTCCAAACAGACTATATTCAGAGCAATTTTTTTTTTAACATTGAAGCACCTAGTTATTATTTAGATTTTTTTCGATTCGTGTAAAATTAGAATTTCGGTATTTTACATGAGAGAGAATACTGAGTTGGTATATATTCCCCAAAAGAGAGTTGAAGAGGGCATTGTATATTTTCTCTGACAGATTATATTCAGAGCAATTTTGTTTTAAATATTGGGGTGCCTAGATTATATTTAGATTTTTATCGATTCACCAAAAATTAGAATTTCGTTACTTTACATGAGAGAGCATACTGAGTTGGCGTATATACTCTAAAACAGAATAGAATAAGGCATTGTATATTTTTTGTAGCAGACTATATTCAGAGCCATTTTCTTTTAACTTTGGGGCGCCTAGATATTATTTAGATTTTCTTCGATTTGTGTAAAATTAGAATTTCGGTATTTTATATGAGAGAGCATATTGAATTGGTTTATATACTCCAAAACACATTAGAAAAGGGCATTGCATATTTTTTCTGACAGATTATATTCAGAGCATTCTGCTTTTAACATTGGGGTGCCTAGATAGTATTTAGATTTTTTTCGATTTGCTTAAATACAGAATTTCTGTATTTTACGTGAGAGAGCATATGGAGTTGGTGTATATACTCCGAAACAGAGTAGAATAGGGCATTGTATATTTTTTCTGAGAGATTATATTCAGAGAAATTTTGCTGTTAACATTGGGGTGCCTAGATAATATTTAGATTTTTTTCGATTCTCTTAAATATACAATTTCTGTATTTTACATGAGAGCGCATATGGAGTTGGTGTATATACTCCAAAACAGAATAGAAAAGAGCATTGTATATTTTCTCTGACAGATTATATTTAGAGCAATTTTTGTTAACATTAGGGTGCGTAGATAATATTTAGATTTTTTCAACTCGATTAAAATTACAATTTCTGTATTTTACATGATAGAGCATATTGAGATTTTGTGTATACTCCAAAACAGAGTAGAATAGGGCATTGTATATTTTTTGTGACACAATATATTCAGAGCAATTTTGTATTTAACATTGGGGTGCTTAGATAATATTTCGATTTTTTACGATTCACATAAGATTATAATTTTTGTATTTTACATGGAGAGCATGCTGAGTAGGTGTATATACTCCAAAACAAAGTAGAATAAGGCATTGTGTATTTTTTCTAACAGAGTATATTCAGAGCCATTTTCTTTTTACATTGAAGCGCCTAGTTATTATTTAGATTTTTTTCAATTCGTGTAAAATTAGAATTTCGTTATTTTACATGAGGGAGCACACTGAGTTGGTGTATATACTCAAAAACAGAGTATAAAAGGGCACTGTATATTTTTTCTGAGAGATTATATTCAGAGCAATTTCGCTTTTAACACTGGGGTGCCTAGAGAATATTTAGATATTTTTCGATCCACGTAAATTTAGAATTTTGGTATTTTACATGGGAGAGCGTACTGAGTTGGTGTATACACTCCAGAACAGCATAGAATAGGGCATTGTATATTTTTTCTGACAGATTATTTTCGGATCAATTTTGTTTTTAACATTGGGGTGCCTTGATAATATTTAGATTTATTTCGATTCGCTTAAATACAGAATTTCGGTATTTTATATGAGAGAGCATATGAAGTCGGTGTATATACCCCAAAACAGAGTAGAATTGGGCATTGTATATTTTTTGTAGCAGACTATATTCAGAGCCTTTTTCTTTTATCTTTGGGGCGCCTAGATATTATTTAGAATTTTTTTGATTCTCGTAAAATTAGAATTTCGGTATTTTACATGAGAGATCATATAGAGTTGTTGTATATACTCCAAAACGAGTAGAAAAGGGCTTTGTTTATTTTCTCTAACAGATTATATTCAGAGCAATTTGGCTTTTAACATTCGAATGCCTAGATAATATTTGTATTTTTTTCGATTCACGTAAAATTAGAATTTCGGTATTTTACATGAGAGAGCATATTGAGTTGGTGTATATACTCAAAAACATGGTAGAAAAGCACATTGAATATTTTTTCTGACACATTATATTCAGTGCAATTTTGCTTTTAACATTGGGGTGCCTAGATAATATTTAGATTTTATTCAATTCACGTAAATATAAAATTTCTGTATTTTTTATAAGAGAGTATATGGAGTTGGTGTATATACCCCAAAACAGGGTAGAATAGGGCATTGTATATTTTTTCTGACAGATTATATTCAGAGCAATTTGCTTTTAACATTGGAATGCCTAGATAATATTTAGATTTTTTCAATTTGGTTAAAATTAAAATTTCTTCATTTTACATGAGAGAGCATACTAAGTGGGGGTATATACTACAAAACAGAGTAGAAAAGGGCATTGTATATTTCTTCTGACAGATTATATTTAGAGCAATTTGGCTTTTAATATTGGGGTGCCTAGATAACATTTAGATTTTTCCGATTCACGTAATATTAGAATTTCGGTATTTTACATTAGAGAGCATACAGCTTTGGTGTATATACTTGAAATCAGAGTAGAATAAGGCATTGTGTATTTTTTCTTACAGACAATATTCAGAAACTTTTTTTTACTTTTGGGGCACCTAGATATTAATTAGACTCTTTTCGATACACATAAAATTAAAATTTTGGTATATTACATGAGAGAGCATATTGAGTTGGTGTATATCCTCCAAAACAAAGTAGAAAAGGCATTGTATGTTTTTTCTGACAGATTATATTTAGAGGAATTTTGCTTTTAACATTGGGGAGCCTAGATAATATTTAGAATTTTTTCGATTTGCTTCAATATAGTATTTCTGTATTTTACATTAGAAGGCATATTGAATTGGTGTATATACTCCAAAATAGAGTAGAATAGGGCATTGTATAATTTTTCTGAGAGATTATATGCAGAACAATTTTTTTTTAACATTTGGTTGCCTAGATAATATTTAGGTTTTTTCGATTCCGGTAATATTATAATTTCAGTATTTTACATCAGAAAGCATACTGAGTTGGTGTATATACTGTAAAACAGAGAAGAATAAGGCATTGTATATTTTTTCTAACACACTATATTCAGAGCCATTTTCTTTTAACTTTGAGGCGCCTAGATATTATTTAGATTTTTTTTGATTCTCGTAAAATTAGAATTTCAGTATTTTACTTTAGAGAGCATATTGAGTTGGTGTATATACTCCAAAAGAGAGTAGAAAATGGCATTGTATATTTTTTATGACAGATTATATTCAGAGCAATTTTGCTTTGAACATTGGGGTGCCTAGATAATATTTAGATTTTTGTAGATTCGCCTAAATATAGAATTTCTGTATCTTACATGAGAGAGCGTATGGAGTTGGTGTATATACTCCAAAACAGAGTAGAAAAGGGCATTGTATATTTTCTCTGACAGATTATACACAGATCAATATTGTTTTTAACATTGGGGTGCCTAGATAATATTTAGATTTTTTTTGATTCGCTTAAATATAGCATTTCTCTATTTTACATGAGAGAGCATATGGAGTTGGTGTATATACTCCAATACAGAGTAGAATAGGGCATTGTATATTTTTTCTGACAGATTATATTCAGAGCAATTTTTTTTAACATTGGGGTGCCTAGATTATACTTATATTTTCTTTGAATCGCTTAAATACAGAATTTTTGTATTTTATATGAGAGAGCATATGGAGTTGGTTTATATTCTCCAAAACAGAATAGAATAGGGCATTGTATATTTTTTCTAACACACTATATTCAGAGCCATTATCTTTTAACTTTGGGGCACCCAGATATTTTTTAGATTTTTTTCGATTCGTGTAAAATTAGAATTTCGTTATTTTACATGAGGGAGCATATGGAGTTGGTGTATATACGTTAAAACAGAGTAGAATAAGGCATTGTATATTTTTTCTGACAGATTTTATTCAGAGCATTTTTGTTTTTAACATTGGGGTGCCTAGATAATATTTAGATTTTTTCGATTAGGGTAAAATTAGAATTTCTGTATTTTATATGAGAAAGCATGTTGAGTTGGTGTACATACTACAAAACACAGTAGAAAAGGGCATTGTATATCTTTTCTGACAGATTGTATTCAGAGCAATTTTGATTTTAGCATTTGGGTGTCTAGATAATACTTAGATTTTTTCGATTCGCTTAAATATAGAATTTCTGTATTTTAATTAAGAGAGCAAATGGAGTTGGTGTATATACTTTAAAACAAAGTAGAATAGGGCATTGTATATTTTTTCTGACAGATTATATTACGAGCTATTTGTTTTTAACATTGGGGTGCCTAGATAATATTTAGATTTTATAGATTCTGGTAAAATTAGAATTTCTGTATTTTACATGAGAGAGCATACTGAGTTGGTGTGTATACTCCAAAACAGAGTAGAATAAGGCATTGTATATTTTTTCTAACAGACTATATTCAGAGCCATTTTCTTTTAACTTTGGGGTGCCTAGATATTTTTTAGATTTTTTTCGATTCGTGTAAAATTAGAATTTCGGTATTTTACATGAGAAAACATATTGAGTTCGTGTATATACTCCAAAACAGACTAGATTAGGTCATTGTATATTTTTTATGAAAGATTATATTCAGAGAAATTTTGCTTTTAACATTCGGGTGCCAAGATAATCTTTAGATTTTTTTCGATTCACGTAAAATTAGAATTTCGGTATTTTACATAAGAGAGCATACTGAGTTGGTGTAAATACTCCAAAACAGAGTAGAATAAGGCATTGTATAATTTTTCTAACAGAGTATATTCAGAGCCATTTTCTTTTAACTTTGGGCTTCCTGGATATAATTTAGATTTTTTTTGATTCGCTTAAATATAGAATTTATGTATTTTCGATTAGAGACCATATGGAGTTCCTGTATATACTCCAAAACAGAGTAGAATAGGGCATTGTATATTTTTTTTACAGATTATATTCAGAGCAATTTTGTTTTTAACATTGGGGTGCCTAGATAATATTTAGATTTTTTCGATTCGGGTATTATTAGAATTTGATATTTTACATGAGAGAGCATAGTGAGTTGATGTATATACTCCAAAACAGTGTAGAATAAGGCATTGTATATTTTTTCTAACAGGCTACATTCAGAGCCATTTTCTTTTAACTTTGGGGCGCCTAGATATTCTTTAGATTTTTCTCGATTCGCGTAAAATTAGAATTTCAGTATTTTACATGAGACAGCATTTTGAGTTGGTGTATATACTCCAAAACAGAGTAGAATAAGGCATTGTATATTTTTCCTAACAGACTGTATTCAGAGCCATTTTCTTTTACCTTTGGGGCGCCTAGATATTATTTAGATTTTTGTCGATTTGTGTAAAGTTAGAATATCGGTATTTTACATGAGAGAGCATACAGAGTTAATGTATATATTTGAAATCAGAGTAGAATAAGGTATTGTATATTTTTTCTAACAGACTATATTTAGAGCCATTTTCTTTTATATTTTCAGTGCCTAGATATTATATAGATTTATATCGATTCGTATAAAATTAGAATTTTGGTATTTTACATGAGAGAGCATACTGAGTTGGTGTATATACTCCAAAACAGAGTAGAATAAGGCATTGTATATTTTTTCTAACAGACTATTTTCAGAGCCATTTTCTTTTAAATTTGGGGCGTCTAGATATTATTTAGATTTTTTTCGATTCGCTTAAATATAGAATTCTTGTATTTTACATGAGAGAGCATATGGAGTTGGTGTATATACTCCAAAACAGAGTAGAATAGGGCATTGTATATTTTCTCTGACAGATTATATTCAGAGCAATTTTGTTTTTAACATTGGTGTGCCTAGATAATATTTAGATTTTTTCGATTCGGGTAAAATTAGAATTTCTGTATTTTACATGAGAGAGCATACTGAGATGGTGTATATACTCCAAAACAGAGTAGAATAAGGCATTGTATATTTTTTCAAACAGACTATATTCAGACCAATTTTCTTTTAACTTTGGGGCGTCTAGATATTATTTAGATTTTTTTTTGATTCGCTGAAATATAGAATTTCTTTGTTTTACATGAGAGAGCAGGTAGAGTTGGTGTATATACTCAAAAACAGAGTAGAATAGGGCACTGTATATTTTTTCTGATAGTTTATATTCAGAGCAATTTTGTTGTTAACATTAGGGTTCCTAGATAATTAGATTTTTTCGATTCTGGTAAAATTACGATTTCAGTATTTTACATGAGAGAGCATACTGAGTTGGTCTATTTACTCTAAAACAGAGTAGAATAAGGCATTGTATATTTTTTCTAACAGATTATATTCAGAGGCATTTTCTTTTAACTTTGGAGCATCTAGATATTATTTAGATTTTTTTCAATTCGCGTAAAATAAGAATTTGGGTATTTTACATGAGAGAGCATATTGAGTTGGTATATATACTCCAATAGAGAGTAGAAAGGGGCATTGTATATTTTTTCTGACAGATTATAATCAGAGCAATTTTGCTTTTAACACTGGTGTGCCTAGATAATATTTAGATTTTTTCGATTCGGGTAAAATTAGAATTTTTGTATTTCACACGAGAGATCATATTGAGTTGGTGTATATACTCCAGAACAGAGTAGAAAAGGGCATTGTATATTATTCCTGACAGATTATATTCACAGCAACTTTGCTTTTAACATTGGGGTGCCTAGATAATATTTAGATATTTTTCGATTCACGTAAAATTAGAATTTCCGTATTTTACATGAGAGAGCATACTGAGTTGGTGTATTTACTCCAAAACAGAGTAGAATAAGGCATTGTATATTTTTTCTAACAGACTATATTCAGAGGAATTTTCTTTTTACTTTTGAGCGCCTAGATATTATTTAGATTTTTTCTGATTCACGTAAAATTAGTATTTGTGTATTTTACATGAGAGAGCATACTGAGTTGTTTTTTATACTCCAATAGAGAGTAGAAAAGGGCATTGTATATTTTTCTGACAGATTATATTCAGAGCAATTTAGCTTTTAACATTTGGGTGCCGAGATATGATTTTGATTTTTTCTATTCAGGTAAAATTTGAATTTCTGTATTTCACACGAGAGAGCATACTGAGTTCGTGTATATAATCCAAAACATAGTAGAATAAGGCATTCTATATTTCTTCTAACAGAGTACATTTAGAGCAATTTTCTTTTAAGTTTGGGGCACCTAAATATTATTTATATTTTTTTTAGATTCGCGTGAAATTAGAATTTCTGTATTTTACATGAAAGAGCATACTGAGTTTGTGTATATAATCAAAAACAGAGTAGAATAGAACATTGTATATTTTTTCTGACAGATTATATTCAGAGCAATTTTGTTTTTAGCATTGTGGTGCCTAGATAATATTTAGATTTTTTCGATTCGGGTAAAATTAGAATTTCTGTATTTTACATGAGAGAGCATATTGAGTTGGTGTATATACTACAAAACAGAGTATAAAAGGGCATTGTATATTTTTTCTGACAGATTATACTCTGAGCAAATTTGCTTTTAACATTGTGGTTTTTAGATAATATTTAGATATTTTTCGAGTAACGTAAAATTGGAATTTCGGTATTTAACATGAGAGAGCATACTGAGTTGGTGTATATACTGGAAAACAGAGTAGAATTGGGCGTTGTATATTTTTTCTGATGGATTATCTTCAGTGCAATTTTGTTTTTAACATTGGGGTGCCTAGATAATATTTAGATATTTTCGATTCTGGTAAAATTAGAATTTCTGTATTTCACATGAGAGAGCATATGGAGTTGGTGTATATACTCCAAAAAGAGTAGAATAGGGCATTTAATATTTTTTCTCACAGATCATATTCAGAGCAATTTTGTTTGTAACATTGGGGTGCCTAGAGAATATTTAGATTTTTTCGATTCGGGTAAAATTATAATTTCTGTGTTTTACATAAGAGAGCAACCTGAGTTGGAGTATATACTCCAAAACAGAGTAGAATAAGGCATTGTATATTTTCTCTAACAGACTATATTCAGAGCCATTTTCTTTTAACTTTGGGGTGCCTAGATATTATTTAGATGTTTTCGATTCTGGTAAAATTGGAATTTGTGTATTTTACATGAGAGAGCATACTGAGTTGGTGTATTTCCTTTAAAAAAGAGTAGAATAAGGCATTGTATATTTTTTCTAACAGACAATATTCAGAGCCATTTTGTTTTAACTTTGGAAACCTAGATATTATTTAGATTTTTTTTTTGATTCGCTTGAAATTAGATTTTCGGTATTTTACATGTGAGACCATATTAATTTGGTGTATATACTCCAAAACAGAGTAGAATAGGGCATTGTATATTTTTTCTGACAGATTATATTCAGATCAATTTTGCTGTTAACATTGCGGTGCCTAGATGATATCTAGATTTTTTTCGATTCGCTTAAATATACAATTTCTGTATTTTACATGAGAGAGCATATGGAGTTAGTGTATATACTCCAAAAGAGAGTAGAGAAGGGCATTGTATATTTTCTCTAACAGATTATATTCAGAGCAATTTTTTTTTAACATTGGGGTGGCTAGATAATATTTAGATTTTTTCAACTCGGGTAAAATTAATATTTCTGTATTTTACATGAGAGAGCATATTGAGTTTTTGTATATACTCCAGTACAGAGTAGAATAGGGCATTATATATTTTTTCTCACTGATTATATTCAGAGCAATTTTGTATTAGCATTGGGGTGCCTAGATAATACTTAGATTTTTTCGATTCCGATAAAATTAGAATTTCAGTATTTTATATGAGAGAGCATATTGAGTTGGTGTATATACTCCAAAACAGAGTAGAATTGTGCATTGTATAGTTTTTCTGACAGATTATATTAAGAGCAATTTTCCTTTTAACATTTGTGTGCCTAGATAATATTTAGATATTTTCAATTCGGGTAAAATTAGAATTTCTGTATTTTATATGAGGGAGCATATGGAGTTGGTGTATATACTCCAAAACAAAGTAGAATAGGGCATTATATATTTTTTCTGATAGATTATATTAAGAGCAATTTTGTTTTTAACATTGGGGTGCCTAGAAAACATTTAGATTATTTTCGATTCACGTAAAATTAGAATTTCGGTATTTTACATGAGAGAGCATACTGAGTTGGTGTATTTACTCCAAAACAGAGTAGAATAAGGCATTGTATATATTTTCTAACAGACTATATTCAGAGCCATTTTCTTTTAACTCTGGGGTGCCTAGATATTATTTAGATTTTTTTTCATTGGCATAAAATTAGCATTTCTGTATTTTAAATGAGAGAGCACACTGAGTTGGTATATATACTCCAAAAGAGAGTAGAAAAGGGCATTGTATATTTTCTCTGACAGATTATATTCAGAGCATTTTGCTTTCAACAATGGGGTGACTGATAATATTCACATTTTTTTCGATTCACGTAAAATAAGAATTTCTGTGTTTTACATGAGAGAGCATACTGAGTTGGTGTATATACTCCAAAACAGAGTAGAATATGGCATTGCATATTTTTTTCTGACAGATTATATTCAGAGCAATTTTGCTGTTAACAATGGGGTGCCTAGATAATTAGATTTCTTTCGATTCGCTGAAATTTAGAATTTCCATATTTTACATGAGAGAGCATATTGAATTGCTGTATATACCAAAAAACAGAGTAAAATAGGGCATTGTATATTTTTTTTGACAGATTATATTCAGAACAATTTTGTTTTTAACATTGGGGTGCTTAGATAATATTTAGATTTTCTACAATTCACATAAAATTATAATTTCTGCATTTTACATGAGAGAGCAGAGTGAGTTGGTTTATATACTCCAAACAGAGTAGAATAAGGCATTGTGTATTTTTTCTAACGGACTATATTCAGAGCCATTTTCTTTTTACATTGACGCGCCTAGTTATTATTTAGAATTTTTCGATTCATGTAAAATTAGAATTTCAGTATTTTACATGAGAGAGCATACTGAGTTGGTGTATATACTCAAAAACAGAGTAGAAAAGGGCATTGTATATTTTTTGTGACAGATTATAATCAGACCAATTTTGCTTTTAACACCGGGGTGCCTAGAGAATATTTAGATTTTTTTCGATTCACGTAAATTTAGAATTTTGGTATTTTACATGAGAGAGCATACTGAGTTGGTGTATATACTCCAAAATAGAGTAGAATAGGGCATTGTATATTGTTTCTGACAGATGATATTCAGAGCAATTTTGCTTTTAACATTTAGGTGCCTAGATTATATTTAGATTTATTTCGATTCACTTAAATATAGAATTTTGGTATTTTATATGAGAGAGCGTATGAAGTTGGTGTATATACCGCAAAACAGAGTAAAAAAGGACGTTGTATATTTTTTCTGACAGATTATATTCAGAGCAATTTTGCTTTTAACACTGGGGTGCCTAGAGAATATTTACATTTTTATCGATTCACGTAAAATTAGAATTTTGGCATTTTACATGAGAGAGTATACTGAGTTGCTGTATATACTCCAAAACAGAGTAGAATAGGGCATTGTATATTTTTTTCTGACAGATTATATTCGGAGCAATTTTGCTTATAACATTGGGGTGCCTAGATAATATTTAGATTTATTTCGATTCGCTTAAAAATAGAATTGCGATATTTTATGTTAGAGAGCATATGGAGTCGGTTTATATAACCCAAAAAAGAGTAGAATAGGGCATTGTGTATTTTCTCTGACAGATTACATTCAGAGCAATTTTTTTTAACATTGGGGTGGCTAGATAATATTTAGATTTTTTCAACTCGGGTAAAATTTATATTGCTGTATTTTACATGAGAGAGCATATTGAGTTCTTTTATATACTCCAATACAGAGTTGAATATGGCATTGTATATTTTTTTCTCATTGATTATATTCAGAACAATTTTGTATTTAACATTGGGGTGCCTAGATAATACTTAGATTTTTTCGTTTCGGGTAAAATTACAATGTCTGTATTTTACATGAGAGAGCATATGGAGATGGTGTATATTCTCCAAAACAGAGTGGAATAGAATATTGTATATTTTTTCTGACAGATTATATTCAGAGCAATTTTGTATTTAACATTGGGGTGCCTAGATAATACTTAGATTTTTTGGATTCGGGTAAAATTTGAATTTCTGTATTTTACATGAGAGAGCATATTGAGTTGGTGTATATACTCCAAAACAGAGTAGAATAGGGCATTGTATATATATTTTTTAATTTTTTATTGGATTTAAGTTATGGGGTACATGAGCAGAGCATGCAAGACAGTTGTGTATGTACAGAGATGGCAGTGTGCTTTGCTTTTCTTCTCCCCTTCACCCACATTTGGCATTTCTCCCCAGGCTATCCCTCCATGCCTCTGCCTCCCAGTGGCCCTCCCCTTTTCCCCCAAGTAGACCCCAGTGTTTAGTACTCCCCTTTCCGTGTCCATGTGTTCTCATTTTTCATCACCCACCTATGAGTGAGAATACGCGGTGTTTCATTTTCTGTTCTTGTGTCAGTTTGCTGAGGATGATGTTCTCCAGATTCATCCATGTCCCTACAAACGACACAAACTCATCATTTCTGATTGCTGCATAATATTCCATGGTGTATATGTGCCACATTTTTCCAATCCAGTCTATTATCGATGGGCATTTGGGTTGATTCCAGGTCTTTGCTATTGTAAACAGTGCTGCAATGAACATTCGTGTACATGTGTCCTTATAGTAGAACGATTTATAGTCTTTTGGATATATACCCAGTAATGGGATTGCTGGGTCGAATGGAATTTCTATTTCTTTTTTTTTTTTTTTTCTTTTTGAGACGGAGTTTCGCTCTTGCTACCCAGGCTGGAGTGCAATGGCGCGATCTCGGCTCACCGCAATCTCTGCCTCCTGGGTTCAGGCAATTCTCCTGCCTCAGCCTCCCGAGAAGCTGGGATTACAGGCACGCACCACCGTGCCCAGCTAATTTTTTTGTAATTTTAGTAGAGACAGGGTTTCACCCTGTTGACCAAGATGGTCTCGATCTCTTGTTTTTGTGATCCACCCAACTCGGCCTCCCAAAGTGCTGGGATTACAGGCTTGAGCCACCGCGCCTGCCCTGGAATTTCTATTTCTAAGGCCTTGAGGAATTGCCACACTGTCTTCCACAATGGTTGAACTAATTTACACTCCCACCAACAGTGTAAAAGTGTTCCTTTTTCTCCACATACTCTCCAGCATCTTTTGTCTCCAGATTTTTTTTTTAATTTTTTATTGGATTTTAGGTTTTGGGGTACATAAGCATAGCATGCAAGACAGTTGCGTAGGTACACACATGGCAGTGTGCTTTCCTTTTCTTCTCCCCTTCACCCACATTTGGCATTTCTCCCCAGGCTATACCTTCTGACCTCCCCCTGTCACTGGCCCTCCCCTGTTCCCCCCAATAGACCCCAGTGTTTAGTACTCCCCTTTCTGTGTCCATGTGTTCTCATATTTCATCACCCACCTATGAGTGAGAATAGGGCATTGTATATTTTTTTTGACAGATTATATTCAGAACAATTTTGTTTTCAACACTGGGTTGCCTAGATAATATTTAGATTTTTTATGATACACATAAAATTATAATTTCTGTATTTTACATGAGAGAGCATACTGAGTTGGTGTATATACTCCAAAACAGAGTAGAAAAGGGCACTGTATATTTTTTCTTACAGATTTTATTCAGAGCAATTTTGATTTTAACACTGGGGTGCCTAGAGCATATTTAGATTTTTTTCGATTCAGGTAAATTTAGAACTTTGGTATTTTACATGACAGAGCATACTGAGTTGGTGTATATACTCCAAAACAGAGTAGAATAGGGCACTGTATATTTTTTCTTACAGATTATATTCAGAGCAATTTTGTATTTAACATTGGGGTGCCTAGATAATACTTAGATTTTTTCGATTCGGGTAAAATTAGAATTTCATTGTTTTACATGAGAGAGTAAACTGAGTTGCTTCATATACTCCAAAAAAGAGTATAATAAGGCGTTGTGGATTATGTCTAACAGACTATATTCAGAGCCATTTTCTTTTAACTTTTGTGCACCTAGATATTATTGAGATATTTTTCAATTCACGTAAAATTAGAATTTCTGTATTTTACATGATAGAGCATATTGAGTTGGTGAATATACTACAAAACAAAGTAGAATAGGACATTGTATATTTTTCGTGACAGATTATATTCGGAGCAATTTTGTTTTTAACATTGGGGTGCCTAGATCATTTTTAGATTTTTTTTGATTCACGTAAAATTAGAATTTCTGTATTTTACATGAGATAGCATATTGAGTTGGTGTATATACTCCAAAATAGAGTAGAAAAGAGCATTGTATATTTTTTCTGACAGATTATACTCAGAGTAATTTTGCTTTTAACACTGGGAAGCCTAGATCATTTTTAGATTTTTTTTGATTCGCTTAAATATAGAATTTCTGTATTTTACGTGAGAGTGCATATGAAGTTGGTGTATATTCTCCAAAACAGAGTAGAATAGGGCATTGTATATTTTTTATGATAGATTATATTCAGAGTAATTTTGTTTTTAACATTGGAATGCTTAGATAATATTTAGATTTTTTTCGTTTCGCTTAAATATAGAACTTCTGTAATTTACATGCGAGAACATATAAAGTTGGTGTATATACTGAAAAACAGAGTAGAAAATGGCATTGTATATTTTTTCGGGCAGATTATATTCAGAGCAATTTTGCTTTTAACATTGGGGTGCCTAGATAATACTTAGATTTTTTGCGATTCACATAAAATTAGAATTTATGTATTTTACATGAGAAAGCATACAGAGTTGGTGTATATACTCCAAAATATAGTAGAATAAGGCATTGTATATTTTTCCTCAAAGACTATATTCAGAGCCATTTTCCTTAACTTTGGGGCGCCTAGACACTACTTAGAATTTTTTAGATTCGTGTAAAATTAAAATTTCGGTATTGTACATGAGAGAGCATATTGAGTTGGTTTATATACTCCCAAACAGAGTAGACAAGATCATTGTATATTTTTTGACAGATTATCTTCAGAGCAGTTTGGCTTTTATCATTGGGGTGCCTATGTAACATTTAGATATTTTTCCTTTCACGTAAAATTAGAATTTCGGTATTTTACATGAGAGATCATACTGAGTTGGTGTATATACTCCAAAACAGAGTAGAATAAGGCATTGTATATTTTTTATAACAGACTATATTAAGAGCCATTTTCTTTAAACTTTGGGTCGCCTAGATATTATTTAGATTTTTTTCGACTCGCGTAAACTTAGAATATATATATTTTACATGAGAGATTATATTGAGTTGGTGTATATACTCCAAAACAGAGTAGAAGAGGGCACTGTATATTTTTTCTGACAGATTATATTCAGAGCAACTTTTTTTAACATTAGGATGCCTAGATAATATTTAGATTTTTTCGATTCACGTAAAATTAGAATTTTGGTGTTTTACATGAGAGAGCACACTGAGTTGGTGTATATACTCCAAAACAGAGTAGAAGAGGGCATTGTATATTTTTTCTGACAGATTATATTCAGAACAATTTTTTTTAACATTAGGGTGCCTAGATAATATTTAGATTTTTTCAACTCGATTAAAATTACAATTTCTGTATTTTACATGAGAGAGCATATTGAGTTTTTGTATGTACTCCAAAACAGAGTAGAATAGGGCATTGTATATTATTCTGACAGATGATATTCAGAGCAATTTTTATTTTAACATTTAGGTGACTAGATAATATTTAGATTTATTTCAAATCGCTTAAATATAGAACATCGGTATTTTATAGGAGAGAGCATATGAAGTCAGTGTATATTCCCCAAAACAGAATAGAATAGGGCATTGTATTTTTTATGACAGATTTTATTTAGAGCAATTTTGTTTTTCACATTGGGGTGCCTAGATAATATTTAGGTTTTTTTCGATTCACGTAAAATTAGAATTGCAGTATTTTACATGATAGAGCATAATGAGATGGGGTATATACTCCAGAACAGAGTAGAATAAAGCATTGTACATTTTTTCTAACAGACTATATTTAGAGCCATTTTCTTTTAACTTTGGGGCGCCTAGAAATTATTAGTTTTTTTTCGATTCACGTAAAATTAGGATTTTGGTATTTTACATGAGAGAGCATATTGAGTTGGTGTATATATCCCAAAACAGAGTGGAATAGGGCACTGTGTATTTTTTCTGAGATATTATATTCAGAGCAAGTTTGTTTTTAACATTGGGTTGCCTAGATAATATTTAGATTTTTTTTGATTCACGTAAAATTAGAATTTCTGTATTTTACATGAGAGAGCATATTGAGTTGGTGCCTATACTACAAAACAAAGTAGAAAAAGGCATTGTATATTTTTTCTGACAGATTATATTTAGAGCAATTTTGCTTTTAACATTGTGGTGCCTAGATAATACTTATATTATTTCGATTCGGGTAAAATTATAATTTCTGTATTTTACATGAGAGAGCATACTGAGTTGGTGAATATACTCCAAAACAGAGTAGAATAAGGCATTGTATATTTTTCTAACAGACTGTATTCAGAGCCATTTTCTTTTAACTTTGGGGCGCCTAGATATAATTTAGATTTTTTTCGATTAACGTAAAATTAGAATTTCAGCATTTTACATGAGAGAGGATATGGAATTGTTGTATATACTCCAAAACAGAGTAGAATAGGGCATTGTATATTTTTTCTGAAAGATTATATTCAGAGAAATTTTGTTTTTAACATTAATGTGCCTAGATAATATTTTGATTTTTTCGATTTGGGTAGAATTAGAATTTCTGTATTTTACATGAGAGAGTATATAGAGTTGGTGTATATACTACAAAACATAGAAGTAAAGGGCATTGTATATTTT
This sequence comes from Callithrix jacchus, assembly GCF_049354715.1. Classification (NCBI taxonomy): domain Eukaryota; kingdom Metazoa; phylum Chordata; class Mammalia; order Primates; family Cebidae; genus Callithrix; species Callithrix jacchus. The sequence goes on from NC_133522.1 coordinate 53,241,948, forward strand.
ATCTGACAGATTATATTAAGAGCAATTTTGCTTGTCACATTGGGGTGCCTAGATAATATCTAGAATTTTTTCGATTCGGTTAAATATAGAATTTCTGTATTTTACTTGAGAGAGCATATGAAGTTGGTGTATATACTCCAAAATAGAGTAGAATAAAGCATTCTATATTTTTTCTAACTGACTATATTCACAGACATTTTCGTTTAACTTTGTGCTGCCTAGATATTATTTAGATTTATTTCGATTCACGTAAAATTAGAATTTCGGTATTTTACATGAGAGAGCATATTGAGTTGGTGTGTATCTTCCAAAACAAAGTAAAAAAGGGCATTGTATATTTTTTCTGACAGATTATATTCAGAGCAATTTGTTTTTAACATTGGGGTGCCTAGATAATATTTAGATTTTTTCGATTCTGGTAAAATTAAATTCCTGTATTTTACATGAGAGAGCATACGGAGTTGTTGTATTTACTCCAAAACAGAGTAGAATAAGGTATTGTATATTTTCTCTAACAGACCATATTCATACCCATTTTCGTTTAACTTTGGGGCGCATAGATATTATTTAGATTTTGTTCGATTCGTGTAAAATTAGAATTTCGGTATTTTACATGAGAGAGCATATTGATTTGGTGTATATACGCCAAAGCAGAGTAGAAAAGGGCATTGTATATTTTTTCTGACATATCATATTAAGAGCAAATTTGTTTTTAACATTGGGGTACCTAGCTAATATTTAGATTTTTTTCGATTTGCTTAAATATCGAATTTCTCTATTTTACATGAGAGAGCATATGGAGTTGGTGTATATACTCCAAAACAGAGTAGAAAAGGGTATTGTATATTTTTTCTGACAGATTATATTCAGAGATATTTTGTTTTAAACATTGGGGTGCCTAGATAATATTTAGATTTTTTTCGATTTGTGTAAAATTAGATTTCGGTATTTTACATGAGAGAATATATTGAGTTGGTGTATATACTCCAAAACAGAATAGATTAGGTCATTGTATATTTTTTATGAAAGAGTATATTCAGAGAAATTTTGCTTTTAACATTCGGGTGCCGAGATAATATTTAGATTTTTTTCGATTCACGTAAAATTAGAATTTCCGTATTTTACATAAGAGAGCATACTGAGTTGGTGTAAATACTTCAAAACAGAGTAGAAAAGGGCATTGTATATTTTTTCTTACAAATTATATTCAGAGCAATTTTGTTTTTAACATTGGGGTGCCTAGATAATATTTAGATATTTTTGATTTGCTTAACGATTGAATTTCTGTATTTTACATGAGAGAGCATATGGAGTTAGTGTATATACTCCTAAACAGAGTAGAATAGGGCATTGTATATTTTTTCTGACAGTTTTATATTCAGAGCAATTTTGTTTTTAACTTTGGGGTGCATAGATAATATTTAGATTATTTCGATTCGGGTAAAATTAGAATTTCTGTATTTTACACGAGAGAGCATACTGAGTTAGTGTATATATTCCAAAACATAGTAGAATAAGGCATTATATATTTTTTCTAAGATACTGTATTCAGAGCCATTTTCTTTTAACTTTGGGGTGCCTAGATATTATTTAGATTTTTTTTGATTTGCTTAAATATAGAATTTCTGTATTTTTCATGACAGAGCATGTAGAGTTGGTGTGTATACACAAAATAGAGTAGAATAAGGCATTGTATATTTTTTCTGAGAGTTTATATTCAGAGCAATTTTGTTTTTAACATTAAGGTGCCTTGATAATATTTAGATTTTTTCGATTCGAGTAAAATTAGAGTTTCTGTATTTTACACGAGAGAGCATAGTGAGTTGGTGTATATACTCCAAAATATAGTAGAATAAGGCATTGTATATTATTTCTAACATACTATATTCAGAGCCATTTTCTTTTATCTTTGGGGTGCCTAGATATTATTTAGATTTTTTTCGATTCGCTTAAAAGTAGAATTTCTGTATTTTACATGAGAGAGCATAAGGAGTTGGTGTATATACTCCAAAATAGAGTAGAAAAATCTATTGTATATTTTTTCTGACAGATTATATTCAGAGTAATTTTGCTTTTAACATAGGGGTGCCTAGATAATATTTAGATTTTTTTCGATTCGCTTAAATATAAAATTTCTCCATTTTATATGAGAGAGCATATGGAGTTGGTGTATATACTCCAAAATAGAGTAGAATAAAGCATTCTATATTTTTTCTAACTGACTATATTCACAGACATTTTCGTTTAACTTTGTGCTGCCTAGATATTATTTAGATTTATTTTGATTCACGTAAAATTAGAGTTTCGGTATTTTATATGAGAGAGCATATTGAGTTGATGTATATATTCCAAAACAAAGTAGAAAAGGGCATTGTATATCTTTTTTGACAGATTATATTCAGAGCAATTTGTTTTTAACATTGGAGTGCCTAGATAATATTCAGATTATTTCGATTCTGGTAAAATTAAATTCCTGTATTTTACATGAGAGAGCATACGGAGTTGTTGTATTTACTCCAAAACAGAGTACAATTAGGTATTGTATATTTTCTCTAACAGACCATATTCATACCCATTTTCGTTTAACTTTGGAGCGCATAGATATTATTTAGATTTTTTTCGATTCGTGTAAAGTTAGAATTTCGGTATTTTACATGAGAGAGCATATTGATTTGGTGTATATACTCCAAAGCAGAGTAGAAAAGGTCATTGTATATTTTTTCTGACATATTATATTCAGAGCAATTTTGTTTTTAACATTGGGGTACCTACCTAATATTTAGATTTTTTTCGATTTGCTTAAATATCGAATTTCTCTATTTTATATGAGAGAGCATATGGAGTTGGTGTATATACTCCAAAACAGAGTAGAAAATGGCATTGTATATTTTTTATGACAGATGATATTCAGAGAAATTTTGTTTTAAACATTGGGGTGCCTAGATAATATTTAAATTTTTTTTGATTCGCTTAAATATAAAATTTCTGTATTTTACATTAGAGAGCAGGTAGAGTTGGTGTATATACTCAAAAACAGAGTAGAAAAGGGCATTGTATATGTTTTCTGACAGTTTATATTCAGAGCAATTTTTCTTTTACCATTGGGTGCCTAGATAATATTTAGATTTTTTCGATTCGGGTAAAATTAGAATTTCTGTACTTTACATGAGAGAGCATACTGAGTTGGTGTATATACTCCAAAACACAGTAGAATAAAACATTGTATATTTTTTCTAACAGACTATATTCAGAGCCATTTTCTTTTAACATTGGGGCGCCTAGATATTAATTAGATTTTCTTTCGATTCACGTAAAATTAGAATTTCGGTATTTTACATGAGAGAGCATATAGAGTTGGTGTATATACTCCAAAACAGTAGAAAACGACATTGTATATTTTTTCTGACAGTTTATATTCAGAGCAATTTTGCTTTTAACATTCGGGTGCCTAGATATTATTTAGATTCTTATCGATCACGTAAAATTAGAATTTCGGTATTTTACATGAGAGAGCTTACTGAGTTGGTGTATACACTCGAAAACAGAGTAGAATAAGGCATTGTATATTTTTTTGACAGATTATATTTAGAGCAATTTTGTTTTTAACATTGGGGTGCCTAGATAATATTTAGATTTTTTCCTTTCGGGTAAAATTAGAATTTCTGTATTTTAAAGGAGAGATCATATGAAGATGGTGTATATACTCCAAAACAGAGTAGCATAGGGCATTGTATATTTTTTCTGACAGATTATATTCAGAGCAATATTGTTTTTGGCATTGGGGTGCCTAGATAATATTTAGATTTTTTTATTTGTGTAAAACTGGAATTTCTGTATTTTATATGAGAGACGATACTCAATTGGTGTATATACTCCAAAAAAGAGTAGAATAATGCATTGTTTATTATTTCTAACAGTCTATAGTCAGAGCCATTTTCTTTTAACTTTTGGGCGCCTAGATATTATTTAGATTTTTTTCGATTCTCATAAAATTAGAATTTCGGTATTTTACATTAGAGAGCAGGCTCAGTTGGTGTATATACTCCAAAAGAGAGTAGAATAGGGCATTTTATATTTTTTCTGAAAGATTATATTCAGAGCAATTTTGTTTTTAACACTGACGTGCCTACATAATATTTAGATTATTTCGATTCGGATAAAATTTGAATTTCTGTATTTTACATATCAGAGCATATTGAGTTGGTGTATATACTACAAAACACAGTAGAAAATGCCATTGTGTATTTTTTCTGACAGATTATATTCAGAGCAATTTTGCTTTTAACATTGGGGTGCCTAGGTAATATTTAGATTTTTTTCGATTCACTTAAATATAGAATTTCTGTATTTTACATGAGAGAGCATATGGAGTTGGTTTATATTCTCCAAAACACAGTAGAATAGGGCATTGTGTATTTTCTCTGACAGATTATATTCAGAGCAATTTTGTTTTTAACATTGGGGTGCCTAGACAATATTTATATTTTTTCGATTTGGGTAGAATTAGAATTTTTGTATTTTACATGGGAGAGCATATGGAGTTGGTGTATATACTCCAAAACAGAGTAGAATAAGGCATTGTTTATTTTCTCTAACAGAGTATATTCAGAGCTATTTTTCTGGAACATTGTGGCGCCTAGATATTATTTAGATTTTTTTCGATTCGCGTAAAATTAGAATTTCGGTATTTTACATGAGAGAGCATATGAAGTTTCCGTATATACTCCAAAAAAGAGTAGAATAGGGCATTGTATATTTTTTTCTTACAGATTATATTCAGAGGAATTTTGCTTTTAACATTCAGGTGCCTAAATAATATTTAGATTTGTTTCGATTCGCTTAAATATACAATTTCTGTATTTTACATGAGAGAGCCTACTGAGTTGGTGTATATATTCCAAAACAGTAGAATAGGGCATTGTATATTTTTTCTGACAGATTATATTCAGAGCAATTTTGTTTTTAACATTGGCGTGCCTACATAATATTTAGATTTTTTCGATTCAGGTAAAATTACAGTTTCTGTATTTTACATGAAAGGGAATATTGAGTTGGTTTATATAATGCAAAACAGAGTAGAAAATGGCATTCTGTATTTTCGCTGACAGATTTTATTCAGAGCAATTTTGCTTTTAACATTGGAGTGCCTAGATAATATTTAGATATTTTTCGATTCGCTTAAATATAGAATTCCTGTATTTTACATGAGAAACCATATGCAGTTGGTGTATATACCCCAAAACAGTAGAATAGGGTATTGTATATTTTGTCTGAAAGATTATATTCAGAGCTATTATGTTTTTAACATGGGGTGCCGAGATAATATTTAGATTTTTTTCAGTTCGCTTAAATATAGAATTTCTGTATTTTACATGAGAGAGCATATTGAGGTGTTGTATATACTCCAAAACAGAGTAGAATCGGGCCTTGTATATTTTTTCTGACAGATTATATTCAGAGCAATTTTGTTTTTAACATTGTGTTGCCTAGATAATATTTAGATTTTTTTCGAATCCGGTAAAATTAGAATTTCTCTACTTCACATGAGAGAGCATCCTGAGTTGGTGTATATACTCCAAAACAGATTAGAATAAGGCATTGTATATTTTTTTCTAACAGACTATATTCAGAGCCATTTTCGTTGAACTTTGAGGCGCCTAGATTTTATTTAGGTTTTATTCGATTTGCATAAAATTCGAATTTCGGTATTTTATATGAGAGAGCATATGGAGTTGGTGTATATACACCAAAACAGAGTAGAATCGGGCATTGTATATTTTTTCTGACGGATTATATTCAGAGAAATTTTACTTTTAACATTGGGGTGCATAGATAATATTTAGGTTTTATTCGATTCACGTAAAATTAGAATTTTTGTATTTTACATGACAGAGCAAACTGAGTTGGTGTATATACTCCAAATCAGAGTAGAATAGGGCATTGTTTATTTTATCTGACAAATTATATTCAGAGCAATTTTGTTTATAACATTGGGGTGCATAGGCAATATTTAGATATTTTCGATTAGGGTAGAATTAGAATTTCTGTAATTTACATAAGAGAGCATATTGATTTGGTGTATATAGTACAAAACTGAGTAGAAAAGGGCATTATATATTTTTTGTGACAGATTATATACAGAGCAATTTTGCTTTTAACCTTGTGGTGCCTAGGTAATATTTAGATTTTTTTCGATTCGCTTAAACATGGAATTTCTGTATTTTACATGAGAGAGCATATTGAGTTGGTGTATATTCTCCAAAACAGAGTAGAATAGGGCATTTTATATTTTTTATGACAGATTATATTCAGAGCAATTTTGTTTTAAACATTGCGGTGCCTACATAATATTTTGATTTTTTCGATTCGGGTAAAATTATAATTTCTGTATTTTACATGAGAGAGCATATGGAGTTGGTGTATATACTCCAAAATACAGTAGAATAGGGCATTGTATATTTTTTATGACAGATTTTATTCAGAGAAATTTTGCTTTTAAAATTGAGGTGCCTAGATAATATTTAGATTTTTGTCAATTCGCTTAAATATAGAATTTCTGTATTTTACATGAGAGAGCATATGGAGTTGGTGCATATACTCGAAAACAGAGTAGAATAGGGCATTGTATAATTTTTTTGACAGATTATATTCAGAGCAATTTTTTTTTTAGATTGGGGTGCCTAGATAATTTTTAGATTTTTTTCGATTCATGTAAAATGAGAATTTCGGTATTTTACATGAGAGAGCATACTGAGTTGGTGTATATACTCCAAAACAGAGTAGAATAGGGCATTGTATATTTTTTCTGACAGATTATATTCAGAGCAAGTTTGCTTTTAACATTGGGGTGCCTAGATAATATTTAGATTTTTTTTCGATTCGCATAAATATAGAATTTCTGTATTTTTCATGAGAGAGCATATGGAGTTGGTGTATATACTCCAAAATAGAGTAGAATAGGGCATTGTATATTTTTTCTGACAGATTATATTCAGAGCAATTTTGTTTTTAACATTGCGGTGCCTAGATAATATTAAGATATTTTTCGACTCGAGTCATATTAGAATTTCGGTATTTTACATGAGAGACCATATGGAGTTGGGTTATGTACTCCAAAATAGAGTAGAACAGGGCATTGTATATTTCTTCTGACGGATTATATTCAGAGCAATTTTTTTTAACACTGGGATGCCTGGATAATATTTAGATTTTCGTTGATTCACGTAAAATTAGAATTTCGGTATTTTACATGATAGAGCATACTGAGTTGGTGTATATACTACAAAACATAGTAGAAAAGGGCATTGTATATTTTTTCTGACAGATTATATTCAGAGCAATTTTGCTTTTAAAATTGAGGTGCCTAGATAATATTTAGATTTTTGTCGATTCGCTTAAATATAGAATTTCTGTATTTTACATGAGAGAGCATATGGAGATGGTGTATATCCTCCAAAAAAGAGTAGAATAGGGCATTGTATATTTTTTCTGACAGATTATATTCAGAGCAATTTTGTATTTAACATTGGGGTGTCTAGGCAATATTTAGATTTTTACGATTCACATAAAATTATAATTTTTGTATTTTACATCAGAGAGCATACGGAGTTGGTGTATATACTCGAAAACAGAGTAGAATAAGGCATTGTATATTTTCTTTAACAGACTATATTCAGAGCCATTTTCTTTTAACTCTGGGATGCCTAGATATTATTTAGATTTTTTTCGATTCACGTAAAATTAGAATTTCGGTATTTTACATGAGAGAGCATACTGAGTTGGTATATATACTCCAAAAGAGAGTAGAAAAGAGCATTGTATATTTTCTATGACAGATTATATTCAGAGCAATTTTGCTTTTAACATTGGGGTGCCTAGATAATATTTAGATTTTTTTTGATTAACGTAAATTTAGAATTTCTGTATTTTACATGAGAGAGCATACTGAGCTGGTGTATATACTCCAAAACAGAGTAAAATAAGTCCTTGTATATTTTTTGAAAGCGACTATATTCAGAGCCATTTTCTTTTAACTTTGGGGCGCCTAGATATTATTTAGATTTTTTTCAATTCACGTAAAATTAGAATTTAGGTATTTTACATGAGAGAGTATACTGTGTTGGTGTATATATTCCAAAACAGAGGAGTATAGGGCATTCTATATATTTTTTGACAGATTATATTCAGAGAAATTTTGTTTTCAACATTGGGGTGCCTAGATTATATTTAGATTTTTTTGATTCGGGTAAAATTAGAATTTCTGTATTTTACATGAGAGAGCATATTGAGTTGGTGTATATACTACAAAAAAAGAGTAGAAAAGGGCATTGTATATTTTTTCTGAACGAATATATTTACAGCACTTTTTCTTTTAACGTTGGGGTGTGTGGGAGATATTTAGATTTTTTTCAATTCGCTTTAATATAGAATTTCGGTATTTTACATGAGAGAGCATATGGAGTTGGTGTATATAGTCCAAAACAGAGAAGAAAAAAGCATTGTATATTTTTTCTGACAGATTATATTCAGAGCAATTTTGTTTTTAACATTAAGGTGCCTAGATAATATTTAGATTTTTTTCGATTCGCTTTAATATAGAATTTCTGTACATTACATGAGATAGCATATGGATTTGGTTTATTTACTCCACAACAGAATAGAATAGGGCATTGTATATTTTTTCTCACAGATTTCATTCAGAGCAATTTTGTTTGTAACATTGGGGTGCCGGGATAATATTTAGATTATTTCGATTCTGATAAAATTAGAGTTTCTGTATTTTACATGAGAGAGCATATTGAGTTGGTGTATATAATTCAAAAAAGAGTAGAAAAGGGCATTGTATATATTTTCTGTCAGATTATATTCAGAGCAACTTTGGTTTTGACATTGGGGTGCCTAGATAATATTTAGATTTTTTTGATTTTGGTAAATTTAGAATTTCTGTATTTTACATGATAGAGAATACTGAGTGGGTGTATATACTCCAAAACAGAGTAGAAAAGGGCATTGTATATTTTTTCTGACGGATTGTATTCAGAGCAATTATTTTTTTTAACACTGGGATGCCTAGAGAATATTTAGATTTTCGTTGATTCACGTAAAATTAGAATTTAGGTATATTACATGAGAGAGCATACTGAGTTGGTGTATATACTACAAAACAGTAGAAAAGGGCATTGTATATTTTGTCTGACAGATGATATTCAGAGCAATTTTGCTTTTAACATTGGGGTGCCTAGATAATATTTAGATTTTTTTTATTCGTGGAAAATTAGAATTTCTCTATTTTACATGAGAGAGCATATTGAGTTGGTGTATATATTACAAAACAGAGTAGAAGAGGACATTGTATATTTTTTCTAACAGATTATATTCAGAGCAATTTTGCTTTTAACATTGGGGTGCCTATATAATATCTAGATTTTTTTCTATTTGCTTAAATGTAGAATTTTTGTATTTTACATGAGAGAGCATTCTGAGTTGGTGTATATACTCCGAAACCGAGTAGAATAGGGCATTGTATAATTATTGTGAAAGATTATATTCAGAGCAATTTTGTTTTTAACATTGGGGTGACTAGATAATATTTAAATTTTTTTCGATTCACGTAAAATTAGAATTTCTTTATTTTTCATGAGAGAGCATACTGATTTGGTGTATATACTCCAAAAAAGAGTAGAATAAGGCATTGTATATTTTTTCTAACAGACTATATTCAGAGCCATTTTCTATTAACCTTGGGGCGCCTAGATATTTATTAAGAATTTTTTCGATTCGTGTAAAATTAGAATTTCGGTATTTTACATGACAGAGCATATGGAGTTGGTGTATATACTACAAAACAGAGTAGAATAGGGCATTGTATATTTTCTCTGACAGATTATATTCAGAGAAATTTTGTTTTTAACATTGTGTTGCCTAGATAATATTTAGATGTTTCCATTTTGGGTAAAATTTGAATTTCTATATTTTACATGAGAGAGCATATGGAGTTGGTGTATGTACTACAAAACAGAGTAGAATAGTGCATTGTATATTTTCTCTGACAGATTATATTCAGAGCAATTTTTTTTTTTTTACATTGTGGTGCCTAGACAATATTTCGATTTTTTCGATTCGGGTAAATTTAGAATTTCTGTATTTTACATGAGAGAGCATATTGAGTTGGTGTATATACTACAAAACAGAGTAGAACAGGGCATTATATGTTTTTTCTGACAGATTATATTCAGAGCCATTTTGCTTTAACGTTGGCGTGCCTGGATAATATTTAGAATTTTTGCAATTCGCTTAAATATAGAATTTCCGTATTTTATATTAGAGAGCATATGGAGTTGGTGTATATAGTCCAAAACAGAGTAGAAAAGGGCATTTTATATTTTTTATGACACATTATATTGAGACCAATTTTGCTTTTAACATTGGGGTGCCTGGATAATATTTAGATTTTTTTTGATTCGCTTAAATATAGAATTTCTGTATTTTACATGAGAGAGCATACTGAGTTGGTGTATATACTTCAAAATAGAGTAGAATAAGGCATTGTATATTTTGTCTAACAGACTATATTCAGAGCCATTTTCTTTTAACTTTGGGCCACCTTGTTATTAATTAGATTTTTTTCGATTCACATAAAATGAGAATTTCGGTATTTTACATGAGAGAGCATACTGAGTTGGTGTATATACTCCAAATCAGAGTAAAATAGGGCATTGTATATTTTTTCTGACAGATTATATTCAGAGCAATTTTGCTTTTAACATTGGGGTGCCTAGATAATATTTATATTTCTTTCGATTCACGAAAAATTTTAATTTCGGTATTTAACATGAGAGAGCATACTGAGTTGGTGTACATACTCCAAAACAGAGTAGAATAGGGCATTCTATATTTTCTCTAACAGATTATATTCAGAGAAGTTTTGTTTTTAACATTGGGGTGCCTACGTAATATTTAGATTTTTTTGATTCGGGTAAAATTGGGATTTCTGTATTTTACATGAGAGAGAATATTGAGTTGGTGTATATACTACAAAACCGAGTAGAAAGGGCATTTATATTTTTTTGACAGATTATATTCAGAGCAATTTTGCTTTTAATATTGGGGTGCCAATATAATATTTAGATTTTTTTCGATTTTCTTAAATATAGAATTTCTGTATTTTACAGGAGAGAGCATATGGAGTTGGTGTATATACTCCAAAACAGAGTAAAATAGGGCATTGTATATTTTTTCTGACAGATTATATTCAGAGCAATTTTATTTTTAACATTCAGGTGCCTAGACAATATGTATATTTTTTCGATTAGGGTAGAATTAGAATTTCTGTATTTTACATGAGAGAGCATATGGAGTTGTGTATATACTCCAAAAAAAGTAGAATAAGGCATTGTATATTTTTTCTAACAGACTATATTCGGAGCCATTTTTGTTGATCGTTGGGGCGCCTAGATATTCAGATTTTTTTCATTCACGTAACATTTGAATTTCTGTATTTTACATGAGAGAGCATGTAGAGTTGCTGTATATACTCCAAAACAGAGTAGAATAGGGCATTGTATATTTTTTCTGAAAGATTATATTCAGAGCAATTTTGTTATTATCATTGGAGTGCCTAGATAATATTTAGATATTTTTCGATTTGCTTAAATATAGAATTTCTGTATTTTAGATGAGAGACCATATGGAGTTGGTGTATATACTCCAAAACAGAGTAGAATAGGGCATTGTATATTCTTTCTAACAGATTATATTCAGATAAAATTTGCTTTTAACATTGGGTTGCCTAAATAATATTTAGATTTTTTCGATTCGGGTAAAATTAGAATTTCAGTATTTTACATGAGAAAGCATACTGAGTTGGTGTATATACTCCATAACAGAGTAGAATAAGGCATTGTATATTTTTTTTAACAGACTACATTCCGAGCCATTAACTTTTAACTTCGAAGCGCCTAGATATCATGTAGATTTTTTTCGATTCGCGTAAAATTAAAATTTCTGTATTTTACATGAGAGAGCATATGGAGTTGGTGTATATACCCCAAAACGAAGTAGAATAGGGCATTATATATTTTTTCTGACAGATTTTATGCAGAGCAATTTTGCTTTTAACATTGGGGTGCCTAGATAATATTTAGATTTTTTTCGATTCACGTAAAATGAGAATTTCGGTATTTTACATGAGAGAGCATACTGAGTTGGTGTATATAATCCAAATCAGAGTAGAATAGGGCATTGTATATTTTATCTGACATTATATTCAGAGCAATTTTTTTTTATCATTGAAGTGTCTAGATAATATTTGTATTTTTTTCGATTCACGAAAAATTAGAATTTCGGTATTTAACATGAGAAAGCATACTGAGTTGGTGTACATACTCCAAAACAGTGTAGAATAGGGCATTGTATATTTTCTCTAACAGATTATATTCAGAGAAGTTTTGTTTTTAACATTGGGGTGCCTACGTAATATTTAGATTTTTTTGATTCGGGTAAAATTCTAATTTCTGTATTTTACATGAGAGAGAATATTGAGTTGGTGTATATACTACAAAACAGAGTAGAAAGGGGCATTTATATTTTTTCTGACAGATTATATTCAGAGCAATTTTGCTTTTAATATTGGGGTGCCTATATAATATTTAGATTTTTTTCGATTTTCTTAAATATAGACTTTCTGTATTTTACAGGAGAGAGCATATGGAGTTGGTGTATATACTCCAAAACAGAGTAATATAGGGCATTGTATATTTTTTCTCACAGATCATATTCAGAGCAATTTTGTTTTTAACATTCAGGTGCCTAGACAATATGTATATTTTTTCGATTAGGGTAGAATTAGTATTTCTGTATTTTACATTAGAGAGCATATGGAGTTGTGTATATACTCCAAAAAAAGTAGAATAAGGCATTGTATATTTTTTCTAACAGACTATATTCAGAGCCATTTTTGTTGATCATTGGGGCGCCTCGATATTATTTATATTTTTTTGATTCACGTAAAATTTGAATTTCTGTATTTTACATGAGAGAGCATATAGAGTTGCTGTATATACTCCAAAACAGAGTAGAATAGGGCATTGTATATTTTTTCTAAAAGATTATATTTAGAGCAATTTTGTTTTTATCATTGGGGTGCCTAGATAATATTTAGATATTTTTCGATTCGCTTAAATATAGAATTTCTTTATTTTACATGATAGAGAATATGGAGTTGGTGTATATACTTTAAAACAGAGTGGAATAGGGCATTGTATAGTTTTTTTGACAAATTATATTCAGAACAATTTTGTTTTAAACATTGGGGTGCCTAGATAAAATTTAGATTTCTTTTGATTCACGTAAAATTAGAATTTCTGTAAATTACATGAGAGAGCATACTGAGTTGGTGTATATACTCCAAAAAAGAGTAGAATAAGGCATTGTATATTTAATCTAACAGACTATATTCAGAGACATTTTCTTTTAACTTTGGGGCGTCTAGATATTATTTAGATTTTAATCGATTCACATAAAATTAGAATTTCGGTATTTTACATGAGAGAGCATATTGAGTTGGTGTATATACTCGAAAACAGAATAGAAAAGGGCATTCTATATTTTTTTGACATATTACCTTCAGAGCAATTTATCTTTTAACTTTGGGGTGCCTAGATAATATTTAGATTTTTCTCGATTCACTTAAATATAGAATTTCTGTATTTTACATGAGAGAGCATATGGAGTTGGCGTATATACTCCAAAACAGAGTAGAATAGGGCATTTTTTTTTTCTGACAGATTATATTCAGAGCGATTTTGTTTTTAACTTTGGGGTGTCTAGATAATATTTAGATTTTTTCGATTCGCTTAAATATAGAATTTCTGCATTTTATGTAAGAGAGCATGTGGAGTTGGTGTATATACTCCAAAACAGAGTAGAATAGGGCATTGTGTATTTTTTCTGACAGATTATATTCAGAGCAATTTTTTTTAACACTGAGGTGCCTAGATAATATTTAGATTTTTTCGATTCCAGTAAAATTAGAATTTCTTTATTTTACATGAGAGTGCAACCTGAGATGGTGTATATACTCCGAAACAGAGTAAAATAAGGCATTGTATATTTTTTCTAACAGACTATATTCACAGCCATTTTCTTTTAACTTTGGGGCGTCTAGATACTATTTAGATTTTTTTCGATTAGGTAAAATTAGAATTTCTGTATTTTACCTGAGAGAGCATATTGAGTTGGTGTATATACTGCAAAACCGAGTAGAAATTGGCATTACATATTTTTTCTGACAAATTATATTCAGAGCAATTTTGCTTTTAACATTGGGGTGCCTAGATAATATTTAGATTTTTTTCGATTCGGTTAAATTTAGAAGTTTTGTATTTAACTTGAGAGTACACACTGAGTTGGTTTATATACTCCAAAACAAAGTAGAATAGGGCAATGTATATTTTTTCTAACAGACTATATTCAGAGCCATTTTCTATTAAGTTTGAGGCGCCTAGATATTATTCAGATTTTTTTCGATTTGCGTAAAATGAGAATTTCGGTATTTTACATGAGGGAACAAATTGAGTTGGTGTACATACTCCAAAACAAAGTAGAATAGGGCATTTTATATTTTTTCTGACAGACTATATTTAGAGAAATATTGTTTATAACATTAAGGTGCCTAGATAATATTTAGATTTTTTCGATTCACGTAAAATTTGAATTTCGGTATTTTACATGAGAGAGCATACTGAGTTGGTGTATGTATTTTAAAAGAGTAGAATAAGGCATTGTATATTTCTTCTGACTATTTTCAGAGCCATTTTATTTAGAATTATGGGGCACCTAGATATTATTTAGATTTTTTTCGATTCGCGTAAAATTAGAATTTCGGTATGTTACATGAGAGAGCATACTGAGTTGGTGTATATACTCTAAAACAGAGTAGAATAGGGCATTGTATATTTTTTCTGACAGATTAAATTCAGAGCAATTTTGCTTTTAACATTGGGGTGCCTAGATAATATTTAGATTTTATTCGTTTCACTTAAATATAGAATTCCTTTATTTTACATGAGAGAGTATATGCAGTTGGTGTATATACTCCAAAACAGAGTAGAATAGGGCATTGTATAATTTTTCTGACAGATTATATTCAGAGAAATTTTGTTTTTAGATTGGGGTGCCTAGATAATTTTTAGATTTTTTTCGATTCACGTAAAATAAGAATTTCAGTATTTTACATGAGAGAGCATACTGAGTTGGTGTATATACTCCAAAACAGAGTAGAATAGGGCATTGTATATTTTTTCTGACAGATTATATTCAGAGCAAGTTTGCTTTTAACATTGGGGTGCCTAGATAATATTTAGATTTTTTTCGATTCGCATAAATATAGAATTTCTGTATTTTTCATGAGAGAGCATATGGAGTTGGTGTATATACTCCAAAATAGAGTAGAATAGGGCATTGTATATTTTTTCTGACAGATTATATTCAGAGCGGTTTTGTTTTTAACATTGCGGTGCCTAGATAATATTTAGATTTTTTTCGATTCGCATAAATATAGAATTTCTGTATTTTACATAAGAGAGAATGTGGAGTTGGTGTATATACTCCAAAACAGAGTAGAATAGGGCATTGTATATTTCTTCTGACGGATTATATTCAGAGCAATTTTTTTTTAATACTGGGGTGCCTAGATAATATTTAGATTTTTTCTATTTGAGTAGAGTAAAAATTTCTGTATTTTACGTGAGAGAGCATATTGAGTTGGTGTATATACTACAAATCAGAGAAGTAAAGGGCATTGTATATTTTATCTGACAGATTATATTAAGAGCAATTTTGCTTTTCACATTGGGGTGCCTAGATAATATCTAGAATTATTTCGATTCGCTTAAATATAGATTTTCTGTATTTTACTTGAGAGAGCATATGGAGTTGGTGTATATACTTCAAAACAGAGAAGAATAAGGCATTGTATGTTTTTTCTTACAGACTATATTTAGAACCATTTTCTTTTAACTTTGGGTCGCCTAGATATTATTTAGATTTTTTTCGGTTCGCGTAAATTTAGAATTTCGGTATTTTATATGAGAGAGCATATTGAGTTGGTCTATATACTACAAATCAGTGTAGAAAAGGGCATTGTATATTTTCTCTGAAAGATTATATTCAGAGCAATTTTGCTTTTAACATTGAAGTGCCTAGATAAAATTTAGATTTTTTTCGATTCTCGTAAAATTAGAATTTCGGTATTTTACATGAGAGAGCATACTCAGTTTGTCCAAAACAGAGTAGAATAAGGTATTGTATATTTTTACTAATAGACTATTTTGAGAACCATTTTCTTTTAACTTTGGAGCGCCTAGATATTATTTAGATTATGTTCGATTCTCGTCAGATTAGAATTTCTGTATTTTACATGAGAGAGCATATTGAGTTGTTTATATATTCCAAAACAGAGTAGAAAAGGGCCTTGTATTTTATTTCTGACAGACTATATTCAGAGAAATTTTATTTTTAACATTGGGGTGCCTAGATAATATTTAGATTTTTTCTATTAGAAGTAAAATTAGAATTTTTGTATTTTACATGAGAGAGCATACTGAGTTCGTGTATATAATCCAAAAACGTGTAGAATAAGGAATTGTATATTATTTCTGACAGATTATTTCAGAGCACTTTTTCTTTCTATATTGGGTTGCCTAGATAATATTTAGATTTTTTTCGATTCGCTTAAATATAAAATTTCTCTATTTTACATGAGAGAGCATATGGAGTTGGTGTATATATTCCAAAACAGAGTAGAATAGGGCATTGTATATTTTTTTCTGACAGATTATATTCATATTAATTTTGTTTTTAACACTGGAAGCCTAGATAATATTTAGATTTTTTCAATTCGGGTAAAATTATAATTTCTGTATTTTACATGAGAGAGCATATTGAGTTTGTTTATATACTCCCAAACAGAGTAGAATAAGGCATTGTATATTTTTTCTAACAGACTATATTCAGAGCCATATTCTTTTAACTTTGGGGCGCCTAGACATTATTTAGATTTTTTTCAATTCACATAAAATTAGAATTTCGGTATTTTACATGAGAGAGCATATTTTGTTCGTGTATATACTCCAAAACAGAGTTGGAAAGTGCTTTGTATATTTTTTCTGACAGATTATATTCAGAGCAATTTTGTTTTTAAGATGGGGAGCCTAGATAATATTTAGAATTTTTCGATTTGGGTAAAATTAGAATTTCAGTATTTTACATGAGAGAGCATATACAGTTGGTGTATATACAACAAAACAGAGTAGAAAAGGGCATCGTATATTTTATCTGACAGATTATATTCAGAGCAATATTGTTGTTAACATTGGGGTGCCTAAATAATATTTAGATTTTTTCGATTCGGGTAAAATTAGAAATTCGGTATTTTAAATGAGAGAGCATATTGAGTTGGTGTATATACTACAAAACAAAGTAGAAAAGGGCATTGTATATTTTTTCTGACAGATTATATTCAGGGAAATTTTGCTTTTAACATTGGGGTGCCTAGATAATATTTACATTTTTTTCGATTCGTTTAAATAGAGAATTTCTGTATTTTACATGAGAGAGCGTATGGAGTTGGTGTATATACTTTAAAACAGAGTAGAAAATGGCATTGTATATTTTTTCTGACAGATTATATTCAGAGCAATTTTGTTTTTAACATTTCGGTGCCTAGATAATATTTAGATTTTTTTCGATTCATGTAAAATTAGAGTTTTGGTATTTTACATGTGAGAGCATACTCAGTTGGTGTATATACTCCAAACAAAGTAGAGTAAGGCGTTGTATATTTTTTCTAACAGACTATATTAGAGCCATTTTCTTTAACTTTGGGATGCCTAGATATTATTTAAATTTTTTTGATTCACGTAAAATTAGAATTTCGGTATTTTACATGAGAGAGCATATTGAGTTGGTTTATATACCCAAAAACAGAGTAGAAAAGGGCATTGTATATTTTTTCTAACAGATTACATTCAGAGCAATTTTCCTTATTACATTGGGATGCCTAGATAATATTTAGATTTTTTCGATTTGCTTAAATATAGAATTTCGGTATTTGTCATGAGAGACCATATGGAATTGGTGTATATACTCCTAAACAGAGTAGAATACGCATTTTATATTATTTCTGACATATTATATTCAGAGCAATTTTTTTAATATTTGGGTGCTTAGATAATATTTAGATTTTTTCGATTCACTTAAATATAGAATTTCTGTATTTTTCATGAGAGAGCATATGGAGTTGGTGTAGACAATATTTAGATTTTTTCAATTCGGGTAAAATTAGAATTTCTGTATTTTTCATGAGAAAGCATATTGAGTTGGTCTATATAGTACAAAACAGAGTACAAAAGGGCATTGTATATTTTTTCTGACAGATTATATTCAGAGCAATGGTGCTTTTAACATTGTGGTCCCTAGATAATATTTAGATTTTTTTCAATTTGCTTAAATACGGAGTTTCTGTATTTTACATGAGAGAGGATACTGAGTTGGTATATATACTCCAAAACATAGTAGAATAGGGCATTGTATATTTTTTCTGACAGATTATATTCAGAGCAATTTTGTTCTTAACATTGCGGTGCCTAGATAATATTTAGATTTTTTTTCGATTCGCTTAAATAGAGAATCTGTGTATTTTACATGGGAGAGCATATTGAGTTGGTGTATAAACTACAAAACAGAGTAGAAAAGGGCAATGTATATTTTTTCTGACACATTTATATGCAGAGCAATTTTCTTTTAACATTCGGTTGCCTAGATAATATTTAGATTATTTTCGATTCACTTGAAATTAGAATTTCGGTATTTTATATGTGAGAGCATACTGAGTTGCTCTATATACTCCAAAACAGAGTAGAATAGGACATTGTATATTTTCTCTAACATGCTATATTCAGAGCCATTTTCTTTTAAGTTTCGGGCTCCTAGATATTATTTAGATTTTTTTCGATTCACGTAAAATTACAATTTCGGTATTTTACATGAGAGAGAATACTGAGTTGGTGTATATACTCCAATACAGAGTAGAATAGGGCATTGTATTTTTTTCTGACAGATTATATTCAGAGCAATTTTGCTTTTAACATTGGGGGGCCTAGATAACATTTAGATTTTTTTCGATTTGCTTAAATATAGAATTTCTGTATTTTACATGAGAGAGCAGGTAGAGTTGGTGTATATACTCAAAAACAGAGTAGAATAGGGCATTGTATATTTTTTCTCACAGATTGTATTCAGAGCAATTTTGTTTTTAACATTGGGGTGCCTAGATAATAATTAGATTTTTTCGATTCGGGTAAAATTAGAATTTCTGTATTTTACACGAGAGAGCATACTGTGTTGGTGTATATATTCCAAAACATAGTAGAATCAGGCATTGTATATTTTTTCTAACAGAGTATATTCAGAGCCATTATCTTTTTACTTTGGGGAGCCTAGATAATATTTAGATTTATTTCGATTCGCGTAAATTAGTTATTTTACATGAGAGAGCATATTGATTTGGTGTATACACCACAAAACAGAGTAGAATAGGGCATTGTATATTTTTTCTTAAAAATTATATACAGAGCAATTTTGCTTTTAACTTTGGTGTGCCTAGATAATATTTAAATTATTTTTGATTCTATTTAATATAGAATTACTTTATTTTACATGACATAGAAGGTAGACTTGGTGTATAAACTAAAAAACAGAGTAGAATAGGGCATTGTATATTTTTTCTGCCAGATTATATTCAGAGAAATTTTTTTTTAACATTGGGTGCATATATAATATTTAGATTTTTTTCGATTCACGTAAATGTTGAATTTCGGTATTTTAGGTGAGAGAGCATACTGAGTTGCTGTATATACTTCAAGACAGAGTACAATAGTGCATTATATATTTTTCATGACAGATTATATTCAGAGAAATTTTGTTTTTAACATTGGGGTGCCTAGATAATGTTTTGATTTTTTTGATTCGTGTAAAATTAGAATTTGTGTATTTTACATGAGAGAGCATATTGAGTTGGTGTATATTCTACAAAACAGAGTAGAAAAAAGCATTGTATATTTTCTCTGACAGATTATATTCAGAGCAATTTTGCTTTTAAGATTGGGGTGCCTAGATAACGTTTAGATTTTTTTCGATTCGCTTAAATTTAGAATTTCTGTATTTTACATGAGAGAGCATATGGAGTTGGTGTATATACTCCAAAACTGAGTAGAAAAAGAAATTGTATATTTTTTCTGACAGATTATATTCAGAGCAATTTTGCTTTTAACATTGGGGTGCCTAGATAATATTTAGATTTTTTTCGATTCGGTTAAATTTAGAAATTTTGTATTTAACTTGAGAGTGCATACTGAGTTGGTTTATATACTCCAAAACAAAGTAGAATAGGACAATGTATATTTTTTCTAACAGACTATATTCAGAGCCATTTTCTATTAAGTTTGAGGCGCCTAGATATTATTCAGATTTTTTTCGATTTGCGTAAAATGAGAATTTCGGTATTTTACATGAGGGAACCAATTGAGTTGGTGTACATACTCCAAAACAGAGTAGAATAGGGCATTTTATATTTATTCTGACAGACTATATTTAGAGAAATATTGTTTTTAACATTAAGGTGCCTAGATAATATTTAGATTTTTTCGATTCACGTAAAATTTGAATTTCGGTATTTTATATGAGAGAGCATACTGAGTTGGTGTATATATTTTAAAACAGAGTAGAATAAGGCATTGTATATTTTTTCCAACAGACTATATTCATGGACATTTTCTATTAACTTTGGAACGCCTAGATATTATTTACATTTTTTTTCGATTCACGTAAAATTAGAAATTCAGTATTTTACATGAGAGAAAATACTGAGTTGGTGTATATACTACGAAACAAAGTAGAAAAGGGAATTGTATATTTTTTCTGACAGATTATATACAGAGAAATTTTGTTTTAACATTGTGATGCCTAGATAATATTTAGATTTTGTTTGATTCGCTTAAATATAGAATTCCTGTACTTAACATGAGAGAGCATATGGAGTTGGTGTATATACTCCAAAACAGAGTAGAAAAAAGCATTGTATAATTTTTTTGACAAATTATATTCCGAGCAATTTTGCTTTTAACATTGGGGTGCCTAGATAATATTTAGATATTTTCGATTCGGGTAAAATTACAATTTCTGTATTTTACATGAGAGAGCATATTGAGTTGGTGTATATACTACAAAACAGACTAGAATAAGGCATTGTATATTTTTTCTGACAGATTATGTTCAGAGCAATTTTGTTTTTAACATTCGGGTGCCTAGATTATATTTCCATTTTTTCGATTCACGTAAAATTAGAATTTCGGTATTTTACATGACACAGCATATTGAGTTGTTTTATATACTACAAAACGGAGTAGAAAAGAACATTGTATGTTTTTTCTGTCAGACTATATTCGGAGCAATGTTGCTTTTAACATTTGGGTGCCTAGGTAATATTTAGATTTTTTTCAATTCGATTAAATATTGAAATTTTGTATTTTACATGGGAGAGCATATTGAGTTGGTGTATATACTCCAAAACAGAGTAGAATAGGGCACTGTAAATTTTTTCTGACAGATTACATTCAGAGCAATTTAGTTTTTAACATTGGGGTGCCTAGATAATATTTAGATTTTATCGATTTAGGTAAAATTAGAATTTCGGTATTTTACTTGAGAGAGCACACTGAGTTGGTGTATATACTCCAAAAGAGAGTAGAATAAGGCATTGTATAATTTTTCTAACAGAGTATATTGAGAGCCATTTTCTTTTATGTATCGGAAGCCTAGATATTATTTAGATTTTTTTTGATTCTCGTAAGATTAGAATTTCGTCATTTTACATGAGAGAGCATATTGAGTTGGTGTATATACTCCAAAAGAGAGTAGAAAAAGGCATTGTATATTTTTTTTTGATATATTATATTCAGAGCAATTTTGCTTTTAAGATTTGGGTGCCTGGATAATATTTAGATTTTTTTCGATTTGCTTAAATATAGAATTTCTGTATTTTATAAGAGAGAGTATATGGAGTTGGTTTATATACTCCAAAACAGAGTAGAATAGGGCATTGTATATTTTTTCTGACAGATTATATTCCGAGCAATTTTGTTTTTAACATTGGGGTGCCTAGATAATATTTAGATTTCTTCGTTTTGGGTAAAATTAGAATTTCTGTATTTTACATGAGAGAGCATATTGAGTTGGTGTATATACTCCCAAACAGAGTAGAAAAGGGAATTTTATATTTTTCTGACAGATTATATTCAAAGCAATATACTACTAACATTGGGGAGCTTAGAAAATATTTAGATTATATTCGAATATTGTAAATTTTGAATTTCTCTATTTTACATGAGAGAGCATATTGAGTTGGTGTATATATATACTCCAAAACAGAGTAGAAAAGGGCATTGTATATTTCTGCTGACAGAGTATTTTCAGAGAAAATTTGCTTTTTACCTTGGGGTGCCTATATTATATTTAGATTTCTTTGATTCGCATAAAATTAAAATTTCGGTATTTTACGTGAGAGAGCATATTGAGTTGGTGTATATACTTCAAAACAGAGTAGAAAATGACATTGTATATTTTTTCTGACAGAATATATTCAGAGCAATTTTGCTTTTTAGATTGGGATGCCTAGATAATATTTAGATTTTTTTGAATTTCATAAATTTAGAACTTTGTTCTTTTACATCAGAGAGCATATTGAGTTGGTGTGTATACTCCAAAACCGTGTATAAAAAGGCATTGTATGTTTTTTATGACAGATTATATTCAGAGAAATTTTCCTTTTTACCTTGGGGGACCTAGATAATATTTAGATTTGTTTCGATTTACGTAAAATCAGAATTTCTGTATTTTACATGAGACAGCATATTGTGTTGATGTGTATACCCCAAAACAGATTAGAAAAGGGTATTGTATATTTTTTCTGACATATTATTTTCTGAGCAATTTTTCTATGAACATTGGGATGCCTAGATAATATTTATATTTTATTCGATTAGCGTATATTTAGAATTTCAGTATTTTACATGAAAGAGCATATTTAATTAGTGTATATACTCCCAAACAGAGTAAAAAAGGGCATTGTATATTTTTTCTGACAGATTGTATTCAGAGAAATTTTTCTTTTTAAATTGGGGTGCTTAGATAATATTTAGATTTCTTTCGATTCGCGTATATTTAGAATTTCTGTATTTTACATGAGAGAGCATATTGATTTGGTGTATATACTCCAAAACAGAGTAGAAAAGGGCATTGTATATTTTTTCTGACAGATTATATTCAGAGCAATTTTGCTGTTAACATTGGGGTGCCTAGGTAATAATTAGAATTTATTCGATTTGCGTAAATTGAGAATTTTCGTATTTTACAAGGGAGAGCATATTGAGTTGATGTATATACTCCAAAACACAGTAGAAAAGGGCATTGTACATTTTTTCTGACAGATTATATTCAGAGCAATTCTGCTTTCACATTGGGGATCCCAGATAATATTTAAATTTATTTCGATTCGCCTAAATTTAGAATTTCGATATTTTATATGAGAGAGCATATTGAGTTGGTGTATATACTCCCAAACATAGTAGTAAAGGGCATTGTATATTTTCTCTAATAGATTATATTAGAGAAATTTTTCCATTAACACTGGGGTGTCTAGATAATATTTAGATTTTTCTCGATTCATGTAAAATTAGAATTTTGGTATTTTACGTGAGAGATTTTATTGATTTGGTGTATATACTACAAAACAGAGTAAAAAAGGGCATTGTATATTTTATCTGACAGATTATATTCAGAGCTATTTTGCTTTTAACATTGGGGTGCCTAGATAATATTTAGATTTTTTTCGATTTTCATATATTTAGAATTTTGGTATTTTACATGAGAGAGCATATTGTGTTGGTGTATATACTTTAAAACAGAGTACAATAGAATATTTTATATTTTTTCTGACAGATTATATTCAGAACAATTTTGTTTTTAACATTGGGGTGCTTAGATAATATTTAGATTTTATTTGATTATCGTAAATTTAGAATTTCCGCATTTTACATGAGAGAGCATATTGAGTTGGTGTATATATATATACTCCAAAACAGAGTATAAAAGGGCATTGTTTATTTTTTCTGACAGATTACATTTAGAGCCATTTATTTTTAACATTGTGGTGCCTATATAATATTTAGATTTCTTTCGATTCGGGTATAATTTGAATTTCGGTATTTTACATGAGAGAGCATATTGAGTTGGTGTATATACTGCAAAACAGAGTAGAAAAGGGCATTGTATATTTTTTCTGACAGATTACATTCTGAGCAATTTTGCTTTCAACATTGGGGTGCCTAGATAAAATTTCGATTTTTTTCTATTCGCGTAAATTTATAATTTCGGTATTTCACATGAGACAGCATATTGAGTTGGTGTATATACTCTAAAATAGAATATAAAAGGGCATTGTATATTGTTTCTAACAGATTATATTCAGAGAAATTTTGCTTTCACCATTGGGGTGCCTAGATAATATTTAGATTTTTATCGATTTGCGTAAATTTAGAATTTCAATATTTTACATGGGGGAGCATATTGAGTTGGTGTATATACTCCAAAACAGAGTAGACAAGGGCATTGTATATTTTTCTGACAGACTATATTCTGAGAAATTTTGCTTTTTTCCTTGGTGTACCTAGATAATATTTAGATTTCTTTCGATTTGCGTAAAATTAGAATTTCGGTATTTTACATGAGAGAGCCTATTGAGTTGGTATATATACTCCAAAACAGAGTAGAAAAGGGCATTGTAGATTTTTTCTGACAGATTATATTCCGAACAATTTTGCTTTTATCAACGGGGTGCCTAGATTATATTTACATTTTTTTCGATTTACGTAAATTTAGATTTTCGGTATTTTACATGAGAGAGCATATTGAGTTGGTGTATATACTCCAAAACAGAGTAGAAGAAGGCATTGTATATTTTTTTGACAGATTTTATTCAAAGCAATTTTGATTTTAACATTGGGGTGCCTAGATAATATGGAGATTTTTTTTGATTCTCATAATATTAGAATTTCCTTATTTTACATGAGACAGCATATTTAGTTGGTGTATATACTCCAAAAGAGAGTAGAAAAGGGCATTGTGTATTTTTTCTGACAGATGATATTCAGTGCATTTGTTCTTTTAACATTGGGGTGCCTAGATAATATTTAGATTTTTTTCTATTTGCGTAAATTTAGAATTTCGGTATTTTGCATGAGAGAGCCTATTGATTTGGTGTATATACTCCAAGAAAGAGTAAAGAGGGCATTGTATATTTTCTCTTACACATTATATTATGTGCAATTTTGCTTATAACGTTGGTGTACATAGAAAATATTTATATTTTTTGTAAGCACGTAAATTGAGAATTTATATATTTTACATGATAGAGATTATTGAGATGGTGTATATACTCCAAAACAGAGTAGAAAAGGGCATTGTATATTTTTTGGAACAGATTTTCTTTAGACCAATTTTGCGTTTAACATTGTGGTACATAGATAATATTTGCATATTTTTTATCCGGTAAATTTAGAATTTTAATATTTTACATGAGAGAGCATATTAATTTGGTGTATATACTCCAAAAGAGTGTAGAAAAGGGCATTGTATATTTTTTCATACATATTATCATTACAGCAATTTTGCTTTCAGCATTTGGGTAAATATATCATATTTATATGTTTTTCTATTCATGTAAATTTAGAGTTTTGGTATTTTACATGACAAAGAATATTGAGATAGTGTATATACTCCAAAAGAATGTAGGAGAGGGCATTGTATATTTTTTCTAACAGATTATTTTTCGAGCAATTTTGCTTATATCATTCGGGGACATAGAGGATATTTATATTTATTTCTAACAGCGTAAATTTAGATTTTCAGTATTTTACATGAGAGAGAATATTGAGATGGTATATATACACCATAAGAGAGTAGAAAAGAGCATTGTATTTTTTTTCTAACAGAGTATCTTCCACGCAATTTTGTTTTTTACATTGGGGTGCATAGAGAATATTTATATTTGTGTCTAACCACGTAAATTTAGAATTTTTGTATTTTACATGTGAGAGAATATTATGTGTATATACTAAGAAAGATAGTAAAAAAAAAGCATTGTGTATTTTTTCTAACAGAGTGTCTTTAGAGTAATTTGGTTTTTAACATTGAAGTCAAAGGAAATACTTACATTTTCTCTATCCACGTAATAATAGAATTTCCATGTTTTACAAGAGGGAATATGGAGATGGTGTATATACCTTAAAACAGGATAGAAAAGGGCATTGTATATTTTTTCTAACAGAGTATTGTCAGAACAATTTTGTTTTTAACGTTGGGGTAAAAAGAGAATATTTATATTTTTAGTAATTTTGTGTTTAACATTTGTGTTAAAATGAGTATGTATATATTCTGTAACCGCATAAAATTAGAATTTTCATATTTTACAAGATAGAGAATATTGAGTTGGTGCATATACTTTAAAACATAGTAGAAAATTGCATTGTATATTTTTTCTATCAGAGTGTCTTCAGAGTAATTTTTTTAAGGTTAAATTAGAGTATTTATATTTTCTGTAACTGCATAAAAATAGATTTTTGTATTTTACAAGACAACCAATATTGAGACGGTGTATATACTGTAAATAGTGTAGAAAAGGGCCTTGAATATATTTTCTAACACAGTATTTTCATAGTAATTTACATTGTGTGTGGGGAGCAAATTTCTCAAATCCCTTTGAACATATTCTCCCTCTCCCCTGTTTTTCTCTTTGCTCACTATTGAATCATTTTCAGGTTTCTTGATTTCTTATCTTTTCCCAATGAGCATTTTAGCTTCTGTCCGCTTCTACTTTCAGAATTCTTCAGCTACCAAGACCCACCTCCTCAGAGAGTTGCTGGAGATTTTAGTAACAAAAATTTTCTCTGTCACATTTAGGAGACGTGCTTCCTTATCTTTATTCTATCAAGCTGGGTGAATTTACACAAAACACTTTATATCTTAGAACCAGGTTCCTCTCTGTAGAATGTAGCTAACCTCTATTCTGTGGTCACAAGGATCCTCAAAATAAAAAATAATCATAGTTAGTATGTGTGGCTTACTAACCATGTTCTAGAAACCATGTCAAGTGCTTTCTGCAGATGGTTCCCCTTTTATTTTACTATTGGAACTATCGTCAATTCTACTTCGCAGACTACTAAATTGAGTGTCTGAGCTGCTAAGCCACTTGTCCAACGATATACAGCCAGTAAGTAACAGAATGAGGATCAGCATTTGAGATAGAAATATTCTACACAAAATGTACTGTTAGAGTGAAACTAGAGTGGTATCATCTCAGATAAGCGTTCATGCCTGTTCGCTTATCGAATCGGCGGAATACATTAAATGCATTCAGGAGATTGGGAGACATTGTTTAAATTTTCCCCAAAACCCAGAAGAACTCAAAAGTACTCATTGTCTTGGCCTTATTGGTATTTGACTATGAATACAATAGATCCCACAGAAGCAAGTCTAGTAGAGTGGCCTTGGCAAAAGGCTAGGATTTAGGAGCAGGTTTAGGCAACTCAAGCCTTCTCGGCTTCCATTTTCTCATCTGTACTTTCATAATTCTGATTTTTAAGAGCACCTTTGTTGAAAGTAAAGGTTCAGTGAAACAGCACAGATGAAGTCCTTCCTATATGGTCTGGCAGGTAGTAGTTGCTCAACACGTCTTGTCTATTAATGACGACCACAATGATAATAGTGGACTAATAATGAATTGATAAAATATGATTATGTAAGTTCAAATGAGTTTTGATCTCGCCCCTCTCCTCTGTTTCAGAGGCTGTATGGTTTTTATGTTCTACATTGTATGGCTTAACGTTGGCAGGTGAAGTATTTTGATAGACACATGATAAAATCAGAAGCCCCAAGACTTGTATTTTCATCACAGAAATGTATTACTTCCTTGAGTTGTGACCTGGAGAGAGTTACTTTGTCTAAGTTAACCTTACTTGTAAAAATAATCATAAATATACCTGCCCTTTCTCGTCATCTCAGCCTCTCCGCAGTCAGTGTGAGGTACCATTGGTATAGTGTATATGAAGGGGTTTGCAAGCTCTGGAGTGCTGTATGTATGCTATTTTGCCTCTTCAATTGTGAGTGGTGTTTTCCCATTCTCCTTAAATGACCCAACACTACGCTCTTGGTAAAATAAATGCATTTGTGCATGAACATTTGGCAAATAATAAGAGCTGCATTTGCAAGAATGTTTCCCTTGAACAGCCAAGTGAGCCACTATGAGCTGCACTGTAGCAGTGACATTTAAAATAATTTGTTCAGAAGAGCAATTGCCAACTTGCCTATTTGACTAGTATGGAGTGCTATACGTTGTTTAGGGTGATGAGATCAGTAAACCAGCAATTTGGTAGAACCATCAGAGAAGAGGATTAAAAGAAATGAATATCTGAGATCCTGAGTTTCCAATCAGATCAAGAAAAAGAAGCCTATAAGAATATGTCCCATTTATTTGGGGGAGAAACATACACTGCTTTATATGAAGGCTTCATTTTCTAGGAATATTTTCTAATGCTTTCAAAAACATTGTGATATATGTAGGACTATTCCCATTTTACAGATGAGAAAACTGAGGCTATGAGGTTTAAGTCACTAGTCTGCTCCTCCTTCCATTTTGGTTTTTAGAAAATGGTGCCACCACCTATCCAGTCACACAAGCCAAAGTCCTATGAGTGAGCTCTGGTTTATCCCTTTGTCTCTCACTTCTCATATCCAACTTACCATTCAGGCCTGCTGATTTTAGTTCTTAAATATCCCTTAGCTTCTGTTTTTTCTTTCCATTAAAATTCTCATTGCAGCCCTTCTGTGGATTACCTCCTGGCCTTCCACCTGTGTGTCTGTGTCCATGTTGTCTCCAGTCTGTCCTCCACATAAGTCAGACCATGCCCCATACCTCCCAGTCCTTCTTAGAATGAGCACAAACCTCCTCACCATGGCCACAGTCTTCTTTCCATTTCTCTGTCCTCATGGCGTGTCCCTCCTCTCTGCTCTGCACTGCAAAGACTCAGCATCTTGTACTGGCCAAGGTCCAGGTCCCCCTGCACCACATATTTGCCAGGAATGCCAGATCGTCCTTACTTTGCCCACTTACTGCCCACTCATGCTTCTGATCTCGGTCCCTCCCCAGGGGAAACCTTTCCTGACCTTTGTAACTAAAGCAAAACCTTCTCCTGGGTGCTCTCATTGTTCCAGAGACCTGCCTGCACAGCACTTGTACCAGTTAAACCTTTACATTAACTGGAGTGACAGATATGTTAGTGTCCACTGCTGCCTCGCAGGAATAAGGCCAGAAAAGGTAAGGCCCTATCTGTGTGCATTTCTACAGTCTAGTGTGCTTAGTGAGATATTGTTTAAGAAGAATGAGTTGGACATGACAGCATGGCTAGAAAGTGATGGATTGAGGATTTAAACATACTTCTTTCTGGTTCTAGAGAGTTGGCTGCTAACACTATTCACTTTGGGACAGTGTCATTTTAGGACTGATAAGGGTACTTTTTGCTAAGATCAAATATATTTTGGGTCCATCAGATGAAGTTTGATAAAAGTGGGTTATTAAGAACCCACTGATAAGCAGAGCTGCCTGACCAAGATTTTCAGATTTTGCATCAAAGAGAAAAGTAATGAAAGTGGGCTGATGGGAGGGGAAGGAGGGCTGAAAAGTGAAGCAGGAACAGCTATTTCTATAGTGCCCTTGACCCTGCCTTTCTCTGTTCTTCACTCTGGCTGAAATTGACCACCCTGAGTGCGTTCAGATAATGATAAATTATCTCTGTCACACTGTGTGTGTGTGTGTGTGTGTGTGTTTGGCTATGTACAAAAGAGGCAGCTTCTGTGAATACATGAAGCCTTGAAATTAAGGAATTTGTTGTAAATGGCAAGATGCATTGGTGCTTTGTCCTTAGTACTCCTCGCTGAGGCCACATTTCCTTGAACTGGCTCGTATTTGCCACTGACACTACTAGCAGCAGGATGGAGGGGAGGAAGGAAGACACCAGGTGTTGCAATGCTTAGCGCCTGCTTTCAGCTTTGCTGCAAACTAAAAAACTGACTGACTGTGGTTAACCCCCTAACCTCTTTGAGCCTCAGTTTTTTCATCTGAAAAAATCAATGATGGTTTGAATTTCTTCCGAATATCACATTCAGTTATCTCTCTCTCCATTGTGGAAGCACTGGGAGCTATTGTTCTCCTGTCTCTGGTGGCAGTTATGACTTCTGCATTATCAAGGGGCCCACTCTAACCTAAATAACCCCCCAAAGAAATTAAGTTTGTAATCATTTCTGCCTGGTAAGCGAAATGACAAGAGAAAAGAGTTAGTTGTAAATAGCCCTGTGGATGGCGAATTAATGGGATCTGTGCAAACAGTTGCTTATAGAGCCATAATTTGCCTTTCGTTTTCCTTTGCAACTCAGAAAAAAGTGAATAATGTTCAAAGAGCCTCTCATTGAACATATTTTTTAAAAACATGTCATTGGCAAAAGGGGCACTTGGTTGCTTGATTGCCATATATCTCTGAGTATGTGGAACAGTTATTTTTAGCTGGGGGTAACTAGCTGAGAAGAAAGCTGCAGCATCTTGGAGGCAGAAGAATCTTTGGATGTCTTATGTTGGCATGGAGAAAGCAAAGCGAAAGGGCAGAGTATAAAAGGTTGTTAACTAGATAAGGGGTCAGCTGCATTTCCTCTGGCTGCTCAGAGGTGAGGCCCTAAAGCAATGGAGACAACATTGTGGGTGGGAATGTGTTTGCAGGGTCTAATTAGTTTACCCAAGAAAAGCAAAAAAGAGAAAGGGCTAAAAATATGTAGATTGTAAAATTCATGGCTTCATTTGCTCTTCTTTGCCTTTGAAACCTTTTTAAAACCTTATAGTAGAACAATTTGTAATCCTTGAAGCCTTTTTGCTACCACTCTTGTCAGCTTGTCTAAGGCCACCGTAACTTATCAGCTACTGGGGAAAGTTGTTTAAACTCTCTAAGCCTCCTTTTTTCCCACTGGTTCACTTAGGGGCACTAATTCCTAATGTTTCTGCCTGAGTTATTGTTTTTCAGATCCCATAATTGTTTGCATATGTGCTCTATAAGATGCGTCACCTAGCACACGTTGTGGGCAACCTCAGGTGTAGAAGTTAGGACATCTTTGTGCCTGGATTTGGCTGTTACTAACAAGACGGAACGGGGAGGAAGGGCAGAGTAGACTACTGTAGAACTTTTCTGGATTCTTTTGGTTTCTCCAGAAAATGATACTGTTCTTATATTTAAAGATAACTATCTGCCTAGGCATATTGAAATTCTAAGGTTGACACCACTTTGCATTGATCTTAGGGCAGGGTTTCAGGATTGCTGGAGCAGCATCATCCTTTTACAGTATAGATTTCAGTCAGCAGGCTGGTCATGGCCTCCTCAGTGTGCAATCTTCTTACTGATGGTGGGTGTCAGTGGGCTGGACTCACAGTTTCCATCTCTTAGGCTGGGCAGGCCCATGGTGGCAATGGTAAAAATTTCATGGGAACATACATCAGAAGTAATAAGAAATCCATCTTCTTAAAGCCTTCATAGAAGATTTCCTGAAGATTTATAAAAGGCACTTCATTGATCAAATGACTCTGATGTTTCCCCTCACTGGAAGAAATTCAGGTCACCAGCCCACGTAAAATCATTGTGTTCTCCTTTTGCAGTAACCTCTGCTCATATAATTTCTTTATGGCATATTATATACTATTAACTTAATATCCTGATTAGTGGAGCTAGCAAACACTCAGTATCACTATAAACTGCAGTATCATAACTGACTTCCTTTAAAAATCATCTAATATTTGTTTAAAATCACTGGTGCTTTTGTAAAGTAGTTCATATTTAGGAATATGAACATTTTATCATGCTGGAAAATTATTTGAATTCCTTTTCATTTAAAACCTATAGCTTTCTATTTAATCTAGCTTTCACAAATATTTTATTTGCCCACTATAGAAAAATTGAGTTTAGAGATAAATGTAAAGTCACTCATAGCTCCATCCAAAAGTCAACAACTCTTAATATCATTATTTTTGTTCTTGTTCTCAGTATTTTTGCTGAATCTATGTTTCGTAGAGTTTCATCATATGTCAGATAAAACTGCATATATATGAGTTTTTAAACAATACATTTTTATTGTCATAAATGAAACACACATTTAATATGGTATGACTAGGACATATAGAGAGATATAACAAAGAAAATTAAAGTCATTTAAAATCTTACCAAATCTAATAACCATAAACATTTCGATGTATTTTCTCAGAATACTTTTTCCTATGCCTTTTATATTTTCTTGATTATCAAGTACTTCAAGCGTATAGAAAAGACAGAAACTAATATAAGCAGCAATGGAAAATTTTAAAATATGGGTATTTTTCTGCATGTGTTTCAGATTGTTTAGTTTTTGTTGTCCTTGGCCCTCCCCACGTGTCCCTTTCTTTTCCTGGCAAAACAAAGCATTACAGATACAGTTGCAGCTTCCTATACTCAATTTTATTTTTCTAAAACTTATTGATATTCAAATGTCTACCTCTGGTCTACTTACTTTCCCTGCCGAATAATACTTTACCATATGGAAATACCACGATGTACAATTACATGCATAGTGCCATATACATTTGTTTACAGGTTTCTTGGGAAGAATCTCTCTTACTGTGTTCCCAGAAGAGGGATTGGTAAATTGTAGGGGAGGCTTGTCTTCATTTTTACTATGAATTTCCAATTGTTTAAAGTAGTCGTAACAATTTGTATTCCCACAGGAAATGTGGGGAAACTTGTTTTGTGTTTGGCTTCACTTGATATTCCTAGGCTTTTACTTTTTGTTTGTCAATCTTATGAATGTAAAATGGTATGTTTTAATTTATATTGTGCGCAGACTTTATTATTCGGGACACATGTAACCTTTCTCATACACCACTGTCATGGATTTGTTTTCCATTTAACTCATTTATTAAGCACGGAAAATTGTGAGGTTTCTCAAAGATGGCGATGAGAACTGCTGATGGATTTGCTGCATTAGATCCACCCTCTCCAGCTCTGGCCCTCTAGTGTCAGTATTTCTGCCTTCCATTTCTAGTGCTTCCTCTTTTCAGGTTCTGGGAACATTCTGGCTGTAGAAATCAGTTGCAGTAATTGGAAGAACTTTTACTAAAGTGACTTACTTGTCTTCTTACCTAGTAATTATGCAGACTGTAAAATATATTTATGAAAAATTTAAGTTATATACAAAACCAGACACTACCAAAGCATATACAAAGTTCATGATCCCTTTTATTTTTCTCTTCTTCCTCTTCCAATATATAACCACTTGTAGAGAGCCCCTACTATTTCCTTTGTATTTATGTTTATGTCCAAATGCAATAGATATTCTCTAACATATCTCCTTGGATCCATGAGAAGAAGGTGAATGTAATTTTTAAAAATGAATATGATATCTCTACATCAGCACAGTATTGCATTATACGGAAATAAGAGAAAGAATCTAACTCTTCCATGGACATTTAGGTGCTTGTAGTTTTCTATTATTTTAAACAGTATTGTGGAAAACATTCTTGTAAATGTCTTTGGACATCGATGTGAAAATTGTCTTAGGAGATATTTGTAGAAATGCTATTTACATGGTCTTTTTTGCCTACTTTATTCATTTTTATTTAGAACATTTTATAGAACTTTAGGAATTGGTGACTTCTAAGTAGGTGTAAAACAGGCCAGGCATGGTGGCTCACACCTGTAATCCCAGCACTTCGGGAGGCCGAGGCAGGTGGATCACGAGGTCAAGAGATCGAGACCGTCCTGGTCAACATGGTGAAACCCCATCTCTACTAAAGATACAAAAAATTAGCTGGGCATGGTGGTGCGTTCCTGTAGTCCCAGCTACTTGGGAGGCTGAGGCACGAGAATTGCCTGAACCCAGAAGGCGAAGCCTGCAGTGAGCCGAGATCACGCCATTGCACTTCAGCCTGGGTGGCATGAGCAAAACTCCATCTCAAAAAAAAAAAACCACAGTACCTGGATTCTCTGAGCTTTATGTCCTGTTTGAAGCAGGGGAAGTGACAGTAACTACCTGTTAGGGTGAGGATTAAATGAGATACTGTGTACAAAGTTTATAGCATGGGTTTTGGATCACAGCAGAGACTAGAAAGTTCAGTTTTGCCTCCTCTTAGTCGGTCCCGAACCCAAATATACTTTTAAATATTCTTTCAGCACAGATTTTAAAGTTTGATAGAAATAGAATTATATTGTGATCACTCCATATGTAAGGTTTCTTTTAGTCAAGAAAATGTTTTTGATATTCAGCCATGTTGTTGCACATGTCAATAGTTCTTTCCTTTTTTATCCTCCTATCTCAGGTCTTAAAAAAGGAATACTGCAAAAAAAAAATGAAACAATATTTCCACTTGTATTCGGTTTTGGTCTACAGTTGACATTGTTCTCAAGTATCACTAACAGGTTCCCATGGAGAGAAAAATTTATTTTCTGTCCACAACATAACAGGAATGATAACAGATGCAGAAGGCCTACTAGCCCTGTGTGAAAATCATCATGTTGACTATATTTCTCAAAAGTTAAACTCAGGTGTAGGGGCAGCTGTCAGTCTTTGTTTCCTCACTATCAATCCCACCACTTTTATTTTTTCATTTGGGGAAAAATCATAATGACTGTAAGAACAATGAAAAAATAATCAAAGGACAGTAAAAAGGTTGAATGCACTGGCTGTGGCAGGGAGCAATCAGAAATGGTTTGTTATTTCCCTTCACTTTATCAAAGTTGCTACGTGGACTCATTCTTACCCACCTGTTGGGTAGAATCTTTGATATTTTCTATTTCACTGAGCAATTTAAGATATTAAGAAATTCTGTCTAGTTCAAAACAGGAGCAGAAAACCAAGCACCACACTTTCTCACTCATAATTGGGAGTCGAACAGTGAGAACACATGGACACAGGGAGGGAACAACACACATTGGGGCCAGTTGGGGGTCAGAGGAGGGTGAGACGGGGAGACCATTAGGACAAATAGCTAGTGCATGTGAAGCTTAAAACCTAGATGAACGGTTGATAGGTGCAGCAAAGCACAATGGTACACATATACCTATATAATAAACCTACACATTCTGCACCTGTATCCTGGAACTTAAGAAAAATCCTGTTTAGTTTAATTTCCAAACTCAAAAATCTCATTCAGCTGAAAACTTAACCCTTTTTTACATATTTTAACACATAAAATAATCAACAATGAAAACAGGTAGAGGTTGAGCATCTCTGATCCATAAACCCCAAAATCCAAAATATTCCAAGATCTGAAATTCATCCACATCGATGGCTGAGATAGCGATATGTGTGCTTTCTGATGGTTCAATGTATACAAACTTTGATTCGTGCACAAAATTGCTAAAAATATGTAAAATTTTATTTGCGTTATGTGTATGAGGTGTACGTAAACATAGGTGAATTTTGTGTTTAGACTTCAGTTATATCTTTAAGAGATCTCTTTATGTATATGTAAATGTTCCAAAATATGAAAAAAGTTTAAAATCCAAAACACTTCTAGTCCCAAGGAATTCAGATAAGGAATATTCAACCACTACATCTAATAAGTCATGGATACTTTAAAATGAAATTTTAAAAGTATTTAAAGAGTCCAAAAGACATCAGGAGAAAAGGGACAGGACAAAAAGTGGGGAAGGGGATGCAAACAAAAACAAACAAAATAATGAAACAAACCATTAAATTGTAAGCTTGAATCCAATTACATCATTCAACCACTAATAAATCTATATTTAATAACATTAAATGTTAGTGAATCATACCACATACTCCAATTCAAGTGCAGAGATTGCCAGAATTGATTTAAAAAACCCACAAGAGCCAGTGCTGTATATGAAATACACGCTTTGAATAGAAAAAAAAAGACAAATATACGTAGGTCTAAATAAGTACATTTGAATTTTTTTAAGACAGTGTCCTACTCTATCTCCCAGGCTGGAGTACAGTGGTGCGATCTCTGCTCACTGTAAACTCCGCCTCCTGGGTTCGAGCAATTCTCCTGCCTCAGCCTTTTGAGTAGCCGGGAATACGGAAACCTGCCACCACGCCTAGCTAAATGTTGGGGTATTTTTAAGAAAGCTGGGGTTTCACTGCATTGGATAGGCTTGTCCTAAACTTTTGACCTCAAGTGATCTACCTGCCTCAGCCTGCCAAAGTGCTGGGATTGCAGGTGTGAGCCACTGTACCTGACCCTAAATGAGTACATTTAAAATGATATACTATGCAAACAGTCAGTAATGGAAGTGTGAAGAAGCTATATTAATACCAAATAAAATATGCTTAAGTCAAAACAGTATTTCCAAAGATAAAGAGGGATAGTTCATGATTACAGAAAGTCATTTCATCAAAAAAATGGATTAAAAATAATTTGTGTGTCAATTGCACAAAACAAAATTGAACTAAAGGAATAAACAAACAATCCACAATTTTTATTGGTGATTTTAATACCCATCTCCCAAGCAATTGATAGATAAACTAGACAAAATCTTAGTCAAGATGCAGATGACCTGAACAACACTCTCCACCATCTTAAACAAACCAATGGAAGACGACACCCAATAACCGCAGAATACTGTATGTTTCAAGTACATGTAGTGTTCACTAGGATAGGTCACATGCTAGGTCGTAAAACAAGACTGAATAGATTAAATCAAATTGAATTCATGCAGTGTATGTTACCTGACCACAATAGGATTAAAACAGAAATTAACAATAAGAGAACTAGGAAAGCTCCAAGTACTTGGAGATTAAATATAATACACAAGCCCAAGAAGAAATCAAAAGGTAGAATATAAAATATTTTATTCTAAGGGATAATCAAAATACAACATGCCAACACTTATGAATTACAGCTATGGGAGTTCCCAGAGGAAAGTATAGCCGTACATGCTTATACTGCAATAGAAGAAAAAGAGAAAGGTCTAAAATCAAAGACGTAAATGTTCACCTAAAGAAGATTGAAAACACACACACACACACACACACACACACACACACACACACACACAGAGCGAAGAAAACTCCAACGAAGTAGTAAGAAGGAAACAATAAAGGTAAAAGTGCAGAGATAAACCAAATTGAAGACAGACAAAATAATAGAGAAAACTAACAAAGCAAAGAAGCTGGTTGTTTTAAAATATCAACATTAATAAACCTTAAGCTACTCTGATCAGGAAAAAAAGAGAGGAAACACAAATGGTCAGTATCAATATCAGAAGTGAAAGCGAAGTGAAACTATCACTACAGATCCTGCAGACGTGAAAAGGATAATAAGAGACTATCATAAACAACCTCATGGTGACAAATTCTGCAACTTAGATGAAATGAACAAAGTATCTGAAAAATACAACAAAAACTAACACAAATTTTGCAGAAAATGTGTCTGGGAAAATTAAAAGATACATTAAACAAAAGAATATGCAAGCCACAGCCTGACAGAAAATGGTCATAAATCTATTTTCAGTAAAGAGCCTGATTTCCAGAATACATAAAGCAGTTTTATAACCTGAAAATAAGGCTGGGCACAGTGGCTCACACCTGTAGTGCCAGTACTTTGGGAGGCCGAGGAGGATGAATGGCTTAAGGCCAGGAGTTTGAGACTAGTCTGGGCAACATGGTGAGACCCTGACACCTAGTATAAGTACAAAAAATTAGCCTTGTATGTTGGCTAATATCAATACAAAAAGTTAGCCTGGTATCAGCTAATTGGGAGACTGAGGTGGGAGGATCGCTTGAGCCCAGGAAGCAGAGGCTGTAGTGAGCCAAGATTGCACCATTGCCTTCCAGCCTGGATGACAGAAAAACTAAAAGAAAAAAAGATAACAATTACTGTTTAGAAGGGGAAAAAATTTGAGGAGCCACTTTGCAAAGATAATATACAAGTAAGACAAAATGGTTAACATCAAGGAAATACAGATTAAAACCACAGTGAGATACTACTACACACCCCACAAAATAACTAGGTTGGGAAAGACACCAAATGTTGGCAAGAATACAGCACAACTATAACTATTGCTAATGGGACTATAAAACAGTACAACTACTTTGTCAAATTTCTGGAGTTTTCTTACAGAACGAATATACATCTCATCTATAATAAATTTCCGAGTTAGGAATCTACCCCAATTAGTGAAAATACGTGTTAATAAAAATACTTATAGAAGACCACAATAGCTTTACTCATAATAATCAAAAGTTGAAAATGTTTCTGGTGACCACAGATAGAGGATCAGGTAGCGAACTACGTTATTTCATAGCATGAAATACTACTCAGCAATAAAAATGAAAGAGATACTGATATGTGTAACCTGACTGATAAATATAAAAATTATTTTGTGGACTGAAGGGAGCCTTATATATAGGGTTATCACAACATGATTCAAGTTATGTGGAATTTCTAAAGTTGGCAAACTTAGTCTACAATGAAAAAAATCCAAGGGTATAGAGCTGGAGACTGAGACAAGTCATGAGGAAACTTTCTGGGATTGTATTAGTCCGTTTTTTCACTGCTGATAAAGACATACGTGATACTGGGTACTTTATTCAAAAAAGGTTTAAGGGACTCACAGTTGCACCTGGCTGGGGAGGCCTCATCATCACGGCAGAAAGTCACAGGGACATCTTACATGGTGGCAGACAAGAGAGAAATGAGAAACAAGCAAAAAGGCTTTCCTCTTATAGAAGCATCAGCTCTTGTGAGACTTATTCACTATCACAAGAACAGTATGGGGGAAACTGTCACCATGATTAAATTCTCTCCCACCAGGTCCCTCCCACAACACGTGGGAATTCTGGGAGCTACAATTAAAGAAGAGATTTGGGTGAGGACACAGCCAAACCATATCAGGGATTATAGTAATGTTCTTTATTTGATAGAGTTTTGGGTTACACATATGTATACTTTTGTCAAAATTCGGTAAATACATACTTAAAATTTTTGCATTTCATCATTTGTAAACTTTACACCAAAAGGAAAAAAAAAGGTACCAAATTCTAGTTAATGCACGTTGAGTTACTGATGTCTGCAATTTACTTTAAAATGCCTAAAAACTATAATGGATTACTGGATGGATAGAAAGATAGATCTATGGATGGACATGAGATAAAACAAGACTCCAAGTTGGTGAAGATACAGTTAAAGTGTTCACTGTAAAGTTTTTTCAACTTTGCTGTACGTTCATAAATGTTCATGATAAAATATCAACGAAAACAATTTTCATCCCTTCTCCTCTGTGACAGCCTCAGCCTGAGAAACCCACAGTGGGAAGGGAAAGGAGGGCAGTGTGTTTGTTTATGACCACCCACCCTTACTTCTTAGCAGTACTTTCTGGCTCTTCTAGGGTTGGATAGGGGCAGGGAGAAAGGAGAGACAGAGGAACAGATAGGGCCTTATTGAATAGTTCAGCTGTATTATGGTGTCACATTTTAGGAGCAGGCATGCAGTTTTGGGCCCTTTCTCATGCGTTCCTGAGAAATTCTCCTGGTAGGGATCTCTGACAGCAGTTCACTACCTCAGGTAATACAGTTTCTAGGAAGCCACTAAGAGCCCTCCTACCACCTGCCTCTGGGGGTCCTGGGCAGCCTCTTCCTTACCCCTGGCAGGAAGCTTTTCAGGGCAGCGTCCTCCTTAAAATCAATGGTTTTCTCTATTATGGAATTCCTATTTGGCCCATATAAAACATGCAAACACCTTTGTTTGGCTTAACTTGAAGTACGGGCCACTCCCAGCTCCAGTCTTTATCGCTTCTATCTGCCCCATTATTTCAACTTGGCCACAGCCTTTTGCCTTTGGATTGTATTCAGATGGGATAGCAGTTCCCGTGTTCTCCAGCCTTCAGGGACGTGAGCTAATCAGTTTGAATGGTTAATTAGAAGTTCCTGTTCAGGCAGCTCATTAGCTTTAAAATGAAGCAGCAGCATTTTCCCATCCATGAGAATTGGGTGAGGAGGGAGTTCATACAACACACAACCCTTTCAAAAGTCTTCAGTGTAATTAAAAAAAATGCCCAGCGTGGTGGCTCACATCTGTAATCCCAGTACTTTGGGCAGCTCAGGTAGGCAGATCATAAGGTCAGGCTTTGGAGACTACCCTGGCAAACATGGGGAGACCCTGTCTCTACTAAAAATTCAAAAATTAGCTGAGTGTAGTGGTGGGCCCCTGTAATTCCAGCTACTCAGGAGGCTTAGGCAGGAAAATCACTTCAACCTGAGAGGCAGAAGTTGTAGTGAGCCGAGATCATGCCACTGCACTCCAGCCTCGGGAACAGAGCAAGACTCTGTCTTAAAAAAGAGAATTTTTAGTCCTGTCCTATAAAGGTAAGAGGTAGATAATAACCTATTCTGGCAAAACGGGTTCTTGCCCACACCATTTGAAAAGTCTAGAACCTGATTGTAAATGAAAGGATTCTTGACAACTACTGTTTGGCGCTTGATCTTTGACTCCAATGCCAAACTTGGAGAAGACAGCATGTTTCCACTGTTCTGAAAACAGTAGCTAATCTGTGCTTCCCTTTGCTGTCTCGAGTATAGTAAAACATTTATGAGGTACAGAGGCTTGCAGAAAAGTATTTTAGAAGTGGAGTCAGAACTCCACTGTGGAAAGGGGGCTGAGAGAATCATGAATCCGATTCCTTCTCTTGCCAGAGGAGACTCAGATTTGGGATGTGGTTTCTCTGGGTAAACATGAGTAAGTAACAGAAGAGATCAGTAAAACTCTGGTCCACTGCTTAGAAATTAGTGTTTTATGACCTCCCCTCTGCCAGGGAAATAAGCATGAAGACAGCCCTTTTCCTCCCACTATTTTTAAAACTCAGATGAGCAGGTGTTCTATTGCTCCACGTGGTGCGCTTTTGAACTGAGAGGGACTGAGCACGGAGAAGCCAGAGTAGCACTGCCCCCACCCCGGGCCACCTGAAACTCATCATGCTGCTTTCTTTGGAGCGGCTGCCCATTTAAAAGAAGACTTAAGGGGTTTCATTTGGCTCTGTGATTCTGCTGGAAGGAGGCCTGAGTAAGGTTGAGCTGAGGTTGCAGAGGAAAGGAGCCGTTTGTCCCACAACCTGAACAAAACAGAACTATGATGAAGCAGCATTGTCCATCTGAGGTAATACCCAAGGTACATTGCCTCATGTCAAGAAAATCAAGGACGTGAATACACATGGAGTGAGGTTAAGAATGGAGGTTTTACAGGCAAAAGAAGAAAAGAGAACATCTCTCTCTTCTGCAGAGAGAGAGAGGGGCTTCTGAGTGTGTTTTCTGGTTTTCTGGTGAACTGCACAAGGTTTTATAGACTTGTTGAGGAGGTGGTGTTTGATTTACATAGGGTCCAAATATGGGTTGGACCAGGTGAGAGCTTTACATAGCTCGTGAAGAAGCTGGCTATCCACCCGAATCTTCTTATGCATATAGGTTTTCTACTTGGCCAGTGCATGTTGTCTGTCCCTTACTGCACTTGTGGTTGATAAAGAAAAAGGAAGATAAAGCCGTCAGGTTGAGCATGCCTGGCACCCAAGTAGCCTCCTCTTGTTACAGCTGCTGGCATTCACCTGTGCAAGCTTCCAGCTTGCTTGTCTATATCTGCAGCTCGATTTTACAGGCCGCTCTTTGTTAGAAATGGTTTTGGGGCTGCTTTTTATTCAAAGGGAAACCTTACCAAAGACTTCCTTACTTTCAATCTCTGACTAAATAATTTCTTTAGAAATCCTGTATAAATGGGACTTCTGGATTACAGTGGAAGTAGTTTTGGCTGACCATCAACTCTGCCTCCACTTAATAGTGAATGCTTTTATTTTCTATGTTTCAAGGAGGGTCTCTTTTCTTCTTGCCCTTCTTCAGAATAGCAGTGTGGAAATTTCATTTAAGAACACCTGTTGGGCACAGTGGCTCACACCTGTAATCCTAGAAATTTAGGAGGCTAATATGGGAAAATTGCTTCAGGCCAGGAATTTGAGAGCAGTCTGGGCAACATAGCGGTACCCCATCTCTCAAAAAAAAAATTACTGGGTGTGGGGATGCATACCTGCTGCCCTGTTGGCCCAGCTTCTGTCAGGAGGCCATGGCAGAAAGGTCACTTGAGCTCAGGAGTTTGGGGCTGCAGTGAGCTATGGTCATGCCACTGTCCTCCAGCCTGGGTGACTCCATCTCTTGAAAAACACAACAAAAACCAACAAAAGCCCACTTTCTGTCTGGAATGGAAACCGATAGAGCCTTATGACAGTGAGTGACTCAGAGGCAGAGCAAACGTTTGGCCACAGTTTTAATGGTGCAATTTGAACCTTGTGTTTGTCCTACTGACCAAGACTGTGGCTGTCTTAGGGTCCTCCATATGGTCTGGCCTTGGAGGAGAAGAAACTGTTCTTGTTCAACACTTTCTGTTTGTGGAGCCCAAGATAAGAACTTTATGTTTGTTTCACAGATGAGAGGGTGCTAAATAGCTTGCTTAGAATCACACAAGTCAGAGGTAGGAGGGCCACGTTCTTTAACCAGTTTGTGAGTAGATGTCTTCCCAAGAACGTACAGCTGATGGCATAATGCTGACCTTAAGCCTAGGTGAATCAAATTAATGTTTAATGAAAAGCAATAGATTTCCTCCTGTAGCCCAAGAAAGAGCCACTTGACTACAGCTAATCGGTGAGAGAAATACCTCTATCAAAGGAATAGGTGATCAGAATTCATGGGCAGCAATGGGACATAGGAATGTGGAAATGAGAGGTGTGGGCTCCAGGGATGCTGGAGAAAACTCCTCCTCCAGTATTCCCTAACTCTCAAATGCTGCTGTCTTTTCAATACAAATACAAACCCACTCTGTTGTTTTGCACTGCCCCGTGCCCTGAATCTCTTGTTTGTGGACTGTATCCTCCAGTAACTTATTCAAGCAAGGATACACTGAAGCAAATTGTTCTGAAATATGACTTTATTTCTTCTTACACTTACATGACTGGTGGGGCATAGAATTTTTGATTGAAAATAATTTCCCATTCAAGTTTTTAAAGATACTACTCCATTATTTCCCAGCTTCTGGTAGTGCTGCTGAGAAGCCTGAAATCATTCTGATTTTTGATTCTTTGTAAATACTGTTTTTTAAAAAACTTTTCTGAAAACTTAGGAGAGCTGTTTTCCTTTGTCATATATTGCAGATTTTCAAGACAATGTTCCTTGGTGTGAGTTTCTGTTCGTGTGTTTAAACCTAGGAGGTTATGTTATTCAACTTGAGAAGTTGCCTTTTTTTTTTAACTTTTATTTAAGTTCAAAGGTTCAAGCACAGGTTTG
Source organism: Callithrix jacchus (assembly GCF_049354715.1). NCBI lineage: Eukaryota > Metazoa > Chordata > Mammalia > Primates > Cebidae > Callithrix > Callithrix jacchus. The sequence goes on from NC_133522.1 coordinate 53,285,460, forward strand.
TTATTTAGGTAAAGTCTGTCATGAGGTTTGTTGTACAGATCATTTCATTACTCCGGTATTAAGCCTAGTCCCATTTAGTTGTTTTTCCTGATCTTCCTTGTCTTATTCTCCACTCTCTGAAAGGCTCTAGTGTGTGTTGTTCTTTCGCCTGTTGTATGTTCCTGTGTTCTCATCATTTAGCTCCCACTTGCAAGTGAAAATATCTGGTATTTGGATTTTGTGTTCCTGCATTAGTTTGCTAAGAATAATAGTCTCCAGCTTCATCTATGTCCCTGAAGAGAACATGATCGCATTCTTTTGTGGCTGCCTAGTGTTTTTTGTTGTATATGTACCACATCTTCTTTATCCAGTCTACCGTTGATGGGCATTTAGCTTGATTCCATATTTTTGCTATTGTGAACAGTGCTGCCATGGACATATGCGTGCACATGTCTCTATAACAGAAGGATTTATATTCCCTTGGGTACATACCTAGTAACCCATTACTAGGTTTGCTGAATCAAATGGTATTTCACTCTTTAGGTCTTTGAGGAATCATGACACTTTTTCACAATGGCAGAACTAATTTGCATTCCCGAATACAGTGTGTAAGTGTTGTTTTTCTCTCTAACCTTGCCAGTATGTGTTTTTTTTTTTTTTTTTTGCTTTAATAATTGTTATTATGACTGGTGTGAGATGGTATCTTTTCATTTGCATTTCTGTAATAATCAGTGACGTTGAGCTTTTTTAATATGATTGCTTGTTGCATATATGTCTTGTTTTAAAAGTGTCTGTTTATGTTCTTTGCCCACCTTTTTATGGGTTGTTTGTTTTCCTCTTGTAAATTGAATTTCCCTACCGATGTTTGATATTAGATTTTTGTGGAATGCATAGTTTACAAACATTTTCTCACATTCTGTAGGTTGTCAGTTTTCTCTGTTGATAGTTTATTTTTCTGTGTGAAAGTTTCTCATTTTAATTTGACCCCAGTTTTCAATTTTGCTTTTGTTACCTTTTCTTTTGGCATGTTCATGATGAAATCTTTGCCTGTGCTTATGTTTTGAATGGCATTGTCTCATGTCTTGCAGAGCTTTTATAGTTTTTGGTTTTACATATCAGTGTTTAATCTATCTTGAGCAAATTTTTGTATGTAATGTAAAGAAGGGGTCTAGTTTCAGTCTTTTGCATATGGCTATCCAGTTATCCTGGCATCATTTATTGAATAGGGAGAATCTTTTCCCCCTTGCTTGTTTTTGTTAAGTTTGCCAAAGATCAGATAGTTGTAGAAGCTTGGTTTTGTTTCTGGATTCTCTATTCTGTTCCATTAGTCTATGTGTTTGTTTTTGTACCAGTACTATGCTGTTGTTTCCTGTAGCCCTGTAATGCAGTTTGAAGTCTGGTAGCGTGTCGCTTCCAGCTTTGCTCTTCTTGCTTAGGATTGCCTTGGCTGTTTTTGGTTCCACATAAATTTTTCAAAAGCTGGTTTTCTGAAAAAAATAATAAAACTCAACCTACTTCTTAACATTTTTCAAGAACCCAAATGAAATTATGACTGCTCTTGGAGATGGCACTCTGTATGTTTCAATTTACTACCCAGTAACTGGTCTATTAAAATCATACTGGTTAAAAAATAATAAACTTGAAGCTAGACCAATGAACGAGAAAGGGAAGAGATTCAAATAACCACCATCAAAAACAATAAGGGCAATATTACCACTGACCCCACAGAAATACAAAGCACCCTCAGAGAATATTATGTACAACTCTAGGCACTTTTTTTTCTTTAATTTTGAGATTAAGTTTTGTGCTTGTTTCTCAGGCTGGAGGACAATGGTGAGATCTCGGCTTAGTGCAACCTCTTCCTCCTGAGTTCAAGCTATTCTCCTGCCTCATCTTCCTGAGTAGCTGGGATTACATGCATGTGCCACCATGTCTGGTTAATTGTGTATTTTTAGTAGACATGGAGTTTCTTCATGTTGATCCAGCTGGTCTTGAGCTCCGAATCTCAGGTGATCAACCCACCTTGACCTCCCAAAGTTCTGGGATTGCAGATGTGAGCCACTGAACCTGAAAAAATTGAGAAATCTAAAAGAAACTGATAAATTCCTGGTCACAACCACCCTCCCTGAGATGCAAGTTTGGTTTAACATATGCAAATTGATAAATGTCATCGTCACATAAACAGAACTAAAGAAAAAAATTACCCACATGATTATCTCAATGGATGCAAAAACAGCTTTTGATAAAATTCAACTTTCATGTATGTTAAAAACTCTCAATAAACCAGGTATTGAAGGAACATACCTCAAAATAATAAGAGCCACATGTGACAAAACCACAGCCAGCATCATACTGAATGGACAAAAGCTGAAAGCATTCCCCTTAAAAATTGGCACAAGATAAAGATGCCCTCTCTCCCCACTCCCATTCAGCATAGCTTTGAGGGTGTTCTTTGCTCTTGGATTTCTAATTCTTTTAATTGTGATGTTGGGTAGTTAACTTGAGATCTCAATTTTGTTTTTGAGATGGAGTGTTGTTCTCTCAACCAGGCTGGAGTGCAGTGGTGTGATATGGGCTCACTGCAACATTTATCTCCTGGGTTCAAGCAGTTCTCCTGCCTCAGCCTCCTGAGTACCTGGGATTACAGGTATGTGCCACAACATCAGCTAATTTTTGTATTTTTAGTAGAATGGGATTTCACCATGTTGGTCAGGCTGGTCTCAAACTCCTGACCTTGTAATCTGCCCGCCTTGGCCTCCAAAAGTGCTGAGATTACCAGAGTGAGTCACCGCAGCTGTCCCGAGTTCTCACTTCTCGATATGAGCATTTAGTACTATAAATTTCTCTCAACACTACTTGACTAGCTGCATCCCAGAAACTCTGGTAAGTTGTACCTTTGTTCTCATTACTTTCAAAGAACTTCTTAAACTTCTTGATTTCTGCCTTAATGTCATTATTTACCCAGGAGTCATTCAGGAGCAAGTGACTCAGTTTCCATGTAAGTGTATGGTTTTGAATGAATTTCTTAGTCCTGATTTCAAATGTGATTGCATTTGCTTTGTGACCTAAGGTATCTTCTATACTTATGAATGATCTATGTGTTGAGTTGAAAAAATGTGTATTCTGCAGTCATTGGATGAAATGTTCCTTGAATATCAGTTCCATTTGGTCTGTAGTAAAGATTAAATTTCATGTTGATTGGTTGGTTTTCTGTCTGGAAGATCTGTCCAGTGCTGAAAGTTGGGTGTTGTAGTCTCCAGCAATTACTGTGTTAGGGTTTATCTCTCTCTTTCTTATTTGCTGCGTGTGTCTGTTCTTTTTTCTCTCTCTCTGTCTGTCTCTATTTCTGTCTTTGGAATTCTGATCATTTTAGTGTTGAACCTGTTCAAATTTTCTTCCGGATTTCAACTTTTTTCTTATCGCTATTTCTGGAAGACATAAGGTTCATCTACTCAACTTTGTTGTCTTACTATTCTAACAAGATTTTTCACAAGTTCTGCTGTCATATTTTTAATTTCTAAGCGTTTACTTTTTCTTTAAATTTGGTTCTTGTTTTATGAAAATGGTAACACTTTTATCTCTTCGAGAATATTCATATGGGTTTCAGAAGGTCTTATCTCCTAGCACAGTCCTCATTCAGGCTGCATTTATGTGTCTTGTTGCTCTGGTCTCGGCCATTCATGTTAGAAGCTTTGCTCAGATGCCTGGTGACCCTTAGCTGTCTGTGTCTGTTAGAAAAAAATGGAGCACTGAAAAGCTAAAAGCTGATGGAAGTTCTGTGATTGTAACATTTTGTGGGCGGTGGTCTTGCTGGGTCAGACCTTTTCTTCTTGAGCAAGAGAGATTCTCTCTAGAGAAAAATCATCTTAACTTCTGACCAAGTGTATCGGCCACCCTCATTGGAACTCAGTGGTAGGAAAACCTGGAGGATCTCAGTGTTCAGTGTGCACATTTAAGCACTTGTGTCTAGAGAGCTCCTGCCTAGAGACACGAAATTTTACCCTATAGAGAGGAAACCTCCACCCTGCCACCACCGTGGGATGCAGTCACCGATTCTAGGGAGAGGATCTGGGATCTACCTACTACTGAAACATAAATTCCCTAGGTAAATTTAGCTGCCAACTCTTGAACCCTTGGGGATCCTGGTTGCCTTCCTGCCACTGGCTTGGGATTTAGCATCTCTGGGTCTACTGTCAGGTGTCACTGACAGCTTCTGCTTGCCAGTTTTCTATATGCTGAAGGGATTGTCTTTATTTTCTTTTTATCTTTGTTGGTTTATTTATTTTTAATCATCCTGTGTTAATGTGGTTTAATGATGGAGTGAAGGCATATGCAGGTATTCAACCAAACATCTTAGCTGAAGTCTGTGTAATTCTCTTGTAGTAAAATCTTGATCATTCTATGTTTCAGTTAATCAAATTTTTATATATGCATTCTGATTTGGGGATGATGTGAGGGAAGAGAGAGAGAAAGAAAGAGAGACTCAGAGGGACAGAGACAGGGTGAGAGAGAGAGGCTACTGTGACAAATCTGTGGGTCTGTGTATTTGGAAGTCAATAGGAATTTAGCCCTGTTTTCTGTCTAAAAAGCAGGAGTGTCCAGACAATGGATCTTGAACTAGGCTAAGAATCTTTGAGGCAATGGCGCAGATCCAGTTGTGTTCAATTTTTAGTCCTTAGGCTGAAAGGGAAAATAACGTAAAACACATTTTAAAAAATTTCTGGCTGGGCGCGGTGGCTCAAGCCTGTAATCCCAGCACTTTGGGAGGCCGAGGTGGGTGGATCACAAGATCAAGAGATCGAGACCATCCTGGTCAACATTGTGAAACCCTGTCTCTGCTAAAAATACAAAAAATTAGCTGGGCATGGTGGTGCGTGCCTGTAATCCCAGCTACTCGGGAGGCTGAGGAAGGAGAATTGCCTGAACCCAAAAGGCGGAGGCTGTGGTGAGCCGTGATTGTGCCGTTGCGCTCCAGCTTGGGCAACAAGAGCGAAACTTCATTTCTAAAAAAAAAAAAAAATTTTTCTGAAAGTGGTGTTTTTTGATTTGCCCTCAGATAATTAGATATAGAAGGTAGCCATACATTTTTGGCTAACTCAGCATTCGTTGCTCCATTCAGCGAATTCATCTTTATATTCATGTTCTTTCTCTCCAGCTTAATATCCAAAATTTAAAAGTGAGGAATGCAGAATAGTTGAACTAAAAGAAACAGATCAACCACAACGTGCCTCTTCTTCCTCTCACCCAAAGAAAACCATTGTTAACATTTTGCTATATTCTCTTTATGTACTTTTCTCAGGTACTTTTATTCGAATATATTTTTGATCATAAAATTGTCTTAGACAATAAGTTGTCAGAGAAGAACACCCACTCTTTTTACACTCCAGGCTTCCAGCTTGAAGGTGACTGACTTGGGAATCCTGTATTTTAACAAGATATGATGTTGATATGGAATCTTTTATTTGACTGTTTTGAGGTGTTCTCTTTTTAGCATACTCTCCTTCATCCCCTTCTTCCCTGCTATCCACACACATACACATTCACACATACACGCATTCTTTCTTTCTCTCTCTCATGCACATTCTCATACGCAAATACAAGCATGCTCATACACATGTGCACACACACAGGCACGTGCATGCACACACTCACACTCATATGAACCAACATGCACATGCACACTCTCCTTCATCTCTTTCCTCCCTGCTACACACACATACTCTAACACTCATATGCACATGTGCACACACACATATGTACAACATGCAATGTGTCAGCAGGCCATGTAGAAAATGATTGTTACTCTCCAAAAGGAAGGACACCCACACTTTTGCAATGGAAAAAAACAGCTCTGTTTTTGTAAAAAAAAAAAAAAAAGAATTATCTATTAGGCCTAGAAAGAAACTTAAAAAGTGTTTCTTCTTTTATCTAATCGGAACTTGTGTATGTGCACACATTCGTGTGACAGAAAGAGCCAGGGAGAGAGGGAGGGAGAGGAGGTGAAGGCAAGAAGAGAGAGAGCGATTAAAAAGCAAGTGCACTGTGGCAAGCTCGTCTGGACTAAGTGAGAAGCAGGCGGTTGTGGTGATGAGATAGGAGCTCGGAATGCTTCCTGGTACCAAGACTGTCATAAGTGGAATTGGGGTCTGAAAAAGTGACAGCAAAATTCAGCGTTCCTTTGACAACCACTCAGAAAATAGAATGTGAGGAAGCAGGAGGAAGGGAAGGTGTGGGGCCAGCCATGAGAATGCACCCCGCTGCTCCACGGATGCCTAGAAATGCTGGTCACTTATAGGGCACAGGTGAGGGGAAGTCTGGACTGATGGCAGTAGTGCTGCCAAGCCATGTAGCCTGCTCTCTCAAGGGTGAATGTTCTTGCATAAGTAGTGGGGAAGATTATTCCCTAGTTTATATAGGCCCCATTTGTCCTAGACACAGATTTTAATGTTCTCAGGTGATCGCTTGCTTGATTGTCTGTGTAAAAGATCAGCAATCCTTTTTTTTTTTTCTGGAAAGGTCTAGGCAGTAAATATTTTAGGCTTGGCAGCCCATATGGTCTCTGTCACAGCTACTTATCTCTGTGGTTGTGGTGTGAAAGCAGCCATAGAAATGGGTAATAAAGAAGTGGGGCTGAGTTCCAAAGTACTTTTATGAGAACTGAAAATTGCATTTTATATAATTGTTGACATGTCCCAAAATATTGTTACTTTTTTGAATTCTTTCACATTTGTGGCTCATGAGCTGTCTGACAAGAGACGACAGGCAGGAATTGGTGGATGGGCCATGGTTGCCCAAACCCTGTGTCCAAATCATGGCATTGTACAAGCAGGAGGGATCTCTGACCCTCTCTTTTTTTCCTCTTTCCTTCTTTTCAGTTTCTCATTGTGCTGATTTGGAAACCAGAAATCGAAAGCTCTGGGAAGTGACCTCTTTCTGACTTAACCTGTTAGTGGCAGTGTTAGGATAAAATGTCAGGTCTCAAGGAGCACTTCTTAGAGCCCAGATCAGACTGAATGCCGTTTTTGTGATTGCAGAAGGCATACCATCCTCTGGTACACTAGCTCCTTAGCGTCACCCTGAATCTGAAACTTAGTTCTTCATGAAGTCTTTTGTTCTATGATTCCTCAGTGCATCATTTGCTAATTTGCGCCAGTTATTCTGTTTTACACAACTGAGATATAGACATAAGCAAAGTTCCTATTCTTTAGGAACTCACTTCTTCAGGGCCTGGTTTTGATAATCCAGACAAAGCTACTTAAATGTAGTTTTATCCTTAAAAGCAAAATCGGCTGCACTTATGTAAGTTACAATAATAATTAGAATTTAGGAAAAATCCATTCTTAAAAGAAGAAGGCAAAGAGAATAAAAAATAAACATCCAAGTCACCCTCTGACTGTGCGTTGGTTTTAAAACAACAAGACTATTATTTTAAGTGAACACAAGGAAAATTTTGCTACCAAGCGAGTACAATTTCTAACAGGTGATACATCGACTCCTCTGAGTCCAGACATTTCCGAAAGTGCCCTTACTACCTACATTACTTCCTTCTGTAAAGCTCTACTGATTAAGACTTTATCTTTTGTGGTTGGATTTTTGCTTTTGGAATTACAACCTGCTTTTCAAGTCACATTTTGTAAATTAGTTGAGGTATCTTGCTGAGTGATAAAGTCTGAGTCAAAAACTTCCTGAAAAGTGCCTCGTGAACTCGTGAGGCATCATGGCAAAGATCCCAATTGTTGGACTGAGGCAGAGAGGTAGAAAGAAGAACACAGACTTTAAGGTCTGACAGATGTAAGTATAGGTCCCACCTCCACCATGTATTGGATGTGTAATGTTAAATGAGCTACTATACCTCTTTGAGCCTCAGCTTTCCTCTCTGTAAAAAGAAGATGTTAAACCTTTCCTTGCACTATTGTTGTAGGGATTAGAGATGATGTCAATAAAAATGTTTCCAGCATGCTCGGTATTCAACGTACCTTGGATAGACTTATTTGGCCAGTTCACTGCAAAGGGTAATATACACGAGTAAGATTTTTTCTTTTCTTCAAAATAGACTTTCTGGGATTAAACTCTAAAAAAGTGTGAAATAAATGAATCAAGATCTTTTTCATTTCTGTTGTTGAAGTATTTGCCTTCTTACGTTTGGTAATGTTAGGATTTTCCACAGAAGAAGTTGACACTTTCCTTCTTAATCATACTGGCGATACCAGGTTTCAACACTAGTTACTATTTTCTTTTCGAAAAGTGTCATTTGTCTAGCTTCCCTTGAAAGATCAGCTAAATGTCACATTATCCCTGCTTCTGCTAATCTTTCAAAATGCTCACCACCATAGTCATAACATTTTCTTCATGCTCAAGTTGATTTAAAAAATGTTCTAAAGACAGTGTTGCTGAATTTTTTTTTGTTTAATAAAAATTAGGCTTTTAAATATAAAAATATAGATTTATTATAAAGCCTCTAGAAAGCAAAGAAAAATAGATTTGAAAAATACCTTGTTTAATCACATAAAGCTAGGCAGAGTTAAATCACTGTTTCCATTTTGGTACATTTTATTTTAATCTTTTCACTATTTTAATGTCCTTCTTTAAATCCATAATGGTGATAACATGATGTATATATTATATAAATATATAAAATACATAAATATATCTTTTAAAAATGGTATCTGTAGGCCGGGCGCGGTGGCTCAAGCCTGTAATCCCAGCACTTTGGGAGGCCGAGGCGGGTGGATCACGAGGTCAAGAGATCGAGACCATCCTGGTCAACATGGTGAAACCCCGTCTCTACTAAAAATACAAAAAATTAGCTGGGCTTGGTGGCGCGTGCTTGTAATCCCAGCTACTCAGGAGGCTGAGGCAGGAGAATTGCCTGAACCCAGGAGGTGGAGGTTGCGGTGAGCCAAGATCGCGCCATTGCACTCCAGCCTGGGAAACAAGAGTGAAACTCCGTCTCAAAAAATAAATAAATAAGTAAATAATAAATAATAAAAATGGCATCTGTTTATTTATTATATATAAATATATATCTAATGACTATATATCTACATATCTACTTCTATATTTATATATCTCCATGATAGAAGTTGGAAAATACTGAAAACTGTAGAGGAGTTTGGAGAAACAACCTATAATCTCATTATACAGAAATAATTTTCTTCCCTTTTGCTTCTCCACATTTTGGCTTAGATCAAATTTAGAAATGATTTTCTTAACGTTTTTGGTATTGTGTTTTTAGAGTATCAAGATGTTGCTGCATATTCTGATTTTTATGTATAGTTGTGACAGGAACACCCACAAAAATAATTGTTCTAGAAAAGAATTTGTTAACAAATATTTTCTTCCAGGAAGTGGTGTATTAGCGTTTTAAAAGAAACATTTCTGGACGTCAAAGTAGACATTGGGCTTATATCAACAGCTCAATCTTTTTTCAAATACGCTTTATTTTTAGAGCAGTGTAAAGTTAATAGTGAGGCATAGTGGAAAGTACAGAGAGTTCCTACATTCCCACCTCCCCAAATGCACAGCCTCCTCCACTATCAGCCTTCCTCACTAGAGAGGTACATTTGTTACAATGGATGAACCAACATTGACTTATCACTGTCACCCATAGTTTATAATTGACATTAGGGACCATTCTTGCTGTCGTATATTCAGTGAGTTTTGACACGAGTGTAATGGCATGTGTCTACCATTATAGTAACACACAGAGTAGTTTCATTGCCCTAAACATCCTCTATGCTCTGCCCATTTATCCTTTCCCACTTTTCAACCCCCAGCAATCACTGAACGTTTTGATGTCTCTATAGTTTTGCCTTTTCCAGAATGTCATATAGTTGGATTCATATAGTAAGTGGTCATTTGAGATTGGTTTCTTTCACTTAGTAGTATGTATTTGAGTTTCCTCTATGTCTTTTAAAGGCTTCATAGCTCACGTGCTTTTTTCTGCAACAAAAGCCACATTCAAAGATTATTGCTTTCATTGCTGAATAATATTCCACTGTGTCGATGTAGAGGTTTGTTTATCCAGGCACTTACGAGTCTATAGTAACCAGTGTGGAGCCTGGGGAAGCCATAAATGGCCTGGTTGTGGCGAAGGCCTGGAGCCTATGTCGGTAGGAGCCATGGAGGTTGGAGGCATTAGATCTTAGAGCCATAGGGGAAGGCCTGGAGCTTGGGTTGACAGGGTCTGTCCCATAGCCTGTGGCTATAGAAACCTGCCTCGTGTTGAGTTCACTGAATTGTGCCTGGCATTGGAGTTGATGTTGAAGTCAGGTGTTACATTTACTCTCCTCTCTGCACATACATGGTATCTGTCTCCATGCTGCACTACCCAGGTTTAGGGGCGGGGTAATGCAGATAATAGAAAACTCTCTTTTATACTCTATTTTATGCTGTTTTTCTTAATTTTCTACTCGACAAACGTGCTATAACCTCTCACCTGGATTCCTTGTCTCTTTTGAAGACACTTTGATGCACGGATGGCTGTTCAAATTGATGTTTCTGTGAAGGAATAAGTGCTGAAAAGTTCTGTTTTGCCATTTTGTCCATGGCATTCTTCTCTGTTAACTGAAAAAATATTTTTACTGAATAACATATTGTTAAAAATTGTCAGACCCTTGGTTTAGCTCTGGAAGTTTCTCCTTTAGAGCAAGTTCCTTTCATAGTTCTCTATAGAAAGACTATAGTTGTAAAATGTTGGTAGAGATGATATTTTGTGTGTAGAATTAAGGACCGAATACACATAAATGTTTAGCGGACAGTAAACATTTGTGAGTAATCTGTTCTTACACACAAAGAGAAGGTCTATAGCTTTAGGAAAGGGAAAATTATCAAGGTTATTCAGACAATATAAAATGAGTTGAGAAAATTGAAGGGAATGTTTATACTTGAATGAGACCTCATGGAGAAAGACAAAATCAGGAAGCCATGGGAGAATATTTGCATTTTCCGAACCACAAAAGTGAGGAAAGCCAAGAGCACAGCTGGAGTTGCACCAGATCAAGTAGACATTCCATCAGAGCCTGAACTGAGAATGCACCATTCCTCGTCACCTTGATAACAGCCCCATTTTCTGTTAATAATACTCTATGAGAAAAATCTTGCAAAAATAGTCAGAAAAGGCAGAGTCACATGCGGTTCAGTGTGTTCCACCTTGGCAGACGGTCTTAGGAGGAGTTTTGGAAAAATCGTGCTGCAGGCAATGGATGAGATAATGATGAGAAATTTTCCAGCTCTGTATAAAAAGGCAAGCGAAATATATGCTTGTGAACTTTTGGCTGCTTTTTTATGCTGTATTTTCAGATCAATTTTATCCCAGTTAATGCGAATATAAACTCTGATTGTTATGGCTATCTCTCGTGGGGTTTCTATTATTTTGTCAGAAATTGTATCAGGAACTTTATATCAATCACTAAATTACACATTTCCAAGCTGCATATGAATTAGGTATTACTATGATCATTTTACAGATGAAGAAGATGAGACTCAGAGCAATACATAAGTTGCCCAAGGTCAGAGAGCAAGTAAGTACCAGAAATAAAAGCCAGATAAATCTAATTCCCATATCCTTGCTCTTTCAATGATGTTTCAGAGTTGATTACAAAAAGAATTGTTCTGTGTGCTCAGGATAATTTACTACCTACTAAATTTAACCATAGGGCAGTCTTATAAACAGGGTAGAGTATGCAGTTAAGATAAAATTTGAGAGGAAAAAATTAAATTAAAATAGTACATAACCAATGATCAGAATATTCTCTCAGTATTTTAGAAATTTATGTAAGAATAAACTAGATACTGATAAAAAAGTCACATTCTTTATGCACAAATCTTGTAAGTAGCTACTGTTAAAGAGAGGATATTATTTACCTAGAAGAAAGTGGGGTTGGCAACCACTATATAACCATTCGTGGGGTGAATGTCTATTTTATTTTAGGCCTCTGGCTGATGGATCCAAGAGGTAGATGCGTGATGTCAAAATATTCTCTTTTATAGGTAATTACAATTTACAATGGAAGATACAGAGGCCACAAGGTAGTAGAGTTGAGTTATATTAACAGAAAACCTTGTTAGAGAAAAGAACCACTTCTCACTATCATGTTCAATGGCAAAGATTAATAGAAGGTACAGCAAAATGGACACACATGCGAGTATACCCACATTGATATTGGAAGTAACTTTTTTCTTATATACTATAAATCATATCCCAGAATATACTCATAATGTGTACACTTACTGGGATATTACGATCAACGTACAAAATATGTACCTTATGTACATTGACTGTGATGTACATATGTGTACACAATACAGATGTACAAAAAATGTACATAATCTGTACAATATTACATTTATATGTACATAATGTGTACACAGTAGGTATGTACATAATGTGTACAATATAAATATATTGTAATATTACAATGATTTCATATACTCACAACAGCATATATAATCACAATACACATATAATACATAATATCAATATAAATGTACATATTGTACACATATACATTTACATTTATTGTGATATGATATGTACACATGTACATCATGCACACGTGCAGATTTGCGGTATATACACGTGTACATAAGTGTGCACAGTATGTACATATGTACACTACACATATGTTCATATAATGTAGATATGTACCTTCTGTACAGGAGTACACAGTATGTACAATATATACACGTATATACTAGGTACACATATAGGTGTATACCCACTTTGGTAACCGGTGAGATTTCTATCCAATATACTAAATATAAAATCCCAGAATGTAGTCATTGTTTGTACATTTATTTTCGTATTGTGATAAATGTATTAAATAGGCACAATCTGTACATGTACTCTGCTGTACATAGGTGTACACAATGCACATGTACAAAAAATGTACATAATCTGTAAAATATGTACCTATATATTTCTATAATGTGTACACAATGCATAGGTACATAATGTGTACACTATGCACATTCCTTAAAATATCAGTGATAAAATATATATAATCACAGTAAGATATATAATCATACTAATACATATGTCATGTAATATCACCAAAAAGTACGTATTGTACACATTAGGTATGTATTAGGTACATATGTATAGTGCACATATTATGAAAATATATATGTATCATGATAACACCGTATGTACACGTATACAAATATGTGCCTACTATTTAAACAATGTACACATGCAGAAATAGATGCAAACTACATACCTATGCACAGCAGGCTATTACTACAGTTCTGCTCGTAGCAGCCTCAATGACCACCCTGGCTGCTTAAAGACCCCCGGCTAGGGGGCTGTACCCACAGCCCCCGCCAGAGGGCCCATAACAGCTACCAGGCCCACGCTGCCTGCTTAGGGACCCCCTGCCTAGGGTGCTGTGCCCACAGCTGCTGGGGCCCGGCTATTTTGAAAATGTGGTGTAATATGATACTGGCAACCATATCACACAGAAATGATAATGTTATTGTGGTTCTTTACATATTAGGCAGTAGTTCTAGTTACACATTTGGCATATTGACAAAAATGTCATCCTCACCCCATTGACATTAGAATTGAAAGCATAGGAGGGTTTCACCCCTTGCAATGTTTAATTCAATATAATTGTTTTCTTGTTTACATTAGTGACCATATCAGAGCACGGTGTACATCTCTTGCAGTATTCAGAATATTTCTCTATGGGCAAGCAACATTTTTCTCTCCTTATCTGGATATTAGGAAAAATATCACAGGACCGGCTTACAGCGCCAGTCACATCATGAGCAATGTCATCTGTAATCCCCTGGTTATTAAGAACAATGTAACGGGGGTCTCGTGTGCTTTTGGAGATATTTGGAGTAATATCCTTTTAGTTTCTGGATATTAGAAACAATACTACAGTGGTGGTGTACACTTCCTGCGATATTAAGAGTATACTCATCCTCTGTCCCTGGGATATTAGGAACTACATAGCAGAAGCCTTGCACTTTGCCTATAATATTGGAACAATCACAGAGTGTACACCTTCTTTCATTGTGAGAGAAATACCTACTTAGGATATGATGGATAATATCACAGAATGGACACACATGGCTATATACCCACTGTGATATGGGAAGTCATTTTTATCTAATATACTAAATGTCATAACCCAGAAAAAACTCATAATGTGTACACTTATTGGGATATTACACTCAATGTACAGAATATTTAACATATGTACATTGACTGTGATGTACATACATGTACACAATACAGATATACAATAAATGTACATAAACTATCATTTGTACGAAAATATGTACAAAATGTGCACACAATAGGTATGCACATAATGTGTACAATATGTACATTTATTGTAATATCACAATGTTATATAATCACAACTGCATATAAATTACAATACACATTTAATATGTAATATCAATATAAATGTACATATTGCAAACATGTACATTTACATTTATTGTGATATGATATGTAAACATGTACATCATGTACCCATTATGTACAGATGCACAATATATGCAAGTGTACATATGTGGGTACAGTATGTACATATGTACACTACACATGTGTACATATAATGTAGATATGTACCTTCTGTACCCGAGTACATTCTATGCACAATATGTACGCATATAAACTATGTACACACCTGGGTGTACAACCACTTTGGTAACCGGAGAAATTTCTATCTAATATACAAAATATAATAATTCAGAATGTAGTAATAGTGTGTACATTTATTGGCATATTGCAATAAATGTATAAAATAGGTACAATCTGTACATTTACCCTGCTGTACATATGTGTACACAATGCACATGTACAAAAAATGTACATACTCTGTAAAATATGTACCTACATATTTCTATAATGTGTAAACAATGTATAGGTACATAATGTGTACACTATGCACATTCATTAAAATATCAGTGATAAAATATATATAATCAAAATAACGCATATAATCACAGTAATATATATATATCATGTGATACCACAAAAAAATACATATTGTTCACAGTAGGTACGCATTAGGTCTATATGTATTGTGCACATATGTACATATATATTTATCATAACACCATGTGTACACTTATACAAATATGTGTTCATTATTAAAACTATGTACCTGTGCAGAACAGGCTATTACCACAGCCCCCCTCGTAGCAGCCCCAAGGCCCACCCTGGCTGCTTAAAGACCCCCTGGCTAGGGAGCTGTAACCACATTCCCCGCCAGAGGGTCCGTAACAGCTCCCAGGCTGACGCTGGCTGCTTAGGGACCCCCCGGCTAGGGCGCTGTGCCCGGCTATTTTGAAAATGTGGTGTAATATGATGCTGGCGACCGTATCATATGGAAATGATGTTATCCTGGTTTTTGATATACTAGGCAATAGTTCTAGTTACACCTCTGCCATATTGACAAAAATGTCATCCTCACACCCCTGGACATTAGAATTGAAATCATAAGGGTGTTTCACACCTTGCAATGTTAAATTCAATATAATTGTTTTCTTGTTTACATTAGTGACCATATCAGAGCACAGTGTACTCCTCTTGCCGTATTCAGAGGATTTGCCTATGGGCAGCAACATTATTCTCTCGTTCTCTGGATATTAGGAACAATATCACAGGACCGGCGGACAGCCCCAGTCATATCGTGAGTAATGTCATCTTTAATCCCTTAGTTATTAGAAAAAATATCACGGGGGTCTTGTGTGCTTTATCAGATACTTGGAGTAATATCTTTTCCGTTTTTGGATATTAGACACGATACTACAGTGGTGGTGTACACTTCCTGCGATATTCAGGGTATAATAATCTTTTGTCCCCAGGATATTAGGTAGTACATTAAAGAAGCCTTGTACTTTGCCTGTGATATTGGAACAATCACAGAGTGAACACTTGCTTTCAAAATGAGAGTAATACCTTCTTAAAATATGATGGATAATATCAAAACATGGACACACATGGGTGTATACCCACTTTGATATAGAAAGAAATTTTTATCTAATATACTAAAAATCATATATCACAATATACTCATAATGTGTACACTTATTGAGATGTTACAATCAATGTGCAGAATACATACCATATGTACATAGAGTGTTATGTACATATGTGTACACAATACAGATGTACCAAAAACGTACATGATCTGTACAATATGTGCAATTACAGGTACATAATGTGTACACAATAGGTATGTACAAAATGTGTGCAATATGTACATTTATTGTAATATTACAATGATATCACAACAGCATATAAAATGACAATACACAAGTAATACATAATATAAATGTACATATTGCACACATCATGTACATTTACATTTATTGTGGTATCACGGTGTGTACACATGAACATCATGTACCCATTATGTACACGTGTACAAAATATGCACATGTACATGTGTGTGAACAGTATGTGCATGTGTACACTATTTACACATAAATACATATAATGTTGACATGTACATTTTGTACATGAGTACCTAATATGCACAATATGTACACGTATAAACTATGTACACACCTGGGTGTACACCCACTTTGGTCAATGGAGTAATTTCTAATATGGTAAAAATTATATTTTAGAATGTACTCATAATGTGTACATTTATTGGCATATCACAAGAAATGTATAAAATAGGTACAGTCTGTACATTTACTCTGCTGTGCATAGGTGTACACAATACACATGTAGAAAAAGTGTACATAATCTGTAAAATATGTACCTATATATTTCTATATTGTGTACACAATACATAGGTATATAATGTGTACACTATGCACATTCCTTAAAATATTAGTGATAAAATATATTTAATCACAATAAGATATATAATCACAGTAATATATATTGTCTAATATTACAAAAAAGTACATATTGTACACATTAGGTATGCATTAGGTACATATGTATTTTGCACATATTATGGAAATATAAATTTATCGTGATAACTCCATATGTACGCATGTACATATATATGCCCGATATTAAAACTATTTACACATGTAGTAATAGGTGCAAACTATGTACCGATGCACAGCACGCTATTACCAAAGCCCCCCTTATAGCAGCCCCCAAGCCCACCCTGGCTGCTTAGGGACCCCCTGACTAGGTGTCTGTGCCCACAGCCCATGCCAGAGTGCCCGTAGCAGCCCCCAGGCCAACCATGGCTGCTCAGGGACCCCTGGCTGGGTCGATGTGCTCACAGACCCCACCAAAAAGCCCAGAGCAGCCCCCAGGCCCACCCTGGCTGCTTAGGGGTCCCCTCGCTTGTAAGCTCTGCCCACAGCTGCTGAGGCCCAGCTATTTTGCAAATCAGGTGTAATATGATACTGGCAACCATATTATATAAAAATGATAATCTTATTCTGTTTTTTTTGTATATTAGGCAATAGCTCCAGTTACACCGCTGCCATATTGACAAAAATGTCATCCTCACCCCCATTGACATTAGAATGAAAATCATAGGGGAGTTTCATTCCTTGCAATGCTGAATTCAATGTAATTGTTTTCTCGCTTACATTAGTGACCATATCAAAGCATGGTGTACACCTCTTGCCGTATTAAGAGTATTTCCCTGTGGGCAGCAACATTTTCCTCTCCTTCTCTGGATATTAGAAACAATATTCCAGGACCAGAGTACAGCCCCAGTCACGTCGTGGGTAATGTCATCTGTAATTCTCTAGTTATTAGAAACAATATCACGGGGGGCTTGTGTGCTTTCTGAGATATTTGGAGTAATATCCTTTCCGTTTTTGAACATTAGAAACAATACTACAGTGGTGGTGTACACTTCCTGCGATATTCAGGGTATGGTCATCCTTTGTCCTCAGGATATTATTAACTACATCACAGACGAGTTTTAGTTTGCCTTGATATTGGAGCAATCCGAGAGTGTAAACCTGCTTTCACAATGAGAGAAATACCTACTCAGGATATGATGGATAATATCACAAAATGGACACACATAAGTGTATACCCACTTTGATATTGAAAGTAATTTTTATCAAACATACTAAAAATCATATCCCAGAATATACTTAAAATGTGTACTCTTACTGAAATATTACAAACAATGCACAGAATATGTACCATATGTACGTTGACTGTGATGTACATAGGTGTGCACCATACAGATGTACAATAAATATACATAATCTGTACAATATGTACATTTATGTGTACATAATATGTACACAATAGGTATGTCCATAATGTGTACAATATGTACATTTGTAATATCACAATGATATCAGAACAGCATATACAATCACAATACACATGTAATACATAATATAAATGTACGTATTTCACACATTATGTACATTTCCATTTATTGTGGTATGACGATGTGTTTACATGTACAGCATGGACCCATTATGTACGGAGGTACAATAAATTCAGGTGTAGATATATGTACATAGTATGTACATATGTACGCTCTGTACCCATACATACATATAATGTAGATATTTACCTTCTGTACACAAGTACATAATATGCACAGTATGTACATGTACAAAATATGTGCACACATAAGTTTACACCCACTTTGGTAACCAGAGTAATTTTTCTAAATGTAATATCACAGAATGTACTCATAATGTGTACATTTATTGGCATATCACAATAAATGTATAAAGTAAGATCTGTACATTTACTCTGTGTACCCAATACACAAGTAAATAAAATGTACATAACCTGTAAAATATGGTTCTTTCTATTTCTATAATCTGTGCACAATGCATAGGTACATAATGTGTATAATATGTACATTTGTAATGTCACAATGATATCATATCACAACAGCATATATAACCACAATAAACATAATACATAATATAAACGTACATATTGCAAACATTATGTATATTTACATTTATTGTGATATGATGTGTACACATGTACATCATGTACCCATTATGTACAGATGTACAGTATATGCACGTGTACATATGTGTGCACAGTATGTACCTATGTATGCTGCGTACACCTATGTATATATAATGTAGACATGTACATTCTGTACATGAGTACATAATAAGCACAACATGTCCATGTATAAATTATGTGCGCACCTGGGTGTAAACCCACTTTGGTCACCGGTGTAATTCCTGTCTAATATGCTAAAAATTATATCCCAGAATGTACTCATGTGTACATTTATTGACATATCACAATAAATGTATAAAATAGGTATAGTCTGTACATTTACTCTGCTGTACATATGTGTACAAAATACACATATAGAAAAAATGTACCTAATCTGTAAAATATGTACCGATTTATTTCTATATTGTGTACACAATGCATAGGTACATAAAGTGTACTCTATGTACATTTCTAAAAATTTCAGTGGTAACATACATATTATCACAGTAAGATATATAATCAACAATATGTAGATATCACATAATATCACCAAAAAGTACATATTGTTTATATTAGGTACGTATAAAGTATATATTTATTGTACACATATTATGTACATATATGTTTATTGTGATAATATCATATGTACATGTGTACAAATATGTGCCCATTATGTAAACAATCTGCACATGTAGAAATAGGTGCAAACTGTGTACCTGTGAAGAGCAGGGTATCCCCACACCTCCCGCCAAAGGGCCTATAGCAGCTTCCAGCCCCACCCTGGCTACGTAGGGACCCCCTGGTTAGGTGGCTGTGCCCATAGCCCCTGCCAGAGTGACAGTAGCAGCCGCCAGGCCCTCCCTGGATGCTGAGAGACCCTCTGGCTATGTGGCTGTTACCACAGCCACCACCAGAGGGCCCGAAGCAGCCCCCAGACAAATCACAAAGGGCCCGTAGCAGCTGCAATGCCCAACCTGGTTGCATAGGGACACCCTCGCTTGGCTGCCATGCCCACAGCTGCTGGGGCCCAGATATTTTGAAAATGTGGTGTAATATGATACTGGCAATCATATCATATGTAAATAATAATTTTATCCTTTTTTATTATATAGTAGACAATAGCTGAAGTTACACCTCCGCCATTTTGACAAAAATGTCCTCCTCAACTTCTTGAAATTACAAGGAAAATTATAGGGGGGGTTAACACCTTGCAATATTTAATTCAATATAATTGTTTTCTTGTTCACATTAGTGAAAATATCACAGCACGGTGTACTCGTCTTGCCCTATTCAGAGGATTTGCCTATGGGCAGAAACATTCCCCTCTCCTTCTCTGGATATAAAAACATTATCACAGGACCGGCAAACAGCCGCAGTCATATCGTGAGTAATGTCATCTGTAATCCCCTAGTTATAAAAAACAACATCAAGGGGGTCTTGTGCACTTTATGAGATACTTAGAGTAATGTTACGGTTTGGGTAATTTACATGAGGGAGAATAATGAGTTGGTGTATACACTCCAAAACACAGTAGAAAAGGGCATTGTATATTTTTTCTGACAGATTATATTGAGAGCAATTTTGCTTTTAACATTGGGGTACCTAGATAATATTTAGATTTTTTTCGATTAGCATAAATTTAGAATTTCAGTATTTTACACAAGAGAGCATATTGAGTTGGTGTATATACTCCAAAACAGAGTAGAATAGGGCATTGTATGTTATTTCTGACAGAACATATTCACAGCAAATTTGCTTTTAACATTGGGTTGCCTAGATAATATTTAGATTTATTTCGATTTGCATAAATTTAGAATTTCCATATTTTAAATTATAGAGCATATTGAGTTGGTGTATATACTCCAAAACAGAGTAGAATAGCGCATTTTATATGTTTTCTGACAGATAATATTCAGAGCAATGTTACTGTTAACATTGGGGTGCCTAGATAATATTTAGATTTTTTTCGATTCTCGTAAATTTAGAATTTCGGTATTTTACATGAGAGAGCATATTGAGTTGGTGTATATACCCCAAAACAGAGTAGAAAAGTGCATTGTATATTATTTCTGACAGATTATATTCAGAGTAATTTTGCTTTTAACATTGGGGTGCATAGATAATATTTAGATTTTTTACGATTCGCGTATAATTAGAATTTCGGTATTTTACATGAGAGAGCATATTGACTTGGTGTATATACTCCAAAACAAAATAGAATAGCGCATTGTATATTTTTTCTGACGGATTATATTCAGAGAAATTTTGCTTTTAACAATGGTGTGCCTAGATAATATTTAGATCGTTTCGATTCACGTAAAATTAGAATCTCGGTATTCTACATGAGAGAGCATATTGAGTTGGTGTACATAATCCAAAACAGTGCAGAAAAGGGCATTGAATATTTTTTCTGACAGATTATATTCAGAGAAATTTTGCTTATAACATTGGGGTGCCTAGATTATATTTACATTTTTTTCGATTCGTGTAAATTAGAATTTCGGTATTTTACGTGTGAGAACCTATTGAGTTGGTGTATATACCCCAAAACAGAGTAGAATAGGGCATTGTATATTTTTTCTGACAGATTATATTCAGAGCAATTTTGCTTTTAACATTGCTGTGCCTAGGTAATATTTAGAGTTTGTTCGATTCACGTAAAATTAGAATTTCAGTATTTTACATGAGAGAGCATATTGAGTTGGTGTATATACTCCAAAACAGAGTGGAAAAGAGCATTGTATACTTTTTCTGACAAAGTATATTTAGAGAAGTTTAGCTTTTTACATTGGGGTTCTTACATATTATTAAGATTTTTTTCGATTGGCGTAAAATCAGAATTTCGGTATTTTACATGAGAGACCATATTGAGTTGGTGTGTATACTCCAAAACAGAGTAGAATAAGGCATTGTATATTTTTTTGACAGATTATATTTATAGCCATTTTCTTTTAACCTTGGGGTGCCTAAATAATATTTAGAATTTCGTCGATTTGCGTAAAATTAGAATTTCGGTGTTTTACATGAGAGAGCATATTTAGTTGGTGTATATACTCCAAAGCAAAGTAGAAAAGGGCATTGTATATTTTCTGTGACAGACTATATTCAGAAAAATTTTGCTTTTAACATTGGGGTGCCTAGATAATATTTAGATTTTTTTTGATTCGCGTAAATTTATAATTTCGGTATTTTACATGAGAGAGTATATTGAGTTGGTTTATATACTCCAAAACAGAGTAGAAAAGAACATTGTATTTTTTTTGACAGAATATATTCAGAGACATTTTCTTTAAACATTGGGGTGCCTAGATAATACTTAGATTTTTTCGATTCTCGTAAATTTAGAATTTCTGTATTTTACATGAGAGAGCATATTGAGTTGGTGTATATACACCAAAACAGAGTAGAAAAGGGCATTGTATAATTTTTCTGAAATATTATATTCAGAGAAATTTTGCTTTTAACCTTGGGGTGCCTAGATAATATTTAGATTATTTTTGATTCACTTATATATAGAATTTCTGTATTTTACATGAGAGAGCATATTGAGTTGGTCTATATACTCCAAAACCGATGAGAATAAGGCATTGTAAATTTTTTCAAACAGACTATATTCAGAGTTATTTTCTTTTAACTTTGGGGCGCGTAGATATTATTTAGATTTTATTTGAATCGCATAAAATTTGAATTTTGCTATTTTACATGAGAGAGCATATTGAGTTGGTGTATATACTCCAAAACAGAGTAAAGAGGGGCATTGTATATTTTTTCTGAAAGATTATATTCAGAGTAATTTTGCTTTTATAATTGGGGTGCCTAGATAATATTTAGATTTTTTTCGATTCACGTAAAATTAGAATTTCGATATTTTACATGAGAGAGCATACTGCGTTGATGTATATACTCCAAAACAGAGTAGAATAGGGCATTGTATATTTTTTCTGACAGATTATATTCAGCGCAGTTTTTTTTTTAACTTCGGGTTGCCTAGATAATATTTAGATATTTTCGATTCAGGTAAAATTAGAATTTCTGCATTTTACATGAGAGAGCATACTGAGTTGGTGTATATACTACAAAACAAAGTAGAAAAGTGCGTTGTGTATTTTTTCTGACAGATTATATTCGGAGCAATTTTGCTTTTAACATTGGGGTACTTAGATAATATTTAGATTTTTTTCGATTCGCTTAAATTTTGAATTTCTGGATTTTACATGAGTGAGCATATAAAGTTGGTGTATATACTCCAAAACAGAGTAGAAAAAAGCATTGTGTATTTTTTTCTGACAGATTATATTCAGAGCAATTTTGCTTTTTACATTCGGGTGCCTAGATAATATTTCGATTTTTTTCGATTCACGTAAATTTAGAGTTTCGATATTTTACATAAGAGAGCATATTGAGTTGTTGTATATACTACAAAACAGAGTAGAAAAGAAAATTGTATATTTTCTCTGCAAGATTATATTCAGAGCAATTTTGTTTTTAACATTGGGGTGCCTGAATAATATTTACATTTTTTACGATTCGCTTAAATATGGAATTTCTGTATTTTACATAAGAGAGCATATGGAGTTGGTGTATATACTACAAAAAAGAGTAGAATAAAGCCTTGTATATTTTTTCTGACAGATTATATTCAGAAAAATTTTGTTTTTAACATTGGGGTGCCTAGGTAATATTTATATTTTTCGATTCGGTTAAAATTAGAATTTCGATATTTTCCATGAGAGAGCACACTGAGTTGGTTTATATACTCCAAAACAGGGTAGAATAGTGCATTGTATATTTTAACTGACAGATTATATTCAGAGAAATTTTGTTTTTAACATTGGGGTGCCAAGATAATATTTAGATATTTTTGATTTGGGTAAAATTAGAATTTCTGTATTTTACATGAGAGAGCAAATTGAGTTGGTTTAGATACTACAAAAAAGAGAAGAAAAGGGCATTGTATATTTTTTCTGACAGGATTATATTCAGAGCCATTTTCTTTTACATTTGGGGTGCCTAGATATTTAGATTTTTCTCGATTTGCGTAAAATTATTACTTCGGAATTTTACATGAGAGAGCATATTGAGTTGGTGTATATACACTAAAACAGAGTAGAAATGGGCATTGTATATTTTTTCTGACAGATTATTTTCAGAGGAATTTTGCTTCTAACATTGGGGTGCCTACATAATATTTAGATTTTTTTCGATTCATGTAAATTTAGAATTTTTGTATTTTACATGAGAGAGCATACTGAGTTGGTGTATATACTCCAAAACAAAGTGAATAGGGCATTTTATATTATTTCAGACAGATTATATTCAGAGCAATTTTCTTTTTAATATTGGGGTGCCTAGATAATATTTAGATTTTTTTCAATACACGTAAAATTAGAATTTCCGTATTTTACATGAGAGAGCTTGCTGACTTGTTGTATATATTCCCAACAGAGTAGAATAAGGCATTGTATATTTTTTCTAACAGACTATATTCAGAGCCCTTTTATTTTAACTTTGGGGTGCCTAGATAGTATTTAGATTTTTTTCGATTCGCGTAAAATTAGAATTTCTTTATTTTACATGAGAGAGCATATTGAGTTGGTGTATATACACCAAAACAGAGTAGAAAAGGGCATTGTATAATTTTTCTGAAAGATTATATTCAGAGAAATTTTGCTATTAACCTTGGGGTGCCTAGATAATATTTAGATTTTTATTGATTCACTTACATATAGAATTTCTGTATTTTACATGAGAGAGCATATGGAGTTTGTGTATATACTCCAAAACAGAGTAGAATAGGGCATTGTATATTTTTTCTGACAGATTATATTCAGAGCAATTTTGCTTTCGACATTAGGGTGCCTAGATATTATTTAGGTTTTTTTCGATTCACGTAGAATTATAATTTCGGTATTTTACATGAGAGAGCATACTGAGTTGGTGTATATACTCCAAAACAGAGTAGAAAAAAGCATTGTATATTTTTTCTGACAGATTATATTGAGAGAAACTTTGTTTTTAACATTGGGGTGCCTAGATAATATTTAGATTTATTTCGATTCCCTTAAATATAGAATTTTTGTATTTTACATCAGAGAGCATGTAGAGTTGGTGTATATACTCAAAAACAGATTAGAATAGCGCATTGTATATTTTTCTGAGAGTTTATATTCAGAGCAATTTTGTTTTTAACATTGGTGTGCCTTGATAATATTTAGTTTTTTTCGTTTCGGGTAAAATTTGAATTTCTGTATTTTACACGAGAGAGCATACTGAGTTGGTGTATATACTCCAAAACATAGTAGAATAAGGCATTGTATATTTTTTCTAACATACTATATTCAGAGCCATTTTCGTTTAACTTTGGGGCACCTTGATATTATTTAGATTTTTTTTGATTCGCTTAAATATAGAATTTCTGTATTTTACATGAGAGAGCATATGGAGTTGTGGTATATACTCCAAAACAGAGTAGAAGAGGGCATTGGATATTTTTTCTGACTGATTATATTCAGAGCAATTTTGCTTTTAACATAGGGGTGCCTAGATAATATTTAGATTATATTGGATTCGCGTAAAAGTAGAATTTCGGTATTTTATATGTGAGAGCATATTGATTTGGTGTATATACTAAAAAACAGAGTAGAAAAGGGCATTGTATATTTTTTCTGACAGATTATATTCTGAGCAATTTTGTTTTTAACATTGAAGTGCCTAGATTATATTTAGATTTTTTCGATTCCTATAAAATTAGAATTTCTGTATTTTACATGAGAGAGAATACTGAGTTGGTGTATATACTCCAAAACATAGTAGAATAAAAAATTGTATATTTGTTCCAACAGATTATATTCAGAGCCATTTTGCTTTTAACGTTGGGGTGCCAAGATAATATTTACATTTTTTTCGATTCACGTGAAATTAGAATTTCGGTATTTTCTATGAGAGAGCATACTGAGTTGGTGTATATACTCCAAAACAGTGTAGAATACGGCACTGTATATTTTTCATGACAGATTATATTCCGAGGAATTTTGTTTTTGACATTGGTGTGCCTAGATAATATTTAGATATTTTTGATTCGGGTAAAATTATAATTTCTGTATTTTACATGAGCGAGCATATGGAGTTGGTGTATATACTCCAAAACAGAGTAGAATAGGGCAGTGTATATTTTTTCTGACAGATTATACTCAGTGCAATTTTGTTTTTAACATTGAGGTGCCTAGATAATATTTCGATTTTTTTTTGATTCACGTAAAATTATTTTTTCGGTATTTTACCTGAGAGAGCATACTGAGTTGGTGTATATACTCCAAAACAGAGTAGAATAAGGCATTGTATATTTTTTCGAACAGACTATATTCAGAGACATTTTTTTTAAACTTTGGGTCGCCTAGATATTATTTAGAATTTTTTTGATTCGTGTAAAATTAGAATTTTTTTATTTTACATGAGAGAGCGAATTGAGTTGGTGTATATAGTACAAAAGAGAGTAGAAAAGGGCATTGTATATTTTTTCTCACAGATTATATTGAGAGAAATTTTTTTTTAACGTTAGAGAGCCTAGATAATATTTAGATTTTTTCGATTTGTGTAAAATTAGAATTTCAGTATTTTACATGAGAGAGCATACTGAGTTGGTGTATACACTCGAAAACAGAGTAGAATAAGGCATTGTATATATTTTTTGACAGATTATATTTAGAGCAATTTTTTTAAACATTGGGGGGCCTAGATAATATTTAGATTTTTTCAATTTGGGTAAGATTAGAATTTCTGTATTTTACATGAGAGAGCATACTGAGTTGGATTATATACTCCAAAACAGAGTAAAATAAGGCATTGTATATTTTTTCTAACAGACTATATTCAGAGGCATTTTCTTTTAACTTTCGTGCACCTAGATATTGTTTAGATTTATTTCGATTCGTGTAAAATTAGAATTTCTTTATTTTACATGAGAGAGCATATTCAGTTCGTGTATATACTACAAAAGAGAGTAGAAAAGGTCATTTTATATTTTCTCTGACAGATTATATTCAGAGCAATTTGCTTATAACATTGGGGTGCCTAGATGATATTTAGATTTTTTTCAATTTGCTTAAATATAGAATTTCTATATTTTACATGAGAGAGCCTATGGAGTTGGTGTATATACTCCAGAAAAAAGTAGAATAGGGCATTGTATATTTTTTCTGACAGATTATACTCAGAGCAATTTTGTTGTTTTTCTGTGTATTGTTTTGTTTTTGTTTTTCTTTTTTTTTGAGATGGAGTTTCGCTCTTGTTACCCAGGCTGGAGTGCAATGGCGCAATCCCGGCTAACCACAACTTCCGCCTCCTGGGTTCAGGCAATTCTCTTGCCTCAGCCTCCCGAGTAGCTGGGATTACAGGCACGCACCACCGTGCCCAGATAATTTTTTGTATTTTTAGTAGAGACGGGGTTTCACCATGTTGACCAGGATGGTCCCGAACTGCTGACCTCGAGATCCACCCGCCTCGGCCTCCCAAAGTGCTGGGATTACAGGCTTGCGCCATTGCGCCCGGCCGCAATTTTGTTTTTAACATTGGGGTGCCTAGATAATATTTAGATTTTTTTGGATTCGAGTAAAATTAGAATTTCTGTATTTAACATAAGAGAGCATACTGAGTTGGTGCATATACTCCAAAACAGAGTAGAATAAGGCATTGTATATTTTTTTTAACAGACTATATTCAGAGCCATTTTTTTTACCTTTGGAGAGCCTACATATTATTTAGATTTTTTTGGATTCACATAAAATTAGAAATTCGGTATTTTACATGAGAGACCATATTGAGTTGGTGTATATACTCCAAAACAGAGTTGAAAAGGGCATTGTATATTTTGTATGACATATTGTATTCAGCGCAATTTTGCTTTTAACATTGGGGTGACTAGATGATATTAAATTTTTTTCACTTCGGTTAAATATAGAATTTCTGTATTTTACATGAGAGAGCACATGGAGTTGGTGTATATACTCCAAAAAAGATTAGACTAGGGCATTGTATATTTTTTCTGACAGATTATATTCAGAGCAATTTTGTTTTTAGCATTGGGGTGCCTAGATAATATTTAGATTTATTTCGATTCACGTAAAATTGGAATTGTGGAATTTTACATGAGAGAGCATACTGAGTTGGTGTATATACTCCAAAACAGAGTAGAATAGGGGATTGAATATTTTTTGTGACAGATTATATTCAGAGCAATTTTGTTTGTAACATTGGGTTGCCTACATAATATTTTGATTCTTTCGATTCCGGTAAAATTAGAATTTCGGTATTTTACATGAGAGACCATACTGAGTTGGTGTACATACTCCAAAACAGAGTAGAATAGGGCATTGTATATTTTTTCTGACAGATTATATTCAGAGCAATATTGTTATTAACATTGAAGTGCCTAGATAATATATAGATTTTTTTCGATTCACGTAAAATTAGAATTGCGGTATTTTACATTAGAGAGCATACTGAGTTGGTGTATATACTCCAAAGCAGAGTAGAATAGGAGATTGAATATTTTTTGTGACAGATTATATTCAGAGCAATTTTGTTTGTAACATTGGGTTGCCTGCATAATATTTTGATTTTTTCGATTCTTATAAAATTAGAATTTCTGTATTTTACATGTCAGAGCATATTGAGTTTGTGTATATACTACAAAACAGAGTAGAAAACGGCATTGTGTATTTTTTTTGACAGACTATATTCAGAGCCATTTTCCTTTAACTTTGTGGCACCAATATATTATTTAGGTTTTTTTTCGATTCGCGTAAAATTAGAATTTCGGTACTATATGTGAGAAAGCATATTGAGTTGGTGTATATACTAGAAAACAGAGTAGAAAAGGGCACGGTATATTTTTTCTGACAGATTATATTCAGAGCAATTTTGCTTTTAACATTGGGGTGCCTAGATAATATTTAGATATTTTTCGATTCGCTTAAATATAGAACATCTGTATTTTAGATGAGAGGGCATATGGAGTCGGTGTATATATTCCAAAAGAGAGTAGAATAGGGCATTGTATATTTTCTCTGACAGATTATATTCAGAGCAATTTTGTTTTTAACATTGGGTTGACTAAATAATATTTAGATGTTTTTGATTCGGGTTAAATTAGAATATTTGTATTTTACATGAGAGATCATACTGTGTTGGTTTATATACTCCAAAACAGAGTAGAATAAGGCATTGTTTATTTTTTCTAACAGACTATATTCAGAGCCATTTTCTTATAACTTTAGGGCGCCTAGATATTATTTAGATTGTTTTCGATTCGTGTAAAATTAGAATTTCGGTATTTTACACGAGAGAGCATATTGAGTTGGTGTATATACTCAAAAACAGAGTAGAATAGGGCATTGTATATTATTTCTGACAGATTATATTCAGAGCAATTTTGTTTTTATCATTGGGTTGACTAAATAATTAGATTTTTCGATTCGGGTAGAATTAGAATTTCTGTATTTTACATGACAGAGCATATTGTGTTGGTGTATATACTACAAAACAGAGTAGAAAGGGCATTGTACCTTTTTTCTGACAGATATTGTTCAGAGCACTCTTGTTTTTTACACTGCGGTGCCTAGATAATATTTAGAAACTTATCGATTCACTTAAAATTAGAATTTCGGTATTTTACATGAGAGATCATACTGAGTTGTTGTATATATTCCAAAACAGAGTAGAATAGGGCATTGTATATTTCTTCTGACAGATTATATTCATAGTTATATATTTTTTAACACTGGGGTGCCTAGATAATATTTAGATTTATTTTGATTTCTGTAGAATTGGAATTTCTGTATTTTACATGAGAGAGCATATTGAGTTGGTGTATATACTACAAAACAGAGAAGTAAAGGACATTGTATATTTTATCTGACAGATTATAGTAAGAGCAATTTTGCTATTAACATTGGGGTGCCTAGATAATATCTAGAATTTTTTCGATTCGCTTAAATATAGAATTTCTGTATTTTACATGAGAGAGCATATGGAGTTGGTGTATATACTTTAAAACAGAGTAGAGTAGGGCATTGTATATTTTATCTGACAGAATATATTCAGAGCAATTTTGTTTTTAACATTGGGGTGCCTAGATAATATTTAGATTTCTTTTGATTTACGTAAAATTAGAATTTATATGATTTACATGAGGGAGTATCCTGAGTTGGTGTGTATACTTTAAAAAAGAGTAGAATAAGGTATTGTATATTTTTTCTAACAGACTATATTCGGAGCCATTTTCTTTTAAGTTTGCAGCGCCTAGATATAATTTAGGTATTTTTGATTCACCTAAAATTAGAATTTCGGTATTTTATATGAGAGAGCATATTGAGTGGGTGTATATACTCCAAAACAGAGTAGAAAAGGGCATTGTATATTTTTTCTGACAGATTATATTCAGAGCAATTTTGCTTTTAACATTGGGGTGCCTAGATAATATTTAGATTTTTTTCGATTAGAATTTCTGTATTTTACATGACAGAGCATACTGAGTTGGTGTATATACTCCAAAACAGAGTAGAATAGGGCATTGTATATTTTTTCTGACAGTTTATATTCAGAGCAATTTTTCTTTTAACATTGGGGTGCCTAGATAATATTTAGATTTTTTTCGATTCGCTTAAATATAGAAATTCTGTATTTTATATGAGAGAGCTTATTGAGTTGGTGTATATACCCCAAAACACAGTAGAAATGGGCATTTTATATTTTTTCTTACAAAGTATTTTCAGAGCAATTTTGTTTTTAACATTTGGGTTCCTAGGTAATATTCATATTTTTTCAATACGCTTAAAGTTAGAATTTCTGTATTTTACATGAGAGAGCATATGGAGTTGGTCTAAATACTCAAAAACAGAGTAGAATAGGGCATTGTATATTTTTTCTGACAGATTATATTCAGAGGAATATTATTTTTAACATTGGGGTGCCTAGATAATATTTAGAATTTTTCGATTCCGGTAAAGTTAAATTTCTGTATTTTACATGAGAGAGCATACGGAGTTGGTGTATTTACTCCAAACCAGAGTAGAATAAGACATTGTATATTTTGTCTAACAGACTATATTCATACCCATTTTCGTTTAACATTGGGGCGCCTAGATATTACTTAGATTTTTTTCGATTCGCGTAAAATTAGAATTTCGGTATTTTACATGTGAGAGCATATAGATTTGGTGTATATATTCCAAAGCAGAGTCGAAAAGGACACTGTATATTTTTTCTGACAGATTATATTCAGAGCAATTTTGCTTTTAACTTTGGAGTGCCTAGATTATATTTAGATTTTTTTTGATTTGCATAAGTATATAACTTCTCTATTTTACGTGAGAGTGCATATGGAGTTGGTGTATATACTCCAAAACAGAGTAGAATAGGGCATTGTATATATTTTCTGACAGATTATATTCAGAGCAATTTTGTTTTTAACATTGGGGTAGCTAGAGAATATTTAGATTTTTTTCGATTTGCTTAAATATTGAATTTCTCTATTTTACATGAGAGAGCATATGGAGTTGGTGTATATACTTCAAAACAAAGTAGAATAGGGCATTCTATATTTTTTCTGACACATTACCTTCAGAGCAATTTTGCTTTTAACTTTGGGGTGCCTAGATAATATTTAGATTTTTTTCGATTTGCTTAAATATAGAATTTCTCTATTTTACATGAGAGTGCATATGGAGTTGGTGTATATACTCCAAAACAGAGTAGAATAGGGCATTGTATATGTTTTCTGACAGTTTATATTCAGAGCAATTTTGCTTCTAACATTGGGGTGCCTTGATATTATTTAGATATTTTCGATTCATGTAAAATGAGAATTTCTGTATTTTACATGAGAGAGCATACTGAGTTGGTGTCTATACTCCAAAACATAGTAGAATAAGGCATTGTACATTTTTTCTAACAGACAATATTCAGAGCTATTTTCTTTTGACATTGGGGCGCCTAGATATTATTTAGATTTTTTTCGATTCGCGTAAAATTAGAATTTCGGTATTTTACATGAGAGATCATATTGAGTTGGTGTATATACTCCAAAGCAGAATAGAATAAGGCATTGTATATTTTGTCTAACAGACTATATTCAGAGCAATTTTCTTTTAACATTGAGGCCCCTAGATATTATTTAGATGTTTTTCGATTCACGTAAAATTAGAATATTTGTATTTTACTTGAGAGAGCATATTGAGTTGGTGTATATAATACAAAACACAGTAGACAAGGGCATTTTATATTTTTTCAGACAGACTATATTCATAGCAATTTTGCTTTCAACATTGGGGTGCCTACATAATATTTAGATTTCTTTTGATTCGCTTAAATATATAATTCCTGTATTTTAAATGAGAGAGCATGTAGAGTTAGTGTTTATACTCCAAAACAGAGTAGAATAGGGCATTGTATATTTTTTCTGACAGATTGTATTCAGAGCAATTTTGTTTTTAACATTGGGGTGCCTAGATTATATTTAGATTTTTTTCGATTCGCTTAAATATAGAATTTTTGTATTTTACATGAGAGAGCTTATGGAGTTTGTGTATATACTCCAAAACAGAGTAGAAAAGGGCATTGTATATTTTTTTTGACAGATTATATTCAGAGCAATTTTTTTTAGCATTGGGGTGCCTAGATAATATTAAGATTTTTTCGATTCACGTAAAATTTTAATTTCTGTATTTTACATGAGAGAGCATACTGAGTTGGTGTATATACTCCAAAACAGAGTAGAATAAAGCATTGTATATTTTTTCTGACGGATTATATTCAGAGCAATTTTGCTTTTAACATTGGGGTGCCTAGATAATATTTAGATTTTTTCGATTTGGGTAGAAGTAGAATTTCTGTATTTTACATGAGAGAGCATATTTAGTTGGTGTGTATACTACAAAACAGAGTAGAAAATGGCATTGTATATTTTTTCCTGACAGATTATATTCAGAGCAATTTTGTTTTTAACATTGGGGTGCCAGATAATATTTAGGTTTTTTTCGATTCGCTTAAATATAGAATTTCTGTATTTTACATGAGAGAGCATATGCAGTTGTTGTATATACTCTAAAACAGTAGAATAGGGCATTGTATATTGTTTCTGACAGATTATATTCAGAGCAATTTTTTTTTTAACATTGAGGTGCCTAGATAATATTTAGAATTTTCGATTCGGGTAAAATTAGAATTTCTGTATTTTATTTGAGAGAGCATACTGAGTTGGTGTATATACTCCAAAACAGAGTAGAATAGGGCCTTGTATATTTTTTCTAACAGAATATATTTACAGCCATTTTCTTTTAACTTTGGGCTGCTTAGATATTTAGATTTTTTTCGATTCTCGTAAAATAAGAATTTCGGTATTTTACATGAGAGAGCATATTGAGTTGGTGTATACACTCCAAAACAGAGTAGAAAATAGCATTGCATATTTTTTCTGACAGAATATATGCAGAGCAATTTTGCTTTTAACATTGGAGTTCCTAGATCATATTTAGATTTTTTTCGATTCACGTAAAATTAGAATTTCGGTATTTTACATGAGAGAGTATACTGAGTTGGTGTATATACTCCAAAACAGAGTAGAATAGGGTCTTGTATATTTTTTCTGACTGAATATATTCAGAGCAATTTTGTTTTTAACACTGGGGGGCCTAGATGTTATTTAGATATTTTGGTTTCAGGTAAAATTAGAATTTTTGTATTTTACATGAGAGAGCATATTGAGTTGAGATTGTGTATATACTACAAAACAGAGAGTAGGGCATTGCATATTTTTTCTGACAGATTATACTCAGAGCAATTTTGTTTTTAACATTGGGGTGCCTAGGTAATATTAAATTTTTTCGATTCGGGTTAAAGTAGAATTTCTGTATTTTACATGAGAGAGGATACTGAGTCAGTGTATATACTCCAATACAAAGTAGAATAAGGCATTTTATATGTTTTCTAACAGGTTATATTCAGAGCAATTTTTTTTTAAATTTGGGGCACCAAGATATTATTTACATTTTTTTGGATTCGCGTAAAATTAGAATTTCGGTATTTTACATGAGAGAGCATGCTGAGTTGGTGTATATACTCCAAAACAGAGTAGAATAAGGCATTGTATATTTTTTTGAACAGACTATATTCAGAGACATTTTTTTTAAACTTTGGGTCGCCTAGATATTATTTAGAATTTTTTTGATTCGTGTAAAATTAGAATTTCTTTATTTTACATGAGAGAGCGTACTGAGTTGGTGTATATAGTACAAAAGAGAGTAGAAAAGGGCATTGTATATTTTGTCTCAAAGATTATATGGAGAGCAATTTTTTTTTTTTTTACGTTGGAGAGCCTAGATAATATTTAGATTTTTTCGATTCGGGTAAACTTAGAATTTCAGTATTTTACATGAGAGAGCACACTGAGTTGGTGTATACACTCGAAAACAGAGTAGAATAAGGCATTGTATATTTTTTTTGACAGATTATATTTAGAGCAATTTTTTTTTAACATTGGGGTGCCTAGATAATATTTAGATTATTTCCATTCGGGTAAAATTAGAATTTCTGTATTTTACATGAGAGAGCATACTGAGTTGGTGTATATACTCCAAAACAGAGTAAAATAAGGCATTGTATATTTTTTCTGACAGACTATATTCAGAGGCATTTTCTTTTAACTTTCGTGCGCCTAGATATTATTTAGATTAATTTCGATTTGTGTGAAATTAGAATTTCGTTATTTTACATGAGAGAGCATATTCAGTTCGTGTATATACTACAAAAGAGAGTAGAAAAGGGCATTGTATAGTTTCTCTGACAGATTATATTCAGAGCAATTTGCTTATAACATTGGGGTGCCTAGATGATATTTAGATTTTATTCAATTTGCTTAAATATAGAATTTCTGTATTTTACATGAGAGAGCATATGGAGTTGGTGTATATACTCCAGAAAAAAGTAGAATAGGGCATTGTATATTTTTTCTGACAGATTATACTCAGAGCAATTTTGTTTTTTTTTTTTGTGTTTTGTTTTGTTTTTGTTTTTCTTTTTATTTGAGATGGAGTTTCACTCTTGTTACCCAGGCTGGAGTGCAATGGCGCAATCTCGGCTAACCACAACCTCCGCCTCCTGGGTTCAGGCAATTCTCTTGCCTCAGCCTCCCGAGTAGCTGGGATTACAGGCACGCACCACCGTGCCCAGATAATTTTTTGTATTTTTAGTAGAGACGGGGTTTCACCATATTGACCAGGATGGTCCCGAACTGCTGACCTCGAGATCCACCCACCTCGGCCTTCCAAAGTACTGGGATTACAGGCTTGAGCCATTGCGCCCGGCCGCAATTTTGTTTTTAACATTGGGGTGCCTAGATAATATTTAGATTTTTTTGGATTCGAGTAAAATTAGAATTTCTGTATTTAACATAAGAGAGTATACTGAGTTGGTGCATATACTCCAAAACAGAGTAGAATAAGGCATTGTATATTTTTTTTAACAGACTATATTCAGAGCCATTTTTTTTACCTTTGGAGAGCCTACATATTATTTAGATTTTTTTGGATTCACATAAAATTAGAAATTCGGTATTTTACATGAGAGACCATATTGAGTTGGTGTATATACTCCAAAACAAAGTTGAAAAGGGCATTGTATGTTTTGTATGACATATTGTATTCAGCGCAATTTTGCTTTTAACATTGTGGTGCCTAGATGATATTAAATTTTTTTCACTTCAGTTAAATATAGAATTTCTGTATTTTACATGAGAGAGCACATCGAGTTGGTGTATATACTCCAAAAAAGATTAGACTAAGGCATTGTATATTTTTTCTGACAGATTATATTCAGAGCAATTTTGTTTTTAGCATTGGGGTGCCTAGATTATATTTAGATTTATTTCAATTCACGTAAAATTAGAATTGCGGAATTTTACATGAGAGAGCGTACTGAGTGGGTGTATATACTCCAAAACAGAGTAGAATAGGGGATTGAATATTTTTTGTGACAGATTATATTCAGAGCAATTTTGTTTGTAACATTGGGTTGCCTACATAATATTTTGATTTTTTCGATTCGGGTAAAATTTGAATTTCGGTACTATACGTGAGAGAGCATATTGAGTTGGTGTATATACTACAAAACAGAGTAGAAAAGGGCACGGTATATTTTTTCTGACAGATTATATTCAGGGCAATTTTGCTTTTAACATTGGGGTGCCTAGATAATATTTAGATATTTTTCGATTCGCTTAAATATAGAATTTCTGTATTTTAGATGAGAGAGCATATGGAGTCGGTGTATATATTCCAAAAGAGAGTAGAATAGGGCATTGTATATTTTCTCTGACAGATTATATTCAGAGCAATTTTGTTTTTAACATTGGGTTGACTAAATAATATTTAGATTTTTTTGATTCGGGTTAAATTAGAATTTCTGTATTTTACATGAGAGATCATACTGTGTTGGTTTATATACTCAAAAACAGAGTAGAATAAGGCATTGTTTATTTTTTCTAACAGACTATATTCAGAGCCATTTTCTTATAACTTTAGGGCGCCTAGATATTATTTAGATTGTTTTCGATTCGTGTAAAATTAGAATTTTGGTATTTTACACGAGAGAGCATATTGAGTTGGTGTATATACTCAAAAACAGAGTAGAATAGGGCATTGTATATTATTTCTGACAGATTATATTCAGAGCAATTTTGTTTTTAACATTGGGTTGACTAAATAATATTTAAATTTTTCGATTCGGGTAGAATTAGAATTTCTGTATTTTACATGACAGAGCATATTGTGTTGGTGTATATACTACAAAACAGAGTAGAAAGGGCATTGTACCTTTTTTCTGACAGATTTTGTTCAGAGCAGTTTTGTTTTTTACATTGCGGTACCTAGATAATATTTAGAAACTTATCGATTCACTTAAAATTAGAATTTTGGTATTTTACATGAGAGATCATACTGAGTTGTTGTATATATTCCAAAACAGAGTAGAATAGGGCATTGTATATTTCTTCTGACAGATTATATTCATAGTTATATATTTTTTAACATTGGGGTGCCTAGATAATATTTAGATTTTTTTTGATTTGTGTAGAATTGGAATTTCTGTATTTTACATGAGAGAGCATATTGAGTTGGTGTATATACTACAAAACAGAGAAGTAAAGGACATTGTATATTTTATCTGACAGATTATAGTAAGAGCAATTTTGCTTTTAACATTGGGGTGCCTAGATAATATCTAGAATTTTTTCGATTCGCTTAAATACAGAATTTCTGTATTTTACATGAGAGAGCATATGGAGTTGGTGTATATACTTTAAAACAGAGTAGAGTAGGGCATTGTATATTTTTTCTGACAGAATATATTCAGAGCAATTTTGTTTTTAACATTGGGGTGCCTAGATAATATTTAGATTTCTTTTGATTTACGTAAAATTAGAATTTATATGATTTACATGAGAGAGTATCCTGAGTTGGTGTGTATACTTTAAAAAAGAGTAGAATAAGGTATTGTATATTTTTTCTAACAGACTATATTCGGAGCCATTTTCTTTTAAGTTTGCAGCGCCTAGATATAATTTAGGTATTTTTGATTCACCTAAAATTAGAATTTCGGTATTTTATATGAGAGAGCATATTGAGTGGGTGTATATACTCCAAAACAGAGTAGAAAAGGGCATTGTATATTTTTTCTGACAGATTTTATTCAGAGCAATTTTTTTTAACATTAGGGTGCTTAGATAATATTTAGATTTTTTCAACTCGATTAAAATTATAATTTCTGTATTTTCCATGAGAGAGCATATTGAGTTTTTGTATATGCTCCAAAACAGAGTAGAATAGGGCATTGTATATTTTTTATGACACAATATATTCAGAGCAATTTTGTATTTAACATTGGGGTGCCTAGATAATACTTAGATTTTTTCGATTCGGGTACAATTAGAATTTCTGTATTTTACATGAGAGAGCATATTGGGTTGGTGTATATACTCCAAAACAGAGTAGAATAGGGCATTATATATTATTTTTGACAGATTATATTTAGAAAAATTTTGTTTTTAACATTGGGTTGCCTAGATATTATTTAGATTTTTTACGATTCACATAAATTTATAATTTCTGTATTTTACATGAGATAGCATAGTAAATTGGTGAATATACTGCAAAACAGAGTAGAATAAGGCATTGTGTTTTCTTCCAAACATACTATATTCAGAGCCATTTTCTTTTTACATTGAAGTGCCTAGTTATTATTTAAATTTTTTTCGATTCACGTAAAATTAGAATTTTGGTATCTTACATAAGAGAGCATACTGAGTTGGTATATATACTTAATAACAGAGTAGAAAAAAGCATTGTATATTTTTTCTGACAGAATATATTCAGAGCAATTTTGCTTTAAACACTGGGGTGCCTAGATAATATTTAGATTTTTACGATTCACGTAAATTTAGAATTTTGGTATTTTACATGAGAGAGCATACTGAGTTGGTGTATATACTCGAAAACAGAGTAGAATAGGGCATTGTATAGTTTTTCTGACACATGATATTCAGAGCAATTTTGCTTTTAACATTAAGGTGCCTAGATAATATTTAGATTTATTTCGATTCACTTAAATATAGAATTTCGGTATTTGATATGAGAGAGCATATGAAGTCGGTGTATATACCCCAAAACAGAGTAGAATAGGGCATTGTATATTTTTTATGACAGATTATATTCAGAGCAAAATTGGCTTTCACATTGGGGTGCCTAGATAATATTTAGGTATTTTTCGATTCAAGTAAAATTGGAATTTCTGTATTTTACATGATAGAGCATACTGAGATGGTGTATATACTCCAAAACAGAGTAGAGTAAGGCATTGTATATTTTTTCTAACAGACTATATTTAGAGCCATTTTCTTTTAACTTTGGGGTGCCTAGATATTATTTAGATTTTTTTCGATTCGAGTAAAATTTGAATTTCTGTATTTTAAATGAGAGAGCACACTGAGGTGGTATATATACTCCAAAAGAGAGTATGAAAGGGCATTGTATATTTTCTTTGACAGATTATATTCAGAGCATTCTGCTTTCAACAATGGGGTGACTGATAATATTTACATTTTTTTCGATTCACGTAAAATAAGAATTTCTGTGTTTTACATGAGAGAGCATACTGTGTTGGTGTATATACTCCAAAACAGAGTAGAATACGGCATTGCATATTTTTTTCTGACAGATTATATTCAGAGCAGTTTTGCTGTTAACATTGGGGTGCCTAGATAATATTTAGATTTCTTTCAATTCGCTTAAATTTAGAATTTCCGTATTTTACATGAGAGAACATATTGAGTTGGTGTATATACCACAAAACAGAGTAGAATAGGGCATTGTATTTTTTTTCACAGATTATATTCAGAACAATTTTGTTTTTAACATTGGGGTGCCTAGATAATATTTCGATTTTTTACAATTCACATAAAATTATAATTTCTTCATTTTACATGAGAGAGCAGAGTGAGTTGGTTTATATACTCCAAAACAGAGTAGAATAAGGCATTGTGTATTTTTCCTAACAGACTATATTCAGAGACATTTTCTTTTTACATTGACGCGCCTAGTTATTATTTAGATGTCTTTCGATTTGCATAAAATTAGAATTTCAGTATTTTACATGAGAGAGCATACTGAGTTGGTGTATATACTCCAAAATAGAGTAGAATAGGGCATTGTATATTTTTTCTGACAGAAGATATTCAGAGCAATTTTGCTTTTAACATTTAGGTGCCTAGATTATATTTAGATATATTTCGATTCACTTACATATAGAATTTCTGTATTTTATATGAGAGAGCACATGAAGTCGGTGTATATACCGCAAAACAGAGTAAAAAAGGATGTTGTATATTTTTTCTGACAGATTATATTCAGAGCAATTTTGCTTTTAGCACTGGGGTGCCTAAAGAACATTTAGATTTTTATCGATTCACGTAAATTTAGAATTTTGGTATTTTATATGAGAGAGTATACTGAGTTGCTGTATATACTCCAAAACAGAGTAGAATAGGGCATTGTATATTTTTTCTGACAGATTATATTCGGAGCAATTTTGCTTTTAACATTGGGGTGCCTAGATAATATTTAGATTTATTTCAATTCGCTTAAATATATAATTTCGATATTTTATTTCAGAGAGCATATGGAGTCGGTTTATATACCCCAAAAAAAGAGTAGAATAGGGCATTGTATATTTTTTCTGACAGATTATATTCAGAGCAATTTTGTTTTTAACATTGGGGTGCCTAGATAATATTTAGATTTATTTCAATTCACATAAAATTAGAATTTCTGAATTTACATGGGAGAGCATACTGAGTTGGTGTATATACTTCAAAACAGAGTAGAATTAGGCATTGTATATTTTTTCTAACAGACTATATTTAGAGCCATATTGTTTTAACTTTGGGGCGCCTGGATATTATTTAGATTTTTTTCGATTCGAGTAAAATTTGGATTTCCGTATTTTACATGAGAGAGCATATTGAGTTGTTGTATATACTTTAAAACAGAGTAGAATAGGGCATTGTATATTTTTTCTGACAGATTATATTCAGAGCAATTTTGCTTTTAACATTCGGGTGCCTAGATAATATTTAGATTTTTTTCAATTCACATAAAATTCGAATTTTGCTATTTTATATGAGAGAGCATACTGAGTTGGTGTATATACTCCAAATCAGAGTAGAATAAGGCATTGTATATTTTTTCTAACAGACTATATTCAGAGCCATTTTCTTTTTACTCTGGGATGCCTAGATATTATTTAGATTTTTTTCAATTCGCGTAAAATTAGAATTTCTGTATTTTACATGAGAGAGCATATGGAGTTGGTATATATACTCCAAAAGAGAGAATAGGGCATTGTATATTTTCTCTGACAGATTATATTCAGAGACATTTTCTTTTAACTTTTGGGGCGCCTAGATATTATTTAGATTTTTTTTGATTCACGTAAAATTAGAATTTTGCTCTTTTACATGACGGAGCATATTGATTTGGTGTATATACACCAAAAATGAGTAAAATTGGGCATTGTAGATTTTTTCTGAAAGATTACATTCAGAGAAATTTTGAATTTATCTTTGGGGTGCCTAGACAATATTTAGATTATTTTTGATTAACGTAAAATTAGAATTTCGGTATTTTAAAAGAGAGAGCATACTGAGTTGGTGTATATACGCCAAACAAAGTAGAATAGCGCATTGTATATTATTTCTGACAGAGTATATTCAGAGCAATTTTGTTTTTAAGATTCGCGTGCCTAGATAATATTTAGATTCGTGTAAAATTAGAATTTCTGTATTTTACATGAGAAAGCTTATGGAGTTGGTGTATATTCTCCAAAACAGTTTAGAATAGGGCATTGTATATTTTTTCTGACAGATTATATTCAGAGCAATTTCGTTTTTAACATTGGGGTGCCTAGATAATATTTAGATTTATTTCGACTCGCTTAAATATAGAATTTCTGTATTTTACATGAGAGAGCATATTGAGTTGTTGTATATACTACAAAACGAAGTAGAATAGGGCATTGTATATTTTTTCTGACAGATTATATTCAGAGCAATTTTGCTTTTAACATTGGGGTGCCTAGATAATATTTAGATTTTTTTCGATTCACATAATATGGGAATTTTGGTATTTTACATGAGAGAGCATATTGAGTTGGTGTATATACTCAAAAAGTGTAGAAAATGGCATTGTGTATTTTCTGTGACAGACTATATTCAGAGCAATTTTTCTTTTAACATTAGCGTGCCTAGATAATATTTAGATATTTTCGATTCACGTACATTTATAATTTCTGTATTTTACATGAGAGGGCATATTGTTTTTGTCTATATACTCCAAATATAAAAGAAAAGACCATTGTATATTTTAACTGTGAGATTATATTCAGAGCAATTTTTCTTTTAACATTGAGGTGCCTAGATAATATTTAGATTTTTTTTGATTCGTGTAAATTTCGAATTCACGTATTTT
This sequence comes from Callithrix jacchus, assembly GCF_049354715.1. NCBI lineage: Eukaryota > Metazoa > Chordata > Mammalia > Primates > Cebidae > Callithrix > Callithrix jacchus. The sequence continues at coordinate 53,327,391 of NC_133522.1, forward strand.
ACATGGGGGAGCGTATTGAGTATGTGTACATACTCCAAAGCAGAGTAAAAAAGGGCATTGTATATTTTTTATGACAGACTATATTCAGAGCTATTTTGTTTTTAACATTGGTGTGCCTAGGTTATATTTAGATTTTATTCGATTCATGTAAAATTAGAATGTCGGTATTTTACATGAGAGAGCATATTGAGTTTGTGTATATACTCCAAAACAGATTAGAAGAAAGCATTGTATATTTTTTCTGACATATTATATTCAGAGCAATTTAGCTGTGTACATTTGGGTGCCTAGATAATATTTAGATTATTTTCGATTCACGTAATATTAGAATTTCGGTATTTTAAATGAGCGAGCATATTGAGTTGGTGTATATACTACAAAACAGAGTAGAAAAGGGCATTGTATATTTTTGCTAAGTGATTATATTCAGAGAAATTTTGCTTTTTACATTGGGGTGTGTTGATAATATTTAGATTTTTTTCGATTTGCGTAAATTTAGAATTTCGGTATTTTACATGAGAGAGCATATTGTGTTGGTGTACATACTCCTGACAGAGTAGAAAAGGGCATTGTATATTTTTTCTGACAGATTATAGTCAGAGCAATTTTGCTTTTAACATTGGGGTGCCTAGATAATATTTAGATTTTTTCGATTTGGGTAAAATTAGAATTTCTGTATTTTACATGAGAGAGCATATTCAGTTGGTGTATATACTACAAAACATAGTAGAAAAGGGCATTGTATATTTTTTCTGACAAACTATATGGAGAGAAATTTTGCTTTTAACATTGGGGTGCCTAGATAATGTTTAGATTTATTTCGATTATCTTAAATATAGAATCTGTATTTTACATGAGATAGCATATGGAGTTTGTGTATATATTACAAAACAGATTAAAAAATAATTGTTTGGTTATTTTTGACAGATTATATTTAGAGCAATTTTGCTTTTAACATTGGGGTGCCTAGATAATATTTAGATTTTTTTTCATTCGCTTAAATATAGAATTTATGTATTTTACATTAGAGACAATATTGAGTTCGTGTATATACTCCACAACAGAGTAGAAAAGGGCATTGTATATTTTTTCTGACAGATTATATTCAGAGCAATTTTGCTTTTAACATTGGGCTGCCTAGATAATGTTTTGATTTTTTTCGATTCACGTAAAATTAGAATTTCCTTATTTTACATTAGAGAGAAAACTGAGTTGGTGTATATATTCCAAAACAGAGTAAAATAAGGCATTGTATATATTTTCTAACAGACTATATTAAGAGCCATTTTCCTTTAACTTTGGGGTGCCTAGGTATTATTTAGATTTTTTTTGATTCGCGTAAGATTAGAATTTCGGTATTTTACATGAGAGAGCATACTGAGTTGGTGTATATACACCAAGATCGAGTAGAATACGGCATTGTATATTTTTTCTGACAGATTATATTCAGTTATATTGTTTTTAACATTGGGGTGCCTAGATAATATTTAGACTTTTCTGATTCGGGTAAAATTAGAATTTCGATATTTTACATGAGAGAGCATATGGAGTTGGTGTATATACTCCAAAACAAAATAGAATAAGGCATTGTATATTTTCTCTAAAAGAGTATATTCAAAGCCATTTTCTTTTAACTTTGGGGCGCCTAGATATTATTTATATTTTTTTTGATTCACGTAAAATTAGAATTTCGGCATTTTGCATGAGGGAGCATATTGAGTTGGTGAATATACTACAAAACAGATTAGAAAAGGGCATTGTATATTTTTTCTGACAGTATATTCAGAGCAATTTTGCTTTTAAAATTGGGGCGCCTAAATAATATTCAGATTTTTTTCGATTCGCTTAAATATCGAATTTCTGTATTTTTCATGAGAGAGCATATGGAGTTGGTGTGTATACTCCAAAACAGAGTAGAATAAAGCATTTTATATTTTTTCTGACAGACTATATTCAAAGCAATTTTGTTTTTATCATTGGGGTGCCTAGATAATATTTAGATTTTATTCGATTCACGTAAAATTAGAATTTCTGTATTTTACATGAGAGACCATACTGAGTTGGTGTATATACTTTAAAATAGAGTAGAATAAGGCATTATATATTTTTTCTAACAGACTATATTCAGAGGCATTTTCTTTTAACTTCGGGGAGCCTAGATATTATTTAGATTTTTTTTTAGATTCACGTAAAGTTAGAATTTCGTTATATTACATGAGAGAGCATATTTTGTTGCTGTATATACTACAAAACAGAGTAGGAAAGGGCATTGTATATTTTTTCTGACAGAATATATTCAGCGCAATTTTGCTTTTAACATTGGGGTGCCTAGAGAATATTTAGATTTTTTTCGATTCACTTAAATATTGAATTTCTGTATTTTACGTGAGAGAGCATATGGAGTTGGTGTATATACTCCAAAACAGAGTAGAATACGACATTGTATATTTTTTCTGACAGATTATATTCAGATCAATTTTTTTATAACATTGGCGTGCCTAGATAATATTTAGATTTTTTCGATTTAGGTTAAATTAAAATTTCTGTATTTTACATGTGAGAGCACACTGAGTTGGTGTATATAATCTAAAACAGAGTAGAATAAGACATTGTATATTTTTCCTAACAGACTATATTCAGAGCCATTTTCTTTTTACTTTCAGGCACCTAGATATTATTTACATTTATTTCAATTTGTGTAAAATTATAATTTCGGTATTTTACTTCAGAGAGCCTATGGAGTTGGTGTTTATACTCCAAAACAGAGTAGAAAAAGGCATTGTATATTTTTTATGACAGATTATATTCAGCGCAATTTTGTTTTTATCTTTGGCGTGCCCAGATAATATTTACATTTTTTTAGATTCGCTTAAACATAGAATTTCTGTACTTTAAGTGAGAGAGCATATGGAGTTGCTGTATATACTCCAAAATAGAGTAGAATAGAGCATTGTATATTTTTTCTGACAGGTTATATTCAGGGCAATTTTTTTTTTAACATTGGGGTGCCTAGATAGTATTTAGATTTTTCTCGCTTCAGGTAAAATTGGCATTTCTGTATTTTACATGAGAGAGTATACTGAGTTGGTGTATATTCTCCAAAGCAGAGTAGAATAAGGCATTGTGTATTTTCTCTAACAGACTATATACAGAGCCATTTTTTTTTAACTTTGGGGCGCCTAGATATTATTTAGATCTTTTTCGATTCGCGTAAAATTAGAATTTCATTATTTTACATGAGAGAGCATATTGAGTTGGTGTATATAATCCAAAACAGAGTATAAACGGTCACTGTATATTTTTTCTGACTGATTGCATTAAGAACAATTTTGCTATTAACATTCGGGTGCCTAGATAATATTTAGATTTTTTTCGATTCACGTAAAATTCGGATTTTGGTATTTTACATGAGAGAGCAAACTGATTTGGTTTATATGCTCCAAACCAGAGTAGAATGAGACATTTTATATTTTTTCTGACAGATTAAATTCAGAGATATTTTGCTTTTAACATTGGGGTGACTAGATAATATTTAGATTTTATTCAATTCACGTAAAATTAGAATTTCGGTATTTTACATGAGAGAGCATACTGAGTTGGTGTATATCCTCCAAAACAGAGTAGAATAATACATTATACTTTCTCTAACAGACTATATTCAGAGCCATTTTCTTATTACTTTTTGGTGCCTAGATATAATTTAGATTTTCTTGGAATCACGGAAAATTAGAATTTATGTATTTTACATGAGAGAGCATATTGAGTTGGTTTATATACTTTAAAACAGAGTAGAATAGGGCATTGTATATGTTTTCCTACAGATTATATTCAGAGCAATTTTGCTTTTACCATTGGGGTGCCTAGATAATATTGAGATTTTTTTGATTCATGTAAAATTAGAATTTCTGTATTTTACATGAGAGAGCATACTGGGTTGGTGTATATACTCCAAAACAAAGTAAAATATGGCACTGTTTATTTTTTCTAACAGACTATATACAGAGACATTTTCTTTTAACTTTGGGGCGTCTAGATATTATTTAGATTTGTTTCGATTAGCGAAAAATAAGAATTTCGGTATTTTACATAAGAGAGCATATTGAGTTGGTGTATATACTCCAAAACACTGTAGAATAGGGCATTGTTTATTTTTTCTGACAGATTATATTCAGAGCCATTTTGTTTTTAACATTGGGGTGCCCAGATAATATTTAGATTTTCCAATTCGGGTACAATTAGCATTTATGTATTTTTCATGAGAGAGCATATTGAGTTGGTGTGTATACTAGAAAACAGAGTAGAAAAGGGCATTGTATATTTTTTCTGACAGATTATATTTAGAGCAATTTTGCTTTAAACATTGGGTTACCTAGATAATATTTAGATTTTTTTCGATTCACGTATAATTTGAATTTCGGTATTTTACATGAGAGTGCATACTGAGAAGGTGTATATCCTCCAAAACACAGTAGAATAAGGCATTGTATATTTTTTTTAACACACTATATTTAGAGCCATTTTCTTTTAACTTTGTGGTGCCTAGATATTATTTAGATTTTTTTCGATTCGCGTAAAATTAGAACTTATGTATTTTACATGAGAGAGCATATTGAGTTGGTGTATATACTCCAAAACAGAGTAGAATAGGGCATTGTATATTTTTTCTGACAGATTATATTCAAAAGAATATTGCTTTTAAAATTGGGGATCCTACATAATATTTAGATTTTTTTCGATTTACGTTAAATTTGAATTTTGGTATTTTACATGAGAGAGCATACTGGGTTGGTCTATATACTCTAAAACAGAGTAGAATAAGGCATTGTATATTTTTTCAAACAGAGTATATTCAGAGCCATTTTCTTTTAACTTTGGGGCGCCTAGATACTCTTTAGATTTTTTTCGATTCGCGTAAAATTAGAATTTCGGTATTTTACATGAGAGAGCATATTGAGTTGGTGTATATTCTACAAAAAAGAGTAGAAAAGGGCATTGTATATTTTTTCTGACAGATTATATATAGAGAAATTTTGCTTTTAACATTGGGGTGCCTAGATAATATTTAGATTTATTTCGATTAGCTTAAATATAGAATCTGTATGTTACATTAGATAGCATATGGAGTTGGTGTATATAGTCCAAAAAAGAATAGAATAGGGCATTGCATATTTTTTCTGACAGATTATATTCATAGCAATTCTTTTTTTTCTTTTTTTAAATTTTTTATTGGATTATAGGTTTTGGGGTACATGAGCAGAGCATGCAAGACAGTTGCGTAGGTACACACATGGCAGTGTGATTTCTTTTCTTCTCCCCTTCACCCACATTTGGCATTTCTCCCCAGGCTATCCCTCCCCACCTCCCCCTCCCACTAGCCCTCCCCTTTTCCCCCCAATAGACCCCACTGTTTAGTACTCCCCTTTCTGTGTCCATGTGTTCTCATTTTTCATCACCCACCTATGAGTGAGAATATGCGCTGTTTCATTTTCTGTTCTTGTGTCAGTTTGCTGAGGATGATGTTCTCCAGATTCATCCATGTCCCTACAAACGACACAAACTCATCATTTCTGATTGCTGCATAATATTCCATGGTGTATATGTGCCACATTTTTCCAATCCAGTCTATTATCAATGGGCATTTGGGTTGATTCCAGGTCTTTGCTATTGTAAACAGTGCTGCAATGAACATTCGTGTACATGTGTCCTTATACTAGAAGGATTTATAGTCCTTTGGATATATACCCAGTAATGGGATTGCTGGGTCAAATGGAATTTCTATTTCTAAGGCCTTGAGGAATCGCCACACTGTCTTCCACAATGGTTGAACTAATTTACACTCCCACCAACAGTGTAAAAGTGTTCCTTTTTCTCCACATCCTCTCCAGCATCTGTTGTCTCCAGATTTTTTAATGATCGCCATTCTAACTGGCGTGAGATGGTATCTCAATGTGGTTTTGATTTGCATCTCTCTCATGATCAGTGATGATGAGCATTTTTTCATATGATTGTTGGCCTCATATATGTCTTCTTTCGTAAAGTATCTGTTCATATCCTTTGCCCACTTTTGAATGGGCTTGTTTGTTTTTTTCCTGTAAATGTGTTTGAGTTGTTTGTAAATTCTGGATATCAGCCCTTTGTCAGATGGGTAGACTGCGAAAATTTTTTCCCATTCTGTTGGTTGCCGATCCACTCTAGTGACTGTTTCTTTTGCCGTGCAGAAGCTGTGGAGTTTGATTAGGTCCCATTTGTCTATTTTGGCTTTTGTTGCCAATGCTTTTGGTGTTTTGTTCATGAAGTCCTTGCCTACTCCTATGTCCTGGATAGTTTTGCCTAGATTTCCTTCTAGGGTTTTTATGGTGCCAGGTCTTATGTTTAAGTCTTTAATCCATCTGGAGTTAATTTTAGTGTAAGGTGTCAGGAAGGGGTCCAGTTTCTGCTTTCTGCACATGGCTAGCCAGTTTTCCCAACACCATTTGTTAAACATGGAATCCTTGCCCCATTGCTTGTTTTTGTCAGGTTTATCAAAGATTGTATAGTTGTATGTATGTTGTGTTGCCTCCGGTGCCTCTGTTTTGTTCCATTGGTCTATATCTCTGTTTTGGTACCAGTACCATGCTGTTTTGATTACTGTAGCCTTGTAGTATAGTTTGAAAACCGGTAGTGTGATGCCCCCTGCTGTGTTCTTTTTGCTTAGAATTGACTTGGCTATGCGGGCTCTCTTTTGGTTCCATATGAAGTTCATGGTGGTTTTTTCCAGTTCTGTGAAGAAAGTCAATGGTAGCTTGATGGGGATAGCGTTGATTCTGTAAATTACTTTGGGCAGTATAGCCATTTTCACGATATTAATTCTTCCTAACCATGAACATGGAATGTTTCTCCATCTGTTTGTGTCCTCTCTGATTTCGTTGAGCAGTGGTTTGTAGTTCTCCTTGAAGAGGTCCCTTACGTTCCTTGTGAGTTGTATTCCAAGGTATTTTATTCTTTTTGTAGCAATTGCGAATGGCAGTTCTCTCTTGATTTGGCTTTCTTTAAGTCTGTTATTGGTGTAGACGAATGCTTGTGATTTTTGCACATTGATTTTATATCCTGAGACTTTGCTGAAGTTGTTTATCAGTTTCAGGAGTTTTTGGGCTGAGGCGATGGGGTCTTCTAGGTATACTATCATGTCGTCTGCAAATAGAGACAATTTGGCTTCCACCTTTCCTATTTGAATACCCTTTATTTCTTTTTCTTGCCTGATTGCTCTGGCTAGAACTTCCAGTACTATATTGAATAGGAGTGGTGAGAGAGGGCATCCTTGTCTAGTACCGGATTTCAAAGGGAATGCTTCCAGTTTTTGCCCATTCAGTATGATATTGGCTGTTGGTTTGTCATAAATAGCTTTTATTACTTTGAGATACGTTCCATCGATACCGAGTTTATTGAGGGTTTTTAGCATAAAAGGCTGTTGAATTTTGTCAAATGCCTTCTCTGCATCAATTGAGATAATCATGTGGTTTTTGTTTTTGGTTCTGTTTATGTGGTGAATTACATTTATAGACTTGCGTATGTTGAACCAGCCTTGCATCCCCGGGATGAATCCTACTTGATCATGATGAATAAGTTTTTTGATTTGCTGTTGCAATCGGCTTGCCAATATTTTATTGAAGATTTTTGCATCTATGTTCATCATGGATATTGGCCTGAAGTTTTCTTTTCTTGTTGGGTCTCTGCCAGGTTTTGGTATCAAAATGATGTTGGTCTCATAAAATTATTTGGGAAGGATTCCCTCTTTTTGGATTGTTTGAAATAGTTTTAGAAGAAATGGTGCCAGCTCTTCCTTGTGTGTCTGGTAGAATTCGGCTGTGAACCCGTCTGGACCTGGGCTTTTTTTGTGTGGTAGGCTCTTAATTGCTGCCTCAACTTCAGACCTTGTTATTGGTCTATTCATAGTTTCAGCTTCCTCCTGGTTTAGGCTTGGGAGGACACAGGAATCCAGGAATTGGTCCATTTCTTCCAGGTTTACTAGTTTATGTGCATAGAGTTGTTTGTAGTATTCTCTGATGATGGTTTGAATTTCTGTGGAATCTGTGTTGATTTCTCCTTTATCATTTTTTATTGCATCTATTTGGTTGTTCTCTCTTTTATTTTTAATCAATCTGGCTAATGGTCTGTCTATTTTGTTGATCTTTTCAAAAAACCAGCTCTTGGATTTATTGATTTTTTGAAGGGTTTTTCGTGTCTCAATCTCCTTCAGCTCAGCTCTGATCTTAGTTATTTCTTGTCTTCTGCTGGGTTTTGAGTTTTTTTGGTCTTGGTCCTCTAGCTCTTTCAATTTTGACGATAGGGTGTCAATTTTGGATCTCTCCATTCTCCTCATGTGGGCACTTATTGCTATATACTTTCCTCTAGAGACTGCTTTAAATGTGTCCCAGAAATTCTGGCACGTTGTGTCTTCGTTCTCATTGGTTTCGAAGAACTTCTTTATTTCTGCCTTCATTTCGTTGTTTACCCAGTCAACATTCAAGAGCCAGTTGTTCAGTTTCCATGAAGCTGTGCGGTTCTGGGTCGGTTTCTGAATTCTGAGTTCTAACTAGATTGCACTATGGTCTGAGAGGCTGTTTGTTATGATTTCAGTTGTTTTGCATTTGTTGAGCAGTGCTTTACTTCCAATTATGTGGTCAATTTTAGAGTAGGTGTGATGTGGTGCTGAGAAGAATGTGTATTCTGTGGATTTGGGGTGGAGAGTTCTGTAAATGTCTATCAGGTTTGCTTGCTCCAGGTCTGAGTTCAAGCCCTGGATATCCTTGTTGATTTTTTGTCTGGTAGATCTGTCTAGTATTGACAGTGGAGTGTTAAAGTCTCCCACTATTATTGTGTGAGAGTCTAAGTCCTTTTGTAAGTCCTTAAGAACTTGCCTTATGTATCTGGGTGCTCCTGCATTGGGTCCATATATGTTTAGGATCGTTAGCTCTTCTTGTTGTATCGATCCTTTTACCATTATGTAATGGCCTTCTTTGTCTCTTTTGATCTTTGTTGCTTTAAAGTCTATTTTATCGGAGATGAGAATTGCAACTCCTGCTTTTTTTTGCTTTCCATTAGCTTGGTAAATCTTCCTCCATCCCTTTATTTTGAGCCTTTGTGTATCCTTGCATGTGAGATGGGTTTCCTGTATACAGCACACTGATGGGTTTTGGATTTTTATCCAATTTGCCAGTCTGTGTCTTTTGATTGGTGCATTTAGTCCATTTACATTTAGGGTTAAGATTGTTATGTGTGAATTTGATACTGCCATTTTGATGCTAAGTGGCTGTTTTGCCTGTTAGTTGTTGTAGATTCTTCATTATGTTGAACCTCTTTAGCATTCAGTGTGATTTTGGAATGGCTGGTACTGGTTGATCCTTTCTATGTGTAGTGCCTCTTTTAGGAGCTCTTGTAAAGCAGGCCTGGTGGTGACAAAATCTCTGAGTACTTGCTTGTTCGCAAAGGATTTTATTTTTCCTTCACTTCTGAAGCTCAGTTTGGCTGGATATGAAATTCTGGGTTGAAAGTTCTTTTCTTTAAGAATGTTGAATATTGGCCCCCACTCTCTTCTGGCTTGTAGTGTTTCTGCCAAGAGATCTGCTGTGAGTCTGATGGGCTTCCCTTTGTGGGTGACCCGACCTTTCTCTCTGGCTGCCCTTAGTATTCTCTCCTTTATTTCAACCCTATTGAATCTGACGATTATGTGCCTTGGGGTTGCTCTTCTTGCGGAATATCTTTGTGGTGTTCTCTGAATTTCCTGCAATTGAGTGTTGGCCTGTCTTGCTAGGTGGGGGAAATTTTCCTGGATGATGTCCTGAAGAGTATTTTCCAGCTTGGATTCATTCTCTTCGTCACATTCTGGTACACCTATCAAACGTAGGTTAGGTCTTTTCACATAGTCCCACATTTCTTGGAGACTTTGTTCATTTCTTTTTGCGCTTTTTTCTCTGATCTTGGTTTCTCGTTTTATTTCATTGAGTTGGTCTTCGACTTCAGATATTCTTTCTTCTGCTTGGTCAATTCGGCTATTGAAACTTGTGCATGTTTCGCGAAGTTCTCGTATTGTGTTTCTCAGCTCCTTTAATTCGTTCATATTCCTCTCTAAGTTATCCATTCTTGTTATCATTTCCTCAAATCTTTTTTCAAATCTTTTCTCAAGGTTCTTAGTTTCTTTGCATTGATTTAATACATGATCTTTTAGCTCACCAAAGTTTCTCATTATCCATCTTCTGAAGTCTAATTCCGTCATTTCGTCACAGTCATTCTCCGTCCAGCTTTGTTCCCTTGCTGGTGAGGAGTTTTGGTCCTTTCTAGGAGGCGAGGTGTTCTGGTTTCGGGGGGTGTTTTCCTCCTTTTTGCGCTGGTTTCTTCCCATCTTTGTGGATTTGTCCGCTGGTCGTCTGCGTAGTTGCTGACTTTTCGATTGGGTCTCTGAGTGGACACCCTGAATGTTGATGATGAAGTATTTCTGTTGCTTGGTTTTCCTTCTACCAGTCTAGCCCCTTCGCTGTACGAGTGCTGAGGTCCGCTCCAGACCCTGCTTGTCTGGGGTGCACCTCTAGCAGCTGTGGCACAGCGAGGGATGCTACCAGTTTCTTTTTCTGCTATCTTTGTCCCAGGATGGTGCCTGCCTAATGTCAGTCTTTTGGATATAGAGGGGTGAGGGAGCTGCTTGAGGAGACAGTTTGTACTTTATAGAAGTTTAATTGCTGAGCTGTGAGCTGTGTTGTTCATTCAGGGCTGTTAGGCTGCTATGTTTGATTCTGCTGCAACAGAGCTCATTAAAAAAAACCCTTTTTTTTCTCAAATGCTGTGTTGAGGGGTTTGGGCTTTATTTTTGGATGTCCGTTGAGGTCCTGCCCAGCTAGGATGCAGACTAGCCACTGTTTGCCTGCTGAGGCTCCGCCCTGCTGTTGTGAGGCTCTCCCGGCTCCGCTGTTCTGCAGTTCTCCGCCACGCCCTGCGGCGGAGTCTCTCTGTTGTAGCGGTTTGCCTCTGCAATGGCAGGCTGCGTCAGCAGTGGGCGTGAATCTCAGTAGGGACGGGTTGCCTCGGCAACGGCTGGCTGCGTCAGCAGTGGGCGTGTATCTCAGTAGGGACGGGTTGCCTCGGCAACGGCTGGCTGTGTCAGCAATGGGCGTGTATCTCAGTTGGGGCGGGGTACTCGGTAATGGTGGCCGCCCCTCCCCCTCAGAGCGTCTCGGGCCGTCTGCAGGGGGCTTGTTTGAAATCGTGGTTTTGTTCGTCCCACTGGTCCAATCCTAACGCTCTGTTCCTGCAGTCCCCTGGGCTGGCCCCCTTTTCAAGTCTAGCTCAGTCTCAAGTCCAGCCCTCTCACGTCTCCAGTTGCCGGTTCAACGGGGCACCCGGACAAGTGCGCCCTGTGGGGAGCGCTGGGTAGGGCCGGCCGCCACCACCCCGGCTGCCGGTTACGCCAGGCGTAATATCTGCCTGGCGTCCCGCATCTCCTCTTCACTTGGGAATTTCCCCGTTCCGCGAGCAACAAAGATCAGTCTGGAAATGCAGCTCAGACTCACCTCTCCGCCGACACAACGAGAACTCCAATCCTGGGTTGTTCTCACAGCGCCATCTTGAGTCCGGCCAGCAATTTTGTTTTTAACATTGGGGTGCCTAGATTATATTTAGATTTTTCGATTCACTTAAATATAGAATTTTTTTATTTTACATGAGAACATACGGAGTTGGTGTATATACTCAGAAACAGAGTAGAATAGGGCACTGTAGATTTTTTTTGACAGACTATATTCAGAGCAATTTTGCTTTTAACATTGGTGTGCCTAGATAATATTTAGATATTTTCGATTCAGGTAAAATTAGAATTTCTGTATATTTCATGAGAGCATATTGAGTTGGTGTATATACTCCAAAACACAGTAGAAAATGGCATTGTAAATTTTTTCTGACAGATTATAATCAGAGTAATTTTTTTTTTTAACATTGGGGTGCCTAGATAATGTTTAGATTTTTTTCGAGTTGTGTAAAGTTAGAATTTCGCTATTTTACATGAGAGAGCATATTGAGTTGGTGTATATATTCCAAAACAGAGTAGAATAGGGCATTGTATATTTCTTCTGACAGATTATATTCAGAGCAATTTTGTTTTTAACATTGGGGTGCCTACATAATATTTAGATTTTTTTCGATTCACGTAAAATTAGAATTTCGGTATTTTACATGAGAGTGCATACTGAGTTGGTGTATATACACCATAACAGAATAGAAAAGGGAACTGTATGTTTTTTTTATCAGATTATATTCAGAGCAATTTTGTTTTTAACTTTGGCGTGCCTAGATATTATTTAGATTTTTTTTAAATTCACTTATATGTAGAATTTCTGTATTTTACCTGAGAGAGCATATGGAGATTGTGTATATACTCTAAAACACAGTAGAATAGGGCATTGTATATTTTTTCTGAAAGATTATATTCAGAGTAATGTTGTTTTTAACATTGGGGTGCCTAGATAATATTTAGATTTTCTCGATTCTGGTAAAATTTGAATTTCTGTATTTTAACTGAGATAACATACTGAGTTGGTGTATATACTCCAAAAGAAAATAGAATGAGGCGTTGTATATTTTTTCTAAAAGACTATACTCAGAGCAAGTTTGTTTTTCACATTTGGGTGCCTAGATAATATTTAAATTTTTTTCGATTTTCGTAATATTTGAATTTCTATATTCTACATGGGAGAGCATACAGAGTTGGTGTATATACTCCAAAAAAAAGTAGAAAGAAGCATTGTATATTTTTTCTGACAGATTATATTCAGAGCAATTTTGCTGTTAACATTGGGGTGCCTAGATAATATTTAGATTTTTTCGATTCGGGTAAAATTAGAATTTCTGTATTTTACATGAGAGAGCATACTGAGTTGGTGTATATACTACAAAACAGAGTAGAAAAAGGCATTGTATATCTTTTCTTACAAATTATATTCAGAACAACTTTGCTTTTAATATTGGGGTGCCTAGATAATATTTAAATTTTTTTTGATTTTATTAAATATAGAATTTCTGTATTTTATATCAGAGAGCATATGGAGTTGGTGTATGTACTCCAAAACTGAGTAGAATCAGGCATTGTGTATTTTTTTTAACAGACTATACTCTGAGCCATTTTATTTTAACTTTGGGGCACCTAGATAGTATTTAGATTAATTTCGACTCATGTAAAATTTGAACTTCGCTATTTTACATGAGAGAGCATATTGAGTTGGTGTATATACTTTAAAATAGTGTAGAAAAGGACATCGTATAATTTTTCTCATACATTATATTCAGAGCAATTTTGCTTTTATCATTGGAGTGCCTAGATAATATTTAGCTTATTTTCGATTCACGTAAAATTAGAATTTCAGTATTTTACATGAGGGAGCATACTTAGTTGGTGTATATACTCCAAAACAGAATAGAATAAAACATTGTATATTTTCTCTAAAAACTATATTCAGAGCCATTTTTTTTAACTTTGTTTCGCCTAGATATTATTTAGATTTTTTTTGATTCGCGTAAAATTAGAATTTCGGTATTTTATATGAGAGAGCATATTGAGTTGGTGTATATACCCCAAAACAAAGTAAAAAAGGGCATTGTATATTTTTTAGGACAGATTATATTCAGAGCAATTTTGCTTTTAACATTGGGTGTCCTAGATAATATTTAGATTTTTTTCAATTCACGTAAAATTAGAATTTCTTTATTTTACATGAGAGAGCATACTGAGTTAGTGTATATACTCCAAAACAGGGCAGAATACGTCATTGTATATTTATTATATCAAACTACATTCAGAGGTATTGTCTTTTAACTTTGGGGCGACTAGATATTATTTAGATTTTCTTCGATACCCGTAAAATTAGAATTTTGTTATTTTACATGAGAGAGCATATTGAGTTGGTGTATATACTACATAACACAGTAGAAAAGGGCATTGTATATTTTTTCTGACAGATTATATTCAGAGCCATTTACTTTTAACTTTTGGGCGCCTAGTTATTTAGATTTTTTTCTATTCGTGTAAAATTAGAATTTCCGTATTTTACATGAGAGAGCATATATAGTTGGTTTATATACTTCAAAACAAAGTAGAAAAAGGCATTGTATATTTTTTTTGACAGATTATATTCAGAGCAATTTTGTTTTTAACATTGGGGTGCCTAGATAATATTTAGATTTTTTCGATTCGGGTAAATTTCGAATTCCTGTATTTTACATGAGAGAGCATACTGAGTTGCTGTATATACTCCAAAACGGAGTAGAATTAGGCATTGTATGTTTTTCTAACAGACTATATTTAGAGCCATTTTCTTTTAAGTTTCGGGCCCTTAGATATTTAGATTTTTTTCCATTCTCATAAAATTATAATTTCGGTATTTTACAAGAGAGAGCATATTGAGTTTGTGTATACACTCCAAAACAGAGTAGAAAAGTGCATTGTATATTTTTTCTGACAGAATATATTCAGATCAATTTTGCTTTTAACATTGGAGTGCCTAGATAATATTTAGATTTTTTTCGATTCACGTAAAATTAGAATTTCTGTATTTTACATGAGAGAGCATACTGTGTTGGTTTATATACTCCAAAACAGAGTTGAATAGTGCCTTGTATATTTTTTCTAACAGAATATATTCAGAGCAATTTTGTTTTTAACACTGGGGGACCTAGATAATATTTAGATATTTTGGATTCTGGTAAAATTAGAATTTTTGTATTTTACATAAGAGAGCATATTGAGTTGACATTGTGTATATACTACAAAACAGAGAGTAGGGCATTGCATATTTTTTCTGACAGAATATACTCAGAGCAATTTTGATTTTAACATTGGGGTGCCTAGATAATATTTAAGTTTTTTCGATTTGGGTAAAATTAGAATTTCTGTATTTTACATGAGAGAGGATACTGAGTTAGTGTATATACTCCAAAACAAAGTAGAATAAGGCATTGTATATGTTTTCTAACAGACTATATTCAGAGCCATTTTCTTTTAAATTTGGGGCACCAAGATATTATTTATATTTTTTTCGATTCACATAAAATTAGAATTTTGGTATTTTACATGAGAGAGCATGCTGAGTTGGTTTATATACTCCAAAACAGAGTAGAATAAGGCATTGTATAGTTTTTTTAACAGACTATATTCAGAGACTTCTTTTTAACTTTGGGTGGCCTAGATATTATTTAGATTTTTTTTGATTCGTGTAAAATTAGAATTTTTGTATTTTACATTAGAGAGAGAATTGAGTTGGTGTATATAGTACAAAAGAGAGTAGAAAAGGGCATTGTATATTTTTTCTCACAGATTATATTCAGAGCAATTTTTTTTAACGTTGGAGAGCATAGATAATATTTATATTTTTTTGATTCGGTTAAAATTAGAATTCTGTATTTTACATGAGAGAGCATACTGAGTTGATATATATACTCCAAAACAGAGTAGAATAAGGCATTGTATATGTTTTCTAACGAACTATATTCAGAGGCATTTTCTTTTAACTTTGGTGCACCTTGATATTATGTAGATTTATTTCGATTCGTGTAAAATTAGAATTTCATTATTTTACATGAGAGAGCATATTAAGTTCGTGTATATACTAAAAAAGAGAGTAGAAAAGGGCATTGCATATTTTCTCTGACAGAATATATTAAGAGCAATCTTGTTTTTAAGATTGGGAAGCATAGATAATATTTAGATTTTTTCGATTCGCGTAAAATTAGAATTTCTGTATTTTACATGAGAGAGCATATTGAGTTGAGTTGGTGTATATACTACAAAACAGAGAATAGGGCATTGTATATTTTTTCTAACAGACTATATTCAGAGCCATTTTCTCTTAACTTTGGGGCACCTAGATATTATTTAGATTTTTTTCGATTCGCTTAAATATAGAATTTCTGTATTTTACATGAGAGAGCACACTGAGTTGGTGTATATACCCCAAAACAGAGTAGAATAAGGCATTGTATATGTTTTCTGACAGACTGTATTCAGAACTATTTTCTTTTAACCTTGGGGCGCCTAGATAGTATTTAGATTTTTTTTGATTCACGTAAATATAGAATTTCGGTATTTTACAAAAGAGAGCATACTGAGTTGGTGTATATACTCCAAAACAGAGTAGAATAAGGCATTGTATATTTTTTGTGACAGATTATATTCAGAGTATTTTGGTTTTTAACATTGGGGTGCCTAGACAATATTTAGATTTTTTCAATACGAGTAAAATTAGAATTTCTTTATTTTACATGAGAGAGCATATGGAGTTGGTGTATACATTCCAAAAAATAGTAGAATAGGGCATTGTATATTTTTTCTGACAGATTATATTCAGAGCAATTTTGTTTTTATCCTTGGGTTGCTGCGATTATATTTAGATTTTTTTCGATTCACGTAAAATTAGAATTACGGTATTTTACATGAGAGAGCAGAGTGAGTTGGTGTATATACTCCAAAACAGAGTAGAATAAGGCATTGTATGTTTTTTCTAACAGACTATATTCAGGGCCACTTTGCTTTTAACATTGGGGTGCCTAGATAATATTTAGATTTTTTTCGATTCGCTTAAATATAGTATTCCTGTATTTTACATGAGAGAGCATATGGAGTTGGTGTATATACTCCAAAACACAGTAGAATAGGGCATTGTATATTTTTTCTGACAGACTATATTCAGAGCTATTTTCTTTTAACTTTGGGGCACCTAGATATTATTTAGATTTTTTTGATTGGAATAAAATTAGAATTTCGGTGTTTTAAATGAGAGAGCATATTGAGTTGGTGTATATACTCCAAAATAGAATATAAAAGGGCATTGTATATTTTTTCTGACAGAATATATTCAGAGAAATTTTGCTTTTAACATTCGGGTGCCTAGATAATATTTAGATTATTTTCGATTCACGTAAAATTAGAATTTTTGTAGTTTTGATGAGAGAGCATATGGAGTTGGTGTATATACTCCAGAACAGAGTAGAATAGGGCATTGCATATTTTTTCTGACAGATTATATTCAGAGCTATTTTGTTTTTAACATTTGGGTGCCTAGATCATATTTACATTTTTTCGATTCGGGTAAAATCAGTATTTTGCTATTTTCCATGAGAGAGCATACTTAATTGGTGTATATACTCCAAAACAGAGTAGAATAAGGCATTGTATATTTTTTCTAACAGACTATATTCAGAGCCAATTTCTTTAACTTTGGGGCGCCTAGATATCATTAAGATTTTTTTTGATTCGCGTAAAATGAGAATTTCTGTGTTTTACATGAGAGAGCATATTGAGTTGGTGTATATACTCCAAATAAGAGTACAATAAGGCATTGTATATTTTTTCTGACAGATTATATTCAGAGCAATTGTGCTTTTAACATTGGGGTGCCTAGATTACATTTAGATTTTTTTCGATTTGCTTAAATATAAAATTTCTGTAATTTATATGAGAGAGCATATGGATTTTGTGTATATACTCCAAAGTAGAATAGAACATTGTATATATTTTCTGACAGACTATATTCACAGCAATTTTGTTTTTAACATTGGGGTGCCTAGATAATATCTAGAATTTTCTCGATTCGCTTAAATATAGAATTTCTTTATTTTACATGAGAGCATTTGGAGTGGGTGTATATACTTCAAAACAGAGTAGAATAGTGCATTGTATATTTTTTCTGACAGATTATATTTAGAACAATTTTGCTTTTAATATTGGGATGCCTAAATAAAATTTAGATTTTTTGCGATTTGCTTAAATATAGAATTTCTGCATTTTACATGAGAGAGCATATGGAGTTGGTGTATATACTCCAAAACATAGTAGAAAAGGCATTGTATATTATTTCTGACAGATTATATTCAGAGTAATTTTGTTTTTCACATTGGGGAGCCTAGATAATATTTAGATATTTTGAATTCGGGTAAAATTAAAATGTATTTTTCATGAGAGAGCATACTGAGTTGTGTATATACTGCAAAACAGAGTAGAATAGGGCATTGTATATTTTTTCTGAAAGACTATATTCAGAGCAATTTTTTTTAATCATTCGGGTGCCTAGATAATATATAGATTTTTTTGACTTGTGTAAAATTTGAATTTCTGTATTTTATATGAGAGAGCATATTTAGTTGGTGTATATACTCGAAAAAAGAGTAGAAAAGGGCATTGTATATTTTTTTCTGACAGATTATATTCAAAGAAATTTTGCTTTTAACATTGGGGTCCCTAGATAATATTTAGATTTTTTTCGATTCACTTAAATATAGAAATTCTGTATTTTCCATGATAGAGCATATGGAGTTGGTGTATATACTCCAAAACAGAGTAGAATAAGGCATTGTATATTTTTTTTTTGACAGATTCTATTCAGAGCAATTCTGTTTTTAACACTGGCGTGCCTAGGTAATATTAGGTTTATTCGATTTGGGTAAAATTTGAATTTCATTTTTTTACATCAGAGAGCATACTGAGTTGGTGTATATACTCGAAAACAGAGTAGAATAGGGCTTCGTATATTTTTTCTGACAGATAATATTCAGAGCAATTTTTTTTTTTAACATTTGGCTGCCTAGATATTTAGATTTTTTCGATTCGGGTAAAATTAGTATTTCGGGATTTTACATGAGAAAGCATATTGAGTTGGTGTATATACTCCAAAACAGAGTAGAAAAGGGCATTTTATATTTTTTCTGACAGATTACATTCAGAGCAATTTTGCTTTTAACGTGGGAGTGCCTAGATATTATTTAGATTTTGTTCGATTCGCTTAAATATAGAATTTTTTTATTTATCATGAGGGGGCATATGGAGATTGTGTATGTACTTTAAAACAGAATAGAATAGGGCAGTGTATATTTCTTCTGATTTTTCTAAGGGACTATATTCAGAGCCATTTTCTTTTAAATTTGGTGCACCTTGATATTATTTAGATTTATTTCGATTAGCATAAAATTTGAATTTCGGTTTTTTACATGAGAGAGCATATTGAGTTGTTGTATATACTACAAAACAGAGTAGAAAAGAGCATTGTATATATTTTCTGACAGATTATATTCAGAGCAATTTTGCGTTTAACATTGTGGTGCCTAGATAATATTTCGAATTTTTTGATTCGCTTAAATATAGAATTTCTGTATTTTACATGAGAGAGCATATGGAGTTGGTGTATATACTCCAAAACAGAGTAGAATAGGGGTTCGTATATTTTATCTGACAGATTATATTCAGAGCAATTTTGTTTTTCACATTGGGGTGCCTAGATAATATTTAGATTTTTTTCGATTCACATAAAATTAGAATTTCGGTATTTTACAGGAGAGAGCATACTGAGTTGGTGTATATACTCCAAAACAGAGTAGAATAAGGCATTGTATATTTTTTCTGACAGATTATATTCAGAGCAATTTTGCTTTTAATATTCGGGTGCCTAGATATTATTTAGATTTATTCTGATTCGCTTAGAATTACAATTTCGGTATTTTAAATGAGAGACCATACTGAGTTGGTGTATATACTCCAATACAAGGTAGAATAAGGCATTGTATATTTTTTCTAACAGACTGTATTCAGAGCCATTTTGTTTTAACTTTGGGGCGCCTAGATATTATTTAGATAATTTTTGATTCGTGTAAAATTAGAATTTCGGTATTTTAAATGAGAGAGCATACAGATTTTGTGTATATACTCCAAAACAGAGTAGAAAAGGGCATTGTATATATTTTCTGACAGATTATATTCAGAGCAATTTTGATTTTTACTTTGGGGTGCCTAGATAATATTTAGATTTTTTTTGATTCACATAAATTTAGAATTTTTGTATTTTACATGAGACAGCATACTGAGTTGGTCTATGTACTTCAAAACAAAGTAGAATAAGGCATTGTATATTTTTTCTAACAGAGTATATTCAGAGCCATTTTCTTTAAATTTGGGGCACCACGATATTATTTAGATTTTTTTTGATTCTCGTAAAATTATAATTTCGGTGTTTTACATGAGAGAGCATGCTGAGTTTGTGTATATACTCCAAAACAGAGTAGAATAAGGCATTGTATATTTTTTCTAACAGACTGTATTCAGAGACTTTTTTTTCAACTTTGGGTCACCTAGATATTATTTAGATTTTTTTGATTCATGTAAAATTAGAATTTCGTTATTTTACATGAGAGAGCGAATTGAGTTGGTGTATATAGTACAAAAGAGAGTAGAAAAGCGCATTGTATATTTTTTCTCACAGACTATATTCAGAGCAATTTTTTTTTAACGTTGAAGAGCCTAGATAATATTTAGATTTTTTTGATTCGGGCAAAATTAGAATGTCGATATTTTAGATGAGAGCGCATACTGAGTTGATATATATAGTCCAAAACAGAGTAGAATAAGGCATTGTATATGTTTTCTAACAGACTATATTTAGAGGCATTTTCTTTTAACTTCGGTGCGCCTTGATATTATTTAGATTTATTTCGAATCGTGTAAAATTAGAATTTCATTATTTTACATGAGAGAGCATATTCAGTTCGTGTATATACTACAAAAGAGAGTAGAAAAGGGCATTGTATATTTTTTCTCACAGATTATATTCAGAGCAATTTTACTTTTAACATTGGGGAGCCTAGATAAAATTTAGATTTTTTCGATTTGGGTAAAATTTGAATTTCTGTATTTTACATGAGAGAGCATTTTGAGTTAGGGTATATACCGAAAACAAAGTAGAAAAGGGAATTGTATATTTTTTCTGACAGATTATATTCAGAGCAATTTTGTTTTTAACATTGGGGTGCCTAGATAATATTTAGTTTTTTTCTATTCGGGTAAAATTACAATTTCTGTATTTTACATGGGAGAGCATACTGAGTTAATATATATACTCCAAAACAGAGTAGAATAAGGCATTGTATATTTTTTCTAACAGAATATATTCAGAGCTATTTTCTTTTAACTTTGGAATGCATAGATATTATTTAGATTTTTTTGATTCATGTAAAATTAGAATTTTGGTATTTTACATAAGAGAGCATATTGAGTTGGTATATATACTCCAAAAAAGAGTGGAAAAGGGCATTGTGTATTTTTTCTGACAGATTATAATCAGAGCAATTTTGCTTTTACCATTGTGGTGCCTAGATTATATTTAGATTTTATTCGATTCGCTTAAATATAGAATTTCTGTATTTCACAGGAGAGATCATATGGAGATGCTGTATATACTCAAAAACAGAGTAGCATAGGGCATTGTATATTTTTTCTGACAGATTATATTCAGAGGAATATTGTTTTTAACATTGGGGTGCCTAGATAATATTTAGATTTTTTCTATTCGGGTAAAATTGAAATTTTTTTATTTTACAGGAGAGAGCATAATGAGTTCGTGTATATACTCCAAAAAAGAGTAGAATAAGGCATTGTTTATTATTTATAACAGTCTATATTCATAGCCATTTTCTTTTAACTTTGGGGCACCTAGATATTATTTAGATTTTTTTCGATTCGCGTAAAATTAGAATTTCGATATTTTACATGAGAGAGCATATTGAGTTGGTGTATATACTCCAAAACAGAGTAGAAAAGGGCATTGTATATTTTTTCTGATAGAGGATATTTAGAGCAATTTTGCTTTTAACATTGGGGTGCCTAGATAATATTTAGATTTTTTTCAATTCACGTAAATTTAGAATTTCGGTATTTTACAAGAGAGAGCATATTGAGTTGGTGTATATACTCAAAAACAGAGTAGAAAATGGCATTGTATATTTTTTATGACATTATATACAGAGTAATTTTGCTTTTAAAATTGTGGTCTCTAGATAATACTTAAATTTTTTTCGATTCACTTAAATATATAATTTCTGTATTTTACATGAGAGAGCATATTGAGTTGCTGTATATACTTTAAAATAGAGTAGAATAGGGCATTGTATATTTTTTATGACAGATTACATTAAGAGCAATTATGTTTTTAACATTGGGGTTCCTAGATAATATTTGGATTTTATTCGATTTCCGTAAAATTAGAATTTCGATATTTTACATGAGAGAGCATACTGAGTTGGTGTATATACTCCAAAACTGGGTAGAATAAGGCACTGTATGTTTTATCTGACAGAGTATATTCAGAGCCATTTTCTTTTAACTTTGGGGCGCCTACATATTATTTAGATTTTTTTAGATTCGGGTAAAATTAGAATTTCGGTATTTGACATGAGAGAAATTATTGAGTTGGTGTGTATACTCCAAAAATGAGTAGCAAAGGGCAGTGTATATTTTTGCTGACAGATTATATTCAGCTCAATTTTGCTTTTGCCATTCGGGTGCCTAAATTATATTTAGAATTTTTCAATTCATGTAAAATTTGAATTTCGGTATTCTACATGTGGGAGTATACTTAGTTGGTGTATATACTCCAAAACGAAATAGAATAAGGCATTGTATATTTCTTCTAGCACACTACATTGAGAGCCATTTTCTTTTAATTTTGGGGTGCCTAGATATTATTTAGATTTTTTTCGATTAGCGTAAAATTAGAATTTCGCTTTTTTACATGAGAGAGCATATGAAGTTGGTGTGTATAATCCAAAACAGAGTAGAAAAGAGCATTGTATATTTTTTCTGACAGATTATATTCAGAGCAATTTTGCGTTTAACATTGGGGTGCCTAGATAATATTTAGAATATTTTCAATTCGCTTAAATATAGAATTTCTGTATTTTACATGAGAGAGCATATGGAGTTGGTGTATATACTCCAAAACAGAGTAGAATAGGGCATTGTATATTTTCTCTGACAGATTATATTCACAGCAATTTTGTTTTTAACATTGTGGTGCCTAGATAATATTTAGATTTTTTCGATTCGGGTAAAATTAGAATCTCTGTATTTTACATGAGAGAGCATAATGAGTTAATGTATATACTACAAAACAGAGTAGAAAAGGGCATTATATATTTTTTCTGACAAATTATATTCAGAGCAAATTTGGTTTAACATTGGCGTGCCTGGATAATATTTAGATTTTTTTCGATTCGCTTAAATATAGAATTTCCGAATTTTATATGAGAGAGCATATGGAGTTGGTTTATATACTCAAAACAGAGTAAAAAAGTGCATTGTATATTTTTTCTGACACATTATATTGAGAACAATTTTGCTTTTAACATTGGGGTGCCTAGATAATATTTATATTTTTTTCGATTCGCTTAAATATAGAATTTCTGTATTTTACATGAGAGAGCATAGTGAGTTGGTGTATATATTCCAATACAGAGTATAATAAGGCATTGTATATTTTTCTAACAGACTATATTCAGAGCCATTTCGTTTTAACTTTGGGGCACCTAGATATTAATTATAATTTTTTCGATTCACGTAAAATTATAATTTCGGTATTTAACATGAGAGAGAATACTGAGTTGGGGTATATACTCCAAAACAGAGTAGAATAGGGCATTGTATATTTTTTCTGACAGATTATATTCAGAGCAATTTTGTTTTTAACATTGAGGTGCCTATACAATATATATATTTTTTTGATTAGGGTAGAATTAGAATTTCTGTATTTTACATGATAGAGTATATGGAGTTGCGTATATACTCCCGAACAAAGTAGAATAAGGCATTGTATATATTTTCTAACAGACTATATTAAGAGCCATTTTTGTTGATCGTTGGGGCGCCTAGATATTATTTAGATTTGTTTCGATTTGCGTAAAATTAGAATTTCTGTATTTTACATGAGAGAGCATATAGAGTTGCTCTATATACTCCAAAAGAGAGTAGAATGGGGCACTGTATATTTTTTCTGAATGATTATATTCAGAGCAATTTTGTTTTTAACATTGGGTTGAATAATTAATATTTAAATTTTTTTCGATACGGGTAAAATTATAATTTCAGTATTTTACATGAGATAGCATACTGAGTTGGTGTATATACTCCAAAACAAAGTAGAATAAGGCATTCTATAGTTTTTGTAAAAGACTATATTAAGAGCCATTTTATTTTAACTTCGAGGCGCCTAGGTGTTATTGAGATTTTTTTCGATTTGCGCAAAATTAGAATTTTTGTATTTTACATGAGAGAGCATATGGAGTTGGTGAATATACTCCAAAACAGAGTAGAAAAGAACACTGTATATTTTTTCTGACAGATTATATTCAGAGAAATTTTTATTTTATCATTGGGATGCCTAGATAATATTTAGATTTTTTTCAATTCACGTAAAATTTGAATTTTGGTGTTTTAACTGAAAGAGCATACTGAGTTGGTGTATATACTTTAACACAGAGTAGAATAGGGCATTGTATATTTTTTCTGACAGAATATATTTAGAGCATTTTGTTCTTTACCATTAGCGTGCCTACATATTATTTAGATTTTTTCTATTCGGATAAAATTTGAATTTCTGTATTTTACATTAGAGAGCATATTGAGTTGTTGTATGTACTACAAAACACAGTAGAAAAGGGCATTGTATATTCTTTCTGACAGATTATATTCAGAGGTATTTTTCTTTTAACATTCGGGTGCCTAGATAATATTTAAATTTTTTTCGATTCGCTTAAATATAGAATTTCTCTATTTTACATGAGAGAGCATACTGAGTTGGTTTATATACTCTAAAACAGAGTAGAATAAGACATTGTATATTTTTTTAAAAGACTATATTCCGAGCCATTAACTTTTAACTTTCGGGCGTCTAGATATCATTTAGATTTTTTCGATTTGCATAAAATTAGAATTTCGGTATTTTACATGAGAGAACATATGGAGTTGGTGTATATACCCTAAAACGAAGTAGAAAAGGGCATTGTATATTTTTTCGGACAGATTTTATGCAGAGCAATTTTGTTTTTAAAATTGGCATCCCTAAAAAATATTTAGATTATATCGATTCGGGTAAAATTAGAGTTTCTGTATTTTACATGAAAGAGCATATTGAGTTGGTTTATATAATACAAAACAGAGTAGAAAATGGCATTGTGTATTTTCTCTGACAGATTATATTCAGAGCAATTTTGCTTTTAACATTGGGGTGCCTAGATAATATTTAGATATTTTTCGATTCGCATAAATATAGAATTTCTGTATTTTACATGAGAGAGCATATGCAGTTGGTGTATATACCCCAAAATAGAGTAGAATAGGGTATTGTATATTTTCTCTGACAGATTATATTCAGAGAAATTTTGTTTTTAACATTGGGTTGCCTAAATAATATTTAGATTTTTCGATTAGGGTAGAATTAAAATTTCTGTATTTTACATGACAGAGCATATAGTGTTGGTGTATATATTACAAAACAGAGTAGAAAAGGGCATTGTACCTTTTTTCTGACAGGTTTTTTTCAGAGCAATTTTGTTTTTAACATTGCTTTGCCTAGATAATATTTAGAAATTTGTCGATTCACTTAAATATTGAATTTCTCTATTTTACATGAGAGAGCATACTGAGTTGGTGTATATACTCCAAAACAGAGTAGAATAGGGCATTGTATATTTTTTCTGACGGATGATATTCAGAGCAATATTTTTTTTAACACTGGGGTGCCTAGATAATATTTAGATTTTTTCCATTTGGGTAAAAATAGAATTTTTGTATTTTACATGAGAGAGCATATTGAGTTGGTGCATATACTACAAAACAGAGAAGTAAAGGGCATTGTATATTTTATATGACAGATTATATTAAGAGCAATTTTGCTTTTCACATTGGGGTGCCCACATAATATCTAGAATTTTTTCAATTCGCTTAAATATTGAATTTCTGTATTTTATTTGAGAGACCATTTGGAGTTGGGTTATATACTCCAAAGCAGAGAAGAATAAAGCATTGTGTATTTTTTTTTACAGATTATATTTAGAACCATTTTCTTTTTACTTTGGGGCTCCTAGATATTATTTAGATTTCTTTCGATTCGCGTAAAATTGGAATTCCTGTATTTTACATGAGAGAGCATATGGAGTTGCTGTATATATTCCAAAACAGAGTAGAATAGGGCATTGTATATTTTTTCTGACAGCTTATATTCAGAGCAATTTTGTTTCTAACATTGAAGTGCCTAGATAATATTTAGATTTTTTTCGATTCACGTAAAATTAGAATTTCGGTATTTTACATAAGAGAGCATACTGAGTTGGTGTATATACTCCAAAACAGAGTAGAATAGGGAATTGAATATTTGTTCTGACAGATTATATTCAGAGCAATTTTGTTTGTGACATTGCGTTGCCTACATAATATTTTGATTTTTTCGATTCGGATAAAATTTGAATTTATGTATTTTACATATCAGAGCATATTGAGTTGGTGTATATGCTACAAAACACAGTAGAAAATGGCATTGTGTATTTTTTCTGACAGATTATATTCAGAGCAATTTTACTTTTAACATTGGGGTGCCTAGGTAATATTTACATATTTTTCGATTCACTTAAATATAGAATTTTTGTATTTTAGATGAGAGAGCATATGGAGTCGGTGTATATACACTCCAAAACAGAGTAGAATAGGGCATTCTATATTTTTTCTGACAGATTATATTCAGAGCAATTTTGTTTTTAACATTGGGTTGACTAAATAATATTTAGATTTTTTCGATTCGGGTATAATTAGAATTTCTGTATTCTACATAAGAGAGCATACTGAGTTGCTGTATATACTCCAAAACAGAGTCGAATAAAACAGTGTATATTTTCTCTAACAGACTATATTAAGAGCCATTTTCTTGTAAGTTTGGGGCGCCTAGATATTATTTAGATTTTTTTCGATTCATGTAAAATTAGTATTTCTGTATTTTACATGAGAAAGCATATGGACCTGGTGTATATACTCCAAAACAGAGTAGAATCGGACATTGTATATTTTTTCTGACAGATTATATTCAGAGGAGTTTTCCTTTTAACATTGGGGTGCCTAGATAATATTTACATTTTTTTCGATTAACGTAAAATTAGAATTTCTGTATTTTATATGAGAGAGCACACTGAGTTGGTGTACATATTCCAAAACAGAGTAGAATAGGGCATTGTTTATTTTTTCTGACACATTATATTCAGAGGAATTTTGATTTTAACATTCGGATGCCTAGATGATATATAGATTTTTATCGATTTGCTTAAATATGGAATTTCTGTATTTTACATGATAGAGCATATTGAGTTGGTATATATACTCCAAAACAGAGTAGAATAGGGCATTGTATATTTTTTCTGACAGATTATATTCAGAGCAATTTTGTTTTTAATGTTGGCGTGCCGAGATAATATTTAAATTGTTTTTGATTCCCTTAAATATAGAATTTCTGTATTTTACATGATAGAGCATATGGAGTTAATGTATATACTTTAAAACAGAGTAGAATAGTGCATTGTATATTTTTTCTGACTGAATATATTAAGAGTAATTTTGTTTTTAACATTGGTTTGCCTAAATAATATTTAGATTTTTTCGATTCAGGTAAAATTAGAATTTCTGCATTTTACATGAGAGAGCATACTGAGTTGGTGTATATACTCCAAAACAGAGTAGAATAAGGCATTTTATATTTTTTCTAACAGACTATATTAAGAGCCATTTTCTTTTAACTTCGAGGCGCCTAGATATTATTTAGATTATTTCGATTCTTGTAAAATTTGAATTTCTGTATTTTACATGAGAGAGCCTACGGAATTGGTGTATATAATCGATAACAGAGTAGAAAAGGACACTGTATATTTTTTCTGACAGATTATATTCAGATCAATTTTTATTTTACATTGGGGTGCCTAGATAATATTTAGATTTATTTCGATTCACGTAAAATTAGAATTTTTCTATTTTACATGAGAGAGCAACCTGAGTTGGTGTATACACTCCAAAACAGATTAGAATAAGGCATTGTATATTTTTTCTAACAGACTATTTTCAGAGCCATTTTCTGTTAACTCTGAGGCACCTAGATATTATTTAGATTTTTTTCAATTCGCATAAAATTAGAATTTCAGTATTTTATATGAGAGAGCATATTGAGTTGGTGTATATACTCCAAAACAGATTAGAATCGGGCATTGTATATTTTTTCTGACAGATTATATTCAGAGCAATTTTACTTTTAACATTGGGGTGCCTAGATAATGTTTAGATTTTCTTCGATAAATATTGAATTTCTGTATTTTACATGAGAGAGAATACTGAGTTGGTGTATACACTCCAAAACAAAGTAGAATAAGGCATTGTATATTTTTTCTAACAGACTATATTCAGAGTAATTTTCCTTTATATTTTGGGTGCCTAGATATTATTTCAATTTTTTTCGATTCACGTAAAATTAGAATTACGGTATTTTACATGAGGGAGCATATTGAGTTAGTGTATGTACTCCAAAACAAAGTAGAAAGGACATTGTATATTTTTTATGACAGATTATATTCAGTGCAATTTTGCTTTTAACATTGGGGTGCCTAGAAAATTTTTAGATTTTTTTCCATTCTCTTAAATACAGAATTTTTGTATTTTACTTGAGAGAGCATATGGAGTTGGTGTATATACTCCAAAACAGAGTAGAATAGGGCATTGTATATTTTTTCTGACAGATTATATTCAGAGCAATTTTGCTTTTAATGTTGGGGTGCCTAGATAATATTGAGATTTTTTTCGATTCGCTCAAATATAGAATTTCTGTATTTTACATGAGATAGCATATTGAGTTGGTGTAGATACTGCAAAACAGAGTAGAACAGGGAATTGTATAGTTTTTCTGACAGATTATATTCAGAGCAATTTTGTTTTTAACATTGGGATGTCTAGATAATTTTTAGATTTTTTCGATATGGGTAAAATTAGAATTTCTGTATTTTATGTGAGGGAGCATACTGACTTGGAGTATATACTCCCAAACAAAGTAGAATAAGGCATTGTATATTATTTCTAAGAGACTATATTCAGAGCCATTTTCTTTTAACTTTGGGGTGCTTAGATATTATTTAGATTTTTTTTCGATTCACGTAAAATTTGAATATCTGTATTTTACATGAGAGATCATATTGAGTTGTTGTATATACTCCAAAACATAGTAGAAAATGGCGTTGTTTATTTTCTCTAACAGATTATATTCAGAGCAATTTTGCTTTTAACATTCGGGTGCCTAGATAATATTTATATTTTTTTCGATTCACGTAAAATTAGAATTTCGGTATTTTACATGAGAGAGCATATTGAGTTGGTGTATATACTCAGAAACATAGTAGAAAAATCATTGAATATTTTTTCTGACACATTATATTCAGTGCAATTTTGCTTTTAATATTGGGGTGCCTAGATAATATTTAGATATTTTTCAATTCGCTTAAATATAAAATTTCTGTATTTTTCATAAGAGAGCATATGGAGTTGGAGTATATAGTACAAAACAGTGTAGAATAGGGCATTGTATATTTTTCCTGAGAGATTATATTCAGAGCAATTTTGTTTTTAACATTGGGATGCCTAGATAATATTTAGATTTTTTGGGCTCACTTAAATATAGAATTTTTGTATTTTACATGAGAGAGCATGTAGAGTTGGTGTATATACTCAAAAAAAGAGTAGAATAGGGCATTGTATATTTTTTATGACAGTTTATATTTAAAGCAATTTTTATTTTAACATTGGGGTGCGTAGAGAGTATTTAGATTTTTTTCGATTTGATTAAATATAGAATTTCTGTATTTTATATTAGAGAGCTTATGGAGTTGGTGTATATACTCCAAAACTGAGTAGAATCAGGCATTGTGTATTTTTTTTAACAGACTATACTCTGAGCCATTTTATTTTAACTTTGGGGCACCTAGATATTATTTAGATTAATTTCGACTCATGTAAAATTTGAAGTTCGCTATTTTACATGAGAGAGCATATTGAGTTGGTGTATATACTTTAAAACAGTGTAGAAAAGGGCATCGTATAATTTTTCTGAGAGATTATATGCAGAGCAATTTTGTTTTTAACATTTGGGTGCCTAGATAATATTTAGGTTTTTTCGATTCCGGTAATATTATAATTTCGTTATTTTACATGAGAGAGCATACTGAGTTGGTGTATATACTGTAAAACAGAGAAGAATAAGGCATTGTATATTTTTTCTGACAGACTATATTCAGAGCCATTTTCTTTTAACTTTGGGGCGCCTAGATATTATTTAGATTTTTTTCGATTCACGTAAATTTCGAATTTCTGTATTTTACGTGAGAGAGCATATTGAGGTGGTGTATATACAACAAAAGAGAGTAGAAAAGTGCATTTTATATTTTTTCTGTCAGACTATATTCAGAGAAATATTGCTTTTAGCATTGGGTTGCCTAGAATATATTTACATTATTTCAATTCGGGTAAAATTAGAATTTCGTTATTTTACATAAGAGGGCATATTGAGTTGGTGTATATACTCCAAAACAGAGTAGAAAAGGGCATTGTATATTTTATCTGACAGGTTATATTCAGAGCAATTTTGCTTTTAACATTGGGGTGCCTAGATAATATTTAGATTTTTTTTGATTCACTTAAATATAGAATTTCTGTATTTACATGAGAGAGCATATGGAGGTGGTGTATATACTCCAATACAAGGTAGAATAGGACATTGTATATTTTTTCTGACAGATTATATTCAGAGCAATTTTTTTTAACATTGGGGTGCCTAGATTATACTTATATTTTCTTTGACTTGCTAAAATATAGAATTTTTGTATTTTACATGAGAGAGCATATGGAATTGGTGTATATTCTCCAAAACAGAGTAGAATAGGGCAGTGTATATTTTTTCTAACAGACTATATTCAGAGCCATTTTCTTTTAACTTTGGGGCGCCTAGATATTATTTAGATTTTTATCGATTTCTGTAAAATTAGAATTTCGGTATTTTACATGAGGGAGCATATGGAGTTGGTGTATATACTTTAAAACAGAGTAGAATAGGGCATTGTATATATTTTCTGACAGATTATATTCAGAGCAATTTTGTTTTTAACATTGGGGTGCCTAGATAGTATTTAGATTTTTTTGATTTGGGTAAAATTAGAATTTCTGTATTTTATATGAGAGAGCATATTGAGTTGGTGTACATACTACAAAACAGAGTAGAAAAACGCATTGTATATCTTTTCTGACAGATTATATTCAGAGCAGTTTTGATTTTAACATTTGGGTGCCTAGATAATATTTACATTTTTTTCGATTTGCTTAAATATCTAATTTCTGTATTTTACGTGAGAGAGCATACTGAGTTTGTGTATATACTCCAAAACAAAGTAGAATAAGGCATTGTATTTTTTTCTAATAGACTATATTCAGAGCCATTTTCTTAAACTTTGGCACGCCTAGTTATTATTCAGATTTATTTGATTCGCATAAAATTAGAATTTCGGTATTTTACATGAGAGAGCATATTGAGTTGGTGTATATTCTACAAAACAAAGTAGAAAAGGGCATTGTATATTTTCTCTGACACATTATAGTCAGAGCAATTTTGCTTTTAACATTGGGGTGCCTAGATAATATTTAGATTATTTTCGATTCGCTTAAATATGGAATTTCTGTGTTTTACACGAGAGAGCATATGGAGTTGGTGTATATACTCCAAAATAGAGTAGAATAAAGCATGCTGTATTTTTTATAACTTACTATATTCAGAGATATTTTCGTTTAACTTTCTGATGCCTTGATATTATTTAGATTTATTTCGATTCGCGTAAAATTAGAATTTCGGTATTTTACATGAGAGTGCATATTGAGTTGGTGTATATACTCCAAAACAAAGTAGAAAAAAGCATTGTATACTTTTTCTGACAGATTATATTCAGAGCAATTTGTTTTTAACTTTGGGGTGCATAGATATTTTTTCGATTTCTTTCGATTCGCGTAAAATTAGAATTTCGGTATTTTACATGAGAGAACATATTGAGTTGGTGTATATACTCCAAAACAGACTAGATTAGGTCATTGTATATTTTTTATGAAAGATTATATTCAGAGAAATTTTGCTTTTAACATTCGGGTGCCTAGATAATATTTAGATTTTTTTCGATTCACGTAAAATTAGAATTTCTGTATTTTACATAAGAGAGCACACTGAGTTGGTGTATATACTCCAAAAATGTGTAGAATAAGGCATTGTATAATTTTTTTAAGGAAGTATATTCAGAGTCATTTTCTTATAACTTTGGGCCCCCTGGATATAGTTTAGACTTTTTTCGATTTGCATAAAATTAGAATTTCGGTATTTTACATGAGAGAGCATATTGAGTTTGTGTATATACTCCAAACAGAGTAGAATAGGGCATTGTATATTTTATCTGACAGATTATATTAAGAGCAATTTTGCTTTTCACATTGGGGTGCCTAGATAATATCTAGATTATTTTTGATTCACGTAAAATTAGAATTTCTGTATTTTACATGAGATAGCACACTGAGTTGGTGTATGTACTTCAAAAAAGAGTAGAATAATACGATGTATTTTTTTTTCTAACAGACTATATTCAGAGCCATTTTCTTTTATCTTTGGGGTGTCTAGATTTTATTTAGATTTTTTTCGATTTGTGTAAAATTTGAATTTCTGTATTTTACGTGAGTGAGCATATTGAGTTGGTGTATATACTCAAAAACAGAGTAGAAAAAAGCATTGTATATTTTTTCTGACAGATTATATTCAGAGCAATTTTGCTTTAACATTCGGGTGCCTAGATAAAATTTGATTTTTTTCGATTCGCTTAAATATCGAATTTCTGTATTTTACATGAGAGTGCATATGAAGTTGGTGTATATACTTTAAAACAGAGTAGAATAGGGCATTGTATATTTTATCTGACAGATTATATTCAGAGCAATTTTGTTTTTAACATTGGGGTGCCTAGATAATATTTAGATTATTTCGATGTGGGTAAATTTAGAATTTCTGTATTTTACATGACACAGAATATGGAGTTGGTGTATATACTACAAAACAGAGTAGAAAAGGGCATTGTATATTCTTTCTGACAGATTATATTCAGAGAAATTTTGTTTATAACATTTTGGTGCGTAGATAATATTTAGATTTTTTTCGATTCGCTTAAATATAGAATTTTTGTATTTTACATGAGGGAGCATATTGATTTGGTGTATATACTTCAAAACAGAGTAGAATAGGGCATTGTATATTTTTTCTGACAAATTATATTCAGAGCAATTTTTATTTTTCACTGGGGTGCCTAGATAATGTTTAGATTATTTTCGATTCAGGGAAAATTAGAATTTCAGTATTTTGCATTAGAGAGCATCCTGAGTTGGTGTATATACCCCAAAACAGAGTAGAATAAGGCATTGTATATTTTTTCTAACAGACTATATTCAGAGCCATTTTCTTTTAAGTTTGGGGAGCCTAGATATTATTTAGATTTTTTTCTATTTCCGTAAAATTAGAATTTCGGTATTTTACATGAGAGAGCATATGGAGTTGGTGTATATACTCCAAAACAGAGTAGAATAGGGCATTGTATATTGTCTCTGACAAATTATATTCACAGAAATTTTGGTTTTAACATTGGGGTGCCTAGATAATATGGAGATTTCTTCAATTCGCATATAAATAGAACTTTAATGTTTTAAGTGACAGAGCCTATTGTGTTGGTTTATATACTCCAAAACAGAGTAGAAAATGGCATTGTATATTTTTTCGGACAGATTATATTCAGAGCAATTTTGCTTTTCAAATTGGGGTGCCTAGACAATATTTAGATTTTTTAGGATTCGCGTAAATTTAGAATATCTGTATTTTACATGAGAGAGCATATTGAGTTGCTGTATGTAGTCCAAAACAGAGTAGTAAAAAGCATTGTGTATTTTTTGTGACAGGTTATATTCAGAGCAATTTTGTTTTTAACATAGGGGTGTCAAGATAATATTTAGATTTTTTCGATTTGGGTAAAATTAGAATTTTGAGATTTTACATGAGACAGCATTTTGAGTTGGTGTATATACTCCAAAACAGAGTAGGAAAAAACATTGTATATTTTTTCTGATAGATTATATTCAGAGCAATTTTGCTTTTAACATTGGGGTGCCTAGATAACATTTAGATTCTTTTCGATTCATGTAAAATTAGAATTTCGTTATTTTATATGAGAGAGCAAACTGAGTTGGTGTATATACTCCAGAACAGATTAGAATATGGCATTGTATATTTTCTCGGACAGATTCCATTCAGAGCAATTTTGCTTTTAACATTGGGGTGCCTAGATAATATTTAGATTTTTTTCGATTCGCTTAAATATAGAATTTCGGTATTTTACATGAGAGAGCATATTGAGTTGGTTTATATACTCCAAAACAGAGTAGAAAATAGCAATGTATATTTTCTATGACACATTTTGTTCCGAGAAATTTTGGTTTTTACATTGTGGTGCCCAGAAAATATTCAGATTTTTTTCGATTCGCCCAAATTTAGAATTTCGGTATTTTAAATGAGAGAGCATATTGGGTTAGTGTATATACTCCATACCAGAGTAGAAAGAAGCATTGTATATTTTTTCTTACAGATTATATTCCGAGCAATTTTTCTTTTATCATTGGAATGCCTAAATAATATTTAGATTTTTTTCGGTTCGTGTAAAATTTGACCTTCTGTATTTTACATGGGAGGGCATATTGAGTTGGTGTATATATTGGAAAACAGAGTAGAAAAAGGTATTGTATATTTTTTCTGACAGATTACATTCAGAACAATTTTGCTTTTAACATTGGGGTGCCTAGATAATATTTAGAATTTTTAAATTTCCTTCAATTTATAATTTCTTTATTTTACATGAGAGAGCATATTGAGTTGGTTTATGTACTCCAAAAAAAGAGTAGAAGAGGGCATTTTGTTCTTTCTCTGACAAACTATATTCAGAGCAATCTTGCTTTTAACATTGGAATGCCTAGATAATATTTTGATTTTTTTTGCTTCGTGTATAATTTGAACTTCTGTATTTTACATGGGAGAGCATATTGAGTTGGTGTATATACTCCAAAACAGAGTAGAAAAAAAGCATTGTATATTTTTTCTGACAGATTACATTCAGAAGAATTTTGCTTATAACATTGTGGTTCCTAGATAATATTTAGAAATTTTTAATTTGCGTAAATTTACAATTTCTCTATTTTACATAAGAGAGCATATTGAGTTGGTTTATATATTTTATAACAGAGTAGGAAAGGGCATTGTATATTATTTCTGACAGATTATATTCTGAGCAATTTTGCTTTTAGCATTGGGTGCCTAGATAATATTTAGATTTTTTTCGATTCACGTAAAATTAGAATTCCAATATTTTACATGAGAGAGCATATTGAGTTTGTGTATATACTCCAAAACAAAGTAGAATAGGGCATTGTATATTTTTTCTGACAGATTATATTCAGACCAATTTTGCTCTTAACATTGGGGTTCCTAGATAATATTTAGATTTTTTTCGATTCTCGTAAAATTAGAATTTCGGTATTTTACATGACAGAGCATATTGAATTGGTTTATATACTCCAAAACAGAGTAAAATATGGCATTGTGTATTATTTCTAAAAGAATTTATTCAGAGCGATTTTGCTTTTAACATAGGGGTGCCTAGATAACATTTAGATTTTTTTTGATTCGCGTAAATTTAGAGTTTCTGTATTTTACATGAGAGAGCATATTGAGTTGGTATATATACTCCAAAACAGAATAGAAAAGAGCATTGTATATTTTTTCTAAAAGATTGTATTCAGAGCAATTTTTCTTTTAACATTGGACGGCCTAGATAATATTTAGATTTTTTT
Organism: Callithrix jacchus; assembly: GCF_049354715.1. NCBI lineage: Eukaryota > Metazoa > Chordata > Mammalia > Primates > Cebidae > Callithrix > Callithrix jacchus. Next base: position 53,363,200 of record NC_133522.1, read on the forward strand.
CGGTTCGAGTAAAATTTGAATTTTTGTATTTTACATGAGAGAGCATATGGAGTTGGTGTATATACTCCAAAACAGAGTAGAATAGGGCATTGTATATTTTTTATGACAGATAATATTCAGAGAAATTTTGCTTTTAATATTGGGGTGCCTTGATAATACTTAGATATTTTCGATTCCGGTGGAATTCGAATTTCTGTATTTTACATGACAGAGCTTATTGAGTTGGTGTTTCTACTACAAAACAGTGTAGAAAAGGGCATTGTATATTTTTTCTGACAGATTATATTCAGAGCAATTTTGCGTTTAACATTGGGGTGCCTATATAATATATAGATTTTTTCGAATTGGGTAAAATTAGAATTTCTGTATTTTACATGAGAGAGCAAACTGAGTTGGTGTATATACTCCAAAACAGAGTAGAATAGGGCATTGTATAATTTTTCTGACAGGTTATATTCAGAGCAATTTTGTTTTTAACATTGGAGTGCCTAGATAATATTTAGATTTCTTTCGATACACGTAAAATTAGAATTTCTGTATTTTACATGAGAGAGCATACTGCGTTGGTGTATATAATCCAAAATAAAGTAGAATATGTCATTTTATATTTTCTCTAACAGACTATATTCAGAGCCATTTTCCTTTCACTTTGGGGCACCTAGATATTATTTATATTTTTGTCGATTCGCGTATAATTAGAATTTCGGTACTATACATGAGAGAGCATATTGAGTTGGTGTATATACTACAAAACAGAGTAGAAAAGGGCACTGTATATTTTTTCTGAGAGATTTCCTTCAGAGCGATTTTGTTTTTAACATTGGTGAGCCTAGATAATATTTACATTGTTTTCGATTCTTTTAAAATTTTAATTTCGGTATTTTACATGAGAGAGCATACTAAGTTTGTGTATATATTCCAATACAGATTAGAATAGAACATTGTATATTTTTTTGACATATTATATTCAGAGCAATTTTGTTTCTAACATTGGGTTGCCTAGATAATATTTAGATTTTTTTCGATTCGGTTAAATATAGAATTTCTGTTTTTAACATGAGAGAGCATATGAAGTTGGTGTATATACTCCAAAACAGAGTAGAATAGGGCATTGTATATTTTTTATAACAGATTATATTCAGAGCAATTTTGTTTTTAACATTGAGGTGCCTAGATAATATTTAGATTTTTTCGATTCGGGTGAAACTAGAACTTCTGTATTTTATATGACAGAGCATCCTGTGTTGGTGTATAAACTCCAGAACAATGTAGAATAAGGCATTGTATATTTTTTCTAACACAATATATTTAGAGCCATTTTCTTTTAACTTTGGGGTGCCTAGATATTATTTAGATTCTTTTCGATTCACGTAAAATTAGAATTTCTGTATTTTATATGAGAGAGCATATTGAGTTGGTGTACATACTACAAAACAGAGTAGAAAAGGGCATTATATATTTTCTCTGACAGATTATATTCAGAGCAATTTTGCTTTTAATATTGGGGTGCCTAGATAATATTTAGATTTCTTTCTATTCGCTTAAATATAGTATTTTTTTGTTTTACATAATAGAGCATATGGAATTGGTGTATATACTACAAAACCGAGTAGAAAAGGGTATTGTATGTTTTTTCTGACAGATTATATTCAGAGCTATTTCGCTTTTAACATTGGAGTGCCTAGATAATATTTAGATTTTTTTCGATTTGCTTAAACATAGAATTTTTGTATTTTACGAGAGAGCATACTGAGTTAATGTATATACTCCAAAACAGCGTAGAATAAGGCATGGTAGATTTTTTCTGACGGATTATATTCAGAGCCATTTTCTTTTAACTTTGGAGTGCCTAGATATATTTTAGATTTTTTTTTAATTCACCTAAAATTAGAATTTCCGTATTTCACATAAGAGAGCATATGGAGTTGGTGTATATACACCAAAACAGGGTAGAAAAGGGCATTCTATATTTTTTCTGACAGATTTTATTAAGAGCAATTTTGCTTTTAACATTGGGGTGCCTAGATAACATTTAGATTTTTTCGATTCGGGTAGAATTAGAATTTCTGTATTTTACATGACAGAGAATATTGAGTTGGTGTATATACTACAAAACAAAGTAGAAAAGGGCATTGTTTTTTTTTCTGACAGATTATTTTCAGAGAAATTTTGCTTTTAACATTGAGGTGCGTATATAATATTTAGATTTTTTTTTTATTCGCTTAATTATAGAATTTCTGTATTTTACATGAGAGAGCATATAAAGTTGGTGTATATACTCCAAAACAGAGTAAAATAGGGCATTGTATATTTTTTCTGACAGATTATATTCAGAGCAATTTTTTTTTTTACACTGAGGTGCCTAGATAATATTTAGATTTTTTCGATTCAGGTAAAATTAGAATTTCTGTATTTTACCTGAGAGACCATCCTGAGTTGGTGTATATATTCCAAAATACAGTAGCATAAGGCAGTGTATGTTTTTTCTTACATACTATATTCAGAGCCATTTTCTTTTAACTTTGGGGCGCCCAGATATTATTTGGATTTTTTTTGATTCGCCTAAAATTACAATTTCGGTATTTTACATGAGAGAGCATATTGAGTTGGTGTATATACTACATAACAGAATAGAAAAGGGCATTGTTTATTTTTTCTGACAGATTATATTCAGTACAATTTTGCTTTCAACATTTGGATGGGTAGATAATATTTAGATATTTTTCGATTCGCTTAAATATAGAATTTCTGTATTTTACATGAGAGAGCTTATGGACGTGGTGTATATACTCCAAAACAGCATAGAATACGGCATTGTATATTTTTTTTCTGACAGATTATATTCAGAGCAATTTTGTTTTTTACATTGGGGTGCCTAGATAATATTTAGATTTATTCGATGTGGGTAAAATTAGAATTTCTGTATTTTACATGAAACAGAATATGGAGTTGGTGTATATACTACAAAACAGAGTAGAAAACGGCATTGTATATTTTTTCTGACAGATTATATTCAGAGCAATTTTGCTTTTACCATTGGTGTGCCTAGATAATATTTAGATTTTCTCGATTCCCTTAAATATAGAATTTCTCTATTTTACATGAGAGAGCATATTGAGATTGTGTATATACTCCACAACAGAGTAGAATAGGGCATTGTATATCTTTTCTGACTGATTATATTCAGAGGCATTTTGTTTTTAACATTGGGGTTCCTAGATAATATTTAGATTATTTCGATTCGAGTAAAATTAGAATTTCTTTATTTTATATGAGAGAGCATATTGAGTTGCTGTATATACTCCAAAAAAAAGTAGAATAGGGCATTGTATATTAATTCTTACAGATTATATTCAGAGAAATTTTGTTTTTAACATTCGGGTGCCTATATAATATTTAGATTTTTTTCGTTTCACTTAAATATAGAATTTCTGTATTTAACATGAGAGTGCATATGGATTTGGTGTATATAGTCCAAAACAGAGTAGAATAGGGCATTGTATATTTTTTTCTAACAAACTATATTCAGAGCCATTTTCTTTTAACTTTGGGAAGCCTAGATATTATTTAAATTTTTTTCGATTCGCGTAAAATTAAAATTTTGGTATATTAGATGAGAGGGCATACTGATTTGGTGTATATACTCCAAAACAGAGTAGAAAAGAGCATTGTATATTTTTTCTCACAGATTATCTTCAGAGCAATTTTGCTTTTAACATTGGGGTGCCTAGATAATGTTTAGATTTTTTCGATTTGGGAAAAATTTGAATATCTGTATTTTACATGAGAGAACATACTGAGTGGGTGTATATACTCCAAAACAGAGTAGAATAAGGCATTGTATATTTTTTCTAAGACACTATATTCAGAGACATTTTCTTTTATATTTGGGGTGCCTAGATATTATTTAGATTTATATCGATTTGCATAAAATTAGAATTTCGGTATTTTACATGAGAGAGCATACTGAATTGGTGTATATACTCCAAAACGGAGTAGAATAAGGGATTTTATATTTTTTCTAACACACTATTTTCAGAGCCATTTTCTTTTAACTTTGAGGCGTCTAAATATTATTTAGATTTTTTTCGATTCACTTAAATATAGAATTTCTGTATTTTACATGAGAGAGCATTTTGAGTTGGTTTATATACTACAAAACAGAGTATAATAGGGCATTGTATATTTTCTCTGACAGATTATATGCAGAGCAATTTTGTTTTTAACATTCGTACGCCTAGATAATATTTAGATTTTTTCGATTCGGGTGAAATTAGAATTTCTGTATTTTACATGAGAGAGCATACTGAGTTGGTGTATATAGTCCAAAACAGAGTAGAATAAGCTATTGTAGATTGTTTCAAACAGACTATATTCAGAGCCATTTTCTTTTACCTTTGGGCTGCCTAGATATTATTTAGATTGCTTTTGATTCGAGAAAATTATAATTTCGGTATTTTACCTGAGAGAGCATATGCAGTTTGTTTATATACTCCAAAACAGAGTAGAATTGGGCATTGTATATTTTTTCTGACTGACTATAATCAGAGCAATTTTGTTTTTAACATTGGGGTGCCTAGATAATATTTAGATTATTTCGATTCGAGTAAAATTAGAATTTCTGTATTTTACATTAGAGAGCATATGGAGTTCGTGTATATACTCCAAAAAAGAGTAGAATAGGGCATTGTATATTTTATTTCACATATTATGTTTAAAGCAGTTTTGATTTTAACATTGGGGAGCCTACAGAATATTTAGATTTTCTCGATTCCGGTAATTTTAGAATTTCTGTATTTTACATGAGAGCGCAAACTGAGTTGGTGCATATACTCCAAAACAGAGTATAAAAGAGCATTGTATATTTTTTCTGACAGATTATATTCAGAGCAATTTTGCTTTTCACATTGGGGTGTCTAGATTATATTTAGATTTTTTTCGATTCACGTAAAGTTAGAATTTCTGTATTTTACATGAGAGAGCATACTGAGTTGGTGTATATACTCCAAATCAGAGTTGAATAAGGCATTGTGTATTATTTCTAACAGACTATATTCAGAACCATTTTCTTTTACATTTGGGGCGCCTAGATATTATTTAGATTTTTTTCGATTCTCGTAAAATTAGAAATTCGGGATTTTACATAACAGAACATATTGAGTTGGTGTATATACTCCAAAACAAAGTGGAAAAGGGCATTGTATATTATTTCTGACAGATTATATTCAGATCAATTTAGCTTTTAACATTGGGTTGCCTAGATAATACTTAGAATTTTTTTGGATCCCTTAAATATAAAATTTCTGTATTTCACATCAGAGAGCATATGGAGTTGGTGTATATACTCCAAAAAAGAGAAGAATAGGGCATTTTATATTTTTTCTAAGAGATTATATTGATAGCAATTTTTTTTTAACATTTGGGTGCCTAGATAATATTTAGATTTTTCGATTTTGTCAAAATTTTAATTTCGGTATTTCACATGAGAGAGCATACTGAGTTTGTTTATATATTTTAAGAGAGAGTAGAATAAGGCATTGTATATTTTTTCTAACACACTATATTCAGAGCCGTTTTCTTTTAACTTTAAAGAGCCTAGATATTATTTAGATCTTTTTCGATTCACGTAAAATTAGAATTTCTGTATTTTACATGACAGAGCATATTGAGTTGGTGTATATACTCCAATACAAAGTGGAAAAGGGCATTGTACATTTTTTCTGACAGATTATATTCAGAGAAATTTTTCTGTTAACATTGGGGTGCCTAGATAATATTTAGATTTTTTCAATTCGCTTAAATATAGAATTTCTGTATTTTACATGAGAGAGCATATGGAGTAGCTGTATATACTCCAAAAATGAGTAGAATAGGGAATTGTATATTTTTCTGACAGTTTATATTCAGAGCAATTTTGATTTTAACATTGGGGTGCCTAGATAATATTGAGATTTTTATGATTCGGGTAAAATTAGAATTTCTGTATTTTACATGAGAGAGCATACTGAGTTGGTGTATATACTCGAAAACATAGTAGAATAAGGCATTGTATATTTTTCCTAACAGAATATATTCAGAGCCATTTTCTTTTAACTTTGAGTTGCCTAGATATTATTTAGATTTCTTTCGACTCGTCTAAGATTAGAATTTCGGTATTTTACCTTAGAGAGAATATTGAGTTGGTTTATATACTCCAAAACAGAGTAGAATACGACATTGTATATTTTTTCTGACAGATTATATTCAAAGCAATATTGTTTTTATCATTGGGGTGCCTAGATACTATTTAGATTGTTTTCGATTCGCATAAAATAAGAATTTTGGTATTTTACATGAGAGAGCATATTGAGTTGGTGTATACACTCCAAAACAGAGTAGACAAGTACATTGTATATTTTGTCAGTCAGATTATATTCAGAGCAATTTTGCTTTAAACATTGGGGTGCCTAGATAATATTTACATTTTTTTTGATTCACGTAAAATTAGAATTTCTGTATTTTACATGAGAGAGCATACTCTGTTGGTGTACATACTCCAGAACAGAGTAGAAAAGGGTATTGTATATTTTTTCTGACAGATTATATAGAGAAATTTTATTTTTAACACTGGGGTGCCTAGATAATATTTAGATTTTTTCGATTCGCTTAAATATAGAATTTCTGTATCTTACATGAGAGAGCATGTAGAGTTGGTGTATATACTCAAAAACAGAGTAGAGTAGCGCATTGTATATTTTTTCTGAGAGTTTATATTCGGAGCAATTTTGTTTTTAACGTTGGGGTGCCTTGATAATATTTAGATTTTTTCGATTCGGGTAAAATTAGAATTTCTGTATTTTACACGAGAGAGCATACTGAGTTGGTGTATATACTCCAAAATAAAGTAGAATAAAGCATTGTATATTTTTTATAACTGACTATATTCAGAGCCATTTTCGTTTAACTTTGGGGTGCCTAGATATCATTTAGATTTATTTCGATTCGCTTAAAATTAGAGTTTAGGTATTTTACATGAGAGAGTATATTGAGTTGGTGTATATACTCCAAAACAGCGTAGAATAGGGCATTGTATATTTTTTCTGACATTATATTTAGAGCAATTTTGCTTTTTTTTTTTTTTTGGGTGGGGGAGGAAGGCAGGAAGGAAGGGAAGAAGGACGGTAGGGAGGAAGGAAGGGATGAAGGAAGGAAGGAAGGGAGGAAGCGGGGAGGGAGGGAGGGAGGGAAGGGAAGAAAGGAAATCAAGCAATGAAAGAGACATTGCCGACCTGGATCTAGAGGTTTACAAGTTGATTTCTTTTTTTTTGAGAGAAGGAAAGAAAAAAAAAATAAGTAAAAAAGAGGAAGAAAGAGGAAGAGAAAGAGGGAGAGTAAATGGAAATATTGCTTTATTTTGAAAAATATTGGGTATTAATAATGGCCAATCAATGTTTCATTTAAACTAATGGGTAGGTGTGATGTGGTATTGACAAGAATGTATATTTTGTGTATTTGAAGTGGGGAGCTCTATGAATATTTATTAAGTTTACTTGTTCTGGATCTGAGTTCGAGTCCTTGATATCCTTATTAATTTTCTGTCTCATTGAATCTAAGTCTCCTATCTGGGTGTTAGGATCGTTAGCTCTTGTTGTTGCATTGATCCTTTTACCACTATGTCTTTGTGGCTTTAAAATCTATTTTATCCGATACAAGAATTGCAACTCCTGCTTTTTATTTATTTATTATTTATTTTTGCTCTCCATTTGGTTGGTAAATCTTTCTCCATCCCTTTGTTTTGAGTCTTTGTGTATCCTTGCATGTGAAACAGGTCTGGATGTAACATGCCGTTGGGTTTTGGCTGTGTCTTTTGATTGGAAATTCAGTCAATTTAAATTTAGGGTTACTGCCATTTGATGTTGACTGGCTGTTTTATCCATGTGTTGGTGTAAATTCTTCTTTATGTTGGTGCTCTTTACTTTTTGGTGTATTTTTAGAAAGGCTAATACTGGTTGTTTCTTTCTGTGTGTAATGCTTCTTTCAGAAGCTCTTGTAAAGCAGGCCTGGTGGTAATAAAATCTCTGAGTTCTTGCTTGTTCATAAAAGATTTTATTTTTCCTTCAGTTGTGAAGCTTAGTTTGGCTGGATATGAAATTCTGGGCTGAAGGTTCTGTTCTTTGAGGATGTTGAATATTGGCCCCCACTCTCTTCTGGCCTGTAGAGTTTCTGCCGAGAGATCTGCTGTAAGTCTGATAGGCTTGCCTTTGTGGGTTATCCGACCTTTCTCTCTGGCTGCCCTTAGTATCCTCTCCTTCGTTTCAACCCTGGTGAATCTAACGATTATGTGCCTTGGGGTTGGTCTTCTTGAGGAATATCTTTGTGGTGTTCTCTGTATTACCTGGGGTTGAATGATGACCTGCTTTGCTAGTTTAGGAAAATTTTCCTGAATAATATCCTGAAGGGTATTTTCCAGCTTGGATTCATTCTCTCGGTCGCATTCAGGTACACCTATCAAACGTAAATTTGGTCTTTTCACATAGTCCCACATTTCTTGGAGACTTTGCTCATTCCTTTTTATCCTTTTTTCTCTAATCTTTTCTTCACGTTTTATTTCATTAAGTTGGACTTTGACCTCTGATATCCCTTCTTCTGCTTGAACAATTCGAGTGTTTAAACCTGTGCATACTTCTCGGAGTTCCTGTATTGTATTCTTCAGTTCCATTAATTCACTCATACTCCTCTCTAAGTTGTCTATTCTCAATAGGATTTCATCAAGCCTTTTGTCAAAGTTCCTAGTTTCTTTACGTTGGGCTACAACATGTTCTTTTAACTCACCGAAGTTTGTTATTATCCATTCCTTGAAGAGTGATTCTGTCATCAGGAGGCGCTCGTTCTCCATCAAGCCTCGTTCCATTGTTGATGTGGAACTGTGATCATCTTTAGAGGGAGAGGCGTTCTGACTTTGAGTATTCTCAGCTTTTTTACGCTGGTTTCTTCCCGTCATTGTAAATTTATCCTCTTCTCGTCTTTGAAATTACCAACTTTCAGATTAGGTGTCTTGAGTGGACATCCAGGTTGTTAGTTCCCAGGGCCAGAGCAGCGGCGTTAAAACTGATGGTGCTTTTCTGCCCAGGATTCTCCTGTCGGGCTTCCTTCTTGTTTCCGTAGTAGGCGACTCTGCCTTCCCAGGGCTCCAAACCTCGGTCAGAAGGGGAACCGTCCCGTTTACTCTGCTCCGAGAGCTGCCTCGCCGAGGTGCCGGCGGAACCGCTGCGCTGACCACGAGAGTCGCGCTGGCGACCAGTGTGTTTCCACCACTGGGGGATCTTCTGCTCCGTGAGCGACCAGACTTTGTCTGAAAGTGTGGCGTCCTCTAGTTCTCCACGCCTTCCCTGAGAGCTGCAATCCCGGGATGTTAGCGATCGGCCATCTTGGATCGTTCGCAATTTTGCTTTTAACATTGGGGTGCCTAGATAATATTTATATTTTTTTTGATTCGCTTAAATATAGAATGTCTGTATTTTACATGTGAGAGCATATGGAGTTGGTGTATTTACTTCAAAACAGAGTAGAATAGGGCATTGTATATTTTCTCTGACAGAATATATTCAGAGCAATTTTGTTTTTAACATTGAAGTGCCTATATAATATTTAGATTTTTTTCTATTCTCTTAAATATATAATTTCTATATTTTACATGTGAGGGCATATTGATTTGGTGTATATACTCCAAAACAGAGTAGAAAAGGGCATTGTATATTTTTCCTGAAAGATTATATTCAGAGCAATTTTGCTTTTAACATTGGGGTGCCTATATAATATTTAGATTTTTATCGATTCGCCTAAATACAGAATTTCTGTATTTTACATTAGAGACCGTATGTAGTTGGTGTATATACTCCAAAACAAAGTAGAATAGGGCATTGTATATTTTCTCTGACAGTTTATATTCATAGAAATTTTGCTTTTAACAGTGGGGTGCCTAGATAATATTTAGATTTTTTGATTCGGGTAAAATTAGAATTTCTGTATTTTATACGAGAGAGCATACTGAATTGGTGTATATGCTCCAAAACATAGTAGAATAAGGAATTGTATATTTTTTCTAACAAACTATATTCAGAGCCATTTTATTTTAACATTGGGGCACCTAGATATTAATTAGATTTTTTTCGATTCGCGTAAAATTAGAATTTCTGTATTTTACATGAGAGAGCATATGGAATTGGAAAATATACTCCAAAACAGAGTAGAAAACGACATTTTATATTTTTTATAAGAGATTATATTCAGAGCAATTTTGCTATTAACATTGGAATGCCTACATAATATTTAGATTTTTTTCGATTCGATTACTTACAGAATTTCTGTATTTTACATGAGAGAGCATATAAAGTTGGTGTATATACCCCAAAACAGAGTAGAATAAGGCACTGTATATTTTTTCTGACAGATAATATTCAGAGCAATTTTGTTTTGAACATTGGGGTGCATATATAATATTTAGATTTTTTTCGATCCGCTTACATATATAATTTTTGTATTTTACATGAGAGAGAATATAACGTTGGTGTATATACTCCCAAACAGTGTAGAAAAGGGCATTGTATATTTTTTCTGACAGATTATATTCAGAGCAATTTTGTTTTTAACATTGGTGTGCCTAGATAATATTTAGATTTTCTTCGATTCGCTTAAATATAGAATTTCTCTATTTTACATGAGAGAGCATATGGAGTTGGTGTATAAACTCCAAAACAGCGTAGAAAAGAGCATTGTATATTTTTTCTGACAGATTATATTCAGAGGAATTTTGCTTTTAACATTGGGGTGCCTATATACTATTTAGATTGTTTTCAATTCGCGTAAATATAGAGTTTCTGTATTTTACATGAGAGAGCAGGTAGAGTTGGTGTATATACTCAAAAACAGAGTAGAATAGGGCATTGTATATTTTTTCTAACAAACTATATTTAGAGAAATTATGTTTTTAACATTGCTGTGCCAGGATAATATTTAGATTTTTTTCTATTCGTGTAAAATTAGAATTTCTGTTTTTACATTAGAGAGCAATTTGAGTTGGTGTATATACTACAAAACAGAGTAGAAAAGGGAATTGTATATTTTTTCTGACAGATTATATTCAGAGTAATTTTGCTTTTAACATTGGGGTGCCTAGATAATATTTAGATTTTTTTTGATTCACGTATATTTAGAATTTCTTTATTTTAAATGAGAGAGCATATTGAGTTGGTGTATATACTCCAAAACAGAGAAGAATAAGGCATTGTGTATTTGTTTTAACAGACTATATTCAGAGTCATTTTCTTTTAACTTTGGGGCGCCTAGATATTATTTAGATTTTTTTCGATTCGCATAAAATTAGAATTTTTGTATTTTACATAAGAGAGCATATTGATTTGTGTATATACTCCTAAACAGAGTAGAAGAAAGCATTGTATATTTTTTCTGACAGATTGTATTCAGAGCAATTTTGCTTTTAACATTGGGGTGCCTAGATATTATTTATATTTTTTTCGATTTGCTTAAATATAAAATTTCTGTATTTTACATGAGAGAGCAGGTAGAGTTGGTGTATATACCCCAAAACAAAGTAGAATAGGGCATTGTATATTTTTTCTGACAGATTATATTCAGAGCAATTTTGTTTTTAGTATTGGGGTGCCTAGATAATATTTAGATTTTTTCTATTCGGGTAAAATTAAAATTCTGTATTTTACATTTGAGAGCATACTGAGATGGTGTATATACTCCGAAGCAATGTTGAATAAGACCTTGTATATTTTCTCTAACAGACTATATTCAGAGCCATTTTCTTTATCTTTGGGGTGCCGAGATATTATTTAGATTTTTTTTGATTCGCGTAAAATTATAATTTCGGTATTTTATATGAGAGAGCATACTTAATTGGTGTATATACTCCAAAACAGAGTAATATAAGGCATAGTATATTTTTACTAACAGTCTATATTACGAGCCATATTCTATTAGCTTTGTGGCGCCTAGATATTATTTAGATTTTTTCGATTCACGTATAATTAGAATTTCCGTATTTTACATGAAAGAGCATATTGAGTTCGTGTATATACTCCAAAACAGAGTAGAAAAAGGCATTGTATATTGTTTTGTGACAGATGATATTCAGAGCAATTTGGCTTTTAACATTGGGGTGCCTAGATAATATTTAGATTTGTTTCGATTCGCTTAAATATAGAATTTCTGTATTTTACATGAGAGAGCATAGTGAGTTGGTGTATATACTCCAAAACAGAGTAGAAAAAGGCATTGTATATTTTTTGTGACAGATTATATTCAGAGCAATTTTGCTTGTAACATTGGGTTGCCTAGATTATATTTAGATTTTTTCGATTCAGGTAAAATTAGAATTTCTGCATTTTACACTTGACAGCATAGTGAGTTGGTTTATATACACCAAAACATAGTAGAATAAGGCATTGTATATTTGTTCTAACAGACTATATTCAGAGCCATTTTCTTTTAACATTAGGGCGCCTATATATTATTTAGATTTTTTTCGATTTGGGTAACATTAGAATTTTGGTATTTTACATGAGAGAGCATATTGAGTTGGTGTATTTACTCCAAAACAGAGTAGAAAAGGGCATTGTATATTTTTTTTGACAGATTATATTCAGAGCAATTTTGTTTTTAACATTGGGGTGCCTTGATAATAGTTAGATTTTTTCTATTCGGGTAAAATTAGAATTTCTGTATTTTACATGAGAGAACATATTTAGTTGCTGTATATACTACAAAAGAGAGTAGAAAAAAGGCATTGTATATTTTTTGACAGATTATATTCTGAGCAATTTTGCTTTTAACATTGAAGTGCCTCGATACTAGTTAGATTTTTTCCAATTCTCTTAAATATAAAATTTCTGTATTTTACATGAGAGAGCATATGGAGTTGGTGTATATACTCCAAATCAGAGTAGAATAGGGCACTTTTATTTTCCTGACAGATTATATTCAGAGCAATTTTGTTTTTAACATTAAGGTTCCTAGATAATATTTAGATTTTTGTTAATTCACGTAAAATTTATATTTCTGTATTTTACATAAGACAGCATACTGAGTTGGTGTATATACTCCAAAACAGAGTAGAATAAGGCATTGTATATTTTCTCTAACAGACTATATTCAGAACCATTTTCTTTTAACTTTGAAGTGCCTAGATATTATTTAGATTTTTTTCGATTCACGTAAAATTAGAATTTCTGTATTTTACATGAGGGAGCATATTGAGGTGGTGTATATACTCCTAAACAGTGTAGAAAAAAGCATTGTATATTTTTTCTGACAGATTATATTAAGAGCAATTTTTCTTTTAACATTGTGGTGCCTAGATAATATTTAGATTTTTTCGATTCACGTAAAATTAAAATTTCTGTATTTTACATGAGAGAGCATACTGAGTTGATGTATATACTCCAAAACAGAGTACAATAAGGCATTGTATATTTTTTCTAAGAGACTATATTGAGAGCCATTTTCTTTTAACTTTGGGGCGCCTAGATATTATTTAGATTTTTTTCGATTCACGTAAAATTAGAATTTTTGTATTTTACATGAGAGAGCATACTGAGTTAGTGTATATACTCCAAAACAGAGTAGAATAAGTCATTGTATATTTTCTCTAACAGACTATATTCAGAGACATTTTCTATTAACTTTAGGGTGCCTAGATATTATTTAGATTTTTTTTGATTCGCGTAAAATTAGAATTTCTGTATTTTACATAAGTGGGTGTATATACACCAAAATAGAGTAGACAAGGGCATTGAATATTTTTTTTGACAGATTATATTCTGTATTTTACATGAGAGAACATAGGATTTAGTATATATACTCCAATAAGAAGTAGAATATGGCATTTTATTTTTTTTCTGACAGATTATATTCAGAAGAATTTTGTTATTAACATTGTGGTGCCTAGATAATATTTAGATTTTTCTCGATTCGCTTAAATTAAAATTTCTGTATTTTACATGAGAGAGCATATGGAGTTGATGTATATACTCCAAAACCGAGTAGAATAGGGCATTGTATATTTTTTCTAACAGATTACATTCAGAGCAATTTTGCTTTTCACATCGGTGTGCCTAGATGATAATTAGATTTTTTTCGATTCACGTAAAATTAGAATTTCAGTATTTTACATGAGAGAGCATACTGAGTTGGTGTATTTACTTCAAAACAGTAGAATAAGGCATTGCATATTTTTCTAACAGACTATATTCAGAGCCATTTTCTTTTAACTTTGGGGCGCCTAGATATTATTTAGATATTTTTCAATTCATGTAAAATTAGAATTCCGGTATTTTACATGAGAGAGCATATTGTGTTGGTGTATATACTCCAAAACAAGGTAGAAGAGGGCATTGTATATTCTTACTGACAGACCATATTAAGAGCAAATTTGCTTTTAACTTTAGGGTGCCTAGATAATATTTCGATTTTTTTTGATTCACGTAAAATTAGAATTTCAGTATTGTACATGAGAGAGCATAGAGTTGGTGTATTTACTCCAAAACAGAGTAGAATAATGCATTGTATATTTTTTCTAACAGACTATATTTAGAGCCATTTTCTTTTAACTTTGGGGCGCCTAGATATTATTTAGATTTTTGGATTCACCTAAAATTTGAATTTTGGTATTATACGTGAGAGAGCATATTGAGTTGGTGTATATACTCCAAAACAGAGTAGAAAAGGGCATTGTATATTTTCTGTGAAAGATTATATTCAGAGCAATTTTACTTTTAACACTGGGGTGCCTAGATAATATTTAGATGTTTTTCGATTCGTGTAAATATAGAATTTCTGTATTTTACAATAGAGAGCATAGTGAGATGGTGTATATACTCCAAGACGGAATAGAATAGGGCATTGTATATTTTTTCTGAAAGCTTATATTAAGAGCAATTTTGTTATTAACATTGTGGTGCCTCGAAAATATTTAGATTTTTTTCGATTCACGTAAAATTAGAATTTCGGTATTTTACATGAGAGAGCATACTGAGTTGGTCTATATACTCCAAAACAAAGAAGAATATGACATTGTATATTTTGTTTGACAGATTATACTATTAGCAATTTTGTTTTTA
Organism: Callithrix jacchus; assembly: GCF_049354715.1. NCBI lineage: Eukaryota > Metazoa > Chordata > Mammalia > Primates > Cebidae > Callithrix > Callithrix jacchus. The sequence continues at coordinate 53,378,325 of NC_133522.1, forward strand.
ACATTTGGTTTTCTAGATAATATTTAGATATTTTCAATTCTGGTAAAATTCAAATTTCTGTATTTTACATGAGAGAGCATACTGAGTTGGTGTATATACTTCAAAACAGAGTAGAATAAGGCATTGTATATTTTTTCTAACAGACTATATTCACAGCCATTTTCTTTTAACTTTGGGGCCCATAGATATTATTTAGATTTATTGGAATTCGCGTAAAATTAGAATTTCTATATTTTACATGAGAGAGCATATTGAGTTGGTGTATATACCCAAAAACAAAGTAGAAAAAAGCATTGTATATTTTTTGTGACAGATAATATTAAGAGCAATTTTGCTTTTAGCATTGGGGTGCATAGATAATATTTAGAATTTTTTCGATTCGCTTAAAAATATAATTTTTGTATTTTACCTGAGAGAGCATATGGAGTTGGTGTAGATACTAAAAAATAGAGCAGAATACGTTATTGTATATTTTTATGACAGATTATATTCAGAGCAATTTTGTTTTTATCATTGGGTAGCCTAGATAATATTTAAATATTTTTCAATTCACGTAAAATTAGAATTTCGGTATTTTACATGAGAGAGCATACTGAGTTGGTGTATATATTCCAAAACAGAGTAAATTAAGGCATTGCATATTTTTCAAACAGACTATATTCAGAGCCATTTTCTTTTAAATTTTGGGTGCCTAGATATTATTTAGATTATTTTCAATTCCCGTAAAATTAGAATTTTGGTATTTTACATGAGAGAGCATATTGAGTTGGTGTATATACTACAAAACAGTAGAAAAGGGCATTGTACATTTTTTCTGACAGATTATATTAAGAGCAATTTTGCTATTAACATTCAAGTGCCTAAATAATATTTAGATTTTTTTCGATTCACTTAAAATTATAATTTCGGTATTTTACATGAGCGAGCATACTGAGTTGGTGTATATACTCGAAAACAGAGTAGAATAAGGCATTGTATATTTTTTTACACAGACTATATTCAGTGCCAGTTTCTTTTAACTTTGGGGCACCTAGATATTTTTTAAATTTTTTTCGATTCGTGAAAAATTAAAATTTCGTTATTTTACTTGAGAGAGCATATTGACTTCGTGTATATACTGGAAAACAGAGTAGAAAAGGGCATTGTATATTTTTAATGACAGATTATATTTAGATCAATTTTGTTTTTAACATTTGGGTGCCTAGATAATATTTAGATTTTTTTCGATTCGCTTAAATATAGAATTTCTGTATTTTACATGAGAGAGCATGTAGAGTTGGTGTATATACTCAAAAATGGAGTAGAATAGCGCATTGTATATTTTTTCTGAGAGTTTATATTCAGAGCAATTTTGTTTTTAACGTTGGGGTGCCTTGATAATTTTTAGATTTTTTCGATTCGGGTAAAATTAGAATTTCTGTATTTTACATGAGAGAGCATACTGAGTTGGTGTATATACTCCAAAACATAGTAGAATAATGCATTGTATATTTTTTCTAATATACTATATTCAGAGTCATTTTATTTTAAGTTTGGTGCACCTAGATATTATTTAGAATTTTTTCGATTCGCTTAAATATAGAATTTCTGTATTTTACATGAAAGAGCATATTGAATTGGTGTATATACTTTAAAACAGAGTAGAATAGAGCATTGTATATTTTTTCTGACAAATTATATTCAGAGCAATTTTGCTTTTAACATTGGGGTGCCTAGATAATATTTAAATTTTTTTCGGTTCGCTTAAATATAGAATTTCTGTATTTTACATGTGAGAGAATATGGAGTTGTTGTATTTACTTCAAAACAGAGTAGAATAGGGCATTGTATATTTTCTCTGACAGATTATATTCAGAGCAATTTTGTTTTTAACATTGGGGTGCCTAGATAATATTTAGATTTTTTTCGATCGCTTAAATATACAATTTCTTTATTTTACATGTGAGAGCATATGGATTTGGTGTATATATTCCAAAACAGAGTAGAATAGGGCATCGTATATTTTTCCTGACAGATTATATTCAGAGCAATTTTGCTTTTAAAATTGGGGTTCCTAGATAATATTTAGATTTTTATCGATTCGCTTAAATAGAGAATTTCTGTATTTTATATTAGAGACCATATGTAGTTGGTTTATATACTCCAAAACAGAGTAGAATATGGAATTGTATATTTTTTCTGACAGATTATATTCAGAGCAATTTTGTATTTAACATTGGGGTGCCTCGATAATATTTAGATTTTTTTCGTTTCGGGAAAATTAGAATTTCATTATTTTATATGAGGGAGCATACATAGTTGGTGTATATACTCCAAAACAGGGTAGCATAAAGCATTGTATGTTTTCTCTAAAAGACTATGTTCAGAGCCATTTTCTTTTAACTTTGGGGCGCCTCGATATTATTTAGATTTTTTTTCGATTCGCATAAAATTAGAATTTGCTATTTTACATGAGAGAGCATATTGAGTTGGTGTATGTACTACAAAACAGAGTAGAAAAGGGCATCTTATATTTTTTCTGACAGATTGTATTCAGAGCAAATTTGCTTTTAACATCGGGGTGCCTAGATAATATTTAGATATTGTTCGATTCGCTTAAATATAGAATTTCTGTATATTACATGAGAGAGCATATGGAGTTCGTGTATATAGTCCAACACAGAGTAGAAAATGGCATTTTGTATTTTCTCTGACAGATTATATTCAGAGCAATTTTGCTTTTAACATTGAGGTGCCTAGATAATATTTAGTTTTTTTGATTCGCTTAAATTTCGAATTTCTGTAATTTACATGAGAGATAATATGGAGTTAGTGTATATACTCCATAACAGAGTAGAATAGGGTATTGTATATTTTTTCTGACAGATTATATTCAGAGCAATTTTGTTTTTAACAAGGGATGCCTAGATAATATTTAGATTTTTTTCAATACGCTTAAATATAGAATTTCTGTATTTTACATCAGAGAGCATATTGAGTTGGTGTATATACTCCAAAACAAAGTAGAATGGAACATTGTATATTTTTTTCTGACAGATTATATTCAGAGCAATGTTGCTTTTAACATTGGGTTGCCTAGATAATATTTAGATTTTTTTGATTCGGGTAGAATTAGAATTTCAGTATTTTACATAAGAGAGCATATTGAGTTCGTGTATATAGTACAAAACAGAGTAGAAAAGGGCTTTGTATTTTTTTCTGACAGATTGTATTCAGAGCAAGGTTGCTTTTCACATTGTGGTCCCTAGATACTATTTAGATTTTTTTTTAATTCGCTTAAATATGGAGTTTCTCTATTTTACATGAGAGAGCATATAAAGTTGGTGTATATACCCCAAAACAGAGTAGAATAGAACATTGTATATTTTTTCTGACAGATTATATTCAGACAAATTTTGTTCTTAACACTGCGGTGCCTAGATAATATTTAGATTTTTCTTTGATTCGCTTAAATAGAGAATTTCGGTATTTTACATGGGAGAGATTATTGAGTTGGTGTATATACTACAAAACGGAGTAGAAAACGGCATTGTATATTTTTTCTGACATATTACATTCTGAGCAATTTTGCTTTCAACATTGGGGTGCCTAGAGTATATTTAGATTTTTTTCTATTCGCGTAAATATATAATTTCGGTATTTCACATGAGACAGCATATTGAGTTGGTGTATATACTCCAAAACAGAATATAAAAGGGCATTGTATATTATTTCTAACAGATTATATTCAGAGAAATTTTGCTTTCACCATTGGGGTGCCTAGATAATATTTAGATTTTTATCGATTTGCGTAAATTTAGAATTTCGGTATTTTACATGAGAGAGCATATTGAGTTGGTGTATATACTCCAAAACAGAGTAGAAAAGGGCAATGTATATTTTTTCTGACAGACTATATTCTGAGAAATTTTTCTTTTTTTCTTGGTGTACCTAGATAATATTTAGATTTTTTTTGATTTGCGTAAATTTAGAATTCCGGTATTTTACATGAGAGAGCCTATTGAGTTGGTGTATATACTCCAAAACAGAGTAGAAAAGGGCATTGTAGATTTTTTCTGACAGATGATATTCAGAACAATTTTGCTTTTATCAATGGGGTGCCTAAATTATATTTACATTTTTTTCGATTCACGTATCTTTAGATTTTCGGTATTTTACATGAGAGAGCATATTGAGTTGGTGTATATACTCCAAAACAGAGTAGAAGAAGGCATTGTATATTTTTTCTGACAGATTTTATTCAGAGAAATTTTGATTTTATCATTGGGGTGCCTAGATAATATTTAGATTTTTTTTAATTCTTGTAATATTAGAATTTCATTATTTTACATGAGACAGCATATTGAGTTGGTGTATATACTCCAAAACAGAGTAGAAAAGGGCATTGTGTATTTTTTCTGACAGATGATATTCAGTGCATTTGTTCTTTTAACATTGGGGTGCCTAGATAATATTTAGATTTTATTCTATTTGCGTGAATTTAGAATTTCGGTATTTTGCATGAGAGAGCCTATTGATTTGGTGTATATACTCCAAGAAAGAGTAAAAAAGTGCATTGTATATTTTCTCTTACACACTATATTATGTGCAATTTTGCTTTCAACGTTGGTGTACATAGAAAATATTTATATTATTTATAACCACGTAAATTGAGAATTTATATATTTTACCTGATAGAGCTTATTGAGATGGTGTATATACTCCAAAACAGAGTAGAAAAGGGCACTGTATATTTTTTGGAACAGATTTTCTTTAGAGCAATTTTGCTTTTAACATTGTGGTACATAGATAATATTTATATATTTTTTTATTTGGTAAATTTAGAATTTAATATTTTACATGAGAGAGCATATTGATTTGGTGTATATACTCCAAAAGAGTGTAGAAAAGGGCATTGTATATTTTTTCATACAGATTATCATTACAGCAATTTTGCTTTCAGCATTTGGGTAAATATATAATATTTATATGTTTTTCTATTCACGTAAATTTAGAGTTTTGGTATTTTAAATGACAAAGAATATTGAGATAGTGTATATACTCCAAAAGAATGTAGGAGAGGGCATTGTATATTTTTTCTAAGAGATTATTTTTCGAGCAATTTTGCTTATATCATTCGGGGACATAGAGGATATTTATATTTATTTCTAACAGCGTAAATTTAGATTTTCAGTATTTTACATGAGAGAGAATATTGAGATGGTATATATACACCATAAGAGAGTAGAAAAGAGCATTGTATTTTTTTCTAACAGAGTATCTTCCACGCAATTTTGTTTTTTACATTGGGGTGCATAGAGAATATTTATATTTGTGTCTAACCACGTAAATTTAGAATTTTTGTATTTTACATGTGAGAGAATATTGAGATTGTGTGTATACTAAGAAAAATAGTAAAAAGAAGCATTGTGTATTTTTTCTAACAGAGTGTCTTTAGAGTAATTTGGTTTTTAACATTGAAGTCAAAGAAAATACTTACATTTTCTCTATCCACGTAATAATAGAATTTCCATGTTTTACAAGAGGGAATATGGAGATGGTGTATATACCTTAAAACAGAGTAGAAGAGGGCATTGTATATTTTTTCTGACACATTATATTCAGAGCAATATTGTTTTTAAAATTCGGAAACTAGATAATATTTAAATTTTTTCAATTCGGGTAAAATTAGAATTTCTGTATTTTACATGAGAGAGCATACTGAGTTGTTGTATATACTCCAAAACAGAGTAGAATAAGGCATTGTACATTTATACTGACATATTATATTCAGAGCAATTTTGTTTTTAACATTGGGTGCCTATATAATATTAAGATTTTTTTCGATTCACGTAAATTTAGAATTTCTATATTTTAACTGAGAGAGCATACTGAGTTGGTGTATGTACTCCAAAACAAAGTAGAATAAGGCATTGTTTATTTTTTCTAACAGACTATAGTCAGAGCCGTTTTTTTTTAACTTTGGGGTGCCCAGATATTATTTAGATTTTTTTCGATTTGCGTAAAATTAGAATTTCTTTATTTTACATGAGAGAGCATATTGAGTTGCTGAATATACTACAAAACAGAGTAGAAAAGGGCGTTGTTTATTTTTTCTGACAGATTATATTGAGAGCAATTTTGGTTTTAACATAGGGGTGCCTAGATAATATTTAGATTTTTTTCGATTCACGTAAAATTAGAATTTCGGTGTTTTACATGAGAGAGCAAATTTAGTTGGTGTATATACTACAAAACACAGTAGAATAGGGCATTGTATATTTTTTATGACAGATTATATTCCGAGAAATTTTGCATTTAACATTGTGGTGCCTAAATAATATTTAGGTTTTATTTGATTCGCTTAAATATAAAATTTCCATATTTTACCTGAGAGAGCATATGGAGTTTATGTATATACTCCAAAACAAAGTAGAATAGGGCATTGTATATTTTTTCTGACAGATTATATTCAGAGCCATTTTGTTTTTATCAGTGGTGTGCCATGATAATATTTCGATTTTTTCGATTCTCTTAAATATAGAATTTCTGTATTTTACGTGAGAGAGCATATGGAGTTGGTTTATATACTCCAAAACAGAGTAGAATAGGGCATTGTATATTTTTTCTGACAGATGTTATTTAGAGCAATTTTGTTTTTAACATTGGGGTGCCTAGATAATATTTAGATTTTTTCGATTCGGGTAAAATAAGAATTTCTGTATTTTACATGAGAGAGCACACTGAGTTGGTGTATGTACTTCAAAACAGGGAAGAATAGGGCATTGTATATTTTTTATGACAGATTATATTCAGAGAAATATTATTTTTTACATTGGGGTGCCTAGATAATATTTAGATTTTTTTGATTCGGGTAAAATTATAATTTTGGTATTTTACATCAGAGAGCATACTGAGTTGGTGTATATACTCCAAAGCAGAGTAGAATAAAACATTGTATATCTTTTCTAACAGACGATATTCAGAGCCATTTTCTTTTAACATTGGGGTGCCTAGATATTATTTTGATTTTTTTCAATTCACGTAGAATTAGAATTTCTGTATTTTATATGAAAGAGCATATTGAGTTGGTGTATATACTACCAAACCGAGTAGAAAAGGGCATTGTAGGTTTTTCTAACAGATTTTATTAAGAGCAATTTTGCTTTTAACATTGGGGTGCCTAGATAAAATTTAGATCTTTTTCGATTCGCTTAAATATAGAATTTCTGTATTTTACATAAGAGAGCATATGGAGTTGGTCTATATACTCCAAAACAGAGTAGAATAGGGCATTGTATATTTTTTCTGACAGATTATATTGAGAGCAATTTTGGTTTTAACATAGGGGTGCCTAGATAATATTTAGATTCTTTTCGATTTACGTAAAATTAGAATTTCGGTGTTTTACATGAGAGAGCAAATTGAGTTGGTGTATATACTACAAAACACAATAGAAAGGGCATTGTATATTTTTTATGACAGATTATATTCCGAGAAATTTTGCATTTAACATTGTGGTGCCTGAATAATATTTAGGTTTTATTTGATTCGCTTAAATATAGAATTTCTATATTTTACCTGAGAGAGCATATGGAGTTTGTGTATATACTCCAAAACAGAGTAGAATAGGGCATTGTATATTTTTTCTGACAGATTTTATTCAGAGCCATTTTGTTTTTATCATTGGTGTGCCACGATTATATTTCGATTTTTTCGATTCTTTAAAATATAAAATTTCTGTATTTTACATGAGAGAGCATATGGAGTTGGTGTATATATTCCAAAAAAGAGTAGAATAGGGCATTGTATATTTTTTCTGACAGATGATATTTAGAGCAATTTTGTTTTTAACATTGGGGTGCCTAGATAATATTTAGATTTATTCGATTCGGGTAAAATTAGAATTTCTGTATTTTACATGAGAAAATACTGAGTTGCTGTATGTACTCCAAAACAGGGTAGAATAGGGCATTGTATATATTTTCTCACAGATTATTTCAGAGAAATATTGTTTTTTACGTTGGGGTGCCTAGATAATATTTAGATTTTTTCGATTCGGGTAAAATTATAATTTCGGTATTTTACATGAGAGAGCATACTGAGTTGGTGTATATACTTTAAAGCAGAGTAGAATAAAACATTGTGTATTTTTTTCTAACAGACGATATTCAGAGCCATTTTCTTTTAACATTGGGGTGCCTAGATATTATTTTGATTTTTTTCAATTCACGTAAAATTAGAATTTCTGTATTTTACAGGAGAGAGCATATTGAGTTGGTATATATACTACAAAACAGGGTAGATAAGGGCATTGTATATTTCTTCTGACAGATTATATTCAGAGCAATTTTGCTTATAACATTGGGGTGCCTATATAATATTTAGATATTTTTCAATTCGCTTAAATATAGAATTTCTATGTTTTACATAAGAGAGCCTATGGAGTTGGTGTATATACTCCAAAACAGAGTAGAATAGGGCATTATATATTTTTTCTGACAGATTATATTCAGATCAATTTTGTTTTTAACATTGGGGTACCTAGATTATATCTAGAGTATTTTATATTCACATAAAATTAGAATTTCGGTATTTTACATGAGAGAGCATACTGAGTAGGTGTATATATTCCAAAACAGAGTGGAATGAGGCATTGTATTTTTTTTCTAACACACTATATTCAGAGCCATTTACTTTTAACCTTGGGACACCTAGATATTATTTAGATTTTTTTGAATTCGCGTAAAATTAGAATTTTGGTATTTTACATGAAAGAGCATATTGAGTTGGTGTATATATTACAAAACAGTAGAAAAGGGCATTGTACATTTTTTATGATATATTCAGAGCAATTTTGCTTTTAGCATTGGGGTGCCTAGATAATATTTAGATTTTTTAATTTTTTCGATTCAGTTAAAATTAGAATTTTTGTATTTTACATGAGAGAGCACACTGAGTTTGTGCATGTACTACAAAACAAAGTGGAATAAAGCATTGTATACTTTCTATAAGAGACTATATTCAGAGCTATTTTCTTTTAACTTTAGGGCGCCTAGATATATTTTAGATTTTTATTTATTCGCTTAAATATAGAATTTCTGTATTTTGCATGACAGACCATATGGAGTTAATGTATATACTCTAAAACAGAGTAGAATAGGGCATTGTATATTTTTTCTGACAGATTATATTCAGAGAAATTTTGTTTTTAACATTGTGGTGCCTATATAATATTTAGATTTGTTTCGATTCACGTAAAATTAGAATTTCGGTATTTTACATGAGAGAGCATACTGAGTTGGTGTATATATTCCAAAACGAAGTAGAATAAGGCATTGTATATATTTTTTTAACACACTATATTCAGAGTCATTTTCTTTTAACTTTGGGGCACCTAGATATCAATTAGATTTTTCTCGATTCGTGTAACATTAGAATTTCCGTATTTTACATGAGAGAGCATATTGAGTTGGTGTATATACTCCAAAACAGAGTAGAAAAGGGCATTGTATATTTTTTCTTACAGATTATATTTAAAGGAATTTTGCTTTTAACATTGAGGTGATTAGATAATATTTAGATTTTTTCAATTCGCTTAAATATAGAATTTCTCTATTATACATGAATGAGCATACTGAGTCGTTTTATATACTCCAAAATACAGTAGAATAGGGCATTGTATATTTTTTCTGACAGATTATATTTAGATTTTTTTCGATTCGCTGAAATATAGAATTTTTGTATTTAGATTATAGAGCATATGGAGTTGGCGTATATAATCCAAAACAGAGTAGAATAGGGCATTGTATATTTTTTCTGACAGATTATATTCAGAGAAATTTTGTTTTTAACATTGGCGTGCCTACATAATATTTAGATTCTTTCAATTCGGGTAAAATTAGATTTTCTGTATTTTACATTAAAGAGCATATTGAGTTGGTTTACATAATACAAAACAGAGTAGAAAATGGCATTGTGTATTTTCTCTGACAGATTATATTCAGAGCAATTTTGTTTTTAACATGGGGTGCCTAGATAATATTTAGATTTATTTCAATTCGCTTAAATATAGAATTTCTGTATTTTACATGAGAGAGCATATGGAGTTGTTGTATATTCTCAACAACAGAGTAGAATAGGGCATTTTAAATTTTTTCTGACAGATTATATTCAGAGCAATTTTGTTTTAAACATTGGGTGCCTACATAATATTTTCATTTTTTCGATTTGTTTAAAATTAAAATTTCTGTGTTTTACGTGAGAGAGCATATTTAATTGGTTTATATACCAAAAACAGTGTAGAAAAGAACATTGTATATTTTTGCTGACGGATTATATTCAGAGCAATTTTGCTTTTAACATTCGGGTGCCTAGATAATATTTAAATTTTTTTCGATTCGCTTAAATATATAATTTCTGTATTTTACATGAGAGAGCATATGGAGTTGGTGTATATACTCCAAAACAGAGTAGAATCGGGCATTGAATATTTTTTCTGACAGATTATATTCAGAGCAATATTGCTTTTTACATTGGGGTGCCTAGATAATATTTAGATTTTTTTCGATTCACGTAAAATTGGAATTTCGGTATTTCACATGAAAGAGCATACTGAGTTGGTGTATATACTCCAAAACAGAGTAGAATAGAACATTGTATATTTTATCTGATAGATTATATTCAGAGCAATATTGTTTTTAACATTGGGGTGCCTAGATAATATTTAGATTATTTCGATTCGGGTAAAATTAGGATTTCTGTATTTTACATGAGAGAGCATATTGAGTTGGTTTATATACTTCAAAACAAAGTAGAAAAGGGCATTGTATATTTTTTCTGACAGATTATATTCAGAGCTATTTTGCTTTTAACTTTGGAGTGCCTAGATAATATTTAGATATTTTTTGATTCGCTTAAATATAGAATTTCTGTATTTTAGATGAAAGAGCATATGGAGTCGGTGTATATACTGCATAACAGAGTAGAATAGGGCATTCTATATTTTTTCTGACAGTTTATATTCAGGGCAATTTTGTTTATAACATTGGGTTGATTAAATAATATTTAGATTCTTCCGATTTTGGTAAAATTAGAATTTCTGTATTTTACATGATAGAGCATACTGAGTTGGTGTATATTCTCCAAAACAGAGTAGAATAAGGCATTGTATATTTTTTCTAACAGAGTATATTCAGAGCCATTTTCTTTTAAGTTTGGGGCGCCTAGATATTATTTAGATTTGTTTCGATTCACGTAAAATAACAATTTTGGTATTTTACATGAGAGGAATACTGAGTTGGTGTATATACTTCAATAAAGAGGAGAATAGGGCATTGTATTTTTTTCTGACAGATTATATTCAGAGCAATTTTTCTTTTAACATTGGGGTGCCTAGATAAAATTTAGATTTTTTTTCGATTCGGTTAAATATAGAATTTCTGTATTTTACATGAGAGAGCAGGTTGAGTTGGTGTATATACTCAAAAACAGAGTAGAATAGGGCATTGTATATTTTTTCTGACAGATTGTATTCAGAGCAATTTTGTTTTTAACATTGGGGTGCCTAGATAATAATTAGATTTTTTCGATTCAGGTAAAATTAGAATTTCTGTATTTTACACGAGAGAGCATACTGTGTTGGTGTATATACTCCAAAACATAGAAGAATCAGGCATTGTATTTTTTTTCTAACAGACTATATTCAGAGCCATTATCTTTTTACTTTGAAGCGCCTAGATAATATTTAGATTTATTTCGATTTGCGTAAAATTAGAATTTCGGTATTTTACATGAGAGAGCATATTGATTTGGTCTATACACCCCAAAACAGAGTAGAAAAAAGCATTGTATATTTTTTCTTGCAAATTATATTCAGAGAAATTTTGCTTTTATCATTGGGGTGCCTAGAAAACGTTTAGATTTTTTTCGATTCCCTTAAATATAGAATTTCTGTATTTTACATGAGAGAGCATATGGAGTTTCTGTATATACTCCAAAACTGAGTAGAAAATGAAATTGTATATTTTTTTTGACAGATTATATTCAGCGCGATTTTGCTTTTAACACTGGGGTGCCTAGATAATATTTAGATTTTTTTCGATTCGGGTAAATTTATAATTTTTGTATTTAACTTGAGAGTGCATACTGAGTTGGTGTATACACTCCAAAACAGAGTAGAATTGGGCATTGTATATTTTTTGTAACAGACTATATTCAGAGTCATTTTCTATTAACTTTGAGGCGCCTAGATATTATTCAGATTTATTTCGATTCGCGTAAAATGAGAGTTTCGGTATTTTACATGAGAGAACATATTGAGTGTGTGTACATACTCCAAAACAGAGTAGAATAGGGCATTGTATATTTTTTATGACAGATTATATTTATAGAAATATTGTTTTTAACATTGGGGTGCCTAGATAATATTTAGATTTTTCGATTCATGTAAAATTTGAATTTCGGTATATTACATGAGAGAACATACTGAGTTGGTGTATATACTGCAAAACAGAGTAGAATAAGGCATTGTATATTTTTTCCAACAGACTATATTCATAGACATTTTCTATTAACTTTGGGGCGCCTAGATATTATTTAGATTTTTTTTTGATTCGCGTAAAATTAGAAATTCGATATTTTACATGAGAGAGCATACTGAGTTGGTGTATATACTACAAAACAAAGTAATAGAGGGAATTGTATATTTTTTCTGACAGATTATATTCAAAGAAATTTTGCTTTTAACATTGGGGAGCCTAGATAATATTTAGAATTTGTTCGATTCGCTTAAATATAGAATTTCTGTACTTAACATGAGAGAGCATATGGAGTTGGTGTGTATTCTCCAAAACAGGGTAGAATAGGGCATTGTATATTTTTTCTGACTGATTATATTCAGAGCAATTTTGTTTTTAACATTGGAGTGCCTAGATAATATTTAGATTTTTTCGATTTGCGTAAGATTAGAATTTCGGTATTCTACATGAGAGAGCATATTGTTTTGGTGTATATACACCAAAACAGAGTAGAATAAGGCATTGTATATTTTTTCTAACAGACTATATTCAGAGCCATTTTTTTTTAAGTTTGGGCCACCTAGATATTATTTAGATTCGCGTAAAATTAGAATTTCTGTATTTTACATGAGAGAGCATATTGTGTTGGTGTATATACTACAAAACAGAGTAGAAAAGGGCATTGTATATTTGTTCTGACAGATTATGTTCAGAGCAATTTTGCTTTTCACATTTGGGTGCCTAGATAATATTTCCATTTCTTTCGATTCACGTAAAATTAGAATTTCTGTATTTCACATGAGAGTATATGGAGTTTGTGTATATACTCCAAAAAGTGTAGAATAGGGCATTGTATATTTTTTCTGATAGATCATATTCAGAGCAATTTTGTTTTTAACATTGGGGTGCCTAGATAATATTTAGATTTTCTCGAATCGGGTAAAATTTGAATTTCTCTATTTTACATGAGAGAGCATACTGAGTTGGTGTATTTCCTCCAAAACAGAGTAGAATAAGTTATTGTATACTTTCTCTAACAAATAATATTCAGAGCCATTTTCTTTTAACTTTGGGGTCCTAGATATTATTTAAATTTTTTTTGATTCGTGTAAAATTAGAATTTCGGTATTTTACATGAGAGACCATATTAATTAGGTGTATATACTACAAAGCAGAGTCGAAAAAGGCATTGTATATTTTTTCTGACAGATTTTATTCAGAGCAATTTTGCTTTTAACATTGGGGTTTCTAGATAATATTTATATTTTTTTTGATTCTCTTAAATATAGAATTTCTGTATTTTACATGAGAGAGCATATGCAGTTGGTGTATACACTCCAAAACAAAGTAGAAATGGGCATTGTATATTTATTCTTTCAGATTATATTTAGAGCAATTTCTCTATTAACATTGGGGTGTCTAGATAATATTTAGATTTTTTTCGATTCGCTTAAATATAGAATTTCTGTATTTTACATGAGAGAGGATATTCAGTTGGTTCATATACTCCAAAACAGAGTAGAATAGGACATTGTATTTTTTTTCTGACAGATTATATTCAGAGCAATTTTGTTATTAACATTTGAGTGCCAAGATAATATTTAGAGTTTTTTGATTCGGGTAAAAGTAGAATTTCCGTATTTTATATGAGAGAGCATACTGAGTCGGTGTATATACTCCAAAACAGAGTAGAATAAGGCATTGTATATTTTTTTCTAACACACTATATTCACAGCCATTTTCTTTTAACTTTGGGGCGCCTATATATGATTTAGTTTTTTTTCGATTTGCGTAAAATTAGAATTTCGGTATTTTACATGAGACAGCATATTGAGTTTGTGTATATACTCGAAAAAAGAGAAGAAAAGGGCATTATATATGTTTTCTGACATAATATATTTAGAACAATTTTACTATTATTATTGTGGTGCCTAGATAATATTTAGATTTTTTTCGATTCACGTAAAATAAGGATTTCGGTATTTTACATGAGAGAGCATACTGAGTTGCTGTATATACTCCAAAACAGAGTAGAATAGGGCATTGTATATTTTTTCTGACGGATTATCTTCGGAGCAATTTTGCTTTGAACATTGGCGTGCCTCGATATTATTTAGATTTATTTTGATTCACGTAAAATTAGAATTTGGGTATTTTACATGAGAGAGCATATTGAGTTTGTGTATATACTACAAAACAGAGTAAAAAAGAGCATTGTATATTTTTTTCTGAAAGATAATATTCAGAGAAATTTTGCTTTTAACATTGAGGTGCATAGATAATATTTAGATTTTTTGATTCAGGTAAAATTATAATTTCTGTATTTTATATGAGAGAGCATACTGAGTTGGTGTATATACTCCAAAAGAGAGTAGAATAAGGCATTGTATGTTTTTTCTAACAGACTATATTCAGAGCCATTTTCTTTTAACTTTGGTGCGCCTAGATATTATTTAGATTGTTTTCGATTCACGTAAAATAAGAATTTCGGTATTTTATATGAGAGAGCATACTTAGTTTGTGTATACACTCAAAAACAGAGTAGAATAGAACATTGTATATTTTTACTGACATATTATATTCAGAGCAATTATGTTTTTAGCATTGGGGTGCCTAGATAATATTTAGATTTTTTTGATTCGTGTAAAGTTAGAATGTCTGTATTTTACATGAGAGAACATATTGAGTTGGTGTATATAGTATAAAACAGAGTAGAACAGAACATTGTATATTTTTTCTTACAGATTATATTCAGAGGAAATTTGCTTTTAACATTGGGATGCCTAGGTAATATTTAGATTTTTTTCGATTCACGTAAAATTAGAAGTTCATTATTTTACATGAGAGAGCATATTGATTTGGTGTATATACTCCAAAACATAATAGAAAAGGGCATTGTATATTTTTTCTGATAGATAATATTCAGAGAAATTTTGCTATTAACATTGGGGTGCCTGGATAATATTTAGATTTTTTTTGATTCGGTGAAATATAGAATTTCTATATTTTACATGAGAGAGCAGGTCGAGTTGGCGTATATACTCAAAAACAGAGTAGAATTGGGCATTGTATATTTTTTCTGACCGTTTATATTCAGAGCAATTTTGTTTTTAACATTGGGGATTCTAGATAATATTTAGATTTTTTCGATTCTGGTAAAATTAGAATTTCTGTATTTTACATGAGAGAGCATACTGAGTTGGTGTATTTACTCCAAAACAGAGTAGAATAAGGCATTGTATATTGATTTTAACAGACTATATTCAGACCCATTTTCTTTTAACTCTGCCGTGCATAGATATTATTTAGATTTTTTTCGATTCGGGTAAAATTAGAATTTGTGTATTTTACATGAGAGAGCAAATTGAGTTGGTATATATACTCCAATAAAGAGTGGAAAAGGGCATGGTATATTTTTTCTGACAGATTATACTCAGAGCAATTTTGCTTTTAATATTGGGTTGCCTAGATAATATTTAGATTATTTCGATTCGGGTAAAATTAGAATTTCTGTATTTCACACTAGAGATCATATTGAGTTGGTGTATATACTCCAAAACAAAGTAGAATAGGGCATTCTATATTTTTTGTGACAGATTATATTCAGAGCTATTTTGTTTTTAACATTGGGTTGACTAAATAATATTTAGATTTTTTTGATTTGGGTAAAATTAGAATTTCTGTATTTTACATAAGAGAGCATACTGAGTTGGTGTATATACTCCAAAACATAGTAGAATAAGGCAGTGTATATTTTCTCTAACAGACTATATGAAGAGCCATTTTCTTTTAACTTTGTGGTGCCTAGATATTATTTATATTTTTTTCGATTCACGTAAAATTAGTATTTCTGTATTTTACATGAAAGAGCATATGGAGCTGGTGTATATAGTACAAATCAGAGTAGAATTGAACATTGTATATTTTTTCTGACAGATTATATTCAGAGAAATTTTTCTTTTAACATTGGGTTGCCTAGATAATATTATATTTTTTTGGATTAACGTATAATTAGAATTTCTGTATTTTATATGAGAGAGCACACTGAGTTGGTGTACATACTCCAAAACAGAGTAGAATAAAGCATTGTTTATTTTTTCTGACACATTATATTCAGAGGAATTTTTATTTTAATATTCGGGTGCCTAGATGATATATAGATTTTTTTCGATTTGCTTAAATATGGAATTTCTGTATTTTACATGATAGAGCATATGGAGTTGGTGTATATACTCTAAAACAGAGTAGAATAGGGCATTGTACATTTTTTGTGACAGACTATATTCAGAGAAATTTTGTTTTTAACATTGGTGTGCCTTCATAATATTTAGATTTTTTCGATTCGGGTCAAATTAGAATTTCTGTATTTTACATGAGAGAGCATATTGTGTTGGTGTATATACTACAAAACAGAGTAGAAAATGGCATTGTGTATTTTCTCTGACAGATTATAGTGAGAGCATTATTTCTTTTAACATTGGGGTCCCTAGATAATATTTAGATTTTTCTCGATTCGCGGAAAATTAGAATATCTGTATTTTACATGAGAGAGCATATGGAGTTGGTGTATATACTACAAAACAGAGTAGAAAAGGGCATTGTACATTTTTTCTGACAGATTGTATTCAAAGATTTTTTGTTTTTAACATTGCAGTGCCTAGATAATATTTAGAAGTTTATTGATTTACTTAAAATTAGATTTTCGGTATTTTACATAATAGAGCATACTGAGTTGGTGTATATACTCCAAAACAGAGTAGAATAGGGCATTTTATAATTATTGTGACAGATTATATTTAGAGGAATTTTGTTTTTAACATTGGGTTGCCTAGATAATATTTAGATTTTTTTCGATTCACATAAAATTATACTTTCTGTATTTTACATGCAAGAGCATACTGAGTTGGTGTATATACTTTAAAACAGAGTAGAATAAGGCATTGTATATTTTTTCTAACAGACTATATTCAGAGTCATTTTCTTTTTAACATTGGGTTGACTAAATAATATTTAGGGCGCCTAGATATTATTTAGATTATTTTGATTCACCTAAAATTAAAATTTCGGTATTTTACATGAGAGAGCATATTGAGTTGGTGTATATACTCCAAAACAGAGTAGAAAAGGGCATTGTATATTTTTTCTGACAGATTATATTCAGAGCAATTTTGCTTTTAACATTGGGGTGCCTAGATAATATTTAGATTATTTTCGATTCAGGTAGAATTAGAATTTCTGTATTTTAAATGAGAGAGCATATTGAGTTGGTGTATATACTACAAAACCGAGTAGAAATGGGCATTGTATATTTTTTCTGACAGATTATATTTAGAGCAATTTCGCTTTTAAAATTGGGGTGCCTAGATAATATTTAGTTTTTTTTTTGATTCACGTAAAATAAGAATTGCTGTATTTTATATAAGAGATCATACTGAATTGGTGTATATACTCCAAAACATAGTAGAATTAGGCATTGTATATTTTTTCTAACAGACTATATTCAGAGCCAATTTCATTTAAATTTGGGGCACCTAGATATTATTTAGATATTTTTCGATTCGTGTAAAATTAGAATTTCTATATTTTACATGAGACTGCATATGGAGTTGGTGTATATACTCCAAAACAGAATAGAAAAGGGCATTTTATATTTCTTCGGACAGATTATATTAAGAGCAAGTTTGCTTTTAACATTGGGGTGCCTAGAAAATATTTAGATTTTTTTCGATTCGCATAAATATTGAATGTCTGTATTTTACATGAGAGAGCATATGGAGTTGGTGTATATACTCCAAAATAGGGTACAATAGGGCATTGTATATTTTTTCTAACAGATTATATTCAGAGAAATTTTGCTTTTAACATTGCAGTGCCTAGATAATATTTGGATTTGTTCGGTTCTGGTAAATTTAGAAATTTTGTATTTTACATGAGAGAGCATATTGAGTTGGTGTATATACTACGAAACAGAGTAGAAAAGGGTATTGTATTTTTTTTCTGACAGATAATATTCTGAGAAATTTTGCTTTAAAATTGGGGTGCCTAGATAATATTTAGATTTTTTTTGAATCACATAAAATTAGAATTTCTGTATTTTACATGAGAGAGCATACTGAGTGGGTGTATATACTCTAAAACAGAGTAGAATAAGGCATTGTAGTTTTTTTCTAACATACTATATTCAGAGCCATTTTCTTTTAACTTTGGGGCGCCTAGATATTATTTAGATTATTTTTGATTCACCTAAAATTAGAATTTCGGTATTTTACATGAGAGAGCATACTGAGTTAATGTATATACTCCAAAACAAAGTAGAAAATGGCATTGTATGTATTTTCTGACAGCTTTTATTCAGAGGAATTTTTCTTTTAACATTGGGGTGCCTAGATAATATTTAGATTTTTTCCGATTTGCTTAAATATATAATTTCTGTATTTTACATTAGAGAGCATATGAAGTTGGTGTATATACTCCAAAACATAGTAGAATAGGGTATGTATATTTTTTCTGACAGATTATATTCTCAGAGATTTTAAGTTTGGGGTGCCTAGATCTTATTTAGATTTATTTCCGTTCGCATAAATATATAATTTCTGTATTTTACATGAGAGAGAATGTGGAGTTGGTGTATATACTCCAAAGCAGAGTAGAATAGGGCATTGTATATTTTTTCTGACAGATTATATTCAGAGCAATTTTTTTTAACACTGAGGTGCCTAGATAATATTTAGATTTTTTTGATTTACGTAAAATTATAATTTCTGTGTTTTACATGACAGTGCACCCTGTGATGGTGTATATACTCCGAAACAGAGTAGAATAAGGCATTGTATATTTTTTCTAACAGGCTATATTCACAGACATGTTCTTTTAACTTTGGAGCACCTAGATATTTTTTAGATGTTTTTAAATTCGCGTAAAATTAGAATTTCTGTATTTTACATGAGAGAGCATATTGAGTTGGTGTATATACTACAAAACCGGGGAGAAATGGGCATTGTATATTTTTTTGACAGATTATATTCAGAGCAATTTCGCTTTGAAAATTGTTGTGCCTAGATAATATTTAGATTTTTTTTTGATTCACGTAAAATAAGAATTGCTGTATTTTACATAAGAGAGCATACTGAGTTGGTGTATATACTCCAAAACATAGTAGAATAAGGCATTGTATATTTTTTCTAACAGACTATATTCAGAGCCAATTTCTTTTAAATTTGGGGCACGTAGATATTATTTAAATTTTTTTCGATTCGTGTAAAATTAGAATTTCTGTATTTTATATGAGACAGCATATGGAGTTGGTGTATATACTCCAAAACAGAATAGAAAAGGGCATTTTATATTTTTTCTGACAGATTATATTCAGAGCAAGTTTGCTTTTAACAT
This sequence comes from Callithrix jacchus, assembly GCF_049354715.1. NCBI lineage: Eukaryota > Metazoa > Chordata > Mammalia > Primates > Cebidae > Callithrix > Callithrix jacchus. Next base: position 53,398,211 of record NC_133522.1, read on the forward strand.
TGGGGTGCCTAGATAATATTTAGATTTTTTTCGATTCGCATAAATATTGAATTACTGTATTTTACATGAGAGGGAATATGGAGTTGGTGTATATACTCCAAAACAGAGTAGAATAGGGCATTGTATATTTTTTATGACGGATTATATTCAGAAGAATTTTTTTTTAACACTGGGGTGCCTAGATAATATTTATATTTTTTCGATTTGGGTAGAATTAGAATTTCTGTATTTTACATGAGAGAGCATATTGAGTTTGTGTATATACTCCAAACAGAGTAGAATAGGGCATTGTATATTTTATCTGACAGATTATATTAAGAGCAATTTTGCTTTTCACATTGGGGTGCCTAGATAATATCTAGATTATTTTTGATTCACGTAAAATTAGAATTTCTGTATTTTACATGAGATAGCACACTGAGTTGGTGTATGTACCTCAAAAAAGAGTAGTATAAGACGATGTATTTTTTTTTTCTAACAGACTATATTCAGAGCCATTTTCTTTTATCTTTGGGGCATCTAGATTTTATTTAGATTTTTTTTGATTTGTGTAAAATTTGAATTTCTGTATTTTATGTGAGTGAGCATATTTAGTTGGTGTATATACTACAAAACAGAGTAGAACAGGGCATTGTGTATTTTTTCTGACAGATTTTATTCAGAGCAATTTTGTTTTTAACATTGGGGTGCCTAAATAATATTTAGATTTCCTTCGATTCACGAAAAATTAGAATTTCTCTATTTTACATGAGAGAGCATACTGAGTGTGTGTATATATTCCAAAACAAACTAGAATAGGGCATTGTATATTTTTTCTAACAGACTATATTTAGAGCCATTTTATTTTAACTTTGGGGTGCCTAGATATTATTTAGATTTTTCTCGATTCGCGGAAAATTAGAATTTCTGTATTTTACATGAGAGAGCATATGGAGTTGGTGGATATACTACAAAACAGAGTAGAAAAGGGCATTGTACATTTTTTCTGACATATTTTATTCAGAGCAATTTTATTTTTTACCTTGCGGTGCCTAGATAATATTTAGAAGTTTATCGATTCACTTAAAATTAGAATTTCTGTATTTTACATGAGAGAGCATACTGAGTTGTTGTATATACTCCAAAACAGAGTAGAATAGGGCATTTTATAATTATTGTGACAGATTATATTCAGAGCAATTTTGTATTTAACATTGGGTTGCCTAGATAATATTTAGATTATTGCGATTCGGGTAAAGTTAGAATTTCTGTATTTTACATAAGAGAGCATATTGAATTGGTGTATATACTACAATACAGAGTAGAAAAGTGCATTGTATATTTCTTCTGACAGATTATATTCAGAGCAATTTTGCTTTTAACATTAGGGTGCCTAGATAATATTTAGATTTTTTTTTGATTCAGTTAAATATATAATTTCTGTATTTTACATGAGAGAGCATACTGAGTTGGTGTATATACTCCAAAACAGAGTAGAATAGGGCATTGTATAATTTATCTGACAGATTATATTCAGAGCAATTTTGTTTTTAACATTGGGATGCCTAGAGGATATTTAGATTTTTTCGATTCGGGTGAAGTTAGTATTTCTTTATTTTACATGGGAGAGCATCCTGAGTTGGTGTATATACTCCAAAACACAGTAGAATAAGGCATTGTATATTTTTTCTTACACACTATATTCAGGGCCAATTTCTTTTACCTTTGCAGCGCCTAGATATTATTCAGATTTTTTTTGATCCTCCTAAATTAGAATTGCGGTATTTTACATGAGAGAGCATATTGAATTGATGTATATACTCCAAAACAGAATAGAATACAGCATCGTATATTTTTTCTGACAGATTATATTCAGAGCAATTTTGTTTTTAACATTGGGGTGCCTAGATAATATTTAGATTTTCTTGATTCCGGTTAATTTACAATTTCTTTATTTTACATGAGAGAGCATACTGAGTTGGTGTATATACTCCAAAACAAAGTAGAATAAGGCATTGTATATTTTTCTAACAGACTATATTCAGAGCCATTTTTTTTTAACTTTGAGGCCCCTAGATATTATTTAGATTTTTTTCGATTCACATAAAATTATTATTTCGGTATTTTACATGAGAGAGCATATTTAGTTGGTGTATATACTCAAAAACAGAGTAGAAATGGGCATTGTATATTTATCCTGATAGATTTTATTCAGAGCAATTTTGGTTTTAACATTGGGGTGCCTAGATAATAATTACATTTTTTCGATTCCGGTGGAATTCAAATTTCTCTATTTTACATGACAGAGCATATTGAGTTTGTGTTTATACTACAAAACAGAGTAGAAAAGGGCATTGCATATTTATTCTGACAGATTATATTCAGAGCAATTTTGCTTTTAATATTCGGGTGCCTAATAATGTTTAGATTTTTTTCGAACCACGTAAATTTAGAATTTTGTTATTTTACATGAGAGAGCAAATGGAGTTGGTGTATATACACCAAAACAGAGTAGAATAGGGCATTGCATATTTTTTCTGACACATTATATTCAGAGAAATTTTGTTTTTAACATTGGAGTGCCTACATAATATTTAGATTTATTTCGATTCGCATAAATATAGAATTTCTGTATTTTACATGACAGAGCATATGGAGTTGGTGTATATACTGCAAAATAGAGTAGAATACGGCATTGTATATTTTTTCTGACAGATTATATTCAGGGCAATTTTGTTTTTAACATTGGGTTGCCTAGATAATATTTAGATTTTTTAGATTCGTTTAAAATTAGAATTTCTTTATTTTACATGAGAGAGCACACTGAGTTGGTGTATATACTCCAAAACACAGTAGAATAAGGCATTGTATATTTTCTAAAACAGAGTATATTCAGAGCCATTTTCTTTTAACTTTTGGGGGCCTCGATATTATTTAGATTTTTTTTCGATTCGCATAAAATTAGAATTTGGTATTTTACATGAGAGAGCATATTGAGTTGGTGTATGTACTACAAAACAGAGTAGAAAAGGGCATCTTATATTTTTTCTGACAGATTGTATTCAGAGCAAATTTGCTTTTAACATTGGGGTGCCTAGATAATATTTAGATTTTATTCGATTCGCTTAAATATAGAATTTCTGTATTTGACATGAGAGAGCATATGGAGTTGGTGTATATAGTCCAGCACAGAGTAGAAAATGGCATTTTGTATTTTCTCTGACAGATTATATTCAGAGCAATTTTGCTTTTAACATTGAGGTGCCCAGATAATATTTAGATTTTTTTCGATTTGCTTAAATTTAGAATTTCTGTAATTTACATGAGAGAGAATATGGAGTTGGTGTATATATTTTAAAACAGAGTAGAATAGGGTATTGTATATTTTTTCTGACAGATTATATTCAGAGCAAATTTGTTTTTAACAAGGGGTGCCTGGATAATATTTCGATTTTTTTCAATATGCTTAAATATAGAATTTCTGTATTTTACATCAGAGAGCATATTGAGTTGGTGTATATACTCCAAAACACAGTAGAATGGAACATTGTATATTTTTCTCTGACAGATTATATTCAGAGCAATGTTGCTTTTAACATTGGGTTGCCTAGGTAATATTTAGATTTTTTTGATTCGGGTAGAGTTAGAATTTCAGTATTTTACATAAGAGAGCACATTGAGTTGGTGTATATAGTACAAAACAGAGTAGAAAAGGGCATTGTATTTCTTTCTGACAGATTATATTCAGAGCAAAGTTGCTTTTAACATTGTGGTCCCTAGATAATATTTAGAATTTTTTCAATTCGCTTAAATATGGAGTTTCTCTATTTTACATGAGAGATCATATAAAGTTGGTGTATATACCCCAAAACAGAGTAGAATAGAACATTGTATATTTTTTCTGACAGATTATATTCAGAGCAATTTTGTTCTTAACATTGCGGTGCCTAGATAATATTTAGATTTTTTCTTTGATTCGCTTAAATAGAGAATCTCTGTATTTTACATAGGAGAGATTATTGAGTTGGTGTATATACTACAAAACAGAGTAGAAAAGGGCATTGTATATTTTTTCTGACACGTTATAGGCAGAGAAATTTTCTTTTAACATTCGGGTGCCTAGATAATATTTAGATTTTTTTCGATTCATTGAAATTAGAATTTCGGTATTTTATATGAGAAAGCATATGGAGTCGGTGTATATACTCCAAAACAGAGTAGATTAGGGCATTTTATATTTTTCCTGACAGAATATATTTAGAGCAATTTTGTTTTTTACATTGAGTTGACTAAATAATATTTAGATTTTTTTCGATTGGGTAAAATTAGAATTTCTGTACTTTACATAAGACAGCATACTGTGTTGGTGTATATACTCCAAAACACAGTAGAATAAGGCAGTGTATATTTTCTCTAACAGACTATAATAAGAGCCATTTTCTTGTAACTTTGTGACGCCTAGATATTATTTAACTTTGTTTCGATTCACGTAAAATTAGTATTTCTGTATTTTACATGAGAGAGCATATGGACCTGCTGTATATACTCCAAAACAAAGTAGAATCGGACATTGTATATTTTTTCTGACCCATTATATTCAGAGAAATTTTCCTTTTAACATTGGGGTGCCTAGATAATATTTACATTTTTTTCGATGCACGTAAAATTAGAATTTCTGTATTTTACATTAAAGAGCATACTGAGTTGATGTACATACTTTAAAACAGAGTAGAATAGGGCATTGTTTATTTTTTCTGACACATTATATTCAGAGGAATTTTGATTTTAACATTCGGGTGCCTAGATGATATGTAGATTTTTTTCGATTTGCTTAAATATGGAATTTCTGTATTTTACATGATAGAGCATATGGAGTTGGTGTATATACTCCAAAACAGAGTAGAATAAAGCATTGTGTATTTTTTATGACAGATTATATTCAGAGTAATTTTGTTTTTATCATTGGCGTGCCGAGATAATATTTAAATTGTATTCGATTCGCTTAAATATAGAATTTCTGTATTTCACATGATAGAGCATATGGAGTTGGTGTATATACTTTAAAACAGAGTAGAATAGTGCATTGTACATTTTTTCTGACTGATTATATTGAGAGCAATTTTTCTTTTAACATTGGGGTGCAGAGATAATGTTTAGATTTTTCTCGTTTCGCGGAAAATTAGAATTTCTGTATTTTACATGAGAGAGCATATGGAGTTGGTGTATATACTCCAAAAAAGAGTAGAATAAGGCATTGTAAATTTTATCTAACAGACTATATTCAGAGCCATTTTCTTTTAACTTTGGGGTGCCTAGATATTATTTAGATTTTTTTAGATTCGTGTAAAATTAGAATTTCGGTATTTTACATGAGAGAGCATACTGATTTGGTGTATATACTTCAAAATAGAGTAGAATGGGGCATTGTATATTTTTTTCTGACAAATTATACTCAGAGCAATTTTGTTTTTAACATTGGGATGCCTAGATAATAGTTAGATTTTTTCGAATTGGGTAAAATTAGAATTTTTTTATTTTACATGAGAGAGCATCCTGAGTTAGTGTATATACTCCAAAACAGATTAGAATAAGGCATTGTATATTTTTTCTAACAGAAAATATTCAGAGCCATTTTCTTTGAACTTTGAGGGGCCTAGATATTATTCAGATTTTTTTTAATTCCCGTATAATTAGAATTTCGGTATTTTACATTAGAGAGCATATGGAGTTGGTGTATATACTCCAAAACAGAGTAGAATCGGGCATTGTATATTTTTTCTGACAAATTATATTCAGAGCAATTTTGTTTTTAACATTGCGGTCCTAGATAATATTTAGATTTTTTTCGATTTGCTTAAATATAGAATTTTTGTATTTTACATTAGATTGCATACTGAGTCGGTGTATATACTCCCAAACCAAGTTGAATAGGGCATTTTATAATTATTGTGACAGATTATATTCAGTGCAATTTTGTTTTTAACATTGGTTTGCTTAGATAATATTTAGATTTTTTCGATTCACGTAAAATTAGAATTTCTCTATTTTACACGAGAGAGCACACTGAGTTGGTGTATATACTCAAAAAAAGAGTAGAATAAGGCATTGTATATTTTTTATAACAGACTATATTCAGAGCCATTTTCTTTTAACTTTGGGGCGTCTAGATTTCATTTAGATTTTTTTTGATTCACCTAAAATTAGAATTTTGGTATTTTACATGAGAGAACATATTGAATTGGTTTATATACTCCAAAACAGAGTAGAAAAAAGCATTGTATATTTTTTCTGACAGATTATATTCAGACCAATTTTGCTTTAACATTGGGGTGCCTAGATAATATTTAGATTTTTTTCGATTCGGGTAGAATTAGAATTTTTGTATTTTACATGACAGAGCATATTGAGTTGCTGTTTATACTACAAAACAGAATAGAAGAGGGCATTGTATATTTTTTCTGACAGATGATATTCAGAGAAATTTTGCTTTTAACAATGGGGTGCCTAGAGTATATTTTGATTTTTTCGGTTTGGGAAAATTTAGAATTTCGGTATTTTACATGAGAGAGCATATTTAGTTGGTGTATATACTACAAAACAGAGTAGAAAAGGGCATTGTATATTTTTTCTGACATATTACATTCTGAGCAATTTTGCTTTTAACATAGGGGTGCCTAGATAATATTTAGATTTTTTCGATTCCAGTAAAATTAGAATTTCTGTATTTTACATTAGAGAGCATATGGAGTTGGTGTATAAATTCTAAAACAGATTAGAATAGGGCATTGTATATTGTTTCTGACAGATAAGATTCAGAGCAATTTTGTTTTTAAAATTGGGGTACCCAGATTATATTTAGAGTATTTTCTATTCACATAAAATTAGAATTGCTGTATTATACGTAAGAGAGCATACTGAGTTGGTGTGTATACTCCAAAACAGAGTAGAATAAGGCATTGTATATTTTTTCTAACTGACTATATTCAGAGGCAATTTCTTTTAACTTTGGGGCGCCTAGATATTATTTAGATATTTTTCGATTCGCGTAAATTTAGAATTTCTGTATTTTACATTAGAGAGCAAAGGGAGTTGGTGTATATACTCCAAAAGAGAGTAGAAAAAAGCATTGTATATTTTTTCTGACAGATTATATTCAGAGCAAGTTTGCTTTTAACATTGGTGTGCCTAGATAATATTTAGATTTTTTTCGACTCACATAAATAAAGAATTTCTGTATTTTACATGAGAGAGCATATGAAGTTGGTGTATGTACTACAAAACAGAGTAGAATTGGGCATTGTTTATTTTTTCTAACAGATTATATTCAGAAAAATTTTGTTTTTAACATTGCGGTGCCTATATAATATTTAGATTTTTTTCGATTCGCTTAAATATAGAATTTCTGTATTTTACATGAGAGAGTAGATAACGTTGGTGTATATACTCCAAAGCAGAGTAGAGTAGTTCATTGTATATTTTTTCTGATGGATTATATTCAGGGCAAATTTTTTTTATCTCTGTGGTGCCTGGATAATATTTAGATTTTTTCGATTTGGGTAGAATTAGAATTTCTGTATTTTACATGAGAGAGCATATTGAGTTGGTGTATATAGTACAAAACAGAGAAATAAAAGGCATTGTATATTTTATCTGACAGATTATATTAAGAGCAATTTTTCTTTTCACATTGGGGTGCCTAGATAATATCTAGAATTTTTTCGATTCGCTTAAATATAGAACTTCTGTATTTTACTTGAGAAAGCATATGGAGTTGGTGTATATATTCCAAAACAGAGAAGAATAAGGCATTGTATATTTTTTCTTACAGACTATATTTAGAACAATTTTCTTTTAACTTTGGGACGCCTAGATATTATTTAGATTTTTTTCGTTTTGCATAAAATTAGAATTTTGGTATTTTATATTCGAGAACATATTGAGTTGGTGTATATACTACAAAAAAAAAGTAGAAAAGGGCATTGTATATTTTTTTCTGACAAATATCATTCAGAGAAATTTTGTTTTTAACATTGGGGTGCCTAGATAATATTTAGATTTTTTTGAATCAAGTGAAATTAGAATTTCTGTATTTTACATGAGAGACTATACTGAGTTGGTTTATATACTCCAAAACAGAGTAGAATAAGGCATTGTATATTTTCTCTAACACACTATATTCATAGCCATTTTCTTTTAACTTTGGGGTACCTAGATATTATTTAGGCTTTTTCGATTCTGGTAAAATTAGAATTTGTGTATTTTACATGAGAGAGCATACTGAGTTGGTGTATTTTCTCCAAAACAGAGTAGAATAAGGTATTGCATATTTTCTCTAACAAACAATATTCAGAGCCATTTTCTTTTAACTCTGTGGTCCTAGATATTATTTAGATTTTTTTTATTTGCGTAAAATTAGAATTTCGGTATTTTACGTGAGAGAACATATTAATTTGGTGTATATACTACAAAACAGAGTCGAAATAGGCATTGTATATTTTTTCTGACAGATTATATTCAGAGCCATTTTGTTTTTAACATTGGGGTTTCTAGATAATATTTAGATTTTTTTTGATTCGCTTTAATATATAATTTCTGTATTATACATGAGAGAGCATATGCATTTGGTGTATACACTCCAAAACAGAGTAGAAAACGGCATTACATATTTCTTCTGACAGACTATATTCAGAGCAATTTCTCTATTAACATTGGGGTGCCTAGATAATATTTAGATTTTTTTCGATTCCCTTAAATATAGAATTTCTGTATTTTACATGAGAGAGCATATTCAGGTGATTCATATACTCCAAAACAGAGTAGAAAAGGACATTGTATATTTTTTCTGACAGATTATATTTAGAGCAATTTTGTTATTAACATTTCAGGGCCAAGATAATATTTAGATTTTTTCGATTCGGGTAAAAGTAAAATTTCCGTATTTTACATGAGAGAGCATACTGAGTTGGTGTATATAATCCAAAACAGAGTAGAATAAGGCATTGTATATTTTTTTCTAACACACTATGTTTACAGCCATTTTCTTTTAACTTTGGGGCGTCTAGATATGATTTAGATTTTTTTCGATTCGCGTAAAATTAGAATTTCGGTATTTTACATGAGAGAGCATATTGAGTTTGTGTATATAATCCAAAAAATAGTAGAAAAGGGCATTATATATTTTTTCTGACAGAGTATATTTAGAGCAATTTTTCTATTGTCATTGCGGTGCCTAGATAATATTTAGATTTTTTTGGATTCACGTAAAATTAGGATTTCGGTATTTTACATAAGAGAGCATACTGAGTTGGTGTATATACTTCAAAACAGAGTAAAATAGGGCATTGTATATTTTTTCTGATAGATTATATTCAGAGCAATTTTGCTTTGAATATTGGCGTGCCTAGATATTATTTAGATTATTTTCGATTCGCGTAAAATTAGAATTTGGGTATTTTACATGAGAGAGCATATTGTTTGTGTATATACTACAAAACAGAGTAAAAAAGGGCATTTTATATTTTTTCTGACAGATAATATTCAGAGCAATTTTGCTTTTAACATTGGGGTGCATAGATAATATTTAGATTTTTTCTGATTCGCTAAAACATTGAATTTCTGTATTTTACATGAGAGAGCATATGGAGTTGGGGTATATACTCCAAAACAGAGTAGAATAGGGCATTGTATATTTCTTCTGACAGATTATATTAAGAGTAATTTTGCTTTTAACACTGGGTTCCTTGATAATATTTAGATTTTTTTGATTCGGGTGAAATAATATTTTCTGTATTTTATATGAGAGAGCATACTGTGTTGGTGTATATACTCCAAAGGAGAGTAGATTAAGGCATTGCATATTTTTTCAAACCGACTATATTCAGAGCCATTTTCTTTTAACTTTGGGGCGCCTAGATATTATTTATATTTTTTTCGATACGCGTAATAAAAAAATTTCGGTATTTTACATGAGAGAGCATACTGAGTTGGTGTATATTCTCCAAAACAGAGTAGAATAGGGCATGGAATATTTTTTCTGACAGATTATATTCAGAGCAATTTTGTTTTTAACATTGGGGTGCCTAGATAATATTTAGATTTTTTCGATTCGGGTAAAATTAGAATTTCTATATTTCACACTAGAGATCATATTGAGGTGGTGTATATACTACAAAACAGAGTAGAAAAGGTCATTGTATATTTTTTCTTACAAATTATATTCAGAGTAACTTTGCCTTTAATATTGGGGTGCCTAGATAATATTTAGATTTTTTCGATTCACGTAAAATTAGAATTTCGGTATTTTACATGAGAGAGCATACTGAGTTTGTGTATTTATTCCAAAACAGAATAGAATAGAGCATTGTACATTTTTTCTAACAGACAATATTCTGAGGCATTTTCCTTTTACTTAGGAGCACCTAGATATTATTTAGATTTTTTTCAATTCACAGAAAATTAGAATCGGTGTATTTTACAGGAGAGAGCATATTGAGTTTGTTTATATACTCCAATAGAGAGTAGAAGAGGGCATTGTATATTTTTTCTGAGAGATAATATTCAGACCAATTTTACTTTTAACATTGGGGTGCCTAGATAATATTTAGATTTTTTCGATTCGGGTAAAATTAGAATTTCTGTATTTCACACGAGAGAGCATACTGAGTTGGTCTGTATACTCCAAAAGATAGTAGAATAAGGCATTGTATACTTTTTCTAACAGAGTATATTTAGAGAAATTTTCTTTTAAGTTTGGTGCGCCTAGATATTATTTAGATTTTTTTAGATTCGTGTAAAATTAGAATTTCGGAATTTTACATGAGAGAGCATCCTGAATTGGTGTATATACTCGAAAACAGAGTAGAATAGGGCAATGTATATTTTTTCTGACAGATTATATTCAGAGCAATTTCGTTTTGAACATTGGGGTGCCTAGATAATATTTAGATTTTTTTCAATTCGGGTAAAATTTGAATTTCTGTGGTTTACATGAGAGAACATATTGAGTTGGTGTGTATACTACAAAACAGAGTAGAAAAGAACATTGTATATTTTTTCTGAGAGATTATATTCAGAGAAAATTTGCTTTTATCATTGGGGTGCCTAGATAATATTTAGATTTTTTTTTGATTCATGTAAAATTAGAATTTTGGTATTTTACATGAGAGAACATATTGATTTGGTGTATATACTCCAAAACAGTGTAGAAAAAGGCGTTGTATATTTTTTCTGACAGATTATATTCAGAGCAATTTTGCTATTAACATTGGGGTCCCTAGATAATATTTAGATTATTTTTGATTCGCTGAAACATAGAATTTCTGTATTTTACATGAGAGAGCAGGTTGAGTTGGTGTATATACTACAAAACAAAGTAGAAAAGGGCATTGTATATTATTTCTGACAGATTATATTCACAGTAATTTTGCTTTTAACATTGGGGTGCCTAGATACTATTTAGATTTTTTTCGATTCACGTAAAATTTGAATTGCGGTATTTTACATGAGAGAGCATACTGAGTTGGTGTATTTACTCCAAAACAGAGTAGAAAAAGGCATTGTATATTTTATCTAACAGACTATATTCAGAGGCATTTTCTTTTTACTTTGGAGCGCCTAGATATTATTTAGATTTTTTTTTGATTCGCGTAAAATTAGAATTTGTGTATTTTACATGAGAGAGCATATTGAGTTTGTTTACATACTCCAAAAAAGAGTAGAAAAGGGCATTGTATATTTTTTCTGACAGAGTATATTCAGAGCAATTTTTCTTTTAACATTGGTGTGCCTAGATAATATTTAGATTTTTTCGATTCGGGTAAAATTAGAATTTCTGTATTTCACACGAGAGAGCAAACTGAGTTGATGTATATACTCCAAAACATAGTAGAATAAGGCATTGTATATTTCTTCTAACAGACTTTATTCAGAGCCTTTTTCTTTTAACTTTGGGGCGCCTAGATATTATTTAGATTTTTTTCTATTCCTGTAAAATTATATTTTCGGTATTTTACATGAGAGAGCATATTGAGTTGGTGTATATACTCCAAAACAGAGTACAATAGGACATTGTATATATTTTCTGACATATTATATACAGAGCAATTTTGTTTTTAACATGGGGAGCCTAGATATTATTTAGATTTTTTCGATATGGGTAAAATTAGAATTTCTATATTTTACATGAGAGAGCATACTGAGTTGGTGTATATACTCCAAAACAGAATAGAATAAGTCTTTGTATATTTTTTCTAACAGACTATATTCAGAGGCATTTTCGTTTAACTTTAGTGCGCTTAGATATTATTTAGATTTTTTTCGAATCGTGTAAAAATAAAATTTCGTTATTTTACATGAGAGAGCATATTGAGTTGGTGTATATACTACAAAAGAGAGTAGAAAAGAATATTGTATATTTTTTCTCACAGATTATATTCAGAGCAATTTTGCTTTTAACACTGGAGAGCCTAGATAATATTTAGATTTTTTTGATTTGGGTAAAATTAGATTTTCTGTATTTTCCATGAGAGAGCATATTGAGTTAGTTTATATACCCCAAAACCAAGTAGAAAAGGGCATTGTATACTTTTTCGGACAGATTATATTCAGAGCAATTTTGCTTTTAACATTGGGTTGCCTAGATAATATTTAGATTTTTTCCGATTCACGTAAAATTAGAATTTCTTTATTTTACACGAGAGAGCATACTGAGTTGGTGTATATACTCCAAAACAGGGCAGAATAAAGCATTGTATATTTTTTTTGACAGATTATATTCACAGCAATTCTGCTTTTAACATTGGGGTGCCTAGATAATATTTAGATTTTTTTCGATTCGTGTAAAATTAGAATTTCTGTATTTTAAATGTGAGAGAATATTGAGTTGGTTTATATAGTATAAAAGATAGTAGAAAAGGGCATTGTATATTTTTTCTAACAGACTATATTCAGAACCACTTTGCTTTTACCATTGGGGAGGCTAGATAATATTTAGGTTTTTTTCGATTTGGTTAAATATAGTATTTCTCTATTTTACATGAGAGAGCATATTGTGTTGGTTTATATAATCTAAAACAGAGTAGAATAGGGCATTGTATATTTTTTTTAACAGACTATATTCAGAGCTATTTTCCTTTAACTTTGGGGTGCCTAAATATTATTAAATTTTTATCGATTCACGTAAAATTACAATTTCGGTATTTTACTTGAGAGAGCATACTGAGTTGGTGTATTTACTCCAAAACAGAGTAGAATAAGGCGTTGTTTATTTATTCTAACAAACTATAGTCAGAGCCATTTTTTTTTAACTTTGGGGCACATAGATATTATTTAGATTTTTTTCGATTCGGGTAAAATTTGATTTTCTGTATTTTACATGAGAGAGCATATGGAGATGGTGTATATACTCCAAAACAGAGTAGAATAGGGCATTGTATAATTTTTCTGACAGATTATATTCAGAGCAATTTTGTTTTTAACATTGGGGTGCCTAGATAATATTTAGGTTATTTTCAATTCGCATAAATATAGAATTTCTGTAATTTACGTGAGAGAGCATATGGAGTTGGTGTATATACTCGAAAAAAGAGTAGAATAGGGCATTGTATATTTTTTCTGACAGATTATATTCAGATCAATTTTGTTTTTAGCATTGGGGTGCATAGATAATATTTTGATTTTTTCATTTCGGGTAAAATTAGAATTTCTCTATTTTACATGAAAGAGCACACTGAGTTGGTATATCTACTCCAAAACAGAGTAGAATAGGGCATTGTATATTTTTTCTGACACAATATATTCAGAGCAATTTTTTTTTAAACATTGGGGGGCCTAGATGATATCTAGATTTTTTCAATACGGGTAAAATTAGATTTTCTTTATTTTACATGAGAGAGCATATTGAGTTGAGTTGGAGTATATACTACATAACAGAGAATAGGGCATTGTATATTTTTTCTGACAGATTATATTCAGAGCAATTTTGTTTTAACATTGGGGTTTCTAGATAATATTTAGATTTTTTTAAATTCGCTTAAATAGAGAATTTCTATATTTTACATGAGAGAGCATATGGAGTTGGTGAGTACTCCAAAACAGAGTAGAATAGTGCATAGTCTTTTTCTTATGACAGATTATATTCAGAGCAATTTTGTTTTTAACATTGGGGTGCCTAGATAATATTTAGATACTTTTCGATTCGCGTAAAATTAGAATTTCTGTATTTTACATGAGAGAGCATACTGAGTTGTTGTATATACTCCAAAATAGTGTAGAATAGGGCATTGTATATTTTTTCTGGCAGTTATATTCAAACCAATTTTACTTTTAACATTGGGGTGCCCAGATAATATTTAGTTATTTCTCGATTCAGGTAAAATTAGAATTTCAGTATTTTACATAGAGAGCATACTGAGTTGGTGTATATTCTCCAAAACAGCATAGAATAGGGCATTGTATATTTTTTCCGACAGATTATATTCAGAGCAATATTGTTTTTAAACTTCGGGGACTAGATAATATTTAAATTTTTTCAATTCGGATAAAATTAGAATTTCTTTATTTTACATGAGAAAGCATACTGAGTTGGTGTATATACTCCAAAACAAAGTAGAATAAGGCATTGTACATTTTTACTGACAGATTATATTCAGCGCAATTTTCTTTTTAACATTGGGTGCCTAGATAATATTTAGATTTTTTTCGATTCACGTAAAATTAGAATTTTTCTATTTTACCTAAGAGAGCATACTGAGTTGGTGTATATACTCCAAAACAGAATAGAATAAGGCATTGGATATTTTTTCTAACAGACTATATTCAGAGCCATTTTCTTTTAACTTTGGGATGCCCAGATATTATTTAAATTTTTTTTGATTCACGTAAAATTAGAATTTCGGTATTTTACATGAGAGAGCATATGGAGTTGGTTTATATACTCCAAAACAGAGTAGAATAAAGCATTGTATATTTTTTCTGAAAGAGTATATTAAGAGCAATTTTGTTTTTAACATTGGTGTGCCTAGATATTATTTAGATTTTATCAATTCGGGTTACATTTTAATTTCTGTATTTTACATGAGAGAGCATACGGAGTTTGTGTATATACTCCAAAACAGAGTAGAATAAGGCATTGTATATTTTTTCTAACAGACTATATTCAGAGCCATTTTCTTTTAACTTTGGGGCGCCTAGATATTATTTACAATTTTTTCAATTCGCATAAAATTAGAATTTCGGTATTTTACATGAGAGATCATACTCAGTTGGTGTATATACACCAAAACACAGTAGAAAAGGGCATTGTATATTTTTTGACAGACTATATTCAGAGCAATTTTGCTTTTAACAATGGGTTGCCTAGATAATATTTAGATTTTTTTCGATTCGCTTAAATATACAATTTCTGTATTTTACATGAGAGAGCATATTGAGTTGTTGTATTTACTCCAAAACAGAGAAGAACAGGGCATTCTATATTATTTCTGACAGATTATATTCAGAACAATTTTGTTTTTAACATTGGGGTGCCTATATAATATTTAGATTTTTTTCGATTCACATAAAATTAGAATTTCTGTATTTTACATGAGAGAGCATACCGAGTTGGTGTATATACTCCAAATCAGTGTAGAATAAAGCATTGTATATTTTTTCTAACAGACTATATTCAGAGCCATTTTCTTTTAACTTTGGAACGGATAGATATTATTTAGATTTTTTCAATTCGCGAAAAATTAGAATTTCGGTATTTTACATGAGAGAGCATATTGAGTTGGTTTATATACTCCAAAACAGAGTAGAATAAGACATTGTATTTTTTTTCTAACAGACTATATTCAGAGCCCTTTTCTTTAAACTTTGTGGCACCTACATATTATTTAGATTTTTTTTGATTTGGGTAAAATTAGAATTTCAGTATTTTACATAAGAGATCATATTTAGTTGGTGAATATACTCCAAAACAGAGTAGAAAACGGTTCTCTATATTTTTGCTGACAGCTTATATTCAGAGTAGTTTTGCTTTTAACATTGGGGAGTCTAGATAATACTTAACTTTATTTCGATTTGCTTAAATATAAAATTTCGTATTTTACATGAGAGAGCATATGGAGTTGGTGTATATACTCCAAAACAGAGTACAATATAAAATGGTATATTTTTTCTGACAGATTATATGCTGAGCAATTTTGTTTTTAACATAGGACTGCCGAGATAATATTCAGATGTTTTTCGATTCGATTAAATAGAGATTTTCTGTGTTTTACATGAGAGAGCATATGGAGTTGGTTAAATACTCTAAAACAGAGTAGAATAGGGCATTTTATATTTTTTCTGACAGAGTATATTCAGAGCAATTTTGTTTTTAACATTGGGGTGCCTAGATAGTATTTAAATTTTATCAATTCGGGTAACATTTTAATTTCTGTATTTTACATGAGAGAGCATACTGAGTTTGTGTATATACTCCAAAACAGAGTAGAATAAGGCATTATATATTTTTTCTAACAGATTATATTCAGGGCCACTTTGCTTTGAACATTGGGGTGCCTAGATAATATTTAGATTTTTTCGATTCACTTACATATAGTATTTCTGTATTTTACATGAGAGAGCATATGGAGTTGGTGTATATACTCTAAAAGAGAGTAGAATAAAGCATTGTATATTTTTTCTGACAGTCTATATTCAGAGCTATATTCTTTTAACTTTGGGGCGCCTAGATATTATTTAGATTTTTTTTGATTGGCGTAAAATTACAATTTCAGTATTTTACATGAGAGAGCATATTGAGTTGCTGTGTATACTAAAAAACAGAGTAGAAAAGGGCATTGTGTATTTTTTCTGACAGATTATATTGAGAACAATTTTTGTTTTAACATAGGCGTGCCTAGATAATATTTAGATTTTTTTCGATTCACGTAAAATTGGAATTTCGGTATTTTACATGAGAGAGCATACTGAGTTGGTGTATATACTCCAAAACAGAGTAGAAAAAGGTATTGTATATTTTTTCTAACAGACTGTATTCAGAGCCATTTTATTTTAACTTTGGGACGCATAGATATTATTTAGATTTTTTTCGATTTGCGTAAAATTAGAATTTCGGTATTTTACATGAGAGAGCATACTGAGTTGGTGTATGTACTCCAAAACAGAGTAGAATAAGGCATTGTTTATTTTTTCTAACAGACTATAGTTAGAGTCATTTTATTTTAACTTTGGGGCACATAGATATTATTTGGATTTTTTTCGATTCGCGTAAAATTAGAATTTCGATATTTAACATGAGAGAGCATATTGAGTTGCTGTATATACTCCAAAACAGAGTAGAATAGGGCATTGCTTATTTTCTCTTACAGATTATATTCAGAACAATTTTGCTTTTAACATTGGGGTGCCTAGATAATATTTAGATTTTTTTCAATTTGCTTAAATATAGAATTTCTGTATTTTACATGAGAGAGCATATTGAGTTGGTGTATATATTCCGGAAGAAGTAGAATAGGGCATTGTATATTTCTTCTGACAGATTATACTTAGAGCAATTTTGTTTTTAACATTGGAGTGCCTAGATAATATTTAGATTTTTTCGATTCGGGTAAAATTATAATTTCTGTATTTTACATGAGAGAGCATACTGAGTTGGTGTATATACTCCAAAACAGAGTAGAATAAGGCAGTGTATATTTTTTTAACAGAAAATATTCAGAGCCATTTTCTTTTAACTTTGGAGAGCCTAGATATTATTTAGATTTTTTTGGATTCGCATAAAATTTGAAATTCGTTATTTTACATGAGAGAGCATATTGAGTTGGTGTATATATTCCAAAATACAGTTGAAAAGGGCATTGTATATTTTTTATGACAGATTATCTTCAGAGCAATATTGCTTTTAACATTGGGGTGGCTATATGATATTAAATTTTTTTCACTTCACTTAAATATAGAATTTCTGTATTTTACATGAGAGAGCACATTGAGTTCGTGTATATACTCCAAAAAAGCTTACACTAGGGCATTGTATATTTTTTCTGACACATTATATTTATATCAATTTTGTTTTTAACATTGGGGTGCCTAGATAATATTTAGATTTTTTCGATTCCGGTAAAATTAGAATTTCTAAATTTTACATGATCGAGCATAGTGAGTTGGTGTATATACTCCATAACAGAGTAGAATAAGGCATTGTATATTTTTTCTAACAGACTATTTTCAGAGCCGTTTTCTTTTAACTTTGTGGCGCATAGATATTACTTAGATTTTTTTCGATACGCGTAAAATTAGAATTTCGGTATTTTACATGAGACAGCATACTGAGTTGGTGTATATACTCCAAAACAGAGTAGAATACGGCATTGTATATTTTCTCTGACAGAATATATTAAGAGTAATCTTGTTTTTAACATTGGGAAGCCTAGATAATATTTAGATTTTTTCGATTCGGGTAAAATTCGAATTTCTGTATTTTACATGATAGAGCATATTGAGTTGAGTTGGTGTATATACTACAAAACAGAGAATAGGACATTGTATATTTTCTCTGACAGAATATATTAAGAGCAATCTTGTTTTTAACATTGGGAAGCCTAGATAATATTTATATTTTTTCGATTCGAGTAAAATTATAATTTCTCTATTTTACATGAGAGAGCATAGTGAGTTGAGTTGGTGTATATACTACAAAACAGAGAATAGGGCATTGGATCTTTTTTCTAACAGACTATATTCAGAGACATTTTCTTTTAACTTTGGGGCACCTAGATATAATTTAGATTTTTTTCGATTCGCTTAAATATAGAATTTCTGTATTTTACATGAGAGAGCATACTCGGTGTATATACTAAAAAACAGAGTAGAAAGGGGAATTGTATTTTTTATCTTACAGATTATATTAAGAGCAATTTTGCTTTTAACATTGGGGAGCTTAGATAATATTTAGACTTTTTCGATTCAGGTAAAATTAGAATTTCTGTATTTTACATGGCAGAGCATATTGAGTTGGTGTATATACTCCAAAATAGAGAAGAACAAAGCATTGTATATTTTTTCTGACAGACTATATTCAGAGCTATTTTCTTTCAAATTAGGTGCGCCTAGATATTATTTAGATTTTTTTTGATTGGCATAAAATTAGAATTTCGGTGTTTTACATGAGAGAGCATATTGTGTTGCTGTATATACTACAAAACAGAGTAGAAAAGGGAATTGTGTATTTTTTCTTACAGATTATATTGAGAGCAATTTTGGTTTTAACATAGGGGTGCCTAGATAATATTTAGATTTTTTTCGATTCACGTAAAATTAGAATTTCGGTGTTTTACATGAGAGAGCAAATTGAGTTGGTGTATATACTACAAAACACAGTAGCATACGGCATTGTATATTTTTTATGACAGATTATATTCCGAGAAATTTTGCATTTAACCTTGTGGTGCCTAAATAATACTTAGGTTTTATTTGATTCACTTAAATATAGAATTTCCATATTTTACCTGAGAGAGCATATGGAGTTTGTGTATATACTCCAAAACAGAGTAGAATAGGGCATTGTATATTTTTTCTGACAGATTATATTCAAAGACATTTTGTTTTTATCATTGGTGTGCCACAATAATATTTCGATTTTTTAGATTCTCTTAAATATAGAATTTCTGTATTTTACATGAGAGAGCATATGGAGTTGGTTTATATATTCCAAAACAGAGTAGAATAGGGCATTGTATATTTTTTCTGACAGATGATATTTAGAGCAATTTTGTTTTTAACATTGAAGTGCCTAGATAATATTTAGATTTTTTCGATTCGGGTAAAATTAGAATTTCTGTATTTTACATGAGAGAGCATACTGAGTTGGTGTATGTACTCCAAAACAGGGTAGAATAGGGCATTGAATATTTTGTCTGACAGATTATATTCAGAGCAATATTGTTTTTTACATTGGGGTGCCTAGATTATATTTAGATTATTTCAATTTGGGTAAAATTTTAATTTCGGTATTTTACATGAGAGAGCACACTGAGTTGGTGTATATACTCCAAAGCAGAGTAGAATAAAACATTGTATATTTTTTCTAACAGACGATATTCAGAGCCATTTTCTTTTAACATTGGGGTGCCTTGATATTATTTTGATTTTTTTCAATTCACGTAAAATTAGAATTTCTGTATTTTATAGGACAGAGCATATTGAGTTGGTGTGTATACTACAAAACCGAGTAGAAAAGGGCATTGTATATTTTTCTAACAGATTTTATTAAGAGCAATTTTGCTTTTAACATTGGGGTGCCTAGATAATATTTAGATCTTTTTCGATTCGCTTAAATATAGAATTTCTGTATTTTACATGAGAGATCATATGGAGTTGGTGTATATACTCCAAAACAGAGTAGAATAGGGCATTGTATATTTTTTCTGACAGATTATATTCAGAGCAATTTTGTTTTTAACACGGGGTGCCTTGATAATATTTAGATTTTTTTCGATTCTTGTAAAATTAGAATTTCGGTATTTTACATGAGAGAGCACACTTAGTTGGTGTATATACTCCAAAACAGAGCAGAATACGGCATTGAATGATTTTTCTAACAGAGTATATTCAGAGCCGTTTTCTTTTAACTTTGGGGCACCTAGATATTATTTAGGTTTTATTCGATTCGGGTAAAATTAGAATTAAGTATTTTACATGAGAAAGCTTATTGATTTTGTGTATATATTCCGAAACAAAGTAGAAAAGGGCATTGTATATTTTTTCTGACTTATTATATTCAGAGCAATTTTGCTTTTAACATTTGGGTGCCTAGATAATATTTAGAATTTTTTTGATTCCCCTAAATATAGAATTTTTTTATTCTACCTGAGACAGCATATGTAGGTGGTGTATATACTGCAAAACTAAGTAGAATAGAGCAGTGTATATTTTTTCTGACAGATTATATTCACAGAAATTTTGTTGTTAACATTGGGGTGACTAGATATTATTTAGATATTTTCGATTCATGGAAAATTAGAATTTCGGTATTTTACATGATAGAGTATACTGAGTTGGTGTATATAATCCACAAAAGAGTAGAATAAGGCATTGTACATTTTTTCTAACAGACTATATTCAGAGCCATTTTCTTTTAACTTTGGGGCGCCTAGATATTATTTAGATTTTTTTCGATTCGCATAAATTTAGAATTTCGGTATTTTACATGAGACAGCATATGGAGTTGGTGTATATACTCCAAAACAGAGTAGAATAGGGTAATGTATATTTTTTCTGAAAGATTACATTCAGAGAAATTTTGTTTTTAACATTGGCGTGCCTAGATAATATTTAGATTTATTCGATATGCTTAAATGTAGAATTTCTGTATTTTACATGAGAGAACATATGGAGTTGGTGTATATACTCCAAAAGAGAGTAGAATAGGACATTGTATATTTTTTCTGACAGAGTATATTCAGAGCAATTTTGTTTTTAACATTGGGTTGCCTAGATAATATTTAGATTTTTTCGATTCGGGTACAATTAGAATTTCGGTATTTTACATGAGAGAGCATACTGAGTTGGTGTATATACTCCAAAACAGAGTAGAATAAGGCATTGTATATTTTTTCTAACAGACTATATTCAGAGCCATTTTCTTTTAACTTTGGGGCACCTAGATATTATTTAGATTTTATTCGATTCACGTAAAATTAGAATTTCCTTGTTTTACATTACAGAGCATACTGAGTTGCTGTATATACTCCAAAACAGAGTAGAATAGGGCATTGTTTATTTTTTATGACAAATTATATTCAGAGCAATTTTGTTTTTAACATTGGGGTGCCTAGGCAATATTTAGATATTTTCGATTAGGGTAGAATTAGAATTTCTGTAATTTACATAAGAGAGCATATTGATTTGGTGTATATAGTACAAAACAGAGTAGTAAAGGGCATTATATACTTTTTCTGACAGATTATATTCAGAGCAATTTCGCTTTTAACCTTGTGGTGTATAGATAATATTTAGATTTTTTTGATTTGCTTAAATATGGAATTTCTGAATTTTACATGAGAGAGCATATGGAGTTGGTGTTTATTCTCCAAAACAGAGTAGAATAGGGCATTTTATATTTTTTTCTGACAGAATATATTCAGAGAAATATTGTTTTAAACATTGGGGTGCCTACATAATATTTTGATTTTTTTGATTTGGGTAAAATTAGAATTTCTGTATTTTACATGAGAGAGCATATGGAGTTGATGTATATACTACAAAACAGAGAAGTAAAGGGCATTGTATATTTTATCTGACAGATTATATTAAGAGCAATTTTGCTTTTCACATTGGGGTGCCTAGATAATAACTAGAATTTTTTCAATTTGCTTAGATATAGAATTTCTGTATTTTACTTGAGAGACCATATGGAGTTGGTGTATATACTCCAAAACAGAGAAGAATAAGGCATTGTATATTTTTTTATAGACTATATTTATAACAATTTTCTTTTAACTTTGGGGCGCCTAGATATTATTTAAATATTTTTCGATTTGCTAAAATATAAAATTTCGGTATTTTACATGAGAGAGCATATGGAGTTGTTGTATATACTACAAAACAGAGTAGAATAGGGCATTGCATATTTTTTTTGACAGATTATATTCAGAGCATTTTTGTTTTAAACATTGGGGTGCCTAGGTAATATTTATATTTTAACTATTCTGGTAAAACTGGAATTTCTATATTTTACATGAGAGAGTACACGAAGTTTGTGTATATACTCCAAAACAGTGTATAATAAAACATTGTATATTTCTTTAACAGACTATATTCAGAGACATTTTCTTTTAACTTTGGGGAGCCTAGTAATTATTTAGATTTTTTTCGATTCGCATATAATTTGAATTTCCATATTTTACGTGAGATAGCATATTAAGTTGGTGTATATACTACAAAACAGAGTAGAAAAGGGCATTGTATATTTACTCTGACAGACTATATTCAGAGCAATTTTGCTTTTAACATTGGGGTGCCTAGATAATATTTAGATTTTCTTCGATTTGCTTAAATATATACTTTAGGTATTTTACACGAGACAGCATGTGTAGTTGGTGTATATATTCCAAAACAAAGTAGAATAAGACATTGTACATCTTCTCTAACAGACTATATTTAAAGCCATTTTCTTTATCTTTGGGGCGCCTAGATATTATTTAGATTTCTTCCGATTCGCTTAAATATAGAATTTCTGTATTTTACATGTGATAGCAGGTAGAGTTGGTGTATATACTCAAAAACAGAGTATAATAGGGCATTGTATATTTTTTCTGACAGATTATATTCAGAGAAATTTTGTTTTTAACATTGGGGTACCTAGATAATATTTATATTTTTTCGATTCGGGTAAAATTTGAATATCTTTATTTTACAAGAGAGAGCATAGTGAGTTCCTGTATATACTCCAAAACATAGTAGAATAAAACATTGCATTTTTGTTCTAACCGACTATATTCAGAGCTATTTTCTTTTAACTTTGGGGAGCCTAAATAATTTTTAGATAATTTTTGATTCACGTAAAATTTAAATGTGGGTATTTTACATGAGAGAGCATATTGAGTTGGTGTATATACTCCAGTACAGAGTAAAAAAGGGCACTGCATAATTTTTATGACAGATTATATACAGATCAATTTTGCTTTTAACATTGGGGTGCCTAGATAATATTTAGATTTTTTTCGATTCACGTAAAATTACAATTTTGTTATTTTACATGACAGAGCATCCTGAGTTGGTGTATATACTCCAAAACACAGTAGAATAAGGCATTTTATATTTTTTCTACCAGTCTATATTAAGAGCCATTTTCTTTTAACTTTGGGGCGCCTAGATATTATATAGATTATTTTCGATTCGCATATAATTAGAATATCCGTAGTTTACATGAGACAGCATATTGAGTTGGTGTATATACTCCAAATCAGAGTAGAAAAGGGCGTTGTATATTTTTTCTGACAGATTATATTCAGAGCAATTATGCTTTTAACATTGGGGTGCCTAGATAATATTGAGATATTTTTCAATTTGCTCAAATATAGAATTTCTCTATTTTACATGAGAGAGCATATGGAGTTGGTGTATATACTCCAAAACAGAGTAGAATAGGGCATTGAATATTTTTTCTGACAGATTACATTCAGAGCAATTTTGTTTTTAACTTTGGGGTGCCTAGATAATTTTTAGATTTTTTCGATTCGTTTAAAATTAGAATTTCTATATTTTACATGAGGGAGCATACTGAGTTGGTGTATATACTCCAAGACACAGTAGAATAAGGCATTGTATATTTTTTCTACCAGTCTATATTAAGAGCCATTTTCATTTAGCTTTGGGGCTCCTCGATATTATATAGATTATTTTCCATTCGCATATAATTAGAATTTCCATACTTTACATGAGAGAGCATATTGAGTTGGTGTATATACTCCAAAAGAGGGTAGAATAGGACATTGTATATTTTTTCTGACAGATTATATTCAGAGCTATTTTGTTTTTAACATTGGGTTGCCTAGATAATATTTAGATTTTTTTTGATTCGCTTAAATATAGAATTTCTGTATTTTACATAAGAGTGCATATGGAGTTGGTGTATATACTCCAAAACAGAGTAGAATAAGGCATTTTATATTTTTTCTGACAGATTATATTCAGAGCAATTTTGTTTTTAACCTTCGGGTGTCAAGATAATATTTAGATTTTTTCCATTCGGGTAAAATTAGAATTTTGATATTTTACATAATAGAGCATATGAAGTTGGTGTATATACTCCAAAACAGAGTAGAATAAGTCATTGTATATTTTCTCTGACAGATTATATTTAGAGCCATTTTCTTTTAAGTTTGTGGCGCCTAGATATTATTTAGATTTTTTTTGATTCACGTAAAATTAGAATTTCGGTATTTTACATGAGAGAGCATATTGAGTTGGTGTATATACTACAAACCGTGTAGAAATGAACATTGTATATTTTTTCTGACAGATTATATTTAGAGCAATTTCGCTTTTAAAATTGGGGTGCCTAGATAATATTTAAATTTATTTCGATTCGCTTATATACAGAATTTCTGTATTTTACATGAGAGAGCATACTGAGTTGGTGTATATACTCTAAAACAAAGTAGAATAAGGCATTGTATGTTTTTTCTAACAGACTATATTCAGAGCCATTTTCTTTTAACTTCGGGGCACCTAGATATTATTTAGATTTTTATCGATTCACGTAAAATTAGAATTTCGGTATTTTACATGAGAGAACATATTGAGTTGGTGTATATACACCAAAACAGAGTAGAAAGGGACATTGTGTATTGTCTCTGACAGATTATATTCAGAGAAATTTTGCTTTTAACATTGGGGTGCCAAGATAATATTGAGATTTTTTTCAATTCGCATAAATATAGAATTTCTGTATTTTACATGAGAGAGCATATGGAGTTGGTGTATATACTCCAAAAAAGAGTAGAATAAGGCATTGTATATTTTTTCTGATAGATTACATTCAGAGAAATTTTGTTTTTAACTTTGGGGTTCCCAGATAATTTTTAGATTTTTTCGATTCGTGTAAAATTAGAATTTCTATATTTTACATGAGAGAGCATACTGAGTTGGTGTATATACTCTAAAACAGAGTAAAATAAGTCATTGTATATTTTCCCTGACAGACTATATTTAGAGCCATTTTCTTTTAAGTTTGTGGCACCTAGATATTATTTAGATTTTTTTCGATTCGCGTAAAATTAGAATGTTGGTATTTTACATTAGAGAGCATATTGAGTTGGTGTATATAGTCCAAAACAGAGTAGAAAAGGGCATTGTATATTTTTTCTGACAGATTATATTCAGAACAATTTTGCTTTTAACATTCGGGTGCCTAGATAATATTTAGATATTTATCGATTCACCTAAATTTGAAATTTCGGTATTTTACATGAGAGAGCATACTGAGTTGTTGTATACACTCCAAACCAGAGTATAATAAGGCATTGTATATTTTTTCTAACAGAGTATACTCAGGGCCATTTTGTTTTAACTTTGGTTCCCCTAGATATTATTTAGATTTTTATGATTCACGTAAAATTAGAATTTCAGTATTTTACATGAGAGACCATGTTGAGTTGGTGTATATACTCCAAAACAGAGTAGAATAGGGCATTGTATTTTTATTCTGACAGATAATATTCAGAGAAATTTTGTTTTTAACATTGGGGTGCCTAGATAATATTTAGAATTATTTCGATTCATGTAAAATGAGAATTTCGGTATTTTAAATGAGAGAGAATACTGAGTTGGTGTATATACTCCAAGACCGCGTAGAATAGGGCTGCATATTTTTTCTGACAGATTAGATTCAGAGCAATTTTGTTTTCAACATTGGGGTGCCTAGATAAATTTTGCTTTTTTGATTCTGGTAAAATTATAATTTCTGTATTTTACATGAGAGAGCATATTTTGTTGGTGTATCTATTACAAAACAGAGTAGAAAAGAACATTGTATATTTTTTCTGACAGAGTATATTCAAAGCAATTATGCTTTAAACATTGGGGTGCCTAGATATTATTGAGATATTTTTCAATTTGCTCAAATAGAGAATTTCTCTATTTTACATGAGAGAGCATACTGAGTTTGTGTATATACTCCAAAACAGAGTAGAATAAGGCATTGTATATTTTTTCTAACAGACTATATTCAGAGCCATTTTCTTTTAAGTTTGACGTGCCTAGATATTATTTAGATTTTTTTCGATTCCCGTTAAATTAGAATTTCGGTATTTTACATGAGAGCATATTTAGTTGGTGTATATATTAAAAATCAGAGTACAAAAGGGCATTGTATATTTTTTCTGACAGATTATATTCAGACCAATTTTGCTTTTAACATTGGGATGCCTAGATAATATTAAATTTTTTTCGATTCACGTAAAATTAGAATATCCGTATTTTACATGAGAGAGGATATTGAGCTGGTGTATATACTTTATAACAGGGTAGGTAAGGGCATTGTATATCATTTCTGACAGATTATATTCAGAACAATTTTGCTTTTAACATTGGAATGCCTAGATAATATTTAGACTATTTGCGGTTCATTTAAAATTTGAATTTTGGTATTCTACATGAGAGAGCATATTGAGTTGGTGTATATACTCCAAAACAGAGTGAAATAGGGCATTGTATATTTTTTCTGACAGATTATATTCATAGGAATTTTGTTTTTAACATTGGGGTGCCTAGATAGTATTTAGATTTTTTTTGATTCACGTAAAATTAGAATTTCTGTATTTTACATGAGAGAGCATACTGAGTTGGTTTATATATTCCAGAAGAGAGTAGAATAGGGCATTGTATATTTTTTCTGACAGATTATATTCAGAGCTATTTTGTTTTTAACATTGGGGTGCCTAGATAATATTTAGATTTTTTTCGATTCCCTTAAATATAGAATTTTTGTGTTTTACATGAGAGAGTATATGCAGTTGTTGTATATACCCCATTACAGAGCAGAATAGGGCATTTCATATTCTTTCTGACAGATTATATTTAGAGCAATTTTGCTTTTAACATTGAAGTGCCTAGATAATATTTAGATTTTTTAATTCGGGTAAAATTATAATTTATATATTTTATATCAGAGAGCATACTGAGTTGGTTTATATACTCCAAAACAGAGTAGAATAAGGCATTGTATATTTTTTCTAACAGACTATATTCAGAGCCATTTTCTTTTAACATTGGGGCACCTAGATATTATATAGATTCTTTTCGATACACTTAAGATTAAAATTTTGGTATTTTACATGAGAGAGCACACTGAGTTGGTGTATATACTCCAAAACAGATTAGAATATGGCATTGTATATTTTCTCTGACAGATTACATTCAGAGATATTTTGCTTTTAACATTGGGGTGCCTAGATAATATTTAGATTTTTTTCGATTCGCTTAAATATAGAATTTCTGTATTTTACATGAGAGAGCATATGGAGTTGGTGTATATACTTTGAAGTAAAAAAAAAAAGAGGGCATTGTATATTTCTTCTGACAGATTATATTGAGAGCAATTTTGTTTTTAACGTTTTGGTGCCTAGATAATATTTAGATTTTTTCGATTCGGGTAAAATTAGAATTTCTTTATTTTACATGAGAGAGCATATTGAGTTGGTGTATATACTCCGAAACAGATTAGAATAAAGCATTGTATATTTTGCCTAACAGAGTATATTCAGAGCCATTTTCTTTTAACTTTGGGGCGCCTAGATATTATTTAGATTTTTTTCGATTCACGTAAAATTAGAATTTTCGTATTTTACATAAGAGAGCATATGGAGTTGGTGTATATACTCCAAAACAGAGTAGGAAACTGCATTGTATATTTTTTCTGACAGATTATATTCAGAGCAATTTTGTTTTTAACATTGGGGTGCCTAGATAATGTTTAGATTTTTTTGATTTGGGAAAAATTAGAATTTCTGTATTTTAAATGAGAGAGCATACTGAGTTGTATATACTCCAAAGCAGAGTAGAATAAGGCATTGTATATTTCTTTTAACAGACTATATTCAGAGCCATTTTCTTTTAACTTTGGGGCGAATTGATATTATTTAGATATTTTTCGATTCTCATAAAATTAGAATTTGAATATTTTACGTTAGAGAGCATATTGAGTTGGTGTAGATACTCCAATACAGATTAGAAAAGGGCACTGTATATTTTTTATGACAGATTATATTCAGAGCAATTTTGATTTTAACATTGTTGTGCCTAGATCACATTTAGATTTTTTTCGATTCGCTAAAATATAGAATTTCGGTATTTCACATGAGAGAGCATACTGATTTGGTGTATATACTCCAAAACAGAGTAGAAAAGAGCATTGTATATTTTCTCTGACAGAGCATATTAAGAGAAAATTTGCTTTTAACTTTGGGGTGCCTAGATAATATTTCGATTTTTTTTGATTTACGTAATATTAGAATTTTAGTATTTTACATGAGAGAGCATACTGAGTTGGTGTATTTACTGCAAAACAGAGTAGAATAAGGCATTGTATATTTTTTCTAACAGACTATATTTAGAGCCATTTTCTGTTAACTTTGGGGCGCCTAGATATTATTTAGATTTTTTTGGATTTGCCTAAAATTTGAATTTCGGTATTTTACATGAGAGAGCATACTGAGTTGGTGTATATAGTTCAAAATAGAGTTGAATAAGGCATTGTATATTTTTTCTAAAAGACTATATTCACAGTCATTTTTTTTTAACTTTGGGGCGCCTAGATATTATTTAGATTTATTTGAATTTGCGTAAAATTAGAATTTTGGTATTTTACATGAGAGCATATTGAGTTGGTGTATATACCCAAAAACAAAGTAGAAAAAAGCATTTTATATTTTTTTGACAGATAATATTCAGAGCAATTTTGCTTGTAGCATTGGGGTGCCTAGATAATATTTAGATTTTTTTTGATTCGCTTAAATATAGAATTTCTGTATTTTACCTGAGAGAGCATATGGAGTTGGTGTAGATACTAAAAAATAGAGCAGAATACGTCATTGTATATTTTTTATGACAGATTATATTCAGAGCAATTTTGTTTTTATCATTGGGGTGCCTAGATAATATTTAAATTTTTTTCGATTCAGGTAAAATTAGAATTTCTGTACTTTACATGAGAGAGCATACTGAGTTGGTGTATATATTCCAAAGCAGAGTAAAATAAGGCCTTGAATATTTTTCAAGCAGACTATATTTATAGCCATTTTCTTTCAAATTTTGGGTGCCTAGATATTATTTAGATTATTTTTGATTCGCGTAAAATTAGAATTTTGGTGTTTTACATGAGAGAGCATATTGTGTTGGTGTATATACTACAAAACAGTAGAAAGAGGCATTGTACATTTTTTCTGACAGATTATATTAAGAGCAATTTTGCTATTAAGATTCAAGTGCCTAAATAATATTTAGATTAGTTTCGATTCACTTAAAATTAGAATTTCGGTATTTTACATGAGAGAGCACACATAGTTGGTGTATATACTACAAAACAGAGTAGAATAAGGCATTGTATATTTTTTCACACAGACTATATTCAGAGCCAATTTCTTTTAACTTTGGGCACCTAGATATTATTTAAATTTTTTTCGATTCGTGAAAAATAAAAATTTCTTTATTTTACTTGAGAGAGCATATTGAGTTCGCGTATATACTAGAAAACAGAGTAGAAAAGGGCATTGTATATTTTTTGTGACTGATTACAATAAGTGAAATTTTGCTTTTAACATTCGGGTGCCTAAATAATATTTAGATTTTTTTCGATTCACGTAAAATAAGAATTTCTGTATTTTACATGAGAGAGCATACTGAGTTGGTGTATATACTCCAAAACAGAGTAGAATAAGGCATTTTATATTTTTTCAAACAGACTATATTCAGAGCCATTTTCGTTTAACTTTGGGGCGCCTAGATATTACTTTGATTTATTTCGATTCATGTAAAATTAGAATTTCCCTATTTTACATGAGAGAGCATATTGAGTTGGTGTATACACTACAAAACAGAGTAGAAAAGGGCATTAAATATTTTTTCTGACAGACTATATTCAGAGCAATTTTGCTTTTAGCATTGGGGTGCCTAGATAATATTTAGATTTTTTTCGATTCGCTTAAATATAGAATTTCTGTATTTTACATGAGAGAGAATATGGAGTTGGTGTAGATATTAAAAAACTGAGTAGAATATGTAATTGTATATTTTTTCTGACAGATTATATTCACAGCAATTTTCTTTTTAACATTACGGTGCCTAGATAATATTTCAATTTTTTTGATTCACGTAAAATTAGAATTTCGGTTTTTTTTTCATGAGAGAGCATACTGAGTTTGTGTATATACTCCAAAACATAGTAGAAAAAGGGATTGTATATTTTTTCTAACGGACTATATTCTGAGCCATTTTCATTTAGCATTGGGGCACCTAGATATTATTTAGATTATTTTCGATTCATGTAAAATTATAATTTCGGTATTTTACATGAGTGAGCATATTGAGTTGGTGTATATACTCCAAAACAGAGTAGTAAAGGGCATTGTATATTTTTTATGACAGATTATATTAAGAGCTATTTTGCCTTTAACATTGGGGTGCCTAGATAATATTTAGATTTTTTTCAATTCGCTTAAATATAGAATTTCTGTATTTTACATGAGATAGCATATGGAGTTGGTGTATATATCCCAAAACAGAGTAGAATAGGTCATTGTATATTTTCTCAAACAGATTATATCCAGAGAAATTTTGTTTTTAACATTGGAGTGTCTAGATAATATTTAGATTTTCTTCGATTTACGTAAAATTAGAAATTCGGTATTTGACATGAGAGAGTATACTGAATTGGTGTATATACTCTAAAACAGAGTAGAACAAGGCATTGTATATTTTTTCTAACCGACTATATTCAGAGCCATTTTCTTTTAACTTTGGGGCGACTAGATATTATTTAAATTCTTTCCATTCACTTATATATAGAATTTCTGTATTTTACATGAGAGAACATATGGAATTGGTGTATATAATCCAAAAAAGAGTAAAATAGGTTATTGTACATTTTTTATGACAGAGTATATTACGAGCAATTTTTCTTTTAACATTGGGGTGCCTAGATAATATTTAGATATTTTCGATTCAAGTATAATTAAAATTTCTCTATTTTATATGAGAGAGCATACTGAGTTGATGTATATACTGCAAAACAGAGTACAATAAGGCATTCTATATTTTTTCTAACAGAATATATTGAGAGCCATTTTCTTTTAACTTTGGGGCGCATAGATATTATTTAGATTTTTTTCGATTCACGTAAATTTAGAATTTCGTTATTTTACATGAGAGAGCATACTGAGTTGGTGTATATACAGAACAACAGAGTAGAATAGGGTATTGTATATTTTTTCTGAAAGATTATATTCAGAGCAATTTTGTTTTTAATATTGGGGTTCCTAGATAATATTTAGGTTTTTTGATTTCAGGTAAGATTAGAATTTCCTTATTTTACATGAGAGAGCATATTGAGTTGGTGTATATACTACAAATCCGAGTAAAAAAGGGCATTGTATATTTTTTCTGACAGATTATATTCAGAGCAATTTTGCTTTTAACATTGGGGTACCTATATAATATTTAGATTTTTTTCGATTCGCGTAAATATAAAATTTCTTTATTTTACATGAGAGAGCATATTGAGTTGGTGTATACACTCCAAAACAGATTAGACAAGTACATTGTATATTTCGTCAGTCAGATTATATTCAGAGCAATTTTGATTTAAACATTGGCGTGCCTAAATAATATTTAGATTTTTTTCGATTCACGTAAAATTAGAATTTCGGTATTTTACATGAGAGAGCCCCCTGTTTTGGTGTATATACTCCAAAACAGAGTAGAAAAGGGCATTGTATATTTTTCCTGACAGATAATATTCAGAGCAATTTTGCTTTTAACATAAGGGTGCCTAGATAATATTTATATTATATTCGATTCGCGTAAATTTAAAATTTCTGTATTTTATATGAGAGCATATTGATTTCGTGTATATACAAAAAAACAGAGTAAAAAAGGTATTGTATATTTTTTCTGACAGGTTATATTCAGAGCAATTTTGCTTTTAACATTGGGGTGCCACGATAATATTTAGATTTTTTTCAATTCGCTTAAATATAGAATTTCTTTATTTTATATGAGAGAGCATATGGAGTTGGTGTATACAATCCAAAACAGAGTAGAATAGGGCATTGGATATTTCTTCTGACAGATTATATTCAGAGGAATTTTGCTTTTAACATTGGGGTGCCTAGATAAAATTTAGATGTTTTTCGATTCGCTTAAATATAGAATTTCTGTATTTTACTTGTGAGAGCATATGGAGTTGGTGTATTTACTTCAAAACAAAGTAGAATAGGGCATTGTATATTTTCTCTGACAGATTATATTCAGAGCAATTTTGTTTTTAACATTGGGGTGCTTAGATAATATTTAGATTTTTTTCTATACGCTTTAATATATAATTTCTATATTTTACATGAGAGAGTATATGGATTTGGTGTATATACTCCAAAACAGAGTAGAAAAGGGCATTGTATATTTTTCCTGACAGATTATATTCAGAGCAATTTTGCTTTTCACATTGGAGTGCCTAGATAATATTTAGATTTTTATCGATTCACTTAAATACAGAATTTCTGTATTTTACATTAGAGACCGTATGTAGTTGGTGTATATACTCCAAAACAGAGTAGAATAGGGCATTGGATATTTCTTCTGACAGATTATATTCAGAGCAATTTTGCTATTAACATTGGGGTTCCTAGATAATATTTAGATTTTTTTCGATTCGGGTAAAATTAGAATTTCTGCATTTTACACTAGACAGCAAACTGAGTTGGTTTATATACACCAAAACATAGTAGAATAAGGCATTGTATATTTGTCCTAACAGACTATATTCAGAGCCATTTTCTTTTAACATTGGGGCGCCTATATATTATTTAGGTTTTTTTCGATTCGCGTAACATTAGAATTTCGGTATTTTACATGAGACAGCATATTGAGTTGTTTTATATACTCCAAAACAGAGTAGAAAAGAACATTGTGTATTTTTTCTGACAGATTATATTCACCGCAATTTTGCTTTTAACATAGGAGTGCCTAGATAATATTTAGATTATTTTTGATTCACGAAACTTTAGAATTTCGGTATTTTACATGAGAGCATACTGATTTGGTGTATATACCACAAAACACAGTAAAATAAAGCATTATATATATTTTTGACAAATTATATTCAGAGCAATTTTGTTTTTAATAGGGGGTGCCTAGATTATATTTAGATTTTTGATTCGGGTAAAATTATAATTTCTGTATTTTACATGAGAGAACATATTGCGTTGTTGTATATACTACAAAAAAGAGTAGAAAAGGTCATTGTATATTTTTTCTGACAGACTATATTCAGAGCAATTTTGGTTTTAACATTGGGGTTCATAAATAATATTTAGATTTTTTTCGATTTGCTTAAATATAGAATTCCTGTATTTTACATGAGAGAGCATATGGAGTTGGTGTATATACTTCAAAACAGAGTAGAATAAGGCATTGTATATGTTTTATGACAGATTATATTGAGAGTAATTTTGTTTTTAACATTGGGTGCCTAGATAATATTTAGATTTTTTCGATTCACGTAAAATTATATTTTCTGTATTTTACATGAGAGAGCATACTGAGTTGGTGTATATACTCCAAAAAAGAGTAGAATAAGGCATTGTATATTTTTTATAACAGACTATATTCAGAGACATTTTCTTTAAACTTAGGGTCGCCTAGATATTAGTTAGATTTTTTTGTATTCGCGTAAAATCAGAATTTCTGTATTTTACTTGAGAGAGCATACTGAGTTTTTGTATATATCCGAAAACAGAGAATAGGGCATTGTATATTTTTTCTGACACATTATATTCAGAGCAATTTTGTTTTTATCATTGGTGTGCCTAGATAATATTTAGAATTTTTCAATTCGTGTAAAATTAGAATTTCTGTATTTTACATGAGAGAGCATATTGAGTTGGTGTATATACTACAAAACAGAGTAGAAAAGGGCATTGTATATTTTTTCTGACAGATTACATTCAGAGAAATTTTGCTATTAACATTGGGGTGCCTAGATAATATTTAGATTTTTTTTGATTCGCTGAAATATAGATTTTCTGTATTTTACATGAGAGAGCAGGTAGAGTTGGTGTATATACTCAAAAACAGAGTAGAATAGGGCATTATATATTTTTTCTGACAGTTTATATTCAGAGAAATTTTGTTATTAACATTGGGGTGCATAAATAATATTTAGATTTTTTCCATTCGGGTAAAATTTGAATTACACTATTTTACATGAGAGAGCATACTGAGTTGGTGTATTTACTCGAAAACAGTGTAGAATAAGGCATTGTATATTTTTTCTAACGGACTATATTCAGATGCATTTTCTTTTAACTTTGGAGCATATATATATTATTTAGATTTTTTTCGATTTGTTTAAATATAGAATTTCTCTACTTTACATGAGAGAGCATATGGAGTTAGTTTGTATATCCAAAAGAGAGTAGAATACGGGATTGTATATTTTTTTGACAGATAATATTCAGACCAATTTTGTTTTTAACATTGGGGTGCCTAGATAATATTTAGATTTTTTTCGATTCGCTTAAATAAAGAATTTTTGCATTTTAACTGAGAGAGCATATGGAGTTGGTGTATATACTCTAATACAGAGTAGAATACAGGATTTTATATTTTTTCTGACAGATTATATTCAGAGCTATTTTTTTTAACATTGGGGTGGCTAGATAATACTTAAATTTTTTTCGATTCGCTTAAATATAGAATTTTTTATTTTACATAAGAGAGCATATGGAGTTTGTGTATATACTCCAAAAGAGATTAGAAAAAGGCATTGTATACTTTTTCTAACAGATTATATTCAGAGCAATTTTGCTTTTAACATTAAGGTGCCTAGATAATATTTAGATTTTTTTCGATTCACGTATATTTAGAATTTCGGTATTTTACATGAGAGCGCATATGGAGTGTGTGTATATACTCCAAAAAAAGTAGAATAGGGGACTGTATATTTTTTTTTACAGATTATATTCAGAGCAAATTTGTTTTTAACATTGGGGTGCCTAGATAATATTTATATTTTTTTAGATTCGCTTAAATATACAACTTTTGTATTTTACATGAGAGAGCATATGGAGTTGGTTTATATACTCCAAAATAGAGTAAAGAAGGGCATTGTATATTTTCTCTGACAGATTATATTCAGAGCAATTTTTCTTTTAACATTGGGGTGCCTAGATAATATTTAAATTTTTTTTGATTCACTTAAATTTAGAATTTCTCTATTTTACTTGAGAGAGCATACTGAATTGGTGTATATACTCCAAAACAGAGTAGAATAGGGCATTGTATATTTTTTATGACAGATTATATTCAGAGAAATTTTACTTTTAACATTGGGGGGCCTAGATAATATTTTGATTTTTTCGATTCAGGGAAAATTATAATTTCGGTATTTTATAAGAGAGAGCATATTGAATTGGTGTATATACTCCAAAACAGAGTAGAATAAGGCATTGTATATTTTTTCTAACAGACTATATTCAGAGCCATTTTCTTTTAACATTGGGGCGCCTAGCTGTTATTTAGATTTTTTTGGATTCGCGTAAAATTAGAATTTCGGTATTCTACATGAGAGAGCATATGGAGTTAATGAATATACTCCAAAACAGAGTAGAATAGGGCATTGTATATTTTTTCTGACACATTATATTCAGAGCAATTTTGTTTTTAACATTGAAGTGCCTAGATAATATTTACATTTTTTCGATTCAGGTAGAATTAGAATTTCTGTATTTTACATGAGAGAGCACACTGAGTTGGTGTTTATACTCCAAAAAAGATTAGAATAAGGCATTGTAAATTTTATATAACAGACAATATTCGGAGTTATTTTCTTTTAACTTTGGGGCGTCTAGATATATATAGATTTTCTTCGATTCGCTTAAATATAGAATTTCTGTATTTTACATGAGAGAGCATATGGAGTTGTGTATATACTCCAGAAGAGAGTAGAATAGGGCATTGTATATTTTTTCTGACAGATTATATTCAGAGCAATTTTGCTTTTACCATTGGGGTGCCTCGATAATATTTAGGTTTTTCTTCGATTCACCTAAATATAGAATTTCTGTATTTTACATGAGAGAGAATATGGAGTTGCTGTATATACTTCAAAAAGAGTAGAATAGGGCATTGTATATTTATTCTGACAGATTATATTCAGAGCAATTTTCTATTTAACATTGGGGTGCCTAGATAATATTTAGATTTTTTCAATTCGGGTAAAATTAGAATTTCTGTATTTTACATGAGAGAGCATATTTAGTTGGTGTATATACTTCAAAAGAGAGTAGAATAGGGCATTGTATATTTTTTCTGACATATTATATTCAGAGCGATTTTGTTTTTAACATTGGGGTGCCTAGATAATATTTAGATTTTTTTCAATTCACGTAAAATTAGAATTATGGTATTTTACATGAGAGACCATAGTGAGTTGGTGTATATACTCAAAAACAGAGTAGAATAGGTCATTGTATATTTTTTCTAACAGACTATATTCAGAGCCATTTTCTTTTAACTTTGGGGTGCCTAGATATTATTTAGATTTTATTCAATTCGTGTAAAATTAGAATTTCGGTATTTTACATGAGAGAGCATATTGACTTTGTGTATATACTCCAAAACACAGTAGAAAAGGGCATTGTATATTTTTTCTGACAGATAATATTCAGAGCAATTTTGCTTTAAACGTGGGAGTGCCTAGATATTATTTAGATTTTTTCGATTTGCTTAAATATAGAATTTCTTTATTTTACATGAGGGGGCATATGTAGATGGTGTTTGTACTTTAAACAGGGTAGAATAGGGCATTGTATATTTTTTCTGACACATTATATTCAGAGCAATTTATTTTTAACATTGGGGTGCCTAGATAATATTTAGACTTTTTCGATTCGGGTAAAATTCGAATTTTGGTATTTTACATGAGAGAGCATACTGAGTTGGTGTATATACTCCAAAATAAAGTAGAATAAGGCATTGTATATTTTTTCTAACAGACTATATTCAGAGCCATTTTCTTTTAACTTTGCAGCGCCTAGATATTATTTCAATTTGTTTTCGATTCGCGTAAAATTAGAATTTTGGTATTTTACATGAGAGAGCATGTTGAGTTGGTGTATATACTCAAAAACAGAGTAGAATAGGTCATTGTATATTTATTCTGACAGATGATATTCAGAGCAATTTTGCTGTTAACATTCGGATGCCTAGATACTATTTAGAGTTTTTTCGATTCACGTAAAATTAGAATTTCGGTATTTTAAATGAGAGAGCATACTGAGTTGGTGTATATACTCAAAAACAAAGTAGAATAGGGCATTGTATATTTTTTCTGAGAGATTAAATTCAGAGCAATTATGTTTTTAACATTGCGGTGCCTACATAATATTTATATTTTTTCGATTTGGGTTAAATTAGAATTTCTGTATTTTACATGAGAGAGCATACTGAGTTGGTGTATATACTCCACAACAGAGTAGAAGGAGGCATTGAGTATTTTTTCTAACAGACTATATTCAGAGCCATATTTGTTTTAACATTGGGGTGCCTAGATAATATTTATATATTTTTCGATTCGCTTAAATATAGAATTTCTGTATTTTACATGAGAGAGCATATGCAGTTTGTTTATGTACTTTAAAACAGAGTAGAAGAGGGCATTGTATATTTTCTCTGACAGATTATATTCAGAGCAATTTTGTTTTTATCATTCAAGTGCCTAGAGAATATTTAAATTTTTTTGGATTCATGGAATATTAGAATTTCGGTATTTTACATGAGAGAGCATACTGAGTTAGTGTATATACTCCAAAACAGAGTAGAATAAGGCACTGTATATTTTTTCAAACAGACTATAGTAAGAGCCACTTTCTTTTAACTTTGGGGCGCCTAGATTTTATTTAGATTTTTTTCGATTTGCATAAAATTAGAATTTCTGTATTTTACATGAGAGAGCATATTGATTGTGTGTCTATACTCCAAAACAGAGTAGAATAGTGCATTGTATTTTTTTTCTGACAGATTATATTCAGAGAAATATTGTTTTTCACATTGTGGTGCCTAGACAATATTTACATATTTTTCAATTTCCTTAAATAGACAATTTTTGTATTTTACAAGAGAGAGCATATGCAGTTGGTCTGTATACTCCAAAAATAAGTAGAATAGAACATTTTATTTCTTTTCTGACAGATTATATTCAGAGCAATTTTGTTTTTAACATTCGGGTGCCTAGATAATATTTAGATTTTTTCCATTCGGGTAAAATTAGAATTTTTTTATTTTACATGAGAGAGTAAATTGAGTTGGTGTATATACTCCAAAACAGAGTAAAATAAGGCATTGTATATTTTTTCTAACAGACTATATTCAGAGCCATTTTTTTTAACATTGCAGTGCCTATATATCATTTAGATTTTTTCGATTGGCTTAAAATTAGAATTTCATTATTTTACATGAGAGAGCATACTGAGTTGTTGTATATACGTCAAAAAAGAGTAGAGTAACGCATTCTATATTTTTTCTAACAGACTATATTCAGAGACATTTTCTTTTACTTTTGGGGCGCCTAGATATTGGTTAGATTTTTTTTGATTCGCGTAAAATTAGAATTTTGGTATTTTCCAAGACATAGCATATTGAGTTGGTTTATGTACTACAATACAGAGAAGAAAAGAGCATTGTACATTTTTTCTGACAGATTGTATTCAGAGCAATTTTGTTGTTAACTTTGGGGTGCCTAGATAATATTTAGATTTTTTTCGATTCACATAAATGTGGAATTTCTGTATTTTACACTAGAGAGCATGCGGAGTTGGTGTATATACTCCAAAACAGAGTAGAATAGAACATTGTGTATTTTTTCTGACAGATTATATTCAGAGCAAATTTGCTTTTAGCATTGGGGTGCAAAGATAATATTTAGATTTATTTCGATTTGGGTAAAAATAGAATATCTGTATTTTACATGAGAGAGCATAGAGTTGGTGTATATACACCCAAACAGTGTAAAAAAGGGCATTGTATATTTTTTCTGACAGATTATATTCAGAGCAATTTGCTTTTATCATTGGTGTGCCTAGGAAATATGTAGATATTTTTAATTCAGGTAAAATTAGAATTTCTGTATTTTACATGAGAGAGTATACAGAGTTGGTGTATATACTCCAAAACAGAGTAGAATAAGGCATTTTATATTTTCTCTAACAGACTATATTAAGAGCCATTTTCTTTTAACTTTGGGGCGACTATATATTATTTAGATTTTTTTTGATTCGCGTAAAATTAGACTTTTTTTATTTTACATGAGAGAGCTTATTGAGTTGATGTATATATTCCAAAACAAGGTAGAAAAAGGCATTGTATATTTTTTCTGACAGATTATATTCTGAGCAATTTTGCTTTAAACATTGGGGTGCTTAGATAATGTTTAGATTTCTTTCGATTCACGTAAAATTAGAATTTCGGTATTTTACATGGGAGAGCATACTGAGTTGGTGTATACACTACAAAACTGAGTAGAATAAGGTATTGTATATTTTTTTTAGCAGACTATTTTCAGAGCCATTTTCATTTAACTTTAAGCCGCCTAGATATTTTTTAGGTTTTTTTCGGTTCGTGTAAAATTAGAATTTTGGTATGTTACATAAGAGAGCATATTGAGTTGGTGTATATACTACAAAACAAAGTAGAAAAGGGCATTGTACATTGTTTCTGACAGATTATATTTACAGCAATTTTGCTTTTAACATTGGGGTGCCTAGATAATATTTATATTTTTTTCGATTCACTTATATATAGAATTTTTGTATTTTACATTAGAGAGCATATAGAGTTGGTGTATATACTTCAAAACAGAGTAGAATAGGGCATTCTATATTTTTTCTGACAGATTATATTCAGAGCAATTTTCCTTTAAACATTGGGGTGCTTAGATAATGGTAAGATTTTTTTCGATATACATAAAATTAGAATTTCGGTATTTTACATGAGAGAGCATACTGAGTTGGTGTATATACTACAAAACTGAGTAGAATAAGGTATTGTATATTTTTTTTAGCAGACTATTTTCAGAGCCATTTTCATTTAACTTTGGGGCGCCTAGATATTTTTTAGGTTTTTTTCAGTTCGCGTAATATTAGAATTTAGGTATTTTACATGTGAGAGCATATTGAGTTGGTGTATAGACTACAAAACAGAGTAGAAAAGGGCATTGTATATTTTTTCTGACAGATTATATTCACAGCAATTTTGCTTTTAACATTGGGGTGCCTTGATAATATTTATATTTTTTTCGATTGACTTAAATATAGAATTTTTATATTTTACATCAGAGAGTATATGGAGTTGCTGTATATAATTCAAAACAGAGTAGAATAGGGCATTGTATATTTTTAGTGAAAGATTATATTAAGAGCAATTTTGTTTTTAACATTGGTGTGCCTAGATGAAATTTAGATTTTTTTCGAATCACGTAAAATTAGAATGTCGGTATTATGCATGAGAGAGCATATGGGGTTGGTTTATATACTCTAAAACAGAGTAGAATAGGGCGTTTTATAGTTTTTCTGTCAAATTATATTCAGAGTAATTTTTATTTTAACATTGGGGTGCCTAGATAATATTTAGATTTTTTTCTATTTGTGTAAAATTAGAATTTCGGTATTTTACCTGAGAGAATATACTGAGTTGGTGTATATACTCCAAAACAGACTAGAATAAGGTATTGTATATTTTTTCTAACAGACTATATTCAGAGCCATTTTCTATTAACTTTTAGGCGCCTAGATATTATTTAGATTTTTTTCGATTTGCGTAAAATTAGAATTTCGAAATTTTAAATGAGAGAGCATAATGAGGTGGGATATATACTCCAAAGAGGGTAGAAAATTGCATTGTATATTTTTTCTGACAGATTATATTCAGAGAAATTATGCTTTTAACATTGGGGTGCCTAGATAATATTTAGATTTTCTTCAATTGGCTTAAATACATAATTTCTGTATTTTACATGAGAGAACATACTGAGTTGGTGTATATACTACAAAACAGAGGAGTATAGGGCATTGTATATTTTTTCCGACAGTTTATATTCAAAGCAATGTTCTTTTTAACATTGGGGTGCCTAGATAATATTTAGATTTTTTTGATTCGGGTCAAATTAGAATTTTGGTATTTTACATGAGAGAGCATACTGAGTTGGTGGTTATACTCCAAAACAGAGTAGAATAAGGCATTGTATATTTTTAATAACAGACTACATTCAGAGCCATTTTCTCTTAACTTTGGGTAACCTAGATATTATTACGATTTTTGACCGATTCGCGTATTATTAGAATTTTGTTATTTTACATGAGAAAGCATATTGAGTTGGTCTATATACTCCAAAACAGAGTAGAAAAGGGCATTGTATATTTTTTATGAGAGATTATATTCAGAGCAATTTTGCTTTTAACATTGGGGTGCCTAGATTATATTTAGATTTTTTTCGATACACGTAAAATTAGAATTTTGGTATTTTACATGAGAGAGCATACTGACTTGCTGTATATACTCCAAAGCAGGGTAGAATAGGGCATTGTATATATTTTCTGACAGATTATATACAGAGCAATTTTGCTTGTAGCACTGAGGTGGCTAGATTATATTTAGATTTTTTCGATTTGGGTAAAATTAGAATTTCTGTATTTTACATGAGAGAGCAAATTGAGTTGGTGTATATACTCCAAAACAGAGTAGAAAAGAGCATTGTATATTTTTTCTGACTGATTATATTAAGAGCAATTTTGCTTTTAACATTGGGGTGACTAGATAATATTTATATATTTTTCGATTCGCTTAAATATAGAAAATCTGTATTTTACATAAGAGAGCGTATGGAGTTGGTGTATATTCTCCAAAACATAGTAGAAAAGGGCATTGTATATTTTTTCTGACAGATTATATTCAGAGCAATTTTGCCTTTAACATTGGGGTGCCTAGATAATATTTAGATTTTTTTCGATTTGCTTAAATAAAAAATTTCTGTATTTTACAAAAGAGAGCATATGGAGTTGGTGTATATACTCCGAAACAGAGTAGAATACGGCATTGTATATTTCTTCTGACAGATTATATTCAGAGCAATTTTGTTTTTAACATTGGGGTGTCTAGATAATATTTAGATTTTTTTGATTCACGTAAAATTTGAATTTCCGTATTTTACATGAGAGAGCACACTGAGTTGGTGTATATACTCCAAAACAGAGTAGAATAACGGATTGTATATTTTCTCTAACAGTCTATATTCAGAGCCATTTTATTTTAACTTTGCAACGCCTAGATATTATTTAGATTATTTTCAATTCGTGTAATATTAGAATTTCGGTATTTTACATGAGAGAGAATATTGACTTGGTGTATATACTAAAAAACAAAGTAGAAAAAAGCATTGTATATTGCTTCTGACAGATTATATTCATAGCAATTTTCCTTTTAACATTGGGGTGCCTAGATAATATTTAGATTTTTTCGGTTCGCTTAAATATAGAATTTCTTTATTTTACATGAGAGAGCATATGGAGTTGGTGTATATACTCTAAAACACAGTAGAATAAGGCATTGTATATATTTTCTTACAGACTATATTCTGAGCCATTTTCTTTTAACTTTGGGGCGCCTAGATATTATTTAGATTTTTTTCGATTCGCGTAATAATATAATTTCGGTATTTTACATGAGAGAGAATATTGAGTTGGTGTATATACTCCAAAACAGAGTAGAATAGGGCATTGTATATTTTTTCTGACAAATTATATTCTGAGCAATTTTTCTTTTAACATTGGAATGCCTAGATAATATTTAGATTTTTTTCGATTCGCTTAAATATAAAATTTCTGTATTTTATATGAGAGAGCGTATGGAGTTCGTCTATATACTTCAAAACAGAGTAGAATAGGGCATTGTATATTTTATCTGACACACTATATTCAGAGAAATATTGTTTTTTCCAGTGGGTACCTCGATGTTATTTAGATATTTTTCGATTCACGTAAAATTAAAATTTCTGTATTTTACATGAGAGAGCATATAAATTTGGTGTATATACTCCAAAACAAAGTAGAAAAAACATTGTATATTATTTCTGACAGACTATATTCAGAGCAATTTTGCTTTTAACATTGGGTTGCCTAGATAATATTTAGATTTTTTTCGATTCACGTAAAATTAGAATTTCAGTATTTTACATGAGAGAGCATACGGAGTTGGTGTATATACTCCAAAACAGAGTAGAATAGAGTATTGTATATTTTTTCTGACAGATTATATTCAGAGCAATTTTGCTTTAAACATTCGGATGCCTCGATAACATTTAGATTTTTTTGATTCGGTTAAAATTTTAATTTCTGTATTTTAAATGAGACAGCATACTGAGTTGTTGTATATACTCCAAAACCGAGTGGAATAGCGCATTGTATATTTTGTCTAACACACTATATTAAGAGCCATTTTCTTTTAACTTTGGGGCACCTAGATTTTATTTAAATTTTTCTCGATTGGCGTAAAATTTAAATTTCGGTATTTTACATTAGAGAGCATATTGGGTTGGTGTATATACCCCAAAGCAGAGTACAATAGGGCATTGTATATTTCTT
Organism: Callithrix jacchus; assembly: GCF_049354715.1. Classification (NCBI taxonomy): domain Eukaryota; kingdom Metazoa; phylum Chordata; class Mammalia; order Primates; family Cebidae; genus Callithrix; species Callithrix jacchus. The sequence continues at coordinate 53,442,583 of NC_133522.1, forward strand.
CTGTCAGATTATATTCAGAGCAATATTGTTTTTAACATTAGGGTGCCTAGATTATATTTAGATTTTTTTCGATTCACGTAAATTTAGAATTTTTTTATTTTACATGAGAGAGCATACTGAGTTGGTGTATATACTAAACAACAGAGTAGAATAGGGCATTATATATTTTTTCTGACCGATTATATTCAGAGCAATTTTGCTTTAAACATTCGGGTGACTAGATAATATTTAGATTTTTTCGATTTGAGTAAAATTATAATTTCTGTATTTTACATGACAGAGCATAATGAGTTGGTGTATATACACCAAAACAGAGTAGAATAAAGCATTGTATATTTTTTCTGACAGATTATATTCAGAGCAATTTTGCCTTTAACATTGGGGTGCCTAGATAATCTTTAGAATTTTTTCGATTCACATAAAATTAGAATTTCGGTATTTTACATCAGAGAGCATATGGAGTTGATGTATATACTGCAAAATAATGTCGAAAAGGTCATTGTATATTTTCTCTGACAGATTATATTCAGAGAAATTTTTCTTTTATCATTGGGGTGCCTAGATAATATTTAGATTTTTTTCGGCTCGCTTAAATATAATATTTCTGTATTTTACATGAGAGAGAATATAAAGTTGGTGTACATACTCCAAAACAGAGTTTAATAAGGCATTGTATATTTTTTCTGACAGATTATATTCACAGACATTTTGTTTTAAAAATTGGGTTGCCTAAATTATATTTAGATTATTTTCGATTCACGTAAAATTAGAATTACAGTATTTTACATGAGATAGCATACTGGGTTTGTGTATATACTCCAAAACAGAGTAATAAAAGGCATTGTATATTTTTTCTAACACACTATATTCAGAGCCATTTTCTGTTAACTTTGGGCCGCCTAGATATTATTTAGATTTTTTTGATTCGCGTAAATTTAAAATTTCAGTATCCTACATGAGAGAGCATATTGAGTTGGTGTATATACTTCAAAACAAAGTAGAAAATGACATTTTATATTTTTTCTGACAGATCATATTCAGAGCAATTTTGCTTTTAACATTCGGGTGCCTTGATAATATTTAGATTTTATCGATTCAGGTAAAATTATTATTTCTGTATTTTACATGAGAGAGCATACTGAGTTGGTGTATATACTCCAAATCAGAGTAGAAAAGGGAATTGTATATTTTTTCTGACAAATTACATTCAGAGCAATTTTGCTTTTAACATTCGGGTGCCTAGATAATATTTACATTTTTTCAATTCGGGTAAAATTATAACTTCTGTATTTATACACGAGAGAGCATACTGAGTTGGTGTATATACTCAAAAACAAAGTAGAATAAAGCATTGTATATTTTTTCTGCCACATTATATTCAGAGCAATTTTGCTTTTAACATTTGGGTGCCAAGATAATATTTAGATTTTTTTTCGATTCATGTAAAATTAGAATTTCAATATTTTACATGAGAGAGCATACTGAGTTGGTGTATATAATCTAAAACAGAGTAGAATAGTGCATTGTATATTTTTTCTGACATATTATATTCAGAGAAATTTTGCTTTCAACATTGGGTGCCTAGATAATATTTAGATTATTTTGATTCACGGAAAATTTGAATTTCTGTATTTTACATGAGAGAGCATATGGATTTGGTGTATATACTCCAAAACAGAGTAGAAAATGGCATTGTATATTTGTTCTGAAAGATTATATTCAGAGCAGTTTTGCTTTTAACATTGGGGTGACTAGATAATATTTAGATTTTTTTCGATTCGCTTAAATATTGAATTTCTGTAATTTGCATGAGAGTGCATATGGAGTTGGTGTATATAATCCAAAAAAGAGTGGAATAGGGCATTGTATATTTTTTCTGACAGATTATATTCAGAGCAATTTTGTTCTTAACATTGGGGTGCCTACATAATATTTAGATTTTTTCGATTCGGGTAAAATTTGAATTTCAGTATTTTACATTAGAGAGCATTTTTAGTTGGTTTATATACTCCACATCAGAGTAGAATAAGGCATTGTATATTTTCTCTAACAGACTATATTCACAGCCATTTTCTTTTAACTTTGGGCCGCCTAGATATTATTAAGATATTTTTTGAATCGCGTAAAATTAGAATTACGGTATTTTTCATGAGAGAGCATGAGTTGGTGTACATACTCCAAAACAAAGTAGAATAGGGCATTGTATATCTTTTCTGACAGATTATATTCAGAGCAATGTTGCTTTTAACATTGGGTTGCCTAGATAATATTTAGATTTTTTTCGATTCACGTATAATTAGACTTTCTCTATTTTACATGAGTGAGCAAACTGAGTTGGTGTTTATTCTCCAAAACAGAGTAGAATAAAGCATTGTATATTTTTGCTGACAGATAATATTTAGAACAATTTTGCTTTAACACTGGGGTGCCTAGATACTATTTAGATTTTTTCGATTCGGGTAAAATTAGAATTTTTGTATTTTATATGAGAGAGCATACTGAGATCGTGTATATATTCCAAAACAGTGTCGAACAGAACATTGTATATTTTTTCTGACAGACTATATTCAGATCTATTTTGCTTTTAACATTGTGGTGCCTTGATAATATTTAGATTTTTTTCGATTCGCTTTAATATAGAATTTCTGTATTTTACATGAGAGAACATACTGAGTTGGTGTATATACTTCAGAACAAAGTAGAATAGGACATTGTGTATTTTTTCTGACAGTTTATATTCAGAGCAAATTTTTTAACATTGGGGTACCTAGATAATATTTAGATTTTTTTCGATTCACGTAAAATTAGAATTTCTGCATTTTACATGAGTGAGCAAACTGAGTCGGTGTATATACTCCAAAACCGAGTAGAAAATGGCATTGTATATTTGTTCTGAAAGATTATATTCACAGCAGTTTTGCTTCTAACATTCGGGTGCCTAGAAAATATTTAGATTTTTTTCGATTTGCTTAAATATAGAATTTCGGTAATTTACATGAGAGAGCATATGGAGTTGGTGTATCCATTCCAAAACAGAGTAGAAAAGGGCATTGTATATTTTTTCTCACAGATTAGATTCAGAACAATTTTGTTTTTAATATTGTGGTGCCTAGGTAATATTTAGATATTTTTCAATAAGGTATAATTAGAATTTCGGTGTTTTACATGAGAGAGCATTTGTAGTTGGTGTATATACTCCAAAACAAAGTAGAATAAGGCATTGTATATTTTTTCCAACAGAGTATATTTAGAGCCATTGTCTTTTAACTTTGGGGCGCATAGATATTATTTAGATAATTTTTGATTCGCGTAAAATTAGAATTTTGGTATCTTACATGAGAGAGCATATTGAGTTGGTGTATATAATCCAAACAGAATAGAAAAGGGCATTGTATATTTTTTCTAACAGATTATATTCAGAAAAATATTGTTTTTAACATTGGGGTGCCTAGATAATATTTAGATTTTTTTCGATTCACATGAAATTAAATTTCGGTATTTTATATAAGAGAGAACACTGATTTGGTGTATACACTCCAAAACAGAGTAGAATAAGGCATTGTATATTTTTTCTAACAGACTATATTCAGAGCCATTTCTTTTAACTTTGGGGTGCATAGATATTATTTAGATTTTATTCGATTTGCATAAAATTAGAATTTCAATATTTTACGTGAGAGAGCATATGGAGTTGGTGTATATACTTCATAACTGAGTAGAATAGGGCATTTCATATTTTCTCTGACATATAATATTCAGAGAAATTTTGTTTTTAACATTGGGGTGCCTAGATAATATTTAGATTTTTTCGATTCTGGTCAAATTAGAATTTCCGTATTTTACATGAGAGATCATATTGTGTTGGTGTATATACTCCAACACAAAGTAGAATAAGGCTTTGTATATTTTTTAAAAAAGACTATATTCAGAGTTATTTTCTTTTAAATTTGGGACGCCTAGATATTATTAAGATTTTTTACCGATTCGCGTAGAATTTGAATTTCGGTATTTTACATGAGAGAGCATATAGAGTTGTTGTATATACTACAAAAGAGTGTAGAAAAAGGCATTGTATATATTTTCTGACAAATTATATTCAGAGCAATTTGTCTTTTAACATTGGGGTGCCTAGATGATATATAGAGTTTTTTCGATTCACGTATAATTAGAATTTCGGTATTTTACATGAGAGAGCAAACTGAGTTGGTGTATATATTCCAAAACAGAGTAGAATGAGGCATTGTATATTTTTTCTGACAGATTATATTCAGAGCAATTTTTCTATTAACATTGGGGTCCCTAGATTATATTTAGATTATTTTTGATTCGCATAACTATAGAATTTCTGTATTTTACATAAGAGAGCATATGAAGTTGGTGTCTATACTACAAAATAGAGTAGAATAGGGCATTGTATATTTTTCTGACAGATTATATTCAGAGCAATTTTGTTTTAACATTGGTGTGCCTATATAATATTTAGATTTTATTGATTCTCATAAAATTAGAATTTCGGTATTTTACACGAGAGAGCATACTGCATTGTTGTATAAACTCCAAAAGAGAGTAGAATAGGGCATTGTATATTTTCTCTAACAGACTATATTCAGAGCCATTTTCTTTTAGCTTTTGGGCGCCTAGATATTATTTAGATTTTTTTCGATTCACGTAAAATTATAATTTAAGTATTTTACATGAGAGAGCATATTGAGTTGTATATACTCCAAAACAGAGTAGAAAATGCCATTGTATATATTTTCTGACAGATTATATTCAGAGGAATTTCGCTTCTAACATTCGGGTGCCTAGATAATATTTAGATTTTCGTTGATTCACGTAAAATTAGAATTTCGGTATTTTACATAAGAGAGCATATTGAGTTGGTGTACATACTCCAAAACAGAATAGAATAAGGCATTGTATATTTTATCTGACAGATTATATTCAGTGCAATTTTGTTTTTCACATTGGGGTGCCTAGATAATATCTAGATTTTTTTCGATTCGTTTAAATATAGAATGTCTGTATTTTACAAAAGAGAGCATATGGAGTTGGTGTATATACTGCAAAAGAGAGTAGAATAGGACATTGTATATTTTGTCTGACAGATTATATTTAGAGCAATTTTGTTTTTAAAATTGGGGTGCCTAGATATTATTTAGATATTCGTTGATTCACGTAAAATTAAAATTTCGGTATTTTACTTGAGAGTGCATATTGAGTTGGTGTATATACGCCAAAACAGATTAGAAAAAAGCATTGTATATTTTTTCTGAGAGATTATATTTAAAGCAATTTTTCTTTCAACGTTGTGGTGCCTTGATTGTATTTAGATTTTTTCCATTCACTTAAATATAGAATTTTGGTATTTTACATGAGAGAGCATATGGGTTGGTGTATATACTCCTAAACAGAGTAGAATAGGGTATTGTATATTTTTTCTGACAGATTATATTCAGAGAAATTTTGTTTTTAACATTGGGGTTCCTAGATTATATTTAGATTTTTTCAATTCAGATAAAATTAGAATTTCTGTGTTTTACATGAGAGAGCAAGCTGAGTTGGTGCATATACTCCAAAAAGTTTAGAAGAAAGCATTGTTTATTTTTTCTAACAGACTATATTCAGAGCCATTTTCTTTTAACTTTGAAGCGCCTAGATATTATTTAGAATTTTCGATTCACGTAAAATTAGAATTACGCTATTTTACATGAGAGAGCATATTGAGTTGGTGTATATACTCAAAAACAAAGTAGAAGAGGGCATTGTATATTTTTTCTGACAGATTATATTCAGAGGAATTTTGCTTTTAACATTGTGGTGCCTGGAAAATATTTAGATTTTATTTTGATTCACGTAATATTAGTGTTTCGGTGTTTTACATGAGAGAGCATACTGAGTTCGTGTATATATTCCAAAACAGAGTAGAAGACGGCATTGTATATTTTCTCTGACAGATTATATTCAGAAGAATTTTGCTTTTAATATTGTGGTGCCTGGAAAATATTTAGATTTTTATCGATTCACGTAAAATTAGAATTTCGGTATTTTACATGAGAGTGCATATTGAGTTGGTGTATATACGCCAAAAGAGAGCAGAAAAGGGCATTGTATATTTTGTCTGAAAGATTATATTCACAGTAATTTTGCTTTTAACATAGTGGTGCCTAGATTATATTTATTTCAATTCGCTTAAATATAGAAATTTGGTATTTTACATGAGAGAGCATTTGGAGATGGATTATACACTCCAAAAACAGAGGAGAAAAGGGCATTGTATATTTTTTCTGACCACATTATATTCAGAGCAATTTTGCTTGTAATATTACGATGCCTAGATAATATTTAAATATATTTGAAATGGGTAAAATTAGAATTTCTGTATTTTACATGAGAGAGCATACTGAGTTGGTGTATATACTCTAAAACAGAGTAGAATAAGGCATTGTATATTTTTTCTAACAGACTATATTCAGAGGCATTTTCATTTAACTTTGGGACGCCTAGATATTATTTAGATTATTTTCAATTCGCGTAAAATTAGAATTTCTGTATTTTACTTGAGAGAGCATATGGGATGGTGTATATACTCCAAAACAGTGTAGAATAGGGCATTGTATATTTTCTATGACAGATTATGTTGAGTAATTTTGTTTCTAACATTTGGTTACCTAGGTAATATTTAGATTTTTTCGATTCACATAAAATTAGAATTTCTGTATCTTACATGAGAGAGCATACTGAGTTGGTGTATATACTCCAAAACAGAATAGAATAAGCCATTGTATATTTTTTCTGACAGATTATATTCAGAGCAATTTTGCTTTTAACATTGGGGTGCCTAGATAATATTTAGATTATTTCGATCTGGTTAAATATAGAATTTCTGTATTTTACATAAGAGAGCATATGGAGTTAAAGTATGTACTCCAAAACAGAGTAGAAGAAAGCATTGTATATTTTTTCTGACAGATTATATTCAGTGCAATATTGTTTTTAACATTGGGGTGTCACGATAACATTTAGATATTTTCGTTTCGGGTAAAATTAGAATATCGGTATTTTACATGAGAGAGCATATGGAGTTGGTGTATATACTCCAAAACACAGTAGAAAAAGGCATTGTATATTTTTTCTGACAGATTATATTCAGAGCAATTTTGCTTTTAACATTCGGGTGCCTACATAATATTTAGATTTTTATCGATTCATGTAAGGTAGAATTTCGGTATTTTACATGAGAGACCATACTGAGTTGGTGTATACACTACCAAACAAAGTAGAATAAGGCATTGTATATTTTTTCTAACAGAGTATATTCAGAGCCATTTTTCTTTTAACTTGGGGCGTCTAGATGTTATTTACATATTTTTCGATTCACGTAAATTTAGAATTTCGTTATTTTATATGAGGGAGCATACTGAGTTGGTGTATATACTGTAAAACACAGTAGAATAAGGCATTGTATATTTTTTCTGACAGATTATATTCAGAGCAATTTTGCTTTTAACATTCGGGTGCCTAGATAATATTTAGATTTTTTTGATTCGGGTAAAATTAGAATTTCTGTATTTTACATGAGAGAGCATATGGAGTTGATGTATATACTCCAAAAAAGAATAGAATAGGGCATTGTATATTTTTTATGACAGATTATATTCAGAGCAATTTTGTTTTTAACATTGGGGTGCCTAGATAATATTTAGATTTTTTTGATTTGCTTAAATATAGAATTTCTGTATTTTACATGAGAGAGCATATGGAGTTGGTGTATACGCTCCAAAAAAAGTAGAATAGGGCATTGTATATTTTTTCTGACAGATGATATTCAGAGCAATTTTGATTTTAACATTGCTGTGCCTAGATAATATTTAGATTATTTCAATTCGGGTGAAATTAGAATTTCTGTATTTTACATTAGAGAGCATACTGCGTTGGTGTATATACTCCAAAACAAAGTAGAATAAGTCATTGCATATTTTTTCTAACAGACTATATTCAGACCCATTTTATTTTAACTTGGGGCCTCTAGATGTTATTTACATTTTTTTCGATTCACGTAAATTTAGAATTTGTGTATTTTACATGAGGGAGCATACTGAGTTGGTGTATATACTGTAAAACACAGTAGAATAAGGTATTGTATATTTTTTTTAACAGACTATATTTAGAGCCATTTTCTTTTAACTTTGGGGCACGTAGATATTATTTAGATTTTTTTCGATTCGCGTAAACTTAGAATTTCGGTATTTTACATGAGAGAGCATATTGAGTTGGTGTATATACACCATAACAGAGTAGAAAAGGCCATTGGATATTTTTTCTGACAGATTATATTCGGAGCAATCTTGCTTTTTACATTGGATTGCCTAGATAATATTTAGATTGTCTCTATTCGCTTAAATATAGCATTTCTCTATTTTACATGAGAGAGCATATGGAGTTGGTGTATATACTCCAAAACAGAGTAGAATAGAACATTGTATGTTTTCTCTGACAGACTATATTCAGAGCAATTTTGCTCTTAACTTTCGGGTGCCTAGATAATATTTAGATTGTTTTAGATCCACGTGAATTTAGAATTTCTCTATTTTACATGAGAGAGCATATTGAGGTGGTGTATATACTACAAAAGAGAATAGAAAAGAACATTTTATATTTTTTCTGTCAGATTATATTCAGAGCAATATTGCTTTTAACATTGGGTTGCATAGCAAATATTTAGATTTTATCGATTCGGGTAATATTAGAATTTCTGTATTTTAAATGAGAGACCATATGGAGTTGGTGTATATACTCCAAAAAAGAGTAGAATAGAGCATTGTATATTTTTTCTGACAGATTATATTCAGAGCAATTTTATTTTTAACATTGGGGTGCCTAGATAATATTTATATTATTTTTGATTCGCTTAAATATAGAATTTCTGTATTTTACATGAGAGATCATATGGAGTTGATGTATATACTCCAAAAAAGAGTAGAATAGGGCATTCTATATTTTTTCTGACAGATTATATACAGAGAAATTTTATTTTTAACATTGGGTTACCTACATAATATTTATATCTTTTCGATTCGGGTAAAATTAGAATTACTGTATTTTACATTAGAGAGCATACTGAGTTGGTGTATATACTCGAAAACAGAGTAGAATACGGCATTGTATATTTTGTCTAACAGACTATATTCAGAGCCATTTTTTTTAACTTTGGGGCGCGTAGATATTATTTAGACATTATTCGATTCGCGTAATATATGAATTTCGGTATTTTACCTGAGAGAGCATATTGAGTTGGTGTATATACTCCAAAACAGAGTAGAAAAGGACATTGTATATTTTTATGACAATATATGCAGAGCAGTTTTGCATTTAACATTGTGTTGCCTAGATAATATTTAAAATTTTTTCGATTCGCTTATATATATAATTTCTGTATTTACATGAGAGAGCAGATGGAGTTGCTGTATATACTGCAAAACAGAGTAGAATAGGGCATTGTATATTTTTTCTGAGAGATTATATTCAGAGCAATTTTGTTTTTAACACTGGGTTGCCGGGATAATATTTAGATTTTTTTCGATTCACGTAAATTTATAATTTTGGTATTTTACATGAGAGAGCATATTGAGTTTGTGTATATACTCCAAAACAGAGTAGAAAAGGGCATTGTATATTATTTGTGACAGATTATATTCAGAGCAATTTTGCTTTTAATCTTCAGGTATGTAGATAATATTTAAATTTTTTTCAATTGGGGTAAAATTAGAATTTCGGTATTTTACATGAGAGAGCATACTGAGTTGGTGTATTTACACCAAAACGGAGTAGAATAGGGCATTGTATATTTCTTCTGACAGATTATATTCAGAGCAATTTTGCTTTTAACATTGAAGTGCCTAGATAATATTTAGAGTTTTCTCTATTCGCTTAAATATAGAATTTCTGTATTTTACATGAGAGAGCATATGGAGTTCGTGTATATACTCTAAAACAAAGTAGAATAAGTCATTGTATATTTTTTCTAACAGAGTATATTCAGAGCCATTTTCTTATAACTTGGGGCGTCTAGATGTTATTTACATATTTTTCGATTCACGTAAATTTAGAATTTCGGTATTTTATATGAGGGAGCATACTGAGTTGGTGTATATACTGTAAAACACAGTAGAATAAAGAATTGTATATTTTTTTAACAGACTATATTCAGAGCCATTTACTTTTAACTTTGGGGCGCGTAGATATTATTTAGGGTTTTTTCGATTCGCGTAAACTGAGAATTTCGGTATTTTACATGAGAGAGCATATTGAGTTGGTGTATATACACCATAACAGAGTAGAAAAGGCCATTGGATATTTTTTCTGACAGATTATATTCAAAGCAATTTTGCTTTTAACATTGGATTGCCTAGATAATATTTAGATTTTCTCTATTCGCTTAAATATAGAATTTCTGTATTTTACATGAGAGAGCATATGGAGTTGGTGTATATACCCCAAAACAGAGTAGAATAGGGCATTGTATATTTTTTCTGACAGATTATATTTAGAGCAATTTTGCTTTTAACTTTGGGGTGCCTAGATAATATTTAGATTTTTTTAGATCCACGTGAATTTAGAATTTCTCTATTTTACATGAGAGAGCATAGTGAGTTGGTTTATATACACCAAAATAGAGTAGAATAGGGCATTGTATATTTTTTCTGAGAGTTTATATTCAGCGCAATTTTGTTTTTAACACTGGGGTGCCTAGGTCATATTTAGATTTTTTCGATTTGGGTAAAATTAGAATTTCGGTATTTTACATGAGAGAGCATACTGAGTTGGTGTATATACTGCAAAACAGAGTAGAATAAATCATCGTACATTTTTTCTTACAGACTTTATTTTGAGCCATTTTCTATTAACTTTGGGGCACCTAGATCATATTTAGATATTTTCGATTCGGGTAAAATTAGAATTTCTGTATTTTACGTTAGAGAGCATACTGAGTTGATGTATATACTCCAAAACAGAGTAGAATAAGGCATTGTTTTTTTTATCTTACAGACTATATTCACAGCCATTTTCTTTGAACATTGGGGCACCTAGATATTCTTTAGGTTTTTTTCCATTCCCTTAAAGGTAGAATTTCGGTATTTTACATGAGAGAGCATATTGAGTTGGTGTATATACTCGAAAACAGATTAGAATAGGGCATTGTATACTTTTTCTGACAGATTATATGCCGAGAAATTTTGCTTTTAACCATGGGGTGCCTAGATAATATTTAGATGTTTTTCGATTCGCTTAAATATAGAATTTCTATATTTTACATGAGAGAGCATTTTGAGTTGGTGTATATACTCCAAAGCAGAGTAGAATTGGGAATTGTATATATTATCTGACAGACTATATTTAGAGCAATTTTGCTATTTACATTTGGGTGCCTAGATAATATTTAGATCTCTTTCGATTCCCTTAAATATAGAATTTCTGTATTTTACATTAGAGAGCATATAGAGTTGGTGTATATACTCCAAAACTGAGTAGAATAGGTCATTGTATATTTTTTCTGACAGATTATATTCAGAGCAGTTTTGTTTTAAACATTGTGGTGCTTTGATAATATTTAGATATTTTCGATTCGGGTAAAATTACAATGTTTGTATTTTACATGAAAGAGCATATTGAGTTGGTGTATATACTACAAAACAGAGTAGAAAAGGGCATTGTATATTTTCTCTGACAGATTATACCCAGAACAATATTGTTTTAGACATTGGGGTGCCTAGATAATATTTAGATTTTCTGTATTCGCTTAAATATAGAATTTTTTATTTTACATGACAGAGCATATGGAGTTGGTGTATATACTCCAAAACAGAGTAGAATAGGGCATTGTATATTTTTTCTGACAGATTATATTTAGAGCAATTTTGCTGTTAACTTTGGGGTGCCTAGATAATGTTTAGATTTTTTTAGATCCACGTAAATTTAGAATTTCTCTATTTTACATGAGAGAGCATACTTAGTTGGTTTATATACACCAAAAAAGAGTAGAATAGGGTATTGTATATTTTTTTCTGACAGATTATATTCAGAGAAATTTTGTTTTTAACATTGGGGTGCCTAGATCATATTTAGATTTTTTCGATTCGGGTAAAATTAGAATTTCGGTATTTTACATGAGAGAGCATACTGAGTTAATGTATATACTCCAAAACAAAGTAGAATAAGGCATTGTATATTTTTTTTACAGACTATATTCAGAGCCATTTTCTATTAACTTTGGGGTGCCTAGATATTCTTTAGGTTTTTTTCCATTCACGTAAAATAAGAATATCAGTATTTTACATGAGAGAGCATATGGAGCTAGTGTATATATTCCAAAAAGAGAGTAGAATATGGCATTATATATTATTTCTGACAGATTATATTCAGAGCAATTTGCTTTTAACCTTCGGGTGCCTAGATAATATTTAGATTTTTTTGATTCGCTTAAATAGAGAATTTCTGTATTTTACATGAGGGAGCATATTGAGTTGTTTTATATATTCCAAAACAAAGTAGAATAGGGCATTGTTTATTTTTTCTGACTGATTATATTCAGAGCCTTTTTGTTTTTAACGATGGGGTGCCTAGATAATATTTAGATTGTTTCTATTCGTGTAAAATTAAAATTTCTGTATTTTACATGAGAGAGCATATGGAGTTGGTGTATATACTCCAAAAAAGAGTTGAATAGGGCATTGTATATTTTTTATAACAATTTATATTCAGAGCAGTTTTGTTCTTAACATTGGGGTGCCTAAAGAATATTTAGATTTTTTTGATTAGGGTAAAATTAGAATTTCTTCATTTTCCTTCAGAGCGCAAACTGAGTTGGTGTATATATTCCTAAACAGAGTAGAAAAGGGCATTGTATATTTTTTCTGACAGATTATATTCAGAGAAATTTTGTTTTTAACTTTGGGGTGCCTAGATAATATTTAGATTTTTTTCGATTCGCTTAAATATAGAATTTATTTATTTAAATGATAGAGCATATTAAGTTGGTGTATGTACTCCAAAACAGAGTAGAAAATGGCATTGTATATTTTTTATGACAGATTATGTTCAGAGCAATTTGGTTTTTAACATTGGGGTGCCTAGATAATGTTTAGATTTTTTTGATTTGGGGAAAATTAGAATTTCTGTATTTTAAATGAGAGAGCATACTGAGTTGTATATACTCCAAAGCAGAGTAGAATAAGGCATTGTATATTTTTTCTAACAGACTATATTCAGAGCCGTTTTCTTTTATATCTGGGGTGGCTACATATTAGTTAGATTTATATCGATTCACGTAAAATTAGAATTTCGGTATTTTACATGAGAGAGCATACTGAGTTTGTGTATATACTCCAAAACATAGTAGAATAAGGCATTGTATATTTTTTCTAACAGACTATTTTCAGAGCCATTTTCTTTTAACTTTGGGGTGTCTAGATATTATTTAGATTTTTTTCGATTCACTTAAATATAGAATTTCTGTATTTTACACGAGAGAGCATATGGAGTTGGTGTATATACTCCACAACAGAGTAGAATAGGGCATTGTATATTTTCTCTGACAGACTATATTCAGAGCAATTTTGTTTTTAACTTTGGTGTGCCTAGATAATATTTAGATTTTTTCAATTCGGGTAAAATTAGAATTTATTTTACATGAGAGAGCATACTGAGTTGGTGTATATACTCCAAAACAGAGTAGAATAAGGCATTGTATATTTTTTCCATCAGACTATATTCAGAGCCGTTTTCTTTTATATTTGGCGTGGCTACATATTAGTTAGATTTATATCGATTTGCATAAAATTAGAATTTCGGTATTTTACATGAGAGAGCATACTGAGTTGGTGTATATACTCCAAAACAGAGTAGAATAAGCTATTGTATATTTTTTCTAACAGACTATATTAAGAGCCATTTTGTTTTAACGTTGGGGTGCCTAGATATTATTTAGATTTTTTTCGATTCACGTAAAATTAGAATTTTAGTATTTTACCTGAGAGAGCATATGCAGTTTTTGTATATACTCCAAAACAGAGTAGAATAGGGCATTGTATATTTTTTCTAACTGATTATTTTCAGAGCAATTTTGTTTTTAACATAGGGGTTCCTAGATAATATTTAGATTTTTTCGATTTGAGTAATATTAGAATTTCTGTATTTTACATGAGAGAGCAAATGCAGTTGGTGTATATACTCCAAAAAAGAGTAGAATTGTGCATTGTATATTTTATCTGACAGATTATATTCAGAGCAGTTTTGTTTTTAGCATTGTGGTGCCTACAGAATATTTAGATTTTTTCGATTTGGGTAAAATTAGAATTTCTGTATTTTACATGAGGGCGCAAACTGAGTTGGTGTATATACTCCAAACCAGAGTAGAAAAGGGCATTTTATATTTTTTCTGCCAGATTATATTGAGAGAAATTTTGTTCTTAACATTGGGGTGCCTACATAATATTTAGATTTTTTCGATTCGGCTAAAATTAGAATTTCTCTATTTTACATGACAGAGCATATGGAATTGGTGTATATACCCCAAAAACGAGTAGAATAGTGCATTGTATATTTTTTCTGAGAGATTATATTCAGAGCAATTTTGTTTTCAACATTGGGGTGCCGTGATAATATTTAGATTTTTTTCGATTCACGTAAATATATAATTTAAGTATTTTACATGAGAGAGCATACTGAGTTGGTGTATATACTCCAAAACAGGGTAGAAAAAAGCATTGTATATTTTTTCTGACAGACTATATTCACAGCAATTTTTCTTTTAATCTCCGGGTACCTAGATAATATTTAGATTTTTTTCGATTCGGGTAAAATTAGAATTTCGGTATTTTACATGAGAGGGCACACTGAGTTGGTGTATTTACACCAAAACCGAGTAGAATATGGCATTGTATATTTTTTCTGACAGATTATATTCAGAGCAATTTTGCTTTTAACATTGGAGTGCCTAGATAATATTTAGAGTTTTCTCTATTCGCTTAAATATAGAATTCCTGTATTTTACATGAGAGAGCATATGGAGTTGGTGTATATACTCCAAAACAGAGTAGAATAGGGCATTGTATGTTTTTTGTGACAGATTATATTCAGAGCAATTTTGCTTTTTACTTTGGGGTGCATAGATAATATTTAGATTTTTTTAGATTCACGTAAATTTAGAATTTCTCTATTTTACATGGGAGAGCATAATGAGTTGGTTTATATAGACCAAAACAAATTAGAATAGGGGATTGAATATTTTTTGTGACAGATTATATTCAGAGCAATTTTGTTTCTAACATTGGTGTGCCTAGATAATATTTAGATTTTTTCGATTCGTGTAAAATTTGAATTTCGGTATTTTACATGAGAGAGCATACTGAGTTGGTGTATATACTCCAAAACAGATTAGAATGAGGCATTGTATATTTTTTCTAACAGGCTATATTCAGAGCCATTTTCTTTTAACTTGGGGCGTCTAGATGTTATTTACATTTTTTTCGATTCACGTAAATTTAGAATTTCGGTATTTTAAATGAGGGAGCATACTGAGTTAGTGTATATAGTGTAAAACACAGTAAAATAAGGTATTGCATATTTTTTTAACAGACTATATTCAGAGCCATTTTCTTTTAACTTTGGGGCGCGTAGATATTTAGATTTTTTTCAATTCATGTAAATTTCGAATATCTGTATTTTACGTGAGAGAGCATATTGAGGTGGTGTATATACTACAAAAGAGAGTAGAAAGGGCATTTTATATTTTTTCTGTCAGATTATATTCAGAGCAATATTGCTTTTAACATTGGGTTGCCTAGAAAATATTTAGATTTTTTCGATTCATGTAAATTTCGAATATCTGTATTTTACGTGAGAGAGCATATTGAGGTGGTGTATATACTACAAAAGAGAGTAGAAAGGGCATTTTATATTTTTTCTGTCAGATTATATTCAGAGCAATATTGCTTTTAACATTGGGTTGCCTAGAAAATATTTAGATTTTTTCGATTCGGGTAAAATTAGAATTTCGGTATTTTTTATGAGAGGGCATATTGAGTTGGTGTATATACTCCAAAAAAGAGTACAAAAGGGCATTGTATATTTTATCTGACAGATTACATTCAGAGCAATTTTGCTTTTTACATTGGGGTGCCTAGATAATATTTAGATTTTTTTGATTCGCTTAAATATAGAATTTCTGTATTTTATATGAGAGAGCATATTGAGTTGGTGTATATACTCCAGTACAGAGTAGAATAAAGCATTGTATATTTTTTCTGACAGTTTATATTTAGAGCAATTTTGTTTTTAACATTGGGGCCCCTAGATATCTTTTAGGTTTTTTTCCGTTCACGTAAAATTACAGTTTCAGTATTTTACATGAGAGAGCATATGGAGTTGTTGTATATACTCCAAAACAGAGTAGAATAGGGCATTATATATTATTTCTGACAGATTATGTTCAGAGCAATTTTGCTTTTAACCTACGGGTGACTAGATAATATTTAGATTTTTTCGATTCGCTTAAATATAGAATTTCTGTATTTTACATGAAAGAGCATATGGAGTTGTTGTATATACTCCGATACAGAATAGAATAAGGCATTGTATATTTTTTCTGAAAGATTATATTCAGAGAAATTTTGTTTTTAACATTGGGGTGCCTAGACAGTAGCTATATTTTTTCGAATTGGGTAGAATTAGAATTTTTGTATTTTACATGAGAGAGCATACGGAGTTGGTGTATATACTCCAGAACAAAGTAGAATAACAGACTATATTAGGAGCCATTTTCTGTAAACTTTGGGGCGCCTAGATATTATTTAAATTTTTTTCGATACGCGTATAATTATAATTTCTGTATTTTACATGAGAGAGCATTTTTATTTGGTGTATATACTAAAAAACAAAGTAGAAAATGCAATTGTGTATTTTTTCTGACAGATTATATTCAGATAAATTTTGCTATTTACATTGGGGTTCCTAGATAATATTTAGATATTTTTTGTTTTCCTTAAATATAGAATTTCTGTATTTATCATGAGAGAGCATATGGAGTTGGCGTATATACTCCAAAACAGATTAGAATAGAGCATTGTATATTTTTTCTGACAGATTATATTCAAAGAAATTTTGCTTTTAACATTGGTGTGCCTAGAAAATATCTAGATTTTTTTCGATTCGCTTACATGTATAATTTCTGTATTTTACATGAGAGAGCATATGGAGTTGGTGTATATACTCAAAAACAGAGTAGAATAGGGCATTGTATAGTTTTTCTGATGGATTATATTCAGAGCAATATTGTTTTTAACATTGGGGTGCCTAGATAATATTTAGATTTTTTTCGATTCACGTGAAATTAGAATTACAGTATTTTACATGAGAGAGCATACTGAGTTGGTGTATATATTCCAAAACAGAGTAGAAAAAAACATTGTATATTTTTCCTAACAGACTATATTCAGAGTCATTATCTTTTAACTTTTGGGCGCCTAGATATTATTTAGATTATTTTCGATTCACGTAAAATTAGAATTTCGGTATTTTACATGAGAGAGCATATTGAGTTGGTGTATATACTACAAAAAAGAGTAGAATAGGGCATTGTATATTTTTTCTGACAGATTATGTTCCGAGAAATTTTGCTTTTATCATTGTGGTGTCTACAAAGTATTTAGATTTTTTTCGATTCACGTAAAATTAGAATTTCGGTATTTTTCCTGAGGGATCATACTGAATTGGTGTATATACTCCAAAATAGGGTAGAATAGGGCATTGTATATATTTTCTGACAGATTATATTCAGAGCAATTTTGCTTTTAACACTGGGGTGCCTAGATATTATTTAGATTTTTTTCGATTCGGTCAAATATAGAATTATTGTATTTTACATGAGAGAGCATATGGAGTTGGTTTATAAACCCCTAAACAGTGTAGAATAGGGCATTGTATATTTTTTCTGACAGATTATATTCAGAGCAATTTTGATTATAACAATGGGGTGCCTAGCTATTATTTAGATACTTTTCCATTCGCGTAAAATTATAATTTCAGTATTTTACATGAGAGAGCATACTGAGTTGGTTTATATACTCCAAAACAGAGGAAAATAGGGCATTGCATATGTTTTCTGACAGATTATATTCAGAGAAATTTTGTTTTTAACATTGGGGTGCCTAGAAAATATTTAGATTATTTTTGATTCAGGTGAAATTAGAATTTCTGTATTTTACATGAGAGAGCATACTGAGTTGGTGTATATACTCCAAAACAGAGTAGAATAAGGCATTGTATATTTTCTCTAACAGACTATATTCAGAGCCATTGTCTTTTAAATTTGGGGCACCTAGATATTATTTAGACTTTTTTTGATTCATATAAAATTAGAATTTCCGTATTTTACCTGAGAAAGCCTATTGATTTGGTGTATATACTCGAAAACAGTGTAGAAAAGTGCATTGTTTATTTTTTCTGACAGATGATATTCAGAGCAATTTTGCTTTTAACATTCGGGTGCCTAGATAATATTTAGATTTTTTTCGATTCACCTAAATTTAGAATTTCGGTGTTCTACATGAGAGAGCATACTGAGTTGGTGTATATACTCCAAAACAGAGTACAATAAGTCATGGTATATTTTTTCTAACAGATTATATTTATAGCCATTTTCTTTAAACTTTGGGGCGCCTAGACATTATTTAGATGTTTTTCGATTCACGTAAAATTAGAATTCCGGTATTTTACATGAGATAGCATATTGAGGTGGTGTATATACTACAAAACAGAGTAGAAAAGGGCATTGTATATTTTTTCTGACAGATTATATTCAGAGCAATTTTGCTTTTAACATTGGGGTGCCTAGATATTATTTAGATTTTTTTCGATTCGGTTAAATATAGAATTTCTGTATGTTACATGAGAGAGCATATGGAGTTGGTGTATATACTCCAAAACATAGTAGAATAGGGCTTTGTATATTTTTTCTGACAGATTATAATCAGAGCAATTTTGTTTATAACATTGGGGTGCCTAGATAATATTGAGATATTTTTCGATTCGCGTAAAATTAGAATTTCAGTATTTTACATGAGAGAGCCTACTGACTTGGTGTATATACTCCAAAACAGAGTAGAATAAGGCATTGTATATTTTTCCTAACAGACTATATTCAGACCCATTTTCTTTTAACTTTGGGGCGCCTTGATATTATTCAGATTTTTTTTGATTCACGTAAAATTAGAATTTCGGTATGTTACATGAGAGAGCATATTGAGTTTGTGTACATAATCCAAAACAGAGTAGAATAGGGCATTGTATATATTTTCTGACTGATTATATTCAGAGCATATTTGTTTTTAACACTGGGGTGCCTAGATAATATTTAGATTTTTTCAATTCTGCTAAAATTAGAATTTCTGTATTTTACATGAGAGAGCATATGGAGTTGGTGTATATACTTTAAAACAGAGTAGAATAGGGCATTGTGTATTATTTTCTCACAGATTATATTCAGAGCAATGTTGTTTTTAACATTGGGGTGCCAAGATAATATTTGGAATTTTTTCGATTCACGTAAAATTAGAATTTCTGTATTTTACTTGAGAAAGCATACTGAGTTGGTGTATATACTCCAGAACAGAGTAGAAAAGGGCATTGTATATTTTTCATGACAGACTATATTCAGAGAAATTTTTCTTTTAACATTGGGGTGCATAGATAATATATAGGTTTTTTTCGATTCGCTTAAATATAGAATTTCTGTATTTTACATGAGAGAGCATATTGAGTTGGTGTATATACTCCAAAACAGAGTAGAATCGGGCATTGTATATTTTTTCTGACAGATTATATTGAGAGTAATTTTGTTTTTAACGTAGGGGTGCCTAGATGATATTTATATTCTTTCAATTCGGGTAAACTTAGAATTTCTCTATTTTACATGAGAGAGCATACTGAGTTAGTGTATATACTCCAAAATAGAGTAGAATAAGGCATTGTGTATTTGTTCTAACAGACTATATTCAGAGCCATTTTCTTTACCATTGGGGCACCTAGATATTATTTACCTTTTTTTTGATTCGTGTAAAATTAGAATTTCGGTATTTTACATGAGAGAGCATACTGAGTTCCTGTTTATACTCCAAAACAGAGTAGAATAGGGCATTGTATATTTTTTTCTAACAGATTATCTTAAGAGTCATTTTCTTTTAAGATTGGGGCAGCTAGATATTATTCAGATTATTTTCGATTCGCATAAAATTAGAATTTCAGTGTTTTACATGAGAGAGCATATTGAGTTGGTGTATATGTTACAAAAAAAATAGAAAATTGCATTGTATATTTTTTTTGACAGATTATATTCAGAGCAATTTTGCTTTAAACATTCGGGTGCCTAGATAATATTTAGATTTTTTTTGATTTGCTTAAATATGGAATTTCTGTATTTTACAAGAGAGAGCATATGGAGTTGGTGTATATACTCCAAAACAGAGTAGAATAAGGCATTGTATATTTTTTCTGACAGATAATATTCAGAGCAATTCTGTTTTTAACATTGGGGTGCCTAGATAATATTGAGATTTTTATGATTTGGGTAAAATTAGAATTTCTGTATTTTACTTGATAGAGCATAGTGAGTTGGTGTATATACTCCAAAACAGAGTAGAATGAGACAGTGTATATTTTCTCTAACAGACTATATTGAGCAGCATTTTCTTTTAACTTTGGGGAGGACAGGTATTATTTAGATTTTTTTTGATTCGCATAAAATTAGAATTTCGGTATTTTACATTGGAGAGCATACTGAGTTGGTGTATATACTCCAAAACACAGTAGAATAAGGCATTGTATATTTTCTCTAACAGACTATATTCAGAGCCATTTTCTTTTAACTTTGGGGCGCCGAGATATAATTTCGATTTTTTCGGTTCTCGTAAAATTAGAATTTTGGTATTTTACATGAGAGAGCATATTGAGTTTGTGTATATACTCCAAAACAGAGTAGAAAGGGGCATTGTATATTTTTTCTGACAGATTATATTCAGAGCAATTTTGCTTTCAACATTAAGGTGCCTAGAAAATATTTAGATTTCTTTCGATTCCCTTAAGAATAGAATTGCTGTATTTTAAATGAGAGAGCATATGGAGTTGATGTATATACTCCAAAACAGAGTAGAAAAGGGCATTGTATATTTTTTTGACAGATTATATTCAGAGCAATTGTGTTTGTAAGATTGGGGTGCTTAGATAATATTTAGATTTTTTTCGATTTATGTTAAATTAGAATTTCGCTATTTTAAATGAGATAGTATACTGAGTTGGTTTATATACTTCAAAAAAGAGTAGAATAAGACATTATATATTTTTTCTAAAAGACTATATTCAGAGGCATTTTATTTTAACTTTGGGGTGCCTAGGTATTATTTAGATATTTTTCGATTCACGTAAAATTTGAATTTCGGTATTGTACATGACAGAGCATATTCAGTTGGTGTATATACTATAAAACAAAGTAGAAAAGGGGATTGTGTATTTGTTCTGACAGATTATATTCAGAGCAATTTTGCTTTTAACATTGCGGTTCCTAGATAATATTTGGATTATTTTCGATTCACATAAAATTAGAATTTCGGTATTTTACATGAGAGCATACTGAGGTGGTGTATATACTCAAAAAGAGAGTAGAAATAAGCATTGTATATTTTTTCTAACAGACTATTTTCAGAGCCATATTGAGTTGGTGTATATACAACAAAACAGAGTAGAAAAGGGCATTGTATATTTTTTCTGACAGATTATATTCAGAGCAATTTTGCTTTTAACATTGGGGTGCATAGATAATATTTAGATTTTTTTGGATTCGCTTAAATATTTCTGTATTTTACATGAGAGAGCATATGGAGTGGGTGTACATGCTCCAAAAATGAGTAGAATAAGGCATTGTATATTTTTTCTGACAGATTATATTCAAAGCAATTTTGTTTTTATCATTGGGGTGACTAGATAATATTTAGATTTTTTAGATTCGGGTAAAATAAGAATTTCTGTATTTTACATGAGAGAGCGTACTTAGTTGGTGTATATAGTCCAAAACAGAGTAGAATAAGGCATTGAATATTTTTTCTAACAGACTATATTCAGAGCCATTTTCTTTTAACTTTGGAGCGCCTAGATATTTTTCAGATTTTTTAGATTCGCGTAAAATTAAAATTTCGATATTTTACATGACAGAGCATATTGATTCGGTGTATATACTACAAAACAGAGTATAAAAGGGCATTGTATATTTTCTCTGATAGATTATATTCAGAGCAATGTTGCTTTGAACATTGGGTGCCTAGATAATATTTAGATTTATTACGATTCACGTATAATTAGAATTTCGGTATTTTACATTAGAGAGCATACTGAGGTGGTGTATATACTCAAAAACAGAATAGACAAAGGCATTCTATATTTTATCTAACAGACTATATTTAGAGTCATTTTCTTTTAACTTTGGGGAGCCTAGATATTATTTAGATTTTTTTTTTATTCGCGAAAAATTAGAATTTCGGTATTTAACATGAAAGAGCATATTGAGTTGGTGTATATATTACAAAACAGAGTAGAAAAGGGCATTGCATATTTTTTCTGACAGATAATATTCAGAGCCATTTTGCTTTTAACATTGGGGTGCCTAGATAATATGTAGATTTTTTATGATTCATATAAAGTTATAATTTCTGTATTTTACATAAGAGAGCATAGTGAATTGGTGTATATACTCCAAAAAAGAGTAGAATAAGGCATTGTGTATTTTTCCAAACAGACTATATTCAGAGCCATTTTCTTTTTACATTGAAGCGCCTAGTTATTATTTAGATTTTTTTCGATTCGTGTAAAATTAGAATTTCGGTATTTAACATGAGAGAGCATACTGAGTTGGTGTATATACTCAAAAACAGAGTAGAAAAGGGCATTGTATATTTTTTCTGACAGACTATATTCAGAGCAATTTTGCTTTTAACACTGGGGTGCCTAGAGAATATTTAAATTTTTTTCGATGCACGTAAATTTAGCATTTTGGTATTTTACATGAGAGAGCATACTGAGTTGCTGTATATACTCCAAAACAGAGTAGAGTAGGGCATTGTATAGTTTTTCTGACTGATGATATTGAGAGCAATTTTGCTTTTAACATTAAGTTGCCTAGATAATACTTAGATTTATTTCGATTCGCTTAAATATAAAATTTCGGTATTTTGTATTAGAGAGCATATTGAGTCGGTGTATATACCCCAAAACCGAGTAGAATAGGGCATTGTATATTTTTTCTGACAGATTATATTCAGGGCAATTTTGTTTTTAACATTGTGGTGCCTAGATAATATTGAGATTTATTTCGATTCACTTAAAATTAGAATTTTTGTATTTTACATGAGAGAACATACTGAGTTGTTGTATATACTCCAATACAGAGTAGAATAAGGCATTGCATATTTTTTTTTACAGACTATATTGAGAGCCATTTTGTTTTAACTTTGGGGCGCCTAGATATTATTTAGACTTTTGATTCACGTAAAATTAGAATTTCGGTATCTTACATGAGAGAGCTTTCTGAGTTGGTGTATATACTCCAAAACAGAGTAGAAAATGGCCTTGTATATTTTCTCTGACAGAATATATTCAGAGTAATTTTGCTTTTAAAATTGGGGTGCCTAGATAAAATTTATATTTTTGTGGATTCGCTTAAATATAGAATTTCTGTAATTTACATGAGAGAGCATATGGAGTTGGTGTATATACTCCAAAACAGAGTAGAATAGGGCATTGTATATATATATTTTTTAAATTTTTATTGGATTTAAGTTTTGGGGTACATGAGCAGAGCATGCAAGACAGTTGTGTAGGTACACAGATGGCAGTGTGCTTTGCTTTTCTTCTCCCCTTCACCCACAGTTGGCTTTTCTCCTCAAGCTATCCCTCCCCGCCTCCCCCTCCCACTGGCCCTCCCCTCTTCCCCCAGTAGACCCCAGTGTTTAGTACTCCCCTTTCCGTGTCCATGTGTTCTCATTTTTTATCACCCACCTATAAGTGAGAATATGCGGTGTTTCATTTTCTGTTCTTGTGTCAGTTTGCTAAGGATGATGTTCTCCAGATTCATCCATGTCCCTACAAACGACACAAACTCATCATTTCTGATTGCTGCATAATATTCCATGGTGTATATGTGCCACATTTTTCCAATCCAGTCTATTATCCATGGGCATTTGGGTTGATTCCAGGTCTTTGCTATTGTAAACAGTGCTGCAATGAACATTCGTGTACATGTGTCCTTATAGTAGAACGATTTATAGTCTTTTGGATATATACCCAGTAATGGGATTGCTGGGTCGAATGGAATTTCTATTTCTTTTTTCTTTTTTTTTTTTTTTGAGACGGAGTTTCGCTCTTGCTACCCAGGCTGGAGTGCAATGGCACGATCTCTGCTCACCGCAATCTCCGCCTCCTGGGTTCAGGCAATTCTCTTGCCTCAACCTCCCGAGCAGCTGGGATTACAGGCACGCACCACCGTGCCCAGCTAATGTTTTGTAATTTTAGTAGAGACGGGGTTTCACCATGTTGACCAAGATGGTCTCGATCTGTTGACCTCGTGATCCACCCGCCTCGGCCTCCCAAAGTGCTGGGATTACAGGCTTGAGCCACCGCGCCTGGCCTGGAATTTCTATTTCTAAGGCCTTGAGGAATTGCCACACTGTCTTCCACAATGGTTGAACTAATTTACACTCCCACCAACAGTGTAAAAGTGTTCCTTTTTCTCCACATCCTCTCCAGCATCTGTTGTCTCCAGATTTTTTTTTTAACTCTTTTATTGGATTTTAGGTTTTGGGGTACATAAGCATAGCATGCAAGAGAGTTGCGTAGGTACACACATGGCAGTGTGCTTTGCTTTTCTTCTCCCCTTCACCCACATTTGGCATTTCTCCCCAGGCTATCCCTCTTGACCTCCCCCTCCCACTAGCCCTCCCCTGTTCCCCCAAATAGACCCCAGTGTTTAGTACTCCCCTTTCTGTGTCCATGTGTTCTCATTTTTCATCACCCACCTATGAGTGAGAATAGGGCATTGTATATTTTTTTGACAGATTATATTCACAACAATTTTGTTTTTAACATTGGGTTGCGTAGATAATATTTAGACTTTTTACGATTTACATAAAATTATAATTTCTGTATTTTACATGAGAGAGAATACTGAGTTGGTGTATATACTCCAAAACAGAGTAGAATAAGGCATTTTGGATTATTTCCAACAGACTATATTCAGAGACATTTTCTTTTTACATTGAAGTGCCTAGTTATTATTTACATTTTTTTTAATTCGTGTAAAATTAGAATTTCGGTATTTTGCATGAAAGAGCATAGTGAGTTGGTGTATATACACGAAAACAAAGTAGAAAAGGGCACTGTATATTTTTTATTACAGATTATATTCAGAGAAATTTCGATTTTAACACTGGGGTGCCTAGAGCATATTTAGATTTTTTTCGATTCACGTAAATTTAGAATTTTGGTATTTTACATGAGAGAGCATACTGAGTTGGTGTATATACTCCAAAAAACAGTAGAATAGGGCATTGTATATTTTTTCTGACAGATTATATTCGGAGCAATTCTGTTTGTAACATTGTGGTGCCTAGATAATATTTAGATTTATTTCGATTCGCTTAAATATAGAATTTCGGTATTTTACATGAGAGAGCATATGGAGTTGGTGTATATACTCCGAAACAGAGTAGAATAGGGCATTGTATATATTTTCTGACAGATTATATTCAGAGAAATTTTGCTGTTAACATTGGGGTGCCTAGATAATATTTAGATTTTTTTAGATTCTCTTAAATATACAATTTTTGTATTTTACATGAGAGAGCATATGGGGTTTGTGTATATACTCCAAAACAGAATAGAAAATGGCATTGTGTATTTTTTCTGACAGATTATATTCAGAGCAATTTTTTTTAACATTAGGGTGCCTAGATAATGTTTCGATTTTTTCAACTCGATTAAAATTAGAATTTCTGTGTTTTACATGAGAGAGCATATGGAGATGGTGTATATACTACAAAACAAAATAGAATAGGGCATTGTATATTTTTTCTGACAGAATATATTCAGAGCAATTTTGTATTTAACATTGGGGTGCCTAGATAGTACTTAGATTTTTTGGATTCGGGTAAAATTAGAATTTCTGTATTTTACATGAGAGAGCACATTGAGTTGGTGTATATACTCCAAAACAGAGTAGAATAGGGCATTGTATACTTTTTTTGACAGATTATATTCAGAACAATTTTGTTTTTAACATTGGGTTGCCTAGATAATATTTAGATTTTTTACGATTCACATAAAATTATAATTTCTGTATTTTACATGAGAGAGCATAGTGAATTGGTGTATATACTCCAAAACAGAGTAGAATAAGGCATTGTGTATTTTTCCAAACAGACTATATTCAGAGCCATTTTCTTTTTACATTGAAGCGCCTAGTTATTATTTAGATTTTTTTCGATTCGTGTAAAATTAGAATTTCGGTATTTTATATGAGAGAGCATACTGAGTTGGTGTATATACTCAAAAACAGAGTAGAAAAGGGCATTGTATATTTTTTCTGACAGACTATATTTAGAGAAATTTTGCTTTTAACACTGGGGTGCCTAGAGAATATTTAAATTTTTTTCGATTCACGTAAATTTAGAATTTTGGTATTTTACATGAGAGAGCATACAGAGTTGCTGTATATACTCCAAAACAGAGTAGAGTAGGGCATTGTATAGTTTTTCTGACAGATGATATTCAGAGCAATTTTGCTTTTAACATTAAGTTGCCTAGATAATACTTAGATTTATTTCGATTCGCTTAAATATAGAATTTCGGTATTTTATGTGAGAGAGCATATGAAGTCGGTGTATATACCCCAAAACAAAGTGGAATAGGACATTGTATATTTTTTATGAGAGATTATACTCAGAGCAATTTTGTATATCACATTGGGGTGCCTAGATAATATTTAGTTTTTTTTCGATTCAAGTAAATTTGAATTTCTCTATTTTACATGACAGAGCATACTGAGATGGTGTATATACTCCAAAACAGAGTAGAATATGGCATTGTATATTTTTTCTAACAGACTATAATTAGAGCCATTTTCTTTTAACTTTGGGGCACCTAGATATTATTTAGATTTTTTTCGATTCGAGTAAAATTTCAATTTTTGTATTTTACATGAGAGAGCATATTGAGTTGGTGTATACACTCCAAAACAGAGTAGAATAGGGCATTGTATATTTTTTCTGACAGATTATATTCAGAGCAATTTTGCTTTTAACATTGGGGTGCCTAGATAATATTTAGATTTTTTTCGATTCATGTAAATTTAGCATTTCTCTATTTTACATGAGAGAGCATACTGAGTATATATATACTCCAAAAGAAAGTATAAAAGGGCATTGTATATTTTCTGTGACAGATTATATTCAGAGCATTCTGCTTTCAACAATGGGGTGCCTAAATAATATTTACATTTTTATCGATTTCCGTAAAATAAGAATTTCTGTATTTTACATGAGAGAGCATACTGAGTTGATGTATATACTCCAAAACAGAGTAGAATATGACATTGCATATTTTTTCTGACAGATTATATTCAGAGCAATTTTGCTGTTAACATTGGGGTGCCTAGATAATATTTAGATTTTTTTCCATTCGCTTAAATATAGACTTTCTGTTTTTTACATGAGAGAGCATATTGAGTTGGTGTATATACCCCAAAACAAAGTAGAATAGGGCATTGTATATATTTTCTGACAGATTATATTCAGAACAATTTTGTATTTAACATTGGGGTTCCTAGATAATACTTAGATTTTTTCGATTCGGGTAAAATTAGAATTTCTGTACTTTACATGAGAGAGCATATGGAGTTGGTGTATATACTACAAACAGAGTAGAATAGGGCATTGTATATTTTCTCTGACAGATTATATTAAGAGCAATTTTGTATTTAACATTGGGGTGCCTAGATAATATTTAGATTTATTCCGTTTCGCTTATATATAAAATTTCGGTATTTTATATGAGAGAGCATATGAAGTCGGTGTATATACCCCAAAACAGAGTAGAATAGGGCATTGTATATTTTTTATGACAGATTATATTGAAAGCAATTTTGTTTTTCACATTGGGGTGCCTAGATAATATTTAGGTTTTTTCCGATTCACGTTAAATTAGAATTTCTGAATTTTACATGAGAGAGCATACTGAGTTGGTGTATATACTTCAAAACAGAGTAGAATAAGACATTGTATATTTTTTCTAACAGACTAAAATTAGAGCCATTTTGTTTAAACTTTGGGATGCTGGATATTATTTAGATTTTTTTCGATTCGAGGAAAATTTGAATTTCGGTATTTTTCATGATAGAGCATATTGAGTTGTTGTATATACTTTAAAACAGATTAGAATAGGGCATTGTATATTTTTTCTGAAAGATTATATTCAGAGCAATTTTGCTTTTAACATTCGGGTGCCTAGATAATATTTAGATTGTTTTCAATTCACGTAAAATTCGAATTTTGCTATTTTACATGAGAGAGCACACTGAGTTGGTGTATATACTCCAAAACACAGTAGAAAATGGCATTGTATATTTTTTTCCGAAAATTTATATTCAGAGTATTCTGCTTTTAACGTGGGGTGCCTAGAGAATATTTAGATTTTTTTCGATTCACGTAAAATTAGAATTTCGGTATTTTACATGAGAGAGCATATTGAGTTGGTGTATATACTCCAAAACACAGTAGAAAATGGCATTGTATATTTTTTTCCGAAAATTTATATTCAGAGTATTCTGCTTTTAACGTGGGGTGCCTAGAGAATATTTAGATTTTTTTCGATTTGCTTAAATACAGAATTTCTGTATTTTACATGAGAGAGCATATGGAGTTGGTGTATATACTCCGAAACAGAGTAGAATAGGGCATTGTATATTTTTTCTGACATATTATATTCAGAGAAATGTTGCTCTTAACATTGGGGTGCCTAGATGATATCTAGATTTTTTCGATTCGCTTAAATATACAATTTCTGTATTTTACATGAGAGAGTATATGGAGTTAGTGTATATACTCCAAAAGAGAGTAGAAAAAAACATGGTATATTTTCTCTGACAGATTATATTCAGAGCAATTTTTTTAACATTGGGGTGTCTAGATAATATTTAGATTTTTTTAACTCGGGTAAAATTAATATTTCTGTATTTTACATGAGAGAGCATATTGAGTTTTTGTATATACTCCAATACAGAGTAGAATAGGGCATTGTATATTTTTTCTCACTGATTATATTCAGAGCAATTTTGTATTTAACATTAGGGTGCCTAGATAATACTTAGATTTTTTCGATTCGGGTAAAATTAGAATTTCAGTATTTTACATGAGTGCATTTTGAGTTGGTTTATATACTCCAAAACAGAGTAGAATTGTGCATTGTATAGTTTTTCTGACATATTATATTCAGAGCAATTTTTCTTTTAACATTGGGGTGCCTAGATAATATTTAGATTTTTTCAATTCGGGTAAAATTAGAATTTCTGTATTTTAAAAGAGGGAGCATATGGAGTTGGTGTATATACTCCAAGACAAAGTACAATCGGGCATTATATATTTTTTCTGACAGATTATATTAAGAGCAATTTTGTTTTTAACATTGAGGTCCGTAGATAACATTTAGATTTTTTTCGATTCACGTAAAATTAGAATTTCTGTATTTTACGTGAGAGACCATACTGAGTTGTTGTATATACTCCAATACAGAGTAGAATAAGGCATTGCATATTTTTTCTTACAGACTATATTCAGAGCCATTTTGTTTTAACTTTGGGGCGCCTAGATATTATTTAGATTTTTTTGATTCACGTAAAATTAGAATTTCGGTATTTTACATGAGACAGCATACTGAGTTGGTGTATATACTTCAAAACAAAGTAGAATAGGGCATTGTATATTTTTTCTGACAGATTATATTCGGAGCAATTTTGTTTTTAACATTGTGGTGCCTAGATAATATTTAGATTTATTTCGATTCACTTAAATATAGAATTTCGGTATTTTACATGAGAGAGCATATAAAGTTGGTGTATATACTCCGCAACAGAGTAGAATAGGGCATTGTATATTTTTTCTGACAGATTATATTCAGAGAAATTTTGCTGTGAACATTGAAGTGCCTAGATAATATTTAGATTTTTTTCGATTCTCTTAAATATACAATTTTTGTATTTTACATGAGAGAGCATATGGAGTTTGTTTATATACTCCAAAACAGAATAGAAAACGGCATTGTATATTTTTTCTGACAGATTATATTCAGAGCAATTTTTTTTAACATTAGGGTGCCTAGATAATATTTAGATATTTTCAACTCGATTAAAATTACAATTTCTGTATTTTCCATGAGAGAGCATATTGAGTTTTTGTATATACTCCAAAACAGAGTAGAATAGGGCATTGTATATTTTTTCTGACACAATATATTAAGAGCAATTTTGTATTTAACATTGATGTGCCTAGATAATACTTAGATTTTTTCGATTCGGGTAAAATTAGAATTTCTGCATTTTCCATGAGAGAGCATATGGAGATGGTGTATATGCCACAAAACAGAGTAGAATAGGGCATTGCATATGTTTTCTGACACAATATATTCAGATCAATTTGTATTTAAAATTGGGGTGCCTAGATAATACTTAGATTTTTTGGATTCGGGTAAAATTAGAATTTCTGTATTTTACATGAGAGAGCATATTGAGTTGGTGTATATACTCCAAAACAGAGTAGAATAGGGCATTGTATATTTTTATTGACAGATTATATTCAGAACAATTTTGTTTTTAACATTGGGTTACCTAGAAAATATTTAGATTTTTTACGATTCACATAAAATTATAATTTCTGTATTTTACATGAGAGAGCATAGTGAGTTGGTGTATATACTCCAAAACAGAGTAGAATAAGGCATTGTGTATTTTTCCAAACAGACTATATTCAGAGCCATTTTTTTTTTTACATTGAAGCGCCTAGTTATTATTTAGATTTTTTTCGATTCGTGTAAAATTAGAATTTTGGTATTTTACATGAGAGAGCATACTGAGTTGGTGTACATACTCAATAACAGAGTAGAAAAGGGCATTTTATATTTTTTGTGACAGATTATATTCAGAGCAATTTTTTTTTAACACTGGGGTGCATAGATAATATTTAAATTTTTTTTTGATTCACGTAAATTTAGAATTTTGGTATTTTACATGAGAGAGCATACTGAGTTGGTGTATATACTTCAAAACAGAGTAGAATAGGGCATTGTATAGTTTTTCTGACAGATGATATTCAGAGCAATTTTGCTTTTAACATTAAGGTGCCTAGATAATATTTAGATTTATTTCGATTCACTTAAATATAGAATTTCGGTATTTTATATGAGAGAGCATATGAAGTCGGTGTATATACCCCAAAACAAAGTAGAATAGGGCATTGTATATTTTTTATGACCGATTATATTCAGAGCAAATTTTCTTTTCACATTGGGGTGCCTAGATAATATTTAGGTTTTTTTCGATTCAAGTAAAATTAGAATTTCTGTATTTTACATCATAGAGCATACTGAGATGGTGTATATACTCCAAATCAGTGTAGAATAAGGCATTGTATATTATCTCTAACAGACTACATTTAGAGCCATTTTCTTTTAACTTTGGGGCGCCTAGATATTATTTAGATTTTTTCGATTCGAGTAAAATTTGAATTTTCGTATTTTACATGAGAGAGCATATTGAGTTGGTGTATACACTCCAAAACAGGGTAGAAAAGGGCATTGTATATTTTTACTGAAAGACTATATTCAAAGTAATTTTGCTTTTAACATTGGGGTGCCTAGATAATATTTATAATTTTTTCGATTCGCGTAAAATTTGTATTTCTGTACTTTACATGAGAGAGCATACTGAGTTTATATATATGCTCCAAAAATAGTAGAAAAGGGCATTGTATATTATATTCTCTGACAGATTATATTCAGAGCATTCTGCTTTCAACAATGGGGTGCCTACATAATATTTACATTTTTTTCGATTCACGTAAAATAAGAATTTCTGTATTTTACATGAGAGAGCATATAAAGTTGCTGTATATACTCCAAAAAAGAGTAGAATAGGGCATTGTATATTTTTTCTGAGAGATTATATTCAGAGCAAATTTGTTTTTAACATTTGGATGCCTAGATAATATTTAGATTTTTTGACTTTGTTAAAATTAGAATTTCGGTATTTCACATGAGAGAGCATATAAAGTTGGTGTATATGCTCCAAAGAGGAGTTGATGGGGCATTGTATTTTTTTTCTGACAGATGATATTCAGAGCAATTTTGTTTTGAACATTGCGGTGCCTAGATAATATTTAGATTATTTCGATTTGGGTGAAATTAGAATTTCTGTATTTTACATGAGAGAGCATACTGAGTTGGTTTACATACTACAAAACAGAGTAGAAAAGGACATGGTATATCTTTTCTGACACATTGTATTCAGAGAAATTTTGATTTTAACATTTGGGTGCCTAGATAATACTTAGATTTTTTTCGATTCGCTTAAATATAGAATTTCTGTATTTTACATAAGAGAGCATATGGAGTTGGTGTATGTACTTTAAAACAAAGTGGAATAGGGCATTGTATATTTTTTCTGACAGATTATATAATGAGCAATTTTGTTTTTAAAATTGGAGTGCCTAGATAATATTTAGATTTTTTAGATTCTGGTAAAATTTGAATTTCTCTATTTTACATGAGAGAGCATACTGAGTTGGTGTGTATACTTTAAAACAGAGTAGAATATGGCATTGTATAAGTTTTCTAACAGAGTATATTCAGAGCCATTTTCTTTTAACTTTGGGCCCACTGGATATAATTTAGATTTTTTTTGATTCGCTTAAATATAGAATTTATGTATTTTCGATTAGAGACCATATGGAGTTCGTCTATATACTCCAAAACAGAGTAGAATAGGGCATTGTATATTTTTTCTTACAGATTATATTCAGAGCAATTTTTTTTTAACATTGGGGTGCCTAGATAATATTTAGATTGTTTCGATTCGGGTATAATTAGAATTTGATATTTTACATGAGAGAGCATAGTGAGTTGGTGTATATACTTCAAAACAGTGTAGAATAAGACATTGTATATTTTTTCTAACAGGCTATATTCAGAGCCATTTTCTTTTATCTTTGGGGCGCCTAGATATTCTGTAGATTTTTCTCGATTCGCATAAAATTAGAATTTCAGTATTTTACATGAGACAGCATTTTGAGTTGGTGTATATACTCCAAAACAGAGTAGAATAAGGCATTGTATATTTTTTCTAACATACTGTATTCAGAGCCATTTTCTTTTAACTTTGGGGCGCCTAGATATCATTTAGATTTTTGTCGATTTGCGTAAAATTAGAATTTCGGTATTTTACATGAGAGAGCATACAGAGTTAATGTATATACTTGAAATCAGAGTAGAAGAAGGCATTGTATATTTTTTCTAACAGAGTATATTCAGAGACATTTTTTTTTACCTTTGGGGAGCCTTAATAATATTTAGAATTTTTTCGATTCCCTTAAATATAGAATTTCGATATTTTACATGAGAGAGCATATGGAGTTGGTTTATATACTCCAAAACAGAGTAGAATAGGGCATTGTATATTTTATCTGACAGATTATATTCAGACCAGTTTTGTTTTTAACATTGTGGTGCCTAGATAATATTTAGATTTTTTCGATTTTGGTAATATTAGAATTTCTGTATTTTTCATGAGAGTGCATATGGTGTTGGTGTATATACTCCAAAAATGTGTAGAATAGGGCACTGAATATTTTTTCTGAGAGAGTATATTTAGAGCAATTTTTTTTTTAAGATTTGGGTTTCTAGAACATATTTAGATTTTTTCGATTTTGTTAAAATTAGAATTTCGGTATTTCACATGAGAGAGCATACTGAGTTTGTTTATATACTTTAAGAGATAGTAGAATAAGGCATTGTATATTTTTTCTAACACACTACATTCAGAGCCATTTTCATTTAACTTTAGGGTGCGTAGATATTATTTAGATTTTTTTCGATTCACGTAAAATTAGAATTTCTGTATTTTACATGACATAGCATTTTGAGTTGGTGTATATACTCCAATACAAAGTAGAAAAGGGCATTGTATATTTTCTCTGACAGATTATATTCAGAGAAATTTTGTTTTTAACGTTGGGGTGCCTAGATAATATTTAGATTTTTTCGATTCGGGTAAAATTAGAATTTCTGTATTTTACATGAGAGAGCATATTAATTTGCTGTATACACTCCAAAACAGAGTAAAATAAGGCATTGTGTATTTTTTCTGACAGATTATATGCAGAGCAATTTTTCTTTATCTTTTGGGCACCTAGATATTATTTCGATTTTTTTTGATTCGCATAAAATTAGAATTACGGTATTTTACATAAGAGAGCATATTGAGTTGGTGTATATACTCCAAAACAGAGTAGAAATGGACATTGTATATTTTTTTTGACAGATTATATTCAGAGCAATTGTGTTTTTAACATTGGGGTGCCTAGATAATTTTTAGATTTTTTTCCATTCTCTTAAATACAGAATTTTGTATTTTACATGAGAGAGCATATGGAGTTGGTGTATATACTCCAAAACAGAGTAGAATTGGGCATTGTATATATTTTCTGACAGATTATATTCAGAGCAGTTTTGCTTTTAACATTGGGGTGCCTAGATTATATTTAGATTTGTTTCTGTTTGCTTAAATATAGAATTTCTGTATTTTACATGAGAGTGCATATGGAGTTGGTGTATATACTCCAAAACAGAGTAGAATAGGGCATTCTATATTTTTTCTAACACATTATATTCAACGCAATTTTGTTTTTCACATAGGAGTGCCTAGATTATATTTAGATTTTTTCGCTTCGAATAAAATTAGAATTTCTGTATTTTACATGAGAGAGCATATTGAGTTGATATATATACTACAAAACAGAGTAGAAAATGGCACTGTATTTTTTTTGTGACAGACTATATTCAGAGCAATTATGCTTTTATCATTTGGGTGCCTAGATAATATTTAGATTTTTTTCGATTCAGTTAAATATAGAAATTTTTATTTTACATGAGAGAGCATAATGAACTGGTGTATATACTCCAAAACAGAGTAGAATAAAGCATTGTATAATTTGTCTAACAGACTATATTCAGACCCATTTTCTTTTAACTTGGGGCACCTTGATATTATTCAGATTTGTTTCGATTCACGTAAAATTAGAATTTCGTTATTTTACATAAGAGAGCATATTGAGTTGGTGTACATACTCCAAAACAGAGTAGAATAGGGCATTGT
This sequence comes from Callithrix jacchus, assembly GCF_049354715.1. Classification (NCBI taxonomy): domain Eukaryota; kingdom Metazoa; phylum Chordata; class Mammalia; order Primates; family Cebidae; genus Callithrix; species Callithrix jacchus. The sequence continues at coordinate 53,478,095 of NC_133522.1, forward strand.
ATATTTTTTCTGACAGATTATATTCACAGCATTTTTCTTCTTCACATTGGGGTGCCTAGATAATATTTAGATTTTTTCGATTCTGGTAAAATTAGAATTTCTGTATTTTATATAAGAGAGCATATGGAGATGGTGTATATATTACAAAATAGAGTAGAATAGGGCATTGTATATTTTTTCTGACAGATTATATTCAGAGCAATTTTACTTTCAACATTACGGTGCCTAGATAATATTTAGATTATTTTTGATTTGCTTAAACATAGAATTCCTGTATTTTATATGAGAGAGCATATGGTGTTGTTTTATATACCGCAAGACACAGTAGAATAGGGCATTGTATATTTTTTCTGACAGATTATATTCAGAGCAATTTTGTTTTTATGATTGTGGTGCCTAGATATTATTTAGATTTTTTTGGATTCGCATAAAATAAGAATTTCGGTATTTTACATGAGAGAGTATATTGAATTGGTGCATACATTCCAAAACAAAGTAGACAAAAACATTGTATATTTTTTCAGACATATTATATTCAGAGCAATTTTGCTTTAGACATTGGGGTGCCTAGATAATATTTAGAATTTTTTCGATTCACGTAAGATTTGAATTTTGGTATTTTACATGAGAGACCATACTGTGTTGGTGTATATACTCCAAAACAGGGTAGAATAGGGCATTCTATATTATTTCTAACACGTTATATTCAACGCAATTTTGTTTTTCACATAGGGGTGCTTAGATTATATTTAGATTTTTTCGCTTCGGGTAAAATTAGGATTTCTGTATTTTACATGAGAGAGCATATTGAGTTGATATATATACTACAAAACAGAGTAGAAAATGGCATTGTATATTTTTTTGTGACAAACTCTATTCAGAGCAATTTTGTTTTTAACATTGGGGTGCCTAGACAATATTTATATTTTTTCGATTTGGGTAGAATTAGAATTTTTGTATTTTACATGGGAGAGCATATGGAGTTGGTGTATATATTCCAAAACAGAGTAGAATAAGGCATTGTATATTTTCTTTAACAGACTATATTCAGAGCTATTTTTCTGGAACATTGTGGCGCCTAGATATTATTTAGATTTTTTTCGATTCGCGTAAAATTAGAATTTCGGTATTTTACATGAGAGAGCATATGGAGTTTCTGTATAAACTCCAAAACAGAGTAGAATAGGGCATTCTATATTTTTTCTAACACGTTATATTCAACGCAATTTTGTTTTTCACATAGGGGTGCCTAGATTATATTTAGATTTTTTCACTTCGGGTAAAATTATAATTTCTGTATTTTACATGAGAGAGCATATTGAGTTGATATATATACTACAAAACAGAGTAGAAAATGGCATTGTATATTTTTTTGTGACAGACTATATTCAGAGCAATTTTGTTATTAACATTGGGGTGCCTAGATAATATTTAGATTATTTTTGATTCACGTAAAATTAGAATTTCTGTATTTTACATGAGAGATCATACTTTGTTGGTTTATATACTCCAAAACAGAGTAGAATAAGGCATTATTTATTTTTTCTAACAGACTATATTCAGAGCCATTTTCTTTTAACTTTGGGGCGCCTAGATATTATTTAGATTTTTTTGATTCGTGTAATATTAGAATTTCGGTATTTTACACGAGAGAGCATATTGAGTTGGTGTATATACTCAAAAACAGAGTAGAATAGGACATTGTATATTATTTCGGACAGATTATATTCAGAGCAATTTTGTTTTTAACATTGGGTTGACTAAATAATATTTAGATTTTTCAATTCGGGTAGAATTTGAATTTCTGTATTTTACATGACAGAGCATATTGTGTTGGTGTATATACTACAAAACAAAGTAGAAAGGGCATTGTACCTTTTTTCTCACAGATTTTGTTCAGAGCAGTTTTGTTTTTTACATTGCGGTGCCTAGATAATATTTGGAAAGTTATCGATTCACTTAAAATTAGAATTTCGGTATTTTACATGAGAGATCATACTGAGTTGTATATATTTCAAAACAGAGTAGAATAGGGCATTGTATATTTTTTCTGACAGATTATATTCAGAGTTATATATTTTTTAACATTGGGATGCCTAGATAATATTTAGATTTTTTTTGATTTGTGTAGAATTGGAATTTCTGTATTTTACATGAGAGAGCATATTGAGTTGGTGTATATACTACAAAACAGAGAAGTAAAGGGCATTGTATATTTTATCTGACAGATAATAGTAAGAGCAATTTTGCTTTTAACATTGGGGTGCCTAGATAATATTTAGATTATTTTGAATCTGGTAAAATTAGAATTTCTGTATTTCACATGAGAGAGTATATTGAGTTGGTGTATATACTACAAAACAGAGAAGTAAAGGGCATTGTATATTTTATCTGACAGATTATATTAGGAGCAATTTCGCTTTTCACATTGGGGTGCCTAGATACTATCTAGAATTTTTTCGATTCGGTTAAATATAGAATTTCAGTATTTTACTTGAGAGAGCATATGGAGTTGGTGTATATACTTTACAACAGAGTAGAATAGGGCATTGTATGTTTTTTCTGACAGATTATATTCAGATAAATTTTGTTTTTAACATTGGGGTGCCTAGATAATATTTAGATTTCTTTTGATTCACGTAAAATTAGAATTTCTGTAATTTACATGAGAGAGCATACTGAGTTGGTGTATATACTCCAAAAAAGAGTAGAATAAGGCATTGCAAATTTTATCTAACAGACTATATTCAGAGCCATTTTCTTTTAACTTTGGGGCGTCTAGATATTATTTAGATTTTTTTCGATTCACGTAAAATAAGAATTTCGGTATTTTACATGCGAGAGTATATTGAGTTCGTGTATATACTACAAAACAGAGTAGAAAAAAGCATTGTATATTTTTTATGACAGATTACTATCAGAGCAATTTTTCTTTTAACATTAAGTTGCCTAGATCATATTTCGATATTTTTCGATTCACTTAAATATAGAATTTCTGTATTTTACATGAGAGAGCATATTGAGTTGGTGTATATACTCCAAAACAGAGTAGAATAGGGCATTGTATATTTTCTCTGAGAGATTATATTCAGAGCAATTTTTTTTAACACTGAGGTGCCTAGATAATATTTAGATGTTTCCGATTCCAGTAAAATTAGAATTTCTGTATTTTAGATGAGAGAGCATATGGAGTTGGTGTATAAACTTTAAAACAGATTAGAATAGGGCATTGTATGTTTTTTCTGAGAGATTATATTCAGAGCAATTTCGTTTTAAACATTGGGGTGCGTAGATAATATTTAGATTTTTTTTGATTCACGTAAATTTAATATTGCTCTATTTTACATAAAAGAGCATACTGAGTTGGTATATATACACCAAAACAAAGTAGAATAAGGCATTGTATATTTTTTCTAACAGACTATTTTCAGAGCCAATTTCTTTTAACTTTGGGGCGCCTGGATATTATTTAGATATATTTCGATGTGCGTAAAATTAGAATTTCTGTATTTTACATGAGAGAGCATATGGAGATGGTGTACATACTCCAAAACAGAGTAGAATAGAGCATTGTATATTTTCTCTGACAGATTATATTCAGAGCTATTTTGTTTTTACCATTGGGATGCCTAGATAATATTTAGATTTATTTCGATTCGCTTAAATATAGAATTTCCGTATTTTACATGAGAGAGCATATGGAGTTGGTGTATATACTCCAAAACAGAGTAGAATAGGGCATTGTATATTTTTTCTGACGGATTATATTCAGAGAAATTTTTGTTAACACTGGGGTGCCTAGATAATATTTAGATTTTTTCGATTTGGGTAGAATTAAAATTTCTGTATTTTACATGATAAAGCATATTGAGTTGGTGTATATACTACAAAACAGAGAAGTGAAGGGCATTGTATATTTTATCTGACAGGTTATATTAAGAGCAATTTTGCTTTTCACATTGAGGTGCCTAGATAATATATAGAATTTTTTCAATTCGCTTAAATATAGAATTTCTGTATTTTACTTGAGAGAGCATATGGAGTTGGTGTATATACTCCAAAACAGAGAAGAATAAAGCATTGTATATTTTTTCTTACAGATTATATTTAGAACCATTTTCTTTTAACTTTGGGGTGCCTAGATATTATTTAGATGTATTTCGATTCACGTAAAATGGAAATTTCGGTATTTTACATGAGAGAGCATTTGGAGTTGCTGTATATACTCCAAAACAGAGTAGAATAGGGTATTGTATATTTTTTCTGACAGCTTATATTCAGAGCAATTTTGTTTTTAACATTGAAGTGCCTAGATAATATTTAGATTTTTTCGATTCACGTAAAATTAGAATTCCGGTATTTTACATGAGAGAGCATCCTGAGTTGGTGTATAACTCCAAAACAGAGTAGAATTGGGAATTGAATATTTTTTCTGACAGTTTATATTCAGAGCAATTTAGTTTGTAACATTGCGTTGCCTACATAATATTTTGATTTTTTCGATTCGGGTAAAATTTTAATTTCGGTATTTTACATTAGAGAGCATGCTGAGTTGGTGTATATACTCCAAAACAGAGTAGAATAGGGCATTTTATATTTTTTCTGAAAGATTATATTCAGAGCAATTTTGTTTTTAACATTGACGTGCCTACATAATATTTAGATTATTTCGATTCAGATAAAATTTGAATTTCTGTATTTTACGTATCAGAGCATATTGAGTTGGTGTATATACTACAAAACACAGTAGAAAATGCCATTGTGTATTTTTTCTGACAGATTATATTCAGAGCAATTTTGCTTTTAACATTGGGGTGCCTAGGTAATATTTAGATATTTTTCGATTCACTTAAATATAGAATTTCTGTATTTTACATGAGAGAGCATATGGAGTTAATTTATATTCTCCAAAACAGAGTAGAATAGGGCATTGTGTATTTTTTCTGACAGATTATATTCAGAGCAATTTTGTTTTTAACATTGGAATGCCTAGACAATATTTATATTTTTTCGATTCGGGTAGAATTAGAATTTTTGTATTTTACATGGGAGAGCATATGGAGTTGGTGTATATACTCCAAAACAGACTAGAATAAGGCATTGTATATTTTCTCTAACAGACTATATTCAGAGCTATTTTTCTGGAACATTGTGGCGCCTAGATATTATTTAGATTTTTTTCGATTCGCGTAAAATTAGAATTTCGGTATTTTACATGAGAGAGCATATGGAGTTTCTGTATATACTCCAAAAAAGAGTAGAATAGGGCATTGTATATATTTTCTGACAGATTATATTCAGAGGAATTTTGCTTTTAACATTCGGGTGCCTAGATAATAATTAGGTTTGTTTCGATTCGCTTAAATATACAATTTCTGTATTTTACCTGAGAAAGCATACTGAGTTGGTGTATATACTCCAAAACAGAGTAGAATACGGCATTGTATATTTTTTTAACAGACTATTTTAAAAGCCATTTTCCGTAAACTTTGGGGCGCCTAGATATTATTTAGATTATTTTCGATTCGCGTAAAATTAGAATTTCGAAATTTTACATGAGAGAGCATATTGAGTTAATATATATACTAAAAAACAAAATAGAAAATGCAATTGTGTATTTTTTCTGACAGATTATATTCAGATAAATTTTTCTGTTTACATTGGGGTGCCTAGATAATATTTAGATATTTTTTGTTTTCCTTAAATATAGAGTTTCTGTATTTAACATGAGAGAGCATATGGAGTTGGTGTATATACTCCAAAACAGATTAGATTAGGGCATTGTATATTTTTTATGACAGATTATATTCAAAGAAATTTTGCTTTTAACATTGGGGTGCCTAGATAATATCTAGATTTTTTTCGATTCGCTTAAATGTAGAATTTCTGTATTTTACATGAGAGAGCATATGGAGTTGGTGTATATACTCAAAAACAGAGTAGAATAGGGCATTGTATAGTTTTTCTGACGGATTATATTCAGAGCAATATTGTTTTTAACATTGGGGTGCCTAGATAATATTTAGATTTTTTTCGATTCACGTGAAATTAAAGTTTCGGTATTTTAAATGAGAGAGCATACTGAGTTGGTGTATATATTCCAAAACAGAGTAGAATAGGGCATTGTATATTTATTCTGACAGATTATATTCAGAGCAATTTTGTTTTTAACATTGGCGTGCCTACATAATATTTAGATTTTTTCGATTCGGGTAAAATTTCAGTTTCTGTATTTTACATGAAAGAGCATATTCAGTTGGTTTATATAATGCAAAACAGAGTAGAAAATGGCATTCTGTATTTTTGCTGACAGATTTTATTCAGAGCAATTTTGCTTTTAACATTGGAGTGCCTAGATAATATTTAGATATTTTTCGATTCGCTTAAATATCGAATTTCTGTATTTTACATGAGAGACCATATGCAGTTGGTGTATATACCCCAAAACAGAGTAGAATAGGGTATTGTATATTTTCTCTGACAGATTATATTCAGAGCAATTATGTTTTTAACATGGGGTGCCGAGATAATATTTAGTTTTTTTTCAATTAGCTTAAATATAGACTGTCTCTATTTTACATTAGAGAGCATATTGAGGTGTTGTATATACTCCAAAACAGAGTAGAATCGGGCATTGTATATTTTTTCTGACAGATTATATTCAGAGAAATATTTTTTTATCATTGGGGTGCGTAGATAATATTTAGATTTTTTTTATTTGTGTAAAATTGGAATTTCTGTATTTTATATGAGAGACCATACTGAATTGGTGTATATACTCGAAAAAAGAGTAGAATAATGCATTGTTTATTATTTTTAACAGTCTATAGTCAGAGCCATTTTCTTTTAACTTCTGGGCGCCTAGATATTATTTAGATTTTTTTCGATTCTCATAAAATTAGAATTTCTGTATTTTACATGAGAGAGCATATTGAGTTGTTGTATACACTTAAAAACAGAGTAGAAAAGGGCATTTTATATTTTTTCTGACAGATTATGTTCCGAGCAATTTTGCTTTTAACATTGGGATGTCTACAAAGTATTTAGATTTTTTTCGATTCACGTAAAATTAGAATTTTGGTATTTTACCTGAGGGATCGTACTGAGTTGGTGTATATACTCCAAAACAGGGTAGAATAGGGCATTGTATATTTTTTCTCACAGATTATATTCAGAGCAATTTTGCTTTTAACATGGAAGTGCCTAGATAATATTTAGATTTTTTTCGATTCACGTAAAATTAGAATTTCGGTATTATACATAAGAGAGCATACTGCGTTGGTGTATATCCTCCAAAACAGAGTAGAATAAGGCATTTTATATTTTTTCAGACAGATTATATTCAGAGCCATTTTTCTTTTAACATTAAGGTGCCTAGATAATATTTAGATTTTTTTCGATTCGCTTAAATATACAATTTCTGTATTTTACATGAAAGAGCATATGAAGTTGTTGTATATACTCCAACACAGAGTAGAATAGGGCATAGTATATTTCTCTGACAGATTATATTCCGAGCAATTTTTTTTTAACATGGGGGTGCCTATATAATATTTAGATTTTTTCCATTCGGGTAAAATTAGAATTTCTCTATTTTACCTGAGAGAGCATACTGAGTTGGTGTATATACTCCAAAACAGTGTAGAATAAGGCATTGTATATTTTTTCTGACAGACTATATTCAGGGCCACTTTCTTTTAACTTTGGGGCGCCTAGATATTATTTAGATTTCTTTCTATTCGCGTAAAATTAGATTTTCGGTATTTTACATGAGAGAACATACTGAGTGGGTGTATATACTCCAAAAAAGAGTAGAATAGGGCATTGTATATTTTTTCTGACAGATTATATTCAGAGTAATTTTGCCTTCAACATTGGGGTGCCTAAATAATATTTAGATTTTTCTCGATTCATGTAAAATTTGAATTTTGGTATTTTACCTGAGAGAGTATACTGAGTTGGTGTTTATATTTTAAAACAGAGTAGAATAGGGCATTGTATATTTTTTCTGACACATTATATTCAGAGCAATTTTGCTTTTAACATTGGGGTGCCTAGATAATATTTAGATTTTGTTCTATTTGCTTAAATATTGAATTTCTGTATTTTACAGGAGAGAGCATATTGAGTTGTGTATATACTCCAAAACAGAGTGGAAAAGAGCATTGTATACTTTTTCTGACAGATTATATTCAGAGAAGTTTAGCTTTTTTCATTGGGGTTCTTACATATTATTTGGATTTTTTTCGATTGGCGTAAAATCAGAATTTCAGTATTTTACATGAGAGAGCATATTGAGTTGGTGTGTATACTCCAGAACAGAGTAGAATAAGGCATTGTATATTTTTTTTGAAAGATTATATTTATAGCCATTTTCTTTTAACCTTTGGGTGCCTCGATAATATTTAGAATTTCTTCGATTTGCGCAAAATTAGAATTTCGGTGTTTTACATGAGAGAGCATATTTTGTTGGTGTATGTACTTCAAAGCAAAGTATAAAAGGGCATTGTATATTTTCTCTGACAGACTATATTCAGAAAAATTTTGCTTTTAACATTGGGGTGCCTAGATAATATTTAGATTTTTTTTGATTCGCGTAAATTTAGAATTTCGGTATTTTACATGAGAGAGTATATTGAGTTGTTTTATATACTCCAAAACACAGTAGAAAAGGGCATTGTATTTTGTATTGACAGAATATATTCAGAGACATTTTCTTTTAACATTGGGGTGCCTAGATAATATTTAGATTTTTTTCGATTCTTGTAAAATTAGAATTTCTGTATTTTTCATGAGAGAGCATATTGAGTTGGTGTATATATTCCAAAAGAGAGTAGAAAAGGGCATTGTATATTTTATCTGACGAAATACATTCAGAGCAATTTTGCTATTACCATTGGGGTGCCTAGATAATATTTAGATTTCATTTGATTAACGTAAATTTAGAATTTCGGTATTTTACATTAGAGAGCATATTGAGTTGGTCCATATACTCCAAAACCGAGGAGAAAAGGGCATTGTATATTTTTTCTGACAGATTATAATCAGAGCCATTTTCTTTCAACATTGGGGTGTCTAGATAGTATTTAGATTTTTTTCAATTCGCTTATAATAAGAATTTCTGTATTTTACATGAGAGAGCATATTGGGTTTGTGTATATATTCCAAAACGAAGTAGAAAAGGGTATTGTATATTTTTTCTGACAGACTATATTCAGAGCAATTTTGCTTTTAACAATGGGGTACCTAGATAATATTTTGATTTGTTTCCGTTCGTGTGAAATTAGAATTTCTGTATTTTACATTAGAGAGCATATTGAGTTGGTGTATATACTCCAAAACAAAGTGGAAAAGGGCACTGTATATTTTCTCTCACAGATTTTGTTCCGAGAAATTTTGCTTTTTACATTGGGGTGCCTAGATAATATTTAGATTTTTTTCGATTCGCATATATTTAGCATTTCGGTATTTTACATGAGAGAGCATATTGAATTGGTGTATATACTCCAAAATAGAGTAGAAAATGGTATTTTATATTTTTTCTGACACAATATATTCAGAGCCATTTTCTTTTAACTTTGGGGTGCCTAGATAATATTTAGATCTTATGCAATTAGCGCAAATTTAAAATTTCGGTATTTTATATAAGAGAGCAATTTCAGTTGGTGTATGTACTCCAAAACAGAGTAGAAAAATTCATTGTATATTTTTTCTGACAGATTATATTCAGAGCTATTTTCTTTTAACATTGGTTTTCCTACATAATATTGAGATTTTTTTCAATTCATGTAAAATTAGAATTTCGGTATTTTAGATGAGAGAGCATATTGATTTGGTGTATATACTCCAAACCAGAGTTGAATAGGGCATTGTATATTATTTCTGAACAGATTATATTTAGAGCCATTTTGCTTTTAACATTGGGGTGCCTTGATAATACTTAGATTTTTTTCGATTCAAGTGTATTTAGATATTCGGTATTTTACATGAAAGAGAATATTGAGTTGGTGTATATATTCCAAAACAGAGTAGAAAAGGTATTGTATATTTTTCTGATATATTATACTCAGAGCAATTTTGCTATTAAGATTGGGGTGCCTAGATAATATTTAGATTTCATTTGATGAGCGTAAATTTATAATTTTGTTATTTTACATGAGAGAGCATATTGAGTTGGTGTATATACCCGAAAACAGAGTAGAAAAGGGCATAGTATATTTTCTATGACAGATTTTGTTCCGAGAAATTGTGGTTTTTACATTGGGGTGCCTAGATAATATTTAGATTTCCTTCGATTCCCGTATATTTAGAATTTCGTTATTTTCCATGAGAGAGCATATTGAATTGGTGTGTATAACCCAAAATAAAGTAGAAAAGGGCGTTGTATATTTTCTCTGACAGATTATATTCAGAGCCATTTTCTTTTAACATTGGGGAGCCTAGATAATATTTAGATCTATTTCATTTTGCGTAAATTTACAATTTCGGTATTTTACATGAGAGAGCATATTGAGTTGGTGTATATACTCCAAAAAAGAGTAGAAAACGGCATTGTATATTTTTTATGACAAATTATATTAAGAGAAATTTTTTTTTAACATTTGGATGCCTATATAATATTAAGAATTTTTTTAATTTGCGTAAATTTATATTTTCGGTATTTTACATGAGAGTCCATATTGAGTTGGTGTATAACTCCAAAAAAGAGTAGAATAGGGCATTGTATAGTATTTCTGACAGATTATATTCAGAGCAATTTTGTTTTTAACATTGGGGTTCCTAGATAATATTTTGATTTTTTTCAATACACCTAAAATTATAATTTCCGTATTTTACATGAGAGCATACTGACTTGGTGTATATATTCCAAACAGAGTAGAATAAGGCATTGTATATTTTATCTAACAGACTATATTCAGAGCCCTTTTCTTTTAACTTTGGGGTGCCTAGATAGTATTTAGATTATTTTCGATTCGCGTAAAATTTGAATTTCGGTATTTTACATGAGGGAGCATATTGAGTTGGTGTATATACACCAAAATAGAGGAGAAAAGGACATTGTATAATTTTTCTGAAAGATTGTATTCAGAGAAATTTTGCTTTTAAACTTGGGGTGCCTAGATAATATTTAAATTTTTTTCGATTCACTTAAATATAGAATTTCTGTATTCTACATGAGAGAGCATATGGAGTTGGTGTATATACTCCAAAACAGAGTAGAATAGGGCATTCTATATTTTCTCTGACAGATTATATTCGGAGACATTTTCTTTTAACTTTTGGGCGCCTAGATATTATTTAAATTTTTTTGATTCACGTAAAATTAGAATTTTGCTCTTTTACATCACAGAGCATATTGAGTTGGTGTATATACACCAAAAAAGAGTAAAATTGGGCATTGTAGGTTTTTTCAGAAAGATTATATTCAGAGAAATTTTGCTTTTAACTTTGGGGTGCCAAGACAATATTTAGATTATTTTTGATTCACGTAAAATTAGACTTTGGGAATTTTACATGAGAGAGCATACTGAGTTGGTGTATATACTTCAAAACAGACTAGAATAAGGCATTGTATATTTTCTCTAACAGCCTATATTCAGAGCAATTTGGCTTTTATCATTGGGGTGCCCAGATAATATTTAGATTTTTTTTCGATTCACGTAAATTTAGAATTTCGGTATTTTATATGAGAGAGCATACTGACTTGGTGTATATATTCCAAACAGAGTAGAGTAAGGCATTGTGTATTTTTTCCAACAGAATATATTCAGAGCCGTTTTCTTTTACCTTTGGGGTGCCTAGATAGTATTTAGATTTTTTTTAATTCACGTAAAATTAGAATTTCTGTATTTTACATGAGAGAGCATACTGGTGTATATACTCCAAAACAGAGTAGAATAAGGCATTGTATATTTTTTTAACAGACAATATTCAGAGCCATTTTCTTTTAACTTTGGGGTGCCTAGATATTATTTAGATTTTTTGTGATTCACGTAATATGAGAATTTCTGTATTTTACGTGACAGAGCAAATTTAGTTAATGTATATACTACAAAACAGAGTAGAAAAGGTCATTGTATATTTTTTCTGACAGATTATATCCAGAGCAATTTTGCTTTAACATTGGGGTACCTAGATAACATTTAGATTTTTTTGATTCAGTTAAACATAGAAATACAGTATTTTACATGAGAGAGCATATAGAGTTGTTGTATATACTCCACAACAGAGTAGTATAGGGCATTGTATATTTTTTTCTGACAGATTATATTCAGAGCAATTTTGTTTTTAACATTGGGGTGCCTATATAATATTTAGATTTTTTCTATTCGGGTAAAATTAGAATTGCTGCATTTTACATGAGAGAGCATACTGGTATATATACTCCAAAGCAGAGTAGAATAAGGCATTGTGTGTTTTTCCTAACAGACAATATTCAGAGCCATTTTCTTTTAACTTTGGGGTGCCTAGATATTATTTATATATTTTTTGATTCACGTAAAATTAGAAGTTCTGTATTTTACATGAGAGAGCATACTGAGTTTGTGTATATACTTCAAAATAGACTAGAATAAGGCATTTTGTATTTGTTCTAACAGACTATATTCAGAGCCATTTTCTTTACCATTGGGGCGCCTAGATATTATTTAGATTTTTTTTGGTTCGTGTAAAATTAGAATTTCGGTATTTTACATAAGAGAGCATACTGAGTTTGTGTATATACTCCAAAACAGAGTAGAATAGGGCATTGTATATTTTTTCTAACAGACTATCTTAAGAGTCATTTTCTTTTAACATTGGGGCAGATAGATATTATTCAGATTTTTTTCGATTCGCGTATAATTAGAATTTCGGTATTTTACTTGAGAGAGCATATTGAGTTAATGTATATACTACAAAACAAAATAGAAAATCGCATTGTATATTTTTTCTGACAGATTATATTCAGAGCAATTTTGCTTTAAATATTCGGGTGCCTAGATAATATTTGATTTTTTTTGATTCACTTAAATATAGAATTTCTGTATTTTACAAGAGAGAGCATATGGAGTTGGTGTATATACTCCAAAACAGAGTAGAATACGGCATTGTATATTTATTCTGACAGATTATATTCAGAGCAATTCTGTTTTTAACATTGGGGTGCCTAGATAATATTTCGATTTTTTCCGATGCTGGCAAAATTAGAATTTCTGTATTTTACTTAAAAGAGCATACTGAGTTTGTGCATATACTCCAAAACAGAGTAGAATGAGACAGTGTATATTTTCTCTAACAGACTATATTGAGCAGCATTTTCTTTTAACTTTGGGGAGGACAGGTATTATTTAGATTTTTTTTGATTCGAGTAAAATTAGAATTTCGGTATTTTACATTTGAGAGCATACTGAGTTGGTGTATATACTCCAAAGCAGAGTAGAATAAGGCATTGTATATTTTTTCTAACAGACTATATTCAGAACCATTTTATTTTAACTTTGGAGCGCCGAGATATAATTTCGATTTTTTTCGGTTCACGTAAAATTAGAATTTTGGTATTTTACATGGGAGCGCAAACTGAGTTGGTGTATATACTCCAAAACAGAGTAGAATAAGGCATTGTATATTTTTTCTGACAGATTATATTCAGTGCAATTTTGCTTTTAACTTTGGGGTGTCTAGATAATATTTCGATTTTTTCAGATTCACGTAAATTTAGAATTTTTCTATTATAGAAAAGAGAGCACACTGAGTTTGTATATATACTCCAAAACAGAGTAGAATAAGGCCTTCTATATTTTTTCTAACAGACTATATTCAGAGACATTTTCTTTGAACTTTGGGGCGCATAGATATTATTTAGATTTTTTTCGATTCACGTAAATTTGAAATTTCGATATTTTACATGACAGAGCATATTGAGTTGGTGTATATACTACAAAACAGAGTATAAAAGGGCATTGTATATTTTCTATGATAGATTATATTCTGAGCAATGTTGCTTTTAACATTGGGGTGCCTAGATAATATTTAGATTGTTTTCGATTCACGTAAAATTAGAATTTCGGTATTTTACATGAGAGAGCATACTGAGGTGGTTTATATACTCGAAAACAGAATAGACAAAGGCATTGTATATTTTCTCTAAAAGACTATATTCAGAGTCATTTTCTTTTAACTTTGGGGAGCCTAGATATTATTTAGATTTTTTTTGATTCGCGAAAAATTACAATTTTGGTATTTTACATGAGAGAGCCTATTGAGTTTGTGTATATATTACAAAACAGAGTAGAAAAGGGCATTGCATATTTTTTCTTACAGATTATATTCCGAGCAATTTTGCTTTTAACATTGGGGTTCCTAGATAATATTTAGATATTTTTTGATTCGCTTAAGTATAGAATTTCTGTATTTTACATGAAAGAGCATATGGAGTTGGTGTATATACTCCAAAACAGAGTATAATTGGGCATTGTGTATTTTTTATCACAGAATATACTCAGAGCAATTTTGTTTATAATATTGGGGTGCCAAGATAAAATTTGGATATTTTTTGATTCACGTAAAATTAGAATTTCTGTATTTTACATGAGAGAGCATACTGAGTTGATGTATATACTCCAAAACAGAGTAGAATAGGGCATTATACATTTTTTCTGACACATTATATTCAGAGTAATTTTGTTTTTAACATAGGGGTGCCTAGATGATATTTATATTTTTTGATTCGGGTAAACTTAGAATTTCTGTATTTTACATGAGAGAGCATACTGAGTTAGTGTATATTTTCCAAAACAGAGTAGAATAAAGAATTGTATATTTTTTCTGATAGAGGATATTCAGAGCAATTTTGCTTTTAACATTGGGGTGCCTAGATAATATTTAGATTTTTTTCAATTCTCTTAAATGTAGAATTTCTGTATTTTACATGAGAGAGAATATGGAGTTGGTGTATATACTCCAAAACACAGTAGAATACGGCATTGTATATTTTTTCTAACAGACTATATTCAGAGCAATTTTTTTGTTAACAGTGGGGTGCCTAGATAATATTTAGATTTTTTTCAATTCACGTAAAATTAGAATTTCCGTATTTTACATGAGAGAGCATACTGAGTTGGTGTTTATACTCCAAAACAGAGTAGAAAGGGGCATTGTATATTATTTCTGACAGATTATATTCAGAGCAATTTTGCTTTCAACATTAAGGTGCCTAGATAATATTTAGATTTTTTTCCATTCCCTTAAGTATTGAATTGCTGTATTTTAAATGAGAGAGCATATGGAGTTGGTGTATATACTCCAAAACAGAGTAGAAAAGGGCATTGTATATTTTTTTGACAGATTATATTCAGAGCCATTGTGTTTGTAAGATTGGGGTGCCTAGATAATATTTAGATTTTTTTCGATTCATGTTAAATTAGAATTTCGGTATTTTAAATGAGAGAGCATACTGAGTTGGTTTATATACTTCAAAACAGAGTAGAATAAGACATTGTATATTTTTTCTAAATGACTATATTCAGAGCCATTTTCTTTTAACTTTGGGGCACTTAGGTATCATTTAGATATTTTTTGATTCGCATAAAATTTGAATTTCGGTATTTTACATGACAGAGCATATTCAGTTGGTGTATATACTATAAAACAAAGTAGAAAAGGGGATTGTGTATTTCTTTTGACAGATTATATTCAGAGCAATTTTGCTTTTAACATTGCGGTGCCTAGATAATATTTGGATTATTTTCGATTCACATAAAATTAGAATTTCGGTATTTTACATGAGAGCATACTGAGGTGGTGTATATACTCAAAAACAGAGTAGAAATAGGCATTTTATATTTTTTCTAACAGAATATATTCAGAGCCATCTTCTTTTAACTTTCGGGCGCCTAGATTCTTTTTAGACTTTTTTCGATTGGCGTAAAACTAAAATTTAGGTATTTTACATGACAGAGCATATTGAGTTTGTGTATACACTCCAGAACAGAGTAGAAATGGGCATTGTATATTTTTCATGACATTCTATATTCAGAGAAATTTTGCTTTTAACATTGGGGTGCCTAGATAATATATGGATTTTTTTCGATTCACTTAAATATAGAATTTCTGTATTTTACATGAGAGAGCATATGGAGTTGGTGTATATACTCCAAAACAGAGTAGAATAAAGCATTGTATATATTTTCTGACGGATTATATGCAGAGTAATTTTGTTTTTAACATATGGGTGCCACAATGATATTTATATTTTTTCGATTCGGGAAAGTTTGAATTTCTGTATTTTACAAGAGAGAGCATATTGAGTTAGTGTATATACTCCAGAATAGAGTAGAATCAGGCATTGTGTATTGGTTCTAACAGAATATATTCAGAGCCATTTTATTTACCATTGGGGCGCCAAGATATTATTTAGATTTTTTTTGATTCGCGTAAAATTAGAATTTCGGTATTTTACATGAGAGAGCATATTGAGTTCGTGTATATACTGCAAAACAGAGTAGAATAGGGCATCGTATTTTTTTCTGACAGATTATATTCAGAGCAATTTTGTTTTTATCATTGGGGTGCCTAGATAATATTTAGATTTATTAGATTCGGGTAAAATTAGAGTTTCTGTATTTTACATGAGAGAGCGTACTGAGTTGGTGTATATAGTCTAAAACAGAGTAGAATAATGCATTGTATATTTTTTCTAACAGAATATATTCAGAGCCATTTTCTATTAACTTTGGGGCGCCTAGATATTATTTAGATTTTTTTCGATTCGCGTAAAATTAAAATTTCGATATTTTACATGACAGAGCATATTGAGTTGGTGTATATACTGCAAAACAGAGTATAAAAGGGCATTGTATATATTTTCTGATAGATTATATTCAGAGCAATGTTGCTTTTAACATTGGGGTGCCTAGATAATATTTAGGTTGTTTTCGATTCACGTAAAATTAGAATTTCGGTATTTTACATGAGAGAGCATACTGAGGTGGTTTATATACTCGAAAACAGAATAGACAAAGGCATTGTATATTTTCTCTAAAAGACTATATTCAGAGTCATTTTCTTTTAAATTTGGGGAGCCTAGATATTATTTAGATTTTTTTTGATTCACGTAAAATTACAATTTCGGTATTTAACATGAGAGAGCCTACTGAGTTGGTGTATATATTACAAAAAAGAGTAGAAAAGGGCATTGCATATTTTTTCTGACAGATTATATTCAGAGCAATTTTGCTTTTAACATTGTGGTGCCTAGATAATATTTAGATATTTTTCGATTCGCTTAAGTATAGAATTTCTGTATTTTACATGAAAGAGCATATGGAGTTGGTGTATATACTCCAAAACAGAGTATAATAGGGCATTGTGTATTTTTTCTCACAGATTATACTCAGAGTAATTTTGTTTTTAATATTGGGGTGCCACGATAAAATTTGAATTTTTTTCGATTCACGCAAAATTAGAATTTCTGTATTTTACATGAGACAGCATACTGAGTTGGTGTATATACTCCAAAACAGAGTAGAAGAGGGCATTGTACATTTTTTCTGACACATTACATTCAGAGTAATTTTGTTTTTAAATAGGGGTGCCTAGATGATATTTATATTTTTTCGATTTGGGTAAACTTAGAATTTCTGTATTTTACATGAGAGAGCATACTGAGTTGGTGTATATACTCCAAAACAGAGTAGAATAGGGCATTGTATATTTTTTCTGATAGATGATATTCAGAGCAATTTTGCTTTTAACATTGGGGTGCCTAGATAATATTTAGATTTTTTTCGATTCTCTTAAATGTAGAATTTCTGTATTTTACATGAGAGAGGATATGGAGTTGGTATATATACTCCAAAAAACAGTAGAATAGGGCATTGTATATTTTTTCTGACAGAATATATTCAGAGCAATTTTGTTTTTAACAGTGGGGTGCCTAGATAATATTTAGATTTTTTTCGATTCACGTAAAATTAGAATTTCGGTATTTTACGTGAGAGAGCATATTGAGTTGGTTTATATACTACAAAACAGAGTAGAATAGGGCATTGTATATTATTTTCTGACATATTATATTCACAGAAATTTTGTTTTTAACATTGGGGTGCCTAGATAATATATGGATTTTTTTCGATTCGCTTAAATATAGAATTTCTGTATTTTACATGAGAGATCATATGGAGTTGGTGTATATACTCCAAAACAGAGTAGAATAAAGCATTGTATATATTTTCTGACGGATTATATGCAGAGTAATTTCGTTTTTAACATATGGGTGCCACAATGATATTTATATTTTTTTGATTCGGGAAAGTTTGAATTTCTGTATTTTACAAGAGAGAGCATACTGAGTTAGTGTATATACTCCAGAATAGAGTAGAATCAGGCATTGTGTATTGGTTCTAACAGAATATATTCAGAGCCATTTTATTTACCATTGGGGCGCCAAGATATTATTTAGATTTTTTTCGATTCGCGTAAAATTAGAATTTCGGTATTTTACACGAGAGAGCATACTGAGTTCGTGTAAATACTGCAAAACAGAGTAGAATAGGGCATCGTATTTTTTTCTGACAGATTATATTCAGAGCAATTTTGTTTTTATCATTGGGGTGCCTAGATAATATTTAGATTTATTAGATTCGGGTAAAATTAGAATTTCTGTATTTTACATGAGAGAGCGTACTGAGTTGGTGTATATAGTCTAAAACAGAGTAGAATAATGCATTGTATATTTTTTCTAACAGAATATATTCAGAGCCATTTTCTTTTAACTTTGGGGCGCCTAGATATTATTTAGATTTTTTTCGATTCCCGTAAAATTAAAATTTCGATATTTTACATGACAGAGCATATTGAGTTGGTGTATATACTGCAAAACAGAGTATAAAAGGGCATTGTATATATTTTCTGATAGATTATATTCAGAGCAATGTTGCTTTTAACATTGGGGTGCCTAGATAATATTTAGATTGTTTTCGATTCACGTAAAATTAGAATTTCGGTATTTTACGTGAGAGAGCATATTGAGTTGGTTTATATACTACAAAACAGAGTAGAATAAGGCATTTTATATTTTTTTCTGACATATTATATTCAAAGAAATTTTGTTTTTAACATTGGGGTGACTAGATAATATTTGGATTTTTTCCGATGCTTGCAAAATTTGAATTTCTGTATTTTACGTGAGAGAGCATACTGAGTTGGTGTATATACTCCAAAACAGAGTAGAATGAGACATTGTATATTTTCTCTAACAGACTATAATGAGCAGCGTTTTCTTTTAACTTTGGGGAGGATAGGTATTATTTAAATTTTTTTCGATTCACGTAAAATTAGAATTTCGGTATTTTACATGAGAGAGCATACTGAGTTGGTGTATATACTTTAAAACAGAGTAGAATAAGGCATTTTATATTTTTTATAACAGATTATATTCAGAGCCATTTTCTTTTAACTTTGGGGGGCCGAGATATAATTTCGATTTTTTTCGGTTCACATAAAATTAGAATTGCGGTATTTTACATGAGAGAGCATATTGAGTTGGTGTATATACTACAAAAAAAAAACAGAAAATCGCATTGTATATTTTTTCTGACAGGTTATATTCAGAGAAAATTTGCTTTAAACATTCGTGTGCCTAGATAATACTTAGATTTTTTTCGATTAACGTAAAATTAGAATTTCGGCATTTTACATGAGAGAGCATACTGCGTTGGTGTATATACTCCAAAACAGAGTAGAATAAGAAATTGTATATTTTTTTTGACAGACTATATTCAGAGCCATTTTCTTTTAACTTTGAAGCGACTAGATATTATTTAGATTTTTTTCAATTTGCATAAAATTAGAATTTCTATATTTTACATGAGAGAGCATACTGCGTTGGTGTATATACTCCAAAAAAGAGTAGAATAGGGCATTGTATATTTTTTCGGACAGATTATATTCAAAGCAATTTTGTTTTTAACATTGGGGTGCCTTGATAATATTTAGATTTTTTTCGATTCGCTTAAATATAGAATTTCTGTATTTTACATGAGAGAGCATAATGAGTTGGTGTATATACTCAAATAGAGAGTAGAATAGGGCATTGTATATTTTTTCTGACAGATTATATTAAGAGCAATTTTGCTTTTAAAATTGGGGTGCCAAGATTATATTTAGGTTTTTTCGATTCGGATAAAATTAGAATTTCTGTATTTCACACGAGAGAGCATACTGAGTTGGTGTATATACTCCAAAACATAGTAGAATAAGGCATTGTATATTTCTTCTAACAGAGTATAGTTAGAGCAATATTCTTTTAAGTTTGGGGCGCCTTGATATTATTTAGATTTTTTTAGATTCGCGTAAATTTAGAATTTTGGTATTTTACATAAGAGAGCATACTGAATTTTTGTATATACTCGAAAACATAGTAGAATAGGGCATTGTATATTTTTTCTGACGGATTATATAAAGAGCCATTTTGTTTTAACATTGGAGTGCCTAGATAATATTTAGATTTTTCCGATTCGGGTAAAATTTGAATTTCGGTATTTTACTTGAGAGAGTATATTGAGTTGGTGTATATACTACAAAACAGAGTAGAAAATAGCATTGTATATTTTTTCTGACAGATTATATTCAGAGCAAATTTGCTTTTATCATTGGGGTGTCTAGATAATATTTAGATTTTTTCGATTCACGTTAAATTAGAATTTCGGTATTTTACATGAGAGAGCATATTGATTTGGTGTATATACTCCAAAACAGAGTAGAAAAGGGTGTTGTATATGTTTTCTGACAGATTGTATTCAGAGCAATTTTGCTATTAACATTGGGTTGCCTAGATAATATTTAGATTTTTTTGATTCTCTGAAAGATAGAATTTCTGTATTTTACATGAGAGAGCACGTTTAGTTGGTGTATATACTCCAAAACAGAGTAGAATAGAGCATTGTATATTTTTTCTGACAGATTTTATTCAGATCGATTTTGTTTTCAACTTTGGGGTGCCTAGATAATATTTAGATTATTTTCGATTCACTTAAATATAGAATTTTTGTATTTTACATGAGAGAGAATGTGGAGTTGGTGTATATACTCCAAACAGATTAGAATAGGGCATTGTATATTTTTTCTGACAATCTATATTCAGAGCAATTTTATTTTAAACATTGGGGTGTGTAGATAATATTTAGATTTTTTTATTCACGTAAAATTAGAATTGCTGTATTTTACATAAGAGAGCATACTGAGATGGTGTATGTACTCCAAAACAGAGTAGAATAAGGCATTGTATATTTTTTCTAACAGACTATATTCAGAGCAAATTTCTTTTAAGTTTGGGGCGCATAGATATTATTTAGATATGTTTCAATACACGTAAAATTAGAATTACTTTTTTTTACATTAGAGAGCATATGGAATTGGTGTATATACTCCAAAACGGAGTAGAAAAGGGCATTGTATATTTTTTCTTACAGATTATATTAAGAGCAATTTTTCTTTTCACATTGGGGTGCCTAGATAATATCTAGAATTTTTTAAATTCGCTTAAATATAGAATTTCTGTATTTTACTTGAGAGACCATATGGAGTTGGTGTATATACTCCAAAATAGAGAAGAATAAAGCATTGTATATTTTTCCTACAGTCTATATTTAGAACCATTTTCTTTTTACTTTGGGGCGCCTAGATATTATTTAGATTTATTTCGATTCGCGTAAAATTGGAATTTCAGTATTATACATGAGAGAGCATACCACGTTGCTGTATATACTCCAAAACAGAGTAGAATAGGGCATTGTATATTTTTTCTGACAGCTTATATTCCGAGCAATTTTGTTTTTAACATTGAAGTGCCTAGATAATATTTAGATTTTTTTCGATTTACGTAAAATTAGAATTTTGGTATTTTACATGAGAGAGCATACTGAGTTGGTGTATATACTCCAAAACAGAGTAGAATAGGGAATTGAGTATTTTCTCTGACAGATTATATTCAGAGCAATTTTGTTTGTAACATTGCGTTGCCTACATAATATTTTGATTCTTTCGATTCGGGTAAAATTAGAATTTCGGTATTTTACATGAGAGAGAATTCTGAGTTGGTGTATATACTCCAAAACAGAGTACAATAGGGCATTTTATATTTTCTCTGAAAGATTATATTCAGAGCAATTTTGTTTTTAACATTGACGTGCCAACATAATATTTAGATCATTTCGATTCGTATAAAATTTGAATTTCTGTATTTTACATATAAGAGTATATTGAGTCTGTGTATATACTACAAAACACAGTAGAAAATGTCATTGTGTATTTTTTTTGACAGATTATATTCAGAGCAATTTTGCTTTTAACATTGGGGTGCCTAGGTAATATTTAGATATTTTTCGATTCACTTAAATATAGAATTTCTGTATTTTACATGAGAGTGCACCCTGAGATGGTGTATATAATCCGAAACAGAGTAGAATAAGGCATTGTATATTTTTTCTAACAGACTATATTCACAGCCATTTTCTTTAAACTTTGGGGCACCGTGATATTTTTTAGATTTGTTTTGATTCGCGTAAAATTAGAATTTCTGTATTTTACATGAGAGAGCATATTTTGTTGGTGTATATACTACAAAACCGAGTAGAAATGGGCATTGCGTATTTTTTCTCACAGATTATATTCAGAGAAATTTCGCTTTTAAAATTGGGGTGCCTAGATAATATTTAGATTTTTTTCGATTTGCTTAAATATAGAATTTCTATATTTTACATTAGAGAGCATATGGAGTTGGTGTATATACTTTAAAACACATTAGAATAGGGCATTGTATATTTTTTCTGACAGATTATATTCATAGCAATTTTGTTTTTAACATTGGGGTGTATAGATAATATTTAGATTTTTTTTGATTCACGTAAAATTAGAATCGCTATATTTTACTTAAGAGAGCATACTGAGTTGGTGTATATACTCCATAACAGAGTAGAATAAGGCATTGTATATTTTTTCTAACAGACTATATTCTGAACCAAGTTCTTGTAACTTTGGGGCGCCTAGATATTATTTAGATATTTTTTGATTCGCATAAAATTAGAATTTCTGTATTTTACATGAGAGAGCATATGGAGTTGGTGTATATACTCCAAAACAGAGTAGAAAAGGGCATTGTATATTTTTTCTGACAGATTATATTCAGAGCAAGTTTGTTTTTAACATTGGGGTGCCTAGATAGTATTTAGATACTTTTCAATTCACTTAAATATAGAATTTCTGTATTTTACATGAGAGAGCATATGGAGTTGGTATATATACTCCAAAACAGAGTAGAATAGGGCATTGTATATTTTTTCTGACGGATTATATTCAGAGCAATTTTTTTTTAACACTGGGGTGCCTAGATAATATTTAGATATTTTCGATTTGGGTAGAAATAGAATTTATGTATTTTACATGAGAGAGCATATTGAGTTGGTGTATATACTACAAAACAGAGAAGTAATGGGCATTGTATATTTTATCTGACAGATTATATTAAGAGCAATTTTGCTTTTCACATTTGGGTGCCTAGATAATATTTAGATTTTTTCGATTCGGGTAAAGTTAGAATTTCTGTATTTTACATGAGATGGCATAATGAGTTGGTGTATATACTCCAAAACACAGTAGAAAAGAGCATTGTATATTTTTTCTGAGTAATTATATTCAGAGAAATTTTGCTTTGAACATTGTGGTGCATAGATAGTATTTAGATTTTATTTGATTCTCGTAAATTTAGAATTTCGGTATTTTACATGAGAGGGCATATTGAGTTGGTGTATATACTGCAAAGCAGAGTATAAAAAAGCATTGTATATTTTTTCTGACAAATTATAATCAGAGCAATTTTTCTTTTAACATTTGGGTACATAGATAAGATTTAGATTTATTTCGATTAGCGTAAAATTAGAATTTCGGTATTTTACATGAGATAGCACTTTAAGTTGTTGTATATACTCAAAAACAGAGTAGAATATTGCATTGTATATTTTTTTGACACGTTATATTCAGAGAAATTTTTTTTTTAACATTGCGGTGCCTAGATAATGTTTATATTTTTTTCGATTCGCGTAAATTTATTATTTCGGTATTGTACATGAGAGAGCATATTGAGTTGGTGTATATACTCCAAAACACAGTAGAATAGGTCATTGTATATTTTTTCTGACGGATTATATTCAGAGCAATTTTTTTTAACACTGGGGTGCTTAGATAATATTTAGATATTTTCTATTTGTGTAGAATTAGAATTTCTGTATTTTACATGAGAGAGCATAATGAGTTGGTTTATGTACTACAAAACAGAGAAGTAAAGGGCATTGTATATTTTATCTGACAGATTATATTAAGAGCAATTTTGCTTTTCACATTGGGGTGCGTAGATAATATCTGGAATTATTTCGATCCGCTTAAATATAGAATTTCTGTATTTTACTAGAGAGAGCACATGGAGTTGGTGTATATACTTCAAAACACAGAAGAATAAGGCATTGTATATTTTTTTTACAGACTATATTCAGAAACATTTTCTTTTAACAATGGGATGCCAAATTAATATTTAGATTTTTTTCAATTTGAGTGAATTTAGAATTTCTGTATTTTACATGAGAGAGAATATTGAGTTAGTGTATATACTCCAAAACAAAGTAGAAAAGGGCATTGTATATTTTTTCTGATATTTTATATTCAGAACAATTTTGGTATTAACATTGGGGTGCCAAGATAATATTTAAATTTTCTTTGATTAACGTAAATTTAGAATTTTGGTATTTTACATGAGAGAGAATTCTGAGTTGGTATATGTACTCCAAAACAGAGTAGAAACGGCATTGTATATTTTTTCTGACAGATTATATTCAGAGCCATTTTTTATCAACATTTGGGTGCCTAGATAATAATTAGATTTTTTCGATCGTGTATATATAGAATTTCAGTGTTTTACATGAGAGACCATATTGGGTTGGTGTATATACTCCAAAACATGGTAGAAAAAGGCATTGTATATTTTTTTCTGTAAAATAATATTCATAGCGATTTTGCTTTTAATATTGGGGTGCGTAGATAATATTTAGATATTTTTCGATTTGCGTCAGTTTAGAATTTCGGTATTTTACATGAGAGAGCATACTGAGTTGGTGTATATACCCCAAAACAGAGTATAAAAGGGCATTGCATATTTCTTCTGACAGATGATATTCAGGGCAATTTTGCTTTTAATATTGGGCTTCCTAGATAATATGTAGATTTTTTCGGTTCGTGTATATTAGAATATCGGTATTTTACATGGAAGAGCATATTGAGTTGGTGTATATACTCCAAAACAGAGTAGAAAAGGTCATTGTATATTTTCTCTGACAGATTATATTCAGAGCAGTTTTACTTTTAACATTGGTGTGCCAAGATTAAATTTTTTCGGTTCATGTAAAATTAGAATTTCGATATTTTACATGAGAGAGCATGTTTAGTTGGTGTATATACTCCCAAACAGAGTAGAAAATGCCATTTTATATTTTTTCTGATAGATTATATTCAGAGAAATTTTACTTTTAACATTGGGGTGCCTAGATAATATTTAGATTTTTTTCGATTCACGTAAATTTAGAATTTCAGTATTTTACATGAGAGAGCATATTGAGTTGGTGTATATACACCAGCACCGTGCAAAAAAGGGCATTGTGCATTTTCTCTGACAGACTATATTAAGAGCAATTTTGCTTTTAACATTGGGGTGCCTAGATAATATTTAGATATTTTTCAATGAGTCAAATTAGAATTTCAGTATTTTACATGAGAGAGCATATTGAGTTGGTGTATGTACGCCAAAATAGAGTAGAAAACAGCATTGTATATTTTTTCTGACAGATTATGCTCAGAGCAATTTTGCTTTTAACATTGGGGTGCCTAAATAATATTTAGATTTTTTTCGATTCGCGTAAATTTAGAATTTCGGTATTTCACATGAGAGAGCATATTGAGTTTTTTTATATACACCAAAATAGAGTAGAAAAGGGCATTGTAGATTTTTTCTGAGAGATTATATTCAGAGTGATTTTTCTTTTAACATTGGTTTGCCTAGATAATATTTAGATTTTTTTCGATTCTCGTAAAATTAGAATTTCCGTATTTTACATGAGAGAGCATATTGAGTTGTTGTATATACTCCAAAAAAAAGTAGAAAAGGGCATTGTGTTTTTTTCTGACGGATTGTATTCAGAGCAATTTTGCTTTTAACCTTGGGGTGCCTACATAATATTCAGATTTTTTCAATTCGCGTAAATTTGAATTTTGTTATTTTACATGAGAGAGTATATTGAGATGGTGTATATACTCCAAAACTGAGTAGAAAAAGCATTGTATATATTTTCTGACATATTATATTTATAGCAATTTTGCTACTACCATTGGGGTGCCTCGATAATATTTATATTTCATATGATTAGCGTAAGTTTAGAATTTCGGTATTTTACATGAGAGAGCATATTGGGTTGGTGTACATACTCCAAAACATAGTAGAAAATGGCATTGTATATTTTTTCTGGAAGATTATATTTAGAGCAATTTTGCTTTTAACAATGGGTGCCTAGATAATATTTAGATATTTTTCGATTCACGTAAAATTAGAATTTCTGTATTTTACATGAGAGAGCATATGGAGTTGGTGTATATACTCCAAAACAGACTAGGAAACTGCATTGTATATTTTTTCTGACAGACTGTATTCAGAGCAATTTTGTTTTTAACATTGGGTTGCCTAGATAATATTTAGATTTATTCGATTCGTGTGATATTAGAATTTCTGTATTTTACATGAGAGAGCATACTGAGTTGGTGTATATACTCAAAAACAGAGTAGAATAAGGCATTGTATATTTTTTCTGACAGACTATAGTCAGAGCCAATTTCTTTTAACTTTGGGGCAACTGGATGTTTTTTACATTTTCTTCGATTCGTGTAAATTTAGAATATCGGTATTTTACATGAGCAGCATACTGAGTTGGTGTATATACTGTAAAACAGAGTAGAATAAGGCATTGTATATTTTTTCAACAGACTATATAAAGAGCCATTTTCTTTTAACTTTGGGGCGCATAGATATTTAGATTTTTTTCAATTCACGTAAAATTAGAATTTCGGTATTTTACAAGAGAGAGCATATTGAGTTGTTGTATATACACCAAAACAGAGTAGAAAGGGGCATTGTATATTTTTTCTGAAAGATTATATTCGGAGCACTTTTGCTTTCAACATTGGATTGCCTAGATAATATTTAGATTTTTCTCTATTCACTTAAATATAGAATTTCTGTTTTTTACATAAGAGAGCATATGGAGTTGGTGTATATACTGCAAAACAGAGTAGAATAGGGCATTGTATATTTTTTCTGACAGATTATATTCAGAGCAATTTTGCTTTTAACTTTGGGGTGCCTAGATAATATTTAGATTTTTTTAGATTCACGTAAATTTAGAATTTCTCTATTTTACATGAGAGAGCATACTGAGTTAGTTTATATACACCAAAAAAGAGTAGAATAGGGCATTGTATATTTTTTCTGACAGATTATATTCAGAGCAATTTTGTTTTTAACATTGGGGTGCCTAGATCATATTTAGATTTTTTCAATTCGGGAAAAATTAGAATTTCGGTATTTTACATGAGAGAGCATACTGAGTTGGTGTATATACTCCAAAACAGAGTTGAAAAAAGCATTGTATATTTTTTCTTACAGACTGTATTCAGAGCCATTTTCTTTTAACTTTGGGGTGCCTAGATATACTTTAGGTTTTTTTCCATTCACGTAAAATTAGAATTTCGGTATTTTACATGAGAGAGCATATGGAGTTGGTGTATATACTCCAAAACAAAGTAAAATAGAGCATTATATATTATTTCTGACAGATTATATTCAGAGCAATTTTGCTTTTAACCTTCGGTTGCCTAGATAATATTTAGATTTTTTCGATTCACTTAAATATAGAATTTCTTTATTTTACATGAGAGAGCATATGGATTTGGTGTATGTATTCCAAAACAGAGTGGAATAGGGCATTGTTTATTTTCTCTGACAGATTATATTCAGAGCAAGTTTGTTTTTAACATTGGGGTGCCTCGATAATATTTAGATTTTTTCGATTCGGGTGAAATTATAAAATTGGTATTTTACATGAGAGAGCATACTGAGTTGGTGTATATACTCCAAAACAGGGTAGAATCAGGCATTGTGTATTTTTTTTAACAGACTATATTCAGAGCCATTTTGTTTTAACTTTTGGGCGCCTAAATATTATTTAGATTTTTTTCGATTCACGTAATTTTCGAATTTCTGTATTTTACGTGAGAAAGCATATTGAGGTAATTTATATACTACAAAAAAGTTTAGAAAAGGACATTTTATATTTTTTCAGTCAGATTATATTCAGAGCAATATTGCTTTTAACATTGGGTTGCCTAGAAAATATTTAGATTTTTTCGATTCGGGTAAAATTAGAAATACGGTATTTTTCATGAGACCGCATATTGAGTTGCTGCATATACTCCAAAACAGAGTAGAAAAAAACATTGTATATTTTTTCTGACAGATTATATTTAGAGCAATTTTGTTTTTAACATTGGGGTGCCTAGATAATATTTAGATTTTTTTGATTCGCTTAAATTTAAAATTTCTGTATTTTACAGGAGAGAGCATATTGAGTTGGTGTATATACTCCAAAACAGAGTAGAATAGGGCATTGTATATTTTTTTCTGACAGATTATATTCAGAGCAATTTTGCTTTTAAAATTGGAAAGCCTATATAATAGTTACATCTTTTTCAATTCACTTAAATATAGAATTTCTGTATTTTACATGAGAGAGCATATGGAGTTGGTGTATATACTTCGAAACATAGTAGAATAGGGCATTATATATTTTCTCTGACAGATTATATTCAGAGCAATTTTGTTTTTAACATTTGGGTGCCTAGATAATATTTAGATTCTTTCGATTCTGGTAAAATTAGAATTTCTGTATTTTACATGAGAGAGCATACTGAATTGGTGTATATACTACAAAAAAGAGCAGAAAAAAGCATTGTATATTTTTTCTGACAGATTATATTCAGAGCAATTTTGCTTTTAACATTGGGGTGCCTAGATAATATTTAGATTTTTTTCGATTCACATAATTTTAGAATTTCGGTATTTTACATGAGAGAGCATACTGTGTTGGTGTATATACTCCAAAAGAGAGTAGAATAGGGCATTGTATATATTTTCTGACACATTATATTCAGAGCAATTTTGTTTTTAACATTGGGGTGCGTAGATAATATATAGATTTTTTTGATTTGGGTAAAGTTAGAATTTCTGAATTTTACATGATAGAGCATATTGGGATGGTGTATATACTATAAAACAGAGTAGAAAAGGGCATTGTATATTTGTTGTGATAGATTATATTCAGAGCACTTTTGCTTCTAATATTGGGGTGCCTAGATAATATTTAGATTTTTTCGATTCGCTTAAATATAGAATTTTTGTATTTTACGTGAGAGAGCATATGTAGGTGGTGTATGTACTCCAAAACAGAGTAGAATAAGGCATTCTATATTTTTTATGACAAATTATATTCAGAGAAATTTTGTTTTTGACATTACGGTGCCTAGATAATATTTAGATTTTTTCGATTCGTGTAATATTAGAATTTCGGTACTTTATATGAGAGAGCATACTTTCCTGGTGTATATACTCCAAAACAGAGTAGAATAAGGCATTGTATAGTTTTTCTAACAGAATATATTCAAATCCATTTTCTTTTCACTTTGGGGCTCCTAGATATTAGTATGATTTTTTCGATTCGTGTAAAATTAGAATTTCGGTATTTTACATGACAGAGCATATTGACTTGGTGTATATAGTCCAAAACAGAGTAGAAAAAAACATTGTATATTTTTTCGGACAGATTATGTTCAGAGCAATTTTGCTTTTAACATTCTATGCCTAGATAATATTTAGAATTGTTACGATTCATGTCAAGTTACAATTTCGGTATTTTACATGAGAGAGAATACTGAGTTGGTTTATATTCTCCAAAACTGAGTAGAATAAGGCATTGTATATCTTTTCTAACAAACTATATTTAGAGCTATTTTCTTTTAACTTTGAAGAGCCTAGATATTATTTAGATTTTATTCAATTCACGTAAAATTAGAATTTTGTTGTTTTACAGAAGAGAGCATATTGATTTGGTGTAAATAATACAAAACAGAGTAGAAAAGACATTGTATATTTTTTCTGACAGGCTATATTCAGAGCACTTTTGCTTTTCACATTAGTGTGCTTAGATAATATTTAGATTTTTTTTGATTCACGTAAAATAAGGATTTCGGTATTTTAAAGGAGAGAGCATACTGAGTTGGTGTACATACTCCGAAAGAGAGTAGAAATGGGCATTGTATATTTTTTCTGACAGATTATATT
Source organism: Callithrix jacchus (assembly GCF_049354715.1). Taxonomy (NCBI): domain Eukaryota; kingdom Metazoa; phylum Chordata; class Mammalia; order Primates; family Cebidae; genus Callithrix; species Callithrix jacchus. The sequence goes on from NC_133522.1 coordinate 53,508,558, forward strand.
CAGAGCAATTTTGTTTTTAACATTGGGGTGCCTAGATAATACTTGGATTTATTTCGATTCGTATAAATATAGAATTTTTGTATTTTACATGAGAGAGCATATGGAGTTGGTGTATATATTTTAATACAAATTAGAATAGGGCATTGTATATTTTTTCTGACAAATTATATTCAAAGCAATATTGTTTTTAACATTGGAATGCCTAGATAATATTTAGATTTTTTTTGATTCACGTAAAATTAGAATTTTTGTATTTTACATGAGAGAGCATACCTAGTTGGTGTATATAGTACAAAACAGAGTAGAATACGGCATTGTATATTTTGTCTGACAGATTATATTCAGAGCAATTTTGCTTTTAACATTGGGGTGCCTAGATAATATTTAGGATTTTTCGATTCATGTAAAATTAGAATTTTTGTATTTTACATGATAGAGCATACTGAGATGCTGTATATACTCCAAAACAGAGTAGAATAAGGCATTGTATATATTTTCTAACAGTCTATATTTAGAGCAATTTTCTTTTAACTCTGGGGTGCCTAGATATTATTTAGAGTTTTTTTGATTGGCATAAAATTAGCATTTCTGTCTTTCACATGAGAGAGCACACTGAGTTGGTATATATACTCCAAAAGAGAGTAGGAAAGGGTATTGTATATTTTCTGTGACATATTATATTCAGAGCATTCTGCTTTCAACAATGTGGTGCCTGATAATATTTACATTTTTTTCGATTCACGTAAAATAAGAATTTCTCTATTTTACATGAGAGAGCATACTGAGTTTGTGTTTATACTCCAAAACAGAGTAGAATATGGCATTACATATTTTCTTGACAGATTATATTCAGAGCAGTTTTGCTGTTAACATTGCGGTGCCTAGAAAGTATTTAGATTTTTTTCGATTCGCTTAAATATAGAATTTCCGTATTTTACATGAGAGAGCATATTGATTTGGTGTATATACCGCAAAACAGAGTAGAATAGAACATTGTATATTTTCTCTGACAGATTATATTCAGAGCAATTTTGTATTTAACATTGGGGTTCCTAGATAATACTTAGATATTTTCGATTCGGGTACAATTAGAATTTCTGTACTTTACATGAGAAAGCATATGGAGTTGGTGTATATACTCCAAACAGAGTAGAATAGGGCATTGTATATTTTTTCTGACAGATTATATTAAGAGCAATTATGTATTAAACATTGGGGTGCCTAGATAATACTTGAATTTTTTCGATTCGGGTAAAATTAGAATTTCTCTATTTTAAATGAGAGAGCATATTGAGTTGGTGTATATACTCCAAAGCAGAGTAGAAAAGGGCATTGGATATTTTTTCTGACAGATTATATTGAGAGCAATTTTGCTTTTAACATTGGGGTTCCTAGATAATATTTAGATTTTTATCGATTCACGTAAAATTAGAATTTTGGTATTTTACATGAGAGAGTATACTGAGTTGGTGTATATACTCCAAAACAGAGTAGAATAGGGCATTGTATATTTTTTATGACAGATTATATTCGGAGCAATTTTGCTTTTAACATTGGGGTGCCTAGATAATATTTAGATTTATTTCGATTCACTTAAATATAGAATTTCGGTATTTTATATTAGAGAGTATATGGAGTCGGTGTATATACCGCAAAAAACAGTAGAATAGGGCATTGTATATTTTTTATGACAGATTATATTCAGAGAAATATTGTATTTAACATTGGGGTGCCTAGATAATATTTAGATTTTTATCAATTCACGTAAAATTCGAATTTTGCTATTTTACATGAGAGAGCACACTGAGTTAGTGTATATACTCCAAAACAGAGTACAATAAGACATTTTATATTTTTTCTAACAGACTATATTCAGAGCCATTTTCTTTTAACTCTGGGATGCCTAGATATTATTTAGATTTATTTCGATTCACGTAAAATTTGAATTTCGGTATTTTACATGAGAAAGCATACTGAGTTGGTATATATACTCCAAAAGAGAGTAGAAAAGGGCATTGTATATTTTCTCTGACAGATTATATTCAGAGCAATTTTGCTTTTAACATTGGGGTGCCTAGCTAATATTAAGATTTTTATCGATTAACGTAAAATTAGAATTTCTGTATTTTACATGAGAGAGCATACTGAGTTGGTGTATATACTCCAAAACAGAGTAAAATAAGGCCTTGTATATTTTTTGTAAGCGACTATATTCAGAGCTATTTTCTTTTAACTTTGGGGGGCCTAGATATTATTTAGATTTTTTTCGATTCACGTAAAATTTAAATTTCGGTATTTTACATGAGAGAGTATACTGAGTTGGTGTATATATTCCAAAACAGAGGAGTATAGGGCATTGTATATATTTTTTGACAGATTATATTCAGAGCAATTTTGTTTTTAACATTGGGGTGCCTAGATTATACTTAGATTTTTTTGATTCAGGTAAAATTAGAATTTCTGTATTTTACATGAGAGAGTATATTCAGTTGGTGTATATACTCCAAAACAGAGTAGAAAAAAGCATTGTATACTTTTTCTGACAGATCATATTCAGAGCAATTTGTCTTTTAACACTGGGGTGCCTAGATAATGTTTAGATTTTGTTCGATTCACGTAAAATTATAATTACGTTATTTTACATGAGAGAGCATATTGAATTGGTGTATATACTACAAAACAGAGTAGAATAGGGCATTGTATATTTTTTCTGACAGATTATATTCAGAAGAATTTTGTTGTTAACATAGGGATGCCTAGATAATATTTAGATTTTTTTCGATTCGCTTAAATATAGAATTTCTGTATTTTACATGAGACAGCATATGGAGTTGGTGTATATACACCAAAACAGAGTAGAATAGGGCATTGTATATTTTCTCTGACAGATTATATTCAGAAAAATTTTATTTTTACCATTGGGTTGCCTAGATAACATTTAGATTTCTTCGAATTGGGTAAAATTAGAATTTCTGTATTTTACATGAGAGAGCATACTGAGTTGGTGTATATACTCCAAAACAGAGTAGAATAAGGCATTGTATATTTTTTCTAACAGACTATATTCAGAGCCATTTTCTTTTATATTTGTGGTGCCTAGATATTATTTAGATTTATATCGATTCGCATAAAATTAGAATTTCGGTATTTTACATGAGAGAACATATTGAGTTCGTGTATATACTCCAAAACAGAATAGAATAAGGCATTGTATATTTTCTCTAACAGACTATTTTCAGCGCCATTTGCTTTTAACTTTGAGGCGTCTGGATATTATATAGAATTTTTTCGATTCGCTTAAATATAGAATTTCTGTATTTTACATGAGAGAGCATATGGAGTTGGTGTATATACTTCAAAACAGAGTAGAATAGGGCATTGTATATTTTCTCTGACAGATTATATTCAGAGCAATTTTGTTTTTAACATTCTTGTGCCTAGATAATATTTAGATTTTTTCGATTTGGGTAAATTTAAAATTTCTGTATTTTACATGAGAGCATACTGAGTTGGTGTATATACTCCAAAACAGAGTAGAATAAGCTATTGTATATTTTTTCTAACAGACTATATTCAGAGCCATTTTCTTTCCACTTTGCGGTGCCTAGATATTATTTAGATTTTTTCGATTCGCGTAAAATTAGAATTCGGTATTTTACCTGAGAGAGCATATGCAGTTTGTGTATATACTCCAAAACAGAGTAGAATAGGGAATTGTATATTTTTTCTGACTGATTATATTCAGAGCACATTTGTTTTTAAAACTGGGTTGCCTAGATAATATTTAGATTTTTTCAATTCTAGTAAAATTAGAATTTCTGTATTTTATATGAGAGAGCATATGGAGTTGGTGTATATACTCCAAAAAAGAGTAGAATAGGGCGTTGTATATTTTATCTGACAGATTATATTCAGAGCAGTTTTGTTTTTAACATTGTGGTGCCTACAGAATATTTAGATTTTTTCGATTTGGGTAATATTTTAATTCCTGTATTTTACATGAGAGCGCAAACTGAGATGGTGTATATACTCCAAAACAGAATAGAAAAGGTCATTGTATAATTTTTCTGACAGATTATATTCAGAGCAATTTTGCTTTTCACATTGGGGTGTCTAGATTACATTTAGATTTTCTTCGATTTACGTAAAATTAGAATTTCTGTATTTTACATGAGAGAGCATAGTGAGTTGCTTTATATACTCCAAATCCGAGTAGAATAAGGCATGGTATATTTTTTCTAACAGACTATATTCAGAGCCATTTTCTTTTAACTTTGGGGCACCTAGATATTATTTAGATTTTGTTCAATTCGCGTAAAATTAGAAATTCGGTATTTTACATTACAGAGCATATTGAGTTGGTGTATATACTCCAAAACAAAGTGGAAAAGGGCATTGTATATTATTTCTGACAGACTATATTCAGTTCAATTTTGCTTTTAACATTGGAGTGCCTAGATAATATTTAGAATTTTTTCGGATCCCTTAAATATAGAATTTCTGTATTTTACATGAGAGAGCATATAGAGTTGGTGTATATACTCCAAAAAAGAGTAGAATACGGCATTGTATATTTTTTCTGAGAGGCTATATTCAGAGGAATTTTGTTTTTAACATTTGGGTGCCTAGATAATATTTAGATTTTTTCGATTTTGTTAAAATTAGAATTTCAATATTTCACATGAGAGAGCATATGGAGTTGGTGTATATGCTCCAAAAAAAAGTAGAATAGGGCATTGTATTTTTTTTCTGACAGATGATATTCAGAGCAATTTTGTTTTTAACATTGCGGTGCCTAGATAATATTTAGATTTTTTCGATTCGGGTGAAATTAGAATTTCTGTATTTTACATGAGAGAGCATAATGAGTTGGTGTATATACTCCAAAACAAAGTAGAATAAGGCATTGTTTATTTTTTCTGACAGACTATAGTCAGAGCCATTTTCTTTTAACTTTGGGGCGCCTAAATGTTTTTTACATTTTTTTCGATTCACGTACATTTAGAATATCGGTATTTTACATGAGGGAGCATACTGAGTTGGTCTATATACTGTAAAACAGAGTAGAATAAGGTATTGTATATTTTTTCAACAGACTATATTCAGAGACATTTTCCTTTAACTTTGGGGCGCATAGATATTTAGATTTTTTTCGATTCGCATAAAATTATAATTTCGGTATTTTACATTAGAGAGCATATTGAGTTGTTGTATATACACCCAAACAGAGTAGAAAAGAGCATTGTATATTTTTTCTGACAGATTATATTCAGAGCAATTTTGCTTTTAACTTTTGGTTGCCTAGATAATATTTATGTTTTTTTAGATCCATGTAAATTTAGAATTTCTCTATTTTACATGAGAGAGCATACTGAGTTATTTTATATACACCAAAAAAGAGTAGAATGTATGTTTTTTCTGACAGATTACATTCAGAGCAATTTTCTTTTTAACATTGGGGTGCCTAGATTATATTTAGATATTTTCGATTCGGGTAAAATTTGAATTTCGGTATTTTACATGAGAGAGCATACTGAGTTGGTTTATATACTCCAAAACAGAGTAGAATAAGGCATTGTATCTTTTTTCTTACAGACTGTATTCAGAGCCATTTTCTTTTAACAATGGGGCGCCTAGATATTCTTTAGGTTTTATTCTATTCACGTAAAATTAGAATTTTGCTATTTTACATGAGAGAGCATATGGAGTTGGTGTCTATACTCCAAAACAGAGTAAAATAGAAAATTATATATTATTTCTGACAGATTATATTCAGAGCAATTTTGCTTTTAACCTTCGGGTGCCTAGATAATATTTAGATATTTTCAATTCGCTTAAATATTGAATTTCTGTATTTTACATGAGAGACCATATGGAGTTGGTGTATGTACTCCAAAACAAAGTGGAATAGGGCATTGTATATTTTCTCTGACACATTATATTCAGAGCAAGTTTGTTTTTAACATTGGGGTGCCTCGATAATATTTAGATTTTTTTGATTCGCGTAAAATTATAAAATTCGTATTTTACATGAGAGAGCATACTGAGTTGGTGTATATACTCCAAAACAGAGTAGAATCAGGCATTGTGTATGTTTTTTAACAGACTATATTCAGAGCCATTTTGTTTTAACTTTGGGGCGCCTAGGTATTATTTAGATTTTTTTCGATTCACGTAAATTTCGAATTTTTGTATTTTACGTGAGAGAGCATATTGAGGTGGTGTATATACTACAAAAGAGAGTCGAAAAGGGCATTTTATATTCTTTCTGTCAGATTATATTCAGAGCAATATTGCTTTTAACATTGGGGTGCCTAGATAATATTTAGATATTTTCGATTCGCTTAAATATAGAATTTTTGTATTTTACATAAGAGAGCATATGTAGGTGGTGTATATACTCCAAAACAGAGTAGAATAGGGCATTCTATATTTTTTATGACAGATTATATTCAGAGAAATTTTGTTTTTGACATTAGGGTGCCTAGACAATATTTAGATTTTTTCGATTCGGGTAATATTAAAATTTCGATATTTTACATGAGAGAGCATACTTTCCTGGTGTATATACTCCAAAACAGAGTACAATAAGGCATTGTATATTTTTTCTAACAGAATATATTCAGATCCATTTTCTTTTCACTTTGGGGCGCCGAGATATTTTTATGATTTTTTTCGATTCGTGTAAAATTAGAATTTTGGTATTTTACATGACAGAGCATATTGAGTTGGTGTATATACTCCAAAACCGAGTAGAAAAGAACATTGTATATTTTTTCGGACAGATTATGTTCAGAGCAATTTTGCTTTTAACATTCTATGCCTAGATAATATTTAGATTTATTTCGATTCACGTAAAGTTAGAATTTCGGTATTTTACATGAGAGAGCATACTGAGTTGGTTTATATACTCCAAAACTGAGTAGAATAAGGCATTGTATATTTTCTCTAACAAACTATATTCAGAGCCATTTACTTTTAACATTGGGGAGCCTAGATATTATTTAGATTTTTTTCGATTCACTTAAATATAGAATTTCTGTATTTACATGAGAGAGCATATTGAGTTGTTGTATATACTCCAATACAGAGTAGAATAGGGCATTGTATATTTTTTCTGACAGATTATATTCAGAGCAATTTTGTTTTTAACATTAAGGTGCCTAGATTATACTTATATTTTCTTTGAATCGCTTAAATATAGAATTTTTGTATTTTATATGAGAGAGCATATGGAGTTGATGTATATTCTCCAAAACGGAGTAGAATAGGGCATTGTATATTTTTTCTAACAGACTATATTCAGAGTCATTTTCTTTTAACTTTGGGGAGCCTCTATATTATTTAGATTTTTTTTCGATTCGTGTAAAATTAGAATTTCGTTATTTTACGTGAGGGAGCATATGGAGTTGGTGTATGTATTTTAAAACAGAGTAGAATAGGGCATTGTATATTTTTTCTGACAGATTATATTCAGAGCAATATTGTTTTTTACATTGGGGTGCCTAGAAAATATTTAGATTTTTTCTATTAGGGTAAAATTAGAATTTCTGTATTTTATATGAGAGAGCATATTGAGTTGGTGTACATACTACAGAACAGAGTAGAAAAGGGCATTGTATATCTTTTCTGACAGATTGTATTCAGAGCAATTTTGATTTTAACATTTGGGTGCCTAGATAATACTTAGATTTTTTTCTATTCGCTTAAATATAGAATTTCTATATTTTATTTAAGAGAGCATATGGAGTTGGTGTATATACTTTAAGACAAAGTAGAATAGGGCATTGTATATTTTTTTCTGACAAATTATATTCAGAGCAATTTTGTTTTTAACATTGGGGTGCCTAGATAATATTTAGATTTTTTAGATTCTGGTAAAATTAGAATTTCTGTATTTTACATGAGAGAGCATACTGAGTTGCTGTGTATACTCCAAAACAGAGTAGAATAAGGCATTGTATATTTTTTCGAAGAGAATATATTCAGAGCCATTTTCTTTTTACTTTGGGGTGCCTAGATATTCTTTGGAATTTTTTCGATTTGTGTAAAATTAGAATTTCGGTATTTTACATCAGAGAACATATTGAGTTGGTGTATATAAACCAAAACAGACTAGATTAGGTCATTGAATATTTTTTATGAAAGATTATATTCAGAGAAATTTTGCTTTTAACATTCAGGTGCCAAGATAATACTTAGATTTTTTCGATTCACGTAAAATTAGAATTTCGGTATTTTACATAAGAGAGCATACTGAGTTGGTGTAAATACTTCAAATAAGAGTAGAATAAAGCATTGTATAATTTTTCTAACAGAGTATATTCAGAACCATTATTTTTTATCTTTGGGCCCCCTGGATATAATTTAGATTTTTGTTGATTCGCTTAAATATAGAATTTATGTATTTTCGATTAGAGACCATATGGAGTTCGTGTATATACTCCAAAACAGAATAGAATAGGGCATTGTATATTTTTCTTACAGATTATATTCAGAGCAATTTTGTTTTTAACATTGGCTTGCCTAGATAATATTTAGATTTTCTCGATTCGGGTATAATTAGAATTTGATATTTTACATGAAAGAGCATAGTGAGTTGGTGTATATACTCCAAAACCGTGTAGAATAAGGCATTGTATATTTTTTCTAACAGGCTATATTCAGAGCCATTTTCTTTTAACTTTAGGGCGCCTAGATATTCTTTAGGTTATTCTCGATTCGCGTAAAATTAGAATTTCAGTGTTTTACATGAGGCAGCATTTTGAGTTGGTATATATACTCCAAAACAGAGTAGAATAGGGCATTGTATCTTTTATCTGACAGACTATATTCAGACCTGTTTTGTTTTTCATACTGTGGTGCCTAGATAATATTTAGATTTTTTTCGATTCGGGTAAAATTAGAATTTCTGTATTTTGAATGAGAGAGCATATGGAGTTGGTGTATATACTCCAAAAAAGAGTAGAATAGGGCACTGAATATTTTTTCTGAGAGATTATATTCAGAGCAATTTTATTTTTAACATTTGGGTGCCTAGATCATATTTAGATTTTTTCGATTTTGTTAAAATTAGAATTTCGGTATTTCACATGAGAGAGCATACTGAGTTTGTTTATATACTTTAAGAGATAGTAGAATAAGGCATTGTATATTTTTTCTAACACACTACATTCAGAGCCATTTTCTTTTAACTTTAGGGCGCCTAGATATTATTTAGATTTTTTTCGATTCACGTAAAATTAGAATTTCGGTATTTTACATGAGAGAGCATTTTGAGTTGGTGTATATACTCCAATACAAAGTAGAAAAGGGCATTGTATATTTTCTCTGAGAGATTATATTCAGAGAAATTTCGTTTTTAACGTTGGGGTGCCTAGATGATATTTAGATTTTTTCGATTCGGGTAAAATTAGAATTTCTATATTTTACATGAGAAAGAATACTGATTTGTTGTATACACTCCAAAACAGAGTAAAATAAGGCATTGTATATTTTTTCTGACAGACTATATTCAGAGCAATTATTCTTTATATTTTGGGCACCTAGATATTATTTCAATTTTTTTCCATTTGCGTAAAATTAGAATTACCGTATTTTACATAAGAGAGCATATTGAGTTGGTGTATATACTCCAAAACAGAGTAGAAGATGACATTGTATATTTTTTCTGACAGATGATATTCAGAGCAATTTTGCTTTTAACATTGGGGAGCCTAGATAATTTTTAGATTTTTTTCCATTCTCTTAAATACAGAATTTTTGTATTTTACATTAGAGAGCATATGGAGTTGGTGTATATACTCTAAAACAGAGTAGAATAGGGCATTGTATATATTTTATCTGACTGATTAGATTCAGAGCAATTTTGCTTTTAACATTGGGGTGCCTAGATTATATTTAGATTTGTTTCGATTCGCTTAATTATAGAATTTCTGTATTTTACATCAGAAAGCATACTGAGTTGGTGTATATACTCCAAAACTAAGTAAAATAAGGCATTGTATATTTCTTATAACAGTGTATATTAAGAGCCATTTTCTTTTAACTTTTGGGCACCTAGATATTATTTAGATTTTTTTCGATTCGCTTAAATATAGAAATTCTGTATTTTACATGAGAGAGCATATTGAGTTGGTGTATATACTTCAAAACCGAGGAGAATAGGGCATTGTATGTTTTTTTCTGACAGATTATATTCAGAGAAATTTTGTGTTTAACATTGGGGTGTCTAGATAATACTTAGATTTTTTGGATTCGGGTAAAATTAGAATTTCTGTATTTTACATGAGAGAGCATATTGAGTTGGTGCATATACTCCAAAACAGAGTAGAATAGGGCATTGTATATTTTTTCTGACAGATTATATTCAGATCGATTTTGTTTTTAACTTTGGGGTGCCTAGATAATACTTAGATTTTTTGGATTCGGGTTAAATTAGAATTTCTGTATTTTACATGAGAGAGAATATTGAGTTGGTGCATATACTCCAAAACAGAGTAGAATAGGGCATTGTATATTTTTTTTGACAGATTATATTCAGAACAATTTTTTTTTAACATTGGGGTGCCTAGAGAATATTTAGATTTTTTTCGATTTGTTTAAATACAGAATTTCTGTATTTTACATGAGAGAGCATATGGAGTTGGTGTATGTATTCCGAAACAGAGTAGAACAGGGCATTGTATATTTTTTCTGACATATTATATTCAGAGAAATGTTGCTGTTAACATTGGGGTGCCTAAATGATATCTAGATTTTTTTCGATTCGCTTAAATGTACAATTTCTGTATTTTACATGAGAGAGTATATGGAGATAGTGTATATACGCCAAACGAGAGTAGAAAATGGGATTGTATATTTTCTCTGACAGATTATATTCAGAGCAATTTTTTTTAACATTGGAGTGGCTACATAATATTAGGTTTTTTCAACTCGTGTAAAATTAATATTTCTGTATTTTACATGAGAGAGCATATTGAGTTTTTGTATATACTCCAATACAGAGTAGAATAGGGCATTGTATATTTTTCCTCACTGATTATATTCAGAGCAATTTGTATTTAACATTGGGGTGCCTAGATAATACTTAGATTTTTTCGACTCGGGTAAAATTAGTGTTTCTGTATTTTACATGACAGAGCATATTGAGTTGTTGTATATACTCCAAAACAGAGTAGAATTGTGCATTGTATAGTTTTTCTGACAGATTATATTCAGAGCAATTTTCCTTTCTAACATTGGGGTGCCTAGATAATATTTAGATTTTTTCAATTCGGGTAAAATTAGAATTTCTGTATTTTCCATGAGAGAACATACTGAGTTGGTGTATATACGCCAAAACCGAGTGGAATAAGCATTGTATATTTTTCCTAACTGAGGACATGAAGAGCCATTTTCTTTTAACTTTGGGGTGCCTAAATATTATTTAGATTTTTGTCGATTGGCCTAAATATATAATTTCTGTATTTTACAGGAGAGAGCATATTGAGTTGGTGTATATACTCCAAAACAAAGTAGAATAGGGCATTGTATACTTTCTCTGACAGATTACATTCAGAGCAATTTTGTTTTTATCTTCGAAGTGCCTAGATAATTTTTAGAATTTTTCGATTTGTGTGAAATTAGAATTTCTATATTTTACATGAGAGAGCATCTGAGTTGTTGTATACACTCCAAAACAGAGTTGAATAAGGCATTGTATATTTTTTCTAACAGACTGTATTCAGAGCCATTTTCTTTTAACTTTGGGGCGCCTAGATATAATTTAGATTTGTTACAATTCATGTAAAATTAGAATTTCCGTATTTTACATGACAGACCATGTTGAGATGGGGTATATACTCCAAAACAGAGTAGAAAAGGGCATTGTATATTTTTTATCATAGATTATATTTAGAGCAATTTTGCTTTTATCTTTGGGGTGCCTAGATAATATTTAGATTTTTTTCGATTCACGTAAAATTAGATTTTCGGTATTTTACATGAGAGAGCATACTGAGTTGGTGTATATACTGATAAACAGAGTAGAATAGGGCATTGTATATTTATTCTGACAGATTATATTCACAGCAATTTTGTTTTAAACATTGGGTGCCTAGATAATATTTAGAATTATTTCGATTCATGTAAAATGAGATTTCGGTATTTTACATGAGATAGAATACTGAGTTGCTGTATATACTCCAAAACAAACTGGAATAGGGCTGTATATTTTTTCTGAATGATTAGACTCAGAGCAATTTTGTTTTAACATTGGGGTGCCTAGATAAATTTTGGTGTTTCAATTCTTGTAAAATTAGGATTTCTGTATTTTACATGAGAGAGCATATTTAGTTGGTGTATATATTACAAAAAAGAGTAGAAAAGGGCATTGTATATTTTTTCTGACAGATTATTTTCAGAGCAATTATGCTTTTAACATTGGGGTGCCTAGATAATATTGAGATATTTTTCGATTTGCTCAAATGTAGAATTTCTGTATTTTACATGAGAGAGCATATGGAGTTGGTGTATATACTCCAAAACAGAGTATAATAGGGCATTGTATATTTTTTCTGACAGATTATATTCAGAGCAATTTTGTTTTTAACATTGGGGTGCCTAGATCATTTTTAGATATTTTTCGATTCATGTAAAATTATAATTTCGGTATTTTACATGAGACAGCATACTGAGTTGGTGTATATACTCCAAAACAGAGTAGAATAAGGCATTGCATATTTTTCTAACAGAGTATATTCAGAGGTATTTTCTTTAATCTTTGGGTCGCCTAGATATTATTTAGATTTTTTTTGTTTCACGTAAATTATAATTTCGGTATTTTACATGAGATAGCATAGTAAGTTGCTGTATATACTCCAAAACAAAGTAGAATCGGTCATTGGATATTTTTTCTGACAGATTATATTAAGAGCAATTTTGCTTTTAACATTGGGCTGCCTAGATAATATTTAGAATTATTTTGACTCGCTTAAATATAGAATTTTTGTGTTTTACATGAGAGAGCATATAGAGTTAATTTATATACTCCAAACCAGAGTAGAATAGGGCATTGTATATTTTTTCTGACAGATTATATTCAGAGCAATTTTGTTTTTAACATTGGGGTGCATAGATAATATTTAGATATTTTTCGATTCACGCAAAATTAGAATTTCGGTATTTTACATGAGAGAGCATACTGAGTTGGTTTATATACTCCAAAACAGAGTAGAATAAGGCATTGTATATTTTTATAACAGACTATATGCAGAGGCTTTTTCTTTTACGTTTGGGTCGCCTAGATATTTTTTAGATTTTTTTCGATTCACGTAAATTAGAATTTCTGTGTTTTACATAAGAGAGCATATTGAGTTGGTGCATATACTGCAAAACACAGTAGTAAAGGGCATTGTATATTTTTTTCTGAAAGATTATATTCAGAAAAATTTTGCTTTAACATTGGGTTGCCTAGATAATATTTAGAGTTTTTTCGATTCACGTAAATATTGAATTTCTGTATTTTACTTGAGAGAGCATATCGAGTTGGTGTATATACTCCAAAACGGAGTAGAATAAGGCATTGTATATTTTTTCTAACAGACTATATTCAGAGACATTTTTTTTTACCTTTGGGGAGCCCACATATTATTTAGATTTTCTTCGATTCACATAAAATTAGAATTTTGGTATTTTACATGCGAAAGCATATTGAGATGGTGTATATACTACTATTCAGAACAATTTTTTATTACATTGGGGTGCCTAGATAATATTTAGATTTCTTTCGATTCATGTAAATTTAGAATTTCTGTATTTTATATGAGAGAGCATACTGAGTTGGTGTATATACTCCAAAAGAGAGTAGAATAAGGCATTGTATATTTTTTCTAACAGACTATATTCAGAGCCATTTTCTTTTAACTTTGGGGCACATAGGTATTATTTAGATTATTTTCGGTTCACGTAAAGTTAGAATTTCTGTATTTTACATGAAAGAGCATAAGGAGTTGGTTTATATATTCCAAAAAAGAGTAGATAAAAGCATTGTGTATTTTTTCTGACAGATTATATTTTTAGAAATTATGCTTTTAACATTGGGGTGCCTAGATAATATTAATTTTTTTTCGATTCACGTAAAATTAGAATTTCGGTATTTTACATGAGAGAGCAAACTGAGTTGCTGTATATACTCCAAAACAGATTAGCAAAGGGCATTGTATATTTTTTATGACAGATTATATTCAGAGCAATTATGTTTTTAACATTGGGGTGCCTATATAATATTTAGATTTTTTCGATTTTTGTAAAATTAAAATTTCTATATTTTACATGAGAGAGCAAACTTCGTTCGTGTATATACTACAAAACAGAGTAAAAATGTGCATTGTATATTTTTTCAGACAGATTATATTCAGAGCAATTTTGCTTTGAACAATGTGCTGCCTAGATAATATTTAGATTTTTTTCGATTTGCTTAAATATAAAATTTCTGTATTTTACACGATAGAGCATATTGAGTGGTGTATAAACTCCAAAACAGAGAAGAACAGGATACTTTATATTTTCTCTGAAAGATTATATTCAGAGCAATTTTGTTTTTAACTTTGGGGTGCCTAGATAATATTTAGATTTTTTTTGATTCACGTAAATATACAATTTCTGTATTTTACATGACAGAGCATATGGAGTTGGTGTATATACTCCAAAACATAGTAGAATAGGACATTGTATATTTTTTCTGACAGATTATATTCAAAACAATTTTTTTTTAACATTGGGGTGCCTAGATAATATTTAGATTTATTTCGATTCACGTAAAATTAAAATTTCTGTATTTTACATGAGAGAGCTTACTGAGTTGGTGTATATACTCCAAAAGAGAGTAGAATAAGGCATTGTATATTTTTTCTAACAGACTATATTCAGAGCCATTTTCTTTTAACTTCTGGGCGCCTAGATAATATTTAGATTTTTTTTGGATTCGCAAAAAATTTGAATTTCGGTATTTTACATGAGAGAGCATATTGAGTTGGTGTATATACTCCAAAACAGAGTAGAATAGGGCCTTGTATATTTTTTCTGACAGATTTTATTCAGAGCAATTTTGATTTTAACATTGGGTGCCTAGATAATAATTAGATTTTTTCGTTTCGGGTAAAATCAGAATTTCGGTATTTTACATGAGAGAGCATCCTGAGTTGGGGTATATACTCCAAAACAGAGTAGAATAAGGCATTGTATATTTTCTTTAAGAGACTATATTCAGAGCCAATTTTGTTTAACGTTGGGGCGCCTAGATATTATTTAGATTTTTTTCAATTCGCGGAAAATTAGAATTTCGGGATTTTACATGAGAGAGCATACTGAGTTGGTGTATATACTCCAAAACAGAGTAGAATAAGGCATTGTATATTTTTTTAAGCAGAGTATATTCAGAGGTATATTCTTATAACTTTGGGGCGCCTAGATATTATTTAGGTTTATTTCGATTTGTGTAAAATTAGAATTTCGATATTTTACCTGAGAGAGCATATTGAGTAGGTGTATATACTCCAAAACAGAGTAGAATAGGGCATTGTATATTTTTTCTGACCGATTACATTCAGAGCAATTTTTATTTTAACATTGGGGTGCCCAGATAATACTTAGTTATTTTTCGATTCACGTAGAATTAGGATTTTGGTATTTTACATGAGAGAGCATAGTGAGTAGGTGTATATACACCAAAACAGAGTAGAAGAAGGCATCGTATATTTTTTTCGACATATTATATTCAAAACAATTTTGTTTTTAAAATTGGGATGACTAGATAATATTTCGATTTTTTCGATTCTGGTAAAATTAGAAATTCTGTATTTTATATGAGAGAGCATATGGAGTTGGTGTATATACTCCAAAACAGAGTACAATAGGAAATTGTATATTTTTTCTGACAGATTATATTCTGAGCAATTTTGTTTTTAACATTGGACTGCCTAGATAATATTTACATTTTTTTCGATTCGCTTAAATATAGATTTTCTGTATTTTACATTAAAGAGCATATGGAATTGGTTTATATACTCCAAAACAGAGTAGCATAGAGCATTGTATATTTTTTCTGACAGAGTATATTTAGAGCAATATTGTTTTTAACATTGAGGTGCCTAGATATTATTTAGATTTTATCAATTCGGGTAATATTATAATTTCTGTATTTTACATGGGAGAGCATATGGAGTTGGTGTATATACTTTAAAATAGAGTAGAATAAGGCATTATATATTTTTTATGACGGATTACATTAAGAGCAATTATGTTTTTAACATTGGGTGCCTACATAATATTTGGATTTTATTCGATTCACATAAAATTAGAATTTCGGTATTTTACATGAGAGAGCATACTGAGTTGGTGTATATATCCCAAAACAGGGTAGAATAAGGCACTGTATGATTTTTCTGACAGACTATATTCAGAGCCCTTTTCTTTTAACTTTGGGACGCCTATATAATATTTTGATTATTTTAGATTCGGGTAAAATTAGAATTTCGGTATTTGACATGAGAGAGCTTACTGAGTTGGTGTATATACTCCAAAAAAGAGTAGCAAAGGGCAGTGTATATTTTTTCTGACAGATTATATTCAGCGCAATTTTGCTTTTGCCATTCGGGTGCCTAAATAATATTTAGAATTTTTCAATTCATGTAAAATTTGAATTTCCATATTCTACATGAGAGAGTATACTTAGTTGGTGTATATACTCCAAAACAAAATAGAATATGGCATTGTATATTTTTTCTAATAGACTACATTGAGAGCCATTTTCTTTTCATTTTGGTGCGCCTACATATTATTTAGATTTTTTTCGATTAGCGTAAAATTAAAATTTCGCTTTTTTACATGAGAGAGAATATGGAGTTGGTGTGTATACTCCAAAACAGAGTAGAAAAGAGCATTGTATATTTTTTCTGACAGATTATATTCAGAGCAATTTTGCGTTTAACATTGGGGTGCCTAGATAATCTTTAGATTTGTTCGATCTGGGTAAAATTAGAATCTCTGTATTTTTCATGAGAGAGCATATTTAGTTGGTGTATATACTACAAAACAAAGTACAAAAGGACATTATATATTTTTTCTGACAGATTATTTTCAGAGTAATTTTGCTTTAACATTGGCGTGCGTTGATAATATTTAGATTTTTTTCGATTCGCTTAAATATAGAATTTTCGTATTTTATATGAGCATATGGTGTTGGTGTATATACTCGAAAACAGAGTAGAAAAGGGCATTGTATATTTTTTCTGACACATTATATTGAGACCAATTTTGATTTTAACATTGGGTTGCCTAGATAATACTTAGATTTTTATCGATTCGCTTAAATATAGAATTTCTGTATTTTACATGAGAGAGCATACTGAGTTGGTGTATATACTCCAAAACAGAGTAGAATAAGGCATTTTATATTTTGTGTAAATGACTATATTCAGAGGCATTTTATTTTAACTTTGGGGCACCTAGACATTAATTAGATTATTTTCGATTCGCGTAAAATTAGATTTTCGGTATTTTACATGAGAGAGCATACTGAGTTGGTGTATATACTCCAAATCAGAGTAGAATAAAGCATTGTGTATTTTTTCTGACAGATAATATTCAGAGAAATTTCGTTTTTTACATTGGGGTGCCTACATATCATTTAGATTTTTTCGATTCGGGTAAAATTAGAATTTCTGTATTTTACATGAGTGAGCATATGGAGTTGGTTTATATACTACAAAAAAGAGTAGAATAGGGCATTGTATATTTTTTCTGACAGATTATATTCAGAGAAATTTTGATTTTAACATTTGGGTGCCTAGATAATATTTAGTTTTTTTTCAATTTGCCTAAATATACAATTTCTGTATTTTACATGAGAGAGCATACTGAGTTTGTGTATATACTCCAAAACAGAGTAGAATAAGGCATTGTATATTTTTTCTAACAGACTATATTTAGAGCCATTTTCTTTGAACTTCGGGGCACGTAGATATTATTTAGATTTTTTTTGATTCATGTAAATTTAGAATTTTTGTATTTTACATGAGAGAGCATATTGAGTTGCTGTATATACTCCAAAACAGAGTAGAATAGGGCATTGTATATTTTTTCTGACAGATTATATTTAGAGCAATTGTTTTTTATCATTGAAGTGCCTAGATGATATTTATATTTTTTTCGATTCACGTAAAATTAGAATTTCGGTATTTAACATGAGAGAGCATACTGAGTTGGTGTACATACTCCAAAACAGAGTAGAATAGGGCATTGTATATTTTCTCTAACAGATTATATTCAGAGAAATTTTCCTTTTTATATTGGGGTGCCTATATAATATTTAGATTTTTTTCGATTCCCTTAAATATAGAATTTCTGTATTTTACAGGAGAGAGCATATGGAGTTGGTGTATATACTCCAAAACAAAGTAAAATAGAACATTGTATATTTTTTCTGACAGATTATATTCAGAGCAATTTTGTTTTTAACATTTAGATGCCTAGACAATATGTATATTTTTTCGATTAGGGTAGAATTAGAATTTCTGTATTTTACATGAGAGAGCATGTTGAGTTTTGTATATACTCCAAAACAAAGTAGAATAAGGCATTGTATATTTTTTCTGACAGATTATATTCAGAGCAATTTTGTTTTTAACATTGGGGTGCCTAGATAATATTTAAATTGTTTTTGGTTCGCTTAAATATAGAATTTCTGTATTTTACATGATAGAGCATATGGAGTTGGTATATATACTCCAAAACAGAGTAGAATAGTGCATTGTATATTTTTTCTGACTGATTATATACAGAGTAATTTTGTTTTTAACATTCGGTTGCCTAAATAATATTTAGATTTTTTTCGATTCGGGTAAAATTAGAATTTCAGTATTTTACATGATATAGCATACTGTGTTGGTGTATATACTCCAAAACTAAGTAGAATAAGGCATTCTATATTTTTTCCAACAGACTATATTAACAGCCATTTTATTTTAACTTCAAGGCGCCTAGGTGTTATTTAGATTTTTTTCGATTCGCATAAAATTAGAATTTCTATATTTTACATGAGAGAGCATATGGAGTTGGTGGATATACTCCAAAACAGAGTAGAAAAGGACACTGTATATTTTTTCTGACAAATTATATTCAGAGAAATTTTGATTTTAACATTGGGATGCCTAGATAATATTTAGATTTTTTTCGATTCACGTAAAATTTGAATTTCGGTATTTTAAGTGAGAGAGTATACTGAGTCGGTGTATATACTTTAAAACAGAGTAGAATAGGACATTGTACATTTTTTCTGACAGATTATATTCAGAGCAATTTTTTCTTTTTCATTAGCGTGCCTACATAATATTTAGATTTTTCGATACGGATAAAATTAGACTTTCTGTATTTTACATGAGAGAGCATATTGAGTTGGTGTATATACTACAAAACAGAGTAGAAAAGGGCATTGTATATTTTTTCTGACAGATTATATTCAGAGCAATTTTGCTTTTAACATTGGAGTGCCTAGATGATATTTAAATTTTTTTTGATTCACTTAAATATAGAATTTCTCTATTTTACTTGAGAGAGCATACTGAATTGGTGTATATACTCCAAAACAGAGTAGAATAGGGCATTGTATATTTTTTCTGACAGATTATATTCAGAGAAATTTTACTTTTAACATTGGGGTGCCTAGATAATATTTTGATATTTTCGATTTGGGTAAAATTAGAATTTCTGTATTTTACATGAGAGAGCATATTGAGTTCGTGTATATACTAAAAACAGAGTAGAATATCGCACTGTATATTTTTCCTAACAGATTATATTCAGAGGTATTTTTCTTTTAACATTCGGTTGCCCAGATAATATTTAAATTTTATTCGATTCGCTTAAATATAGAATTTCTCTATTTTACATGAGAGAGCATACTGAGTTGGTGTATATACCTCAAAACCGAGTAGAATAGGGCATTGTATAATTATTGTGAGAGACTATATTAAGAGCAATTTTGCTTTTAACATTGGGGTGCCTAGATAATATTTAGATATTTTTCGACTCGAGTCAAATTAGAATTTCGTTATTTTACATGAGAGAGCATATTGGGTTGTTGTATATACGCCAAAACAGAGTAGAAAAAGGCATTGTATATTTTTTATGACAGAATATACTTAGAGCAATTTTGCTTTCAACATTGGGGTGCCTAAATAATATTTAGATTTTTTTCGATTCGCATAAATTTAGAATTTCGGTATATCACATGAGAGAGCATATTGAGTTGGTTTATATACCCCAAAATAGAGTAGAAAAGGGCATTGTAGATTTTTTCTGAGGGAGTATATTCAGAGCAATTTTGCTTTTAACATTGGTTTACCTAGATAATATTTAGATCTTTTTCGATTCGCGTAAAATTAGAATTTTATTTTACATGAGAGTGCATATTGAGTTGTTGTATATACGCAAAACCAGAGTGGAAAAGGGCATTGTGTATTTTTTCTGACGGATTATATTCAGAGCAATTTTGCTTTTAACCTTGGGGTACCTAGATAATATTGAGATTTTTTTCAATTCGCGTAAATTTAGAATTTTGGTATTTTAAATTAGAGAGCATATTGAGATGGTGTATATACTCCAAAACTGAGTAGAAAAAGCATTGTATATATTTTCTGATAGATTATATTCATAGCAATTTTGCTACTACCATTGTGGTGCCTCGATAATATTTATATTTCATTTGATTAGCGTTAATTTAAAATTTCGGTATTTTACATGAGAGAGTATATTGGGTTGGTGTACATATTCCAAAACATAGTAGAAAATGGCATTGTATATTTTTTCTGGAAGATTATATTCAGAGAAATTTTGCTTTTAACAATGGGTGCCTAGATAATATTTAGGTATTTTTCGATTCACGTAAAATTAGAATTTCTGTATTTTACATGAGAGAGCATATAAAGTTGGTGTATATACTTTAAAACAGAGTAGGAAACTGCATTGTATATTTTTTCTGACAGATTATATTCAGAGCAATTTTGTTTTTAACATTGGGGTGCCTTGATTATATTTAGATTTTTTCAATTCGGGTAAAATTAGAATTTCTGTATTTTACACGAGAGAGCATACTGAGTTCGTGTATATCCTCCAAAACATAGTAGAGTAAAGCATTGTATATTTCTTCTAACAGAGTATATTCAGAGCCATTTTTTTTTAACTTTGGGGCGAATTGATATTATTTAGATTTTTATCGATTCTCGTAAAATTAGAATTTGATATTTTACATGAGAGAGCATATTGAGTTGGTGTAGATACTCCAATACAGAGTAGAAAAGGGCACTGTATATTTTTTATGACAGATTATATTCAGAGCAATTTTGCTTTTAACCTTGGGGTGCCTAGATAACATTTAGATTTTTTTGATTCGCTAAAATATAGAATTTCGGTATTTCACATGAGAGAGCATACTGATTTGGTGTATATAATCCAAAACAGAGTAGAAAAGGGCATTGTATATTATCTCTGACAGACCATATTAAGAGCAAATTTGCTTTTAACTTTGGGGTGCCTAGATAATATTTCGATTTTTTTTTGATTCATGTAAAATTAGAATTTCAGTATTTTACATGAGAGAGCACACTGAGTTGGTGTATTTACTCCAAAACAGTGTAGAATAAGGCATTGTATATTTTTTCTAACAGACTGTATTTAGAGCCATTTTCTTTTATCTGTGGGGTGCCTAGATATTATTTCGTTCTTTTTGGATTCGCCTAAAATTTGAATTTCGGTATTTTACATAAGAAAGCATACTGAGTTGGTGTATATACTCCAAAACAGAGTAGAATAGGGCATTGTATATTTTTTCTAACAGACTATATTCACAGCTATTTTTTTTAACTTTGACGCACCTAGATATTATTTAGATTTTTTTTGATTCGCATAAAATTAGAATTTCGGTATTTTACATGAGAGAGCATACTCAGTTTGTGTATATACTCCAAAACAGAGTAGAAGAGGGAATTGTATATTTTTTCTGACAGATTATATTCAGAGCAATTTTGTTTTAAACATTGGGGTGCCTAGATAATATTCATATTTTTTCGATTCACGTAAAATTATTATTTCTGTATTTTACATGAGAGAGCATATTGAGTTTGTGTATATACTAAAAAACAGTAGAAAAGGGCATTGTATATTTTTTCTGACAGATTATATTCAGAGCAATTCTGCTTTTAACATTGGGGTGCCTAGATATTATTTAGATTTTTTTCGATTCGGTTAAATATAGAATTTCTGTATGTTACATGAGAGAGCATATGGAGTTGGTGTATATACTCCAAAACAGAGTAGAATAAGGCATTGTATATTTTTTTAACAGACTATATTCAGAGCCATTTTTGTTTAACTTTGGGGAGCCTAGATATTATTTAGATTTTTTTCAATTCGCTTAAATATAGAATTTCTGTATTTTACATGAGAGAGCATACTGAGTACGTGTATATACTCCAAAACAGAGTAAAATAAGACATTGTATATTTTTTCTAACACATTATATTCAGAGCCATTTTCTTTTATTTTTGGGGTGCCTAGATATTATTTAGATTTATATCAATTCGCATAAAATTAGAATTTTGATATTTTACATGAGAGAGCATATGGATTAGGTTTATATATTCCAAAACAGAGTAGAATAGGGCAGTGTATATTTTTTCTAACAGATTATATTCAGAGCCATTTTCTTTTAACTTTGAGGCTTCTAGATATTATTTAGATTTTTTTCAATTCGCTTAAATATAGAATTTCTGTATTTTACATGAGAGAGCATTTTGAGTTTGTGTATATACTACAAAACAGAGTAAAATAGGGCATTGTATATTTTCTCGGACAGATTATATTCAGAGCAATTTTGTTTTTAACATTCGTGTGCCTCGATAATATTTAGATTTTTTTGATTCGGGTAAAATTAAAATTTCTGTATTTTACATGAGAGAGCATACTGAGTTGGTGTATATACTCCAAAACAGAGTAGAATAAGCTATTGTATATTTTTTCTAACAGACTATATTCAGAGCCATTTTCTTTTAATTTTGGGGTGCCTAGATATTAGTTAGATTGTTTTCGATTCGAGTAAAATTATAGTTTCTGTATTTTACCTGAGAGAGCATATGCAGTTTGTATATATACTCCAAAACAAAGTAGAATTGGGCATTGTATATTTTTTCTGACAGATTATATTCAGAGCTATTTTATTTTAACATTGGGGTGCGAAGATAGTATTTAGATATTTTTCAATTCGCGTATAATTAGAATTTAGATATTTTACATGAGCGAGCATATTGAATTAGTGTATATACTCCAAAAAGAGTAGAAAGGGGCATTGTATATTTTTTCCGAAAGATTATATTCAGAGCAGTTTTGCTTTTAACATTGGTGTGCCTCGATAATATTTAGATTTGTTTCGGTTTGTGTAAAATTAGAATTTCGATATTTTACATGAGAGAGCATATTTACTTGGTGTATATACTCCAAATAAGAGTAGAAAAAAGCATTGTATACTTTCTCTGACAGATTTTGTTCCGAGAAATTTTGCTATTTACATTTGGGTGCCTAGATAATACTTAGATTTTCTTCGATTTCCGTGTATCTAATATTTCGGTATTTTATATGAGAGAGCATATTGAATTGGTGTGTATACTCGAAAATAAACTAGTAAAGGGGATTGTATAGTTTTTCTGACAGATTATATTCAGAGCCATTTTCCTTTAACATTGGGGTACCTATATAATATTTAGATTCTTTTTAATTCGCATAAAATTAGAATTTCGGTTTTTTACATGATTGAGCATATTGAGTTTGTTTATATACTCCAAAATAAAGTAGAAACGGGCATTGAATATTATTTCTGACAGATTATGTTCAGAGCAATTTTGTTTTTAACATTGGGGTGCCTAGATAATATTTAGATTTTTTCTATTCGGGTAAAATTAGAATTTCTGTATTTTACTTGTGAGAGCATATTGAGTTGGTGTACATACTACAAAAAAGAGTAGAAAAGGGCATTGTATATTTTTTTCTGAGAGATTATATTTAGAGGAATTTTGCTTTTAACATTGGAGTGCCTAAATAATATTTAGATTTTTTTCGAATCACGTAAAATTAGAGTTTCGGTATTTTACATGAGAGAGCAAGTTGAGATGGTGTATATATTCCAAAACAGAGTAGAATAAGGCATTTTATATTATTTCTAACAGAATATATTCAGAGCCATTTTCTTTTCAATTTTGTGTGCCTAGGTATTATTTAGATTTTTTTTGATTCGCGTAAAATTAGAATTTTTGTATCTTCCATGAGGGAGCATATAGATTTGGTGTATATACTCCAAAACAGATTAGAAAAGGTCATTGTATATTTTTTCTGACAGATTATATTCAGAGCAATTTTGCTTTTAACATTGGGGTGTCTAGATAATATTTAGAATTTTTTGATTCGCTTAAATATAGATTTTCTGTATTTAACCTGAGAGAGCATATGGAGTTGGTGTATATACTCCAAAACAGAGAAGAATAGGGCATTGTATAATTTTTTTGACACTATATATTCAGAGCAATTTTGTTTTTAATATTGGGGTTCCTAGATAATATTTAGATTTTGTCGATTCGGGTAAAATTATAATTTCTTTATTTTACCCGAGAGAGCATATTGAGTTCATGTATATAATCCAGAACATAGTAGAATAAGGCATTGTATATTTATTCTAACAGACTATATTCAGAGCCATTTTCTGTTAACTTTGGGGCACCTAGATATTATTTAGATTTTTTTCAATTCGGGTAAAATTAGAATTTGGGAATTTTACATGGGAGAGCATATTGAGTTGGTGTATATTCTCCAATAAAGAGCAGAAAAGGGCATTGTATATTTTTAATAACAGATTATATTCAGAGCAATTTTGTTTTTAACGTTGGGGTGCCTTGATAATTTTTAGATTTTTTCAATTCGGGTAAAATTAGAATTTATGTATTTTACATGAGAGAGCATACTGAGTTGGTGTATATACTCCAAAAATAGTAGAATAAGGCATTGTATATTTTTTCTAACATACTATATTCAGAGCCATTTTCTTTTAACTTTGGTGTGCCTAGATATTATTTAGAATTTTTTCGATTCGCTTAAATATAGTATTACTGTATTTTACATGAGAGAGCAAATGGAGTTGGTGTATATACTCCAAAACAGAGTAGAATAGGGCATTGTATATTTTTTCTGACCGATTATATTCAGAGAAATTTTGCTTTTAACATTGGGGTGCCTAGATAATATTTAGATTCTTTTCAATTCACTTAAATACAGAATTTCTGTATTTTACATGTGCGAGCATATGGAGTTGGTGTATTTACTTCAAAACAGAGGAGAATAGGGCATTGTATATTTTCTCTGAAAGATTGTATTCAGAGCAATTTTTTTTTAACATTGGGGTGCCTAGATAGTATTTAGATTTTTTTCTATTCGCTTAAATATATAATTTTTATATTTTACATGAGAGAGTATATGGAGTTGTTGTATATACTCCAAAACAGAGTAGAATAGGGCATTGTATATTTTTTTTGACAGATTATATTCAGATAGATTTTGTTTTTGACTTTTGGTTGCCTAGATAATATTTAGATATTTTTCGAGTCACTTAAATATAGAATTTCTGTATTTTACATGAGAGAGAATGTGGATTTGGTGTATATACTTTAAAACAGAGTAGAATAGGGCATTGTATATTTTTTCTGACAGATTATATTCAGAACAGTTTTGTTTTAAACATTGGGGTGCCTAGATCAAATTTAGATTTCTTTTGATTCACATAAATTTAGAGTATCTTTAAATTACATGAGAGAGCATACTGAGTTGGTGTATATACTCTAAAAAAAAGTAGAATAAGGCATTGTATATTTTATCTAACAGACCATATTCAGAGTTATTTTCTTTTAACTTTGGGGCGTCTAGATATTATTTAGATTTTTTTCGCTTCACGTAAAATTTGAATTTCGGTATTTTATTTGAGAGAGCATATTGAGTTGGTGTATATACTACAAAATGGAGTAGAAAAGGGCATTGTACATTTTGTCTGACACATTACCTTCAGAGCAATTTTTCTTTTAACTTTGGGGTGCCTAGATAATATTTAGATTTTTTTTGATTCGCGTAAATATAGAATTTCTGTATTTTACATGAGAGAGCATATGGAGTTGGTGTATATACTCCAAAACAGAGAAGAATAGGGCATTGTATATTTTTCTGACAGATTATATTCAGAGCCATTTTGTTTTTAACTTTGGGGTGCCTAGATAATATTTAGATTTTTTTCAATTCCAGTAAAATTAGAATTTCTCTATTTTACATGAGAGTGCACCCTGAGATGGTGTATATACTCCGAAACAGAGTAGAATAAGGTATTGTATATTTTTTCTAACAGACTATATTCACAGGCATTTTCTTTT
This sequence comes from Callithrix jacchus, assembly GCF_049354715.1. Taxonomy (NCBI): domain Eukaryota; kingdom Metazoa; phylum Chordata; class Mammalia; order Primates; family Cebidae; genus Callithrix; species Callithrix jacchus. The sequence goes on from NC_133522.1 coordinate 53,535,050, forward strand.
AACTTCGGGGTGCCTAGATATTTTTTAGATTTTTTTCGATTCGCGTAAAATTAGAATTTCTGTATTTTACATGAGAGAGCATATTGAGTTGGTTTATATACTACAAAACCGAGTAGAAATGGGCATTGCATATTTTTTTCTGACAAATTATATTCAGAGCAATTTTGCTTTTAAAATTGGGGTGCCTAGATAATATTTAGATTTTTTTCAATTCGCTTAAATACAGAATTTCTGTATTTTACATGAGAGAGCATATGGAGTTGGTGTATATACTTTAAAACATGAGTAGAATAGGGCACTGTATATTTTTTTGTGACAGATTATATTCAGAACAATTTTGTTCTAAACATTGCGGTGCCTAGATAATATTTAGATTTCTTTTGATTGACGTAAACTTAGAATATCTGTAAATTACATGAGAGAGCATTCTGAGTTGGTGTGTATACTTCAGAAGAGAGTAGAATAAGGCATTGCATATTTTATCTAACAGACTATATTCAGAGCCGTTTTCTTTTAATTTTGCGGCATCTAGATATTATTTAGATTTTTTTCGATTCACGTAAAAGTAGAATTTCGGTATTTTACATGAGAGAGCATATGGATTTGGTGTATATACTCCAAAACAGAGTAGAATAAGGCATTGTATATTTTTTATGGCAGATTATATTCAGAGCAATTTTTTTTAACACGAGGTGCCTAGATAATATTTAGATTTTTTCGATTCCAGTAAAATAAGAATTTTTTTATTTTACATGAGAGTGCACACAGAGATGCTGTATATACTCCGAAACAGAGTAGAATAAGGCATTGTATATTTTCTCTAACAGACTGTATTAACAGCCATTTTCTTTTAACTTTAAGGTGCCTAGATATTTTTTAGATTTTTTTCGATTCGCGTAAAATTAGAATTTCTGTATTTTACATGAGAGAGCATATGCAGTTGGTGTATATATTTTAAAACAGATTAGAATAGGGCATTGTATATTTTTTCTGACAGATTATATTCAGAGCAATTTTTTTTAACATTGGGGTGCGTAGATAATATTTAGATTTTATTTGATTTGCATAAAATTAGAATTTCTGTATTTTACATGAGAGAGCATATGGAGTTGGTGTATATACTCCAAAACAGAGTAGGAAAAGGCATTGTGTATTTTTTCTGACAGATTATATTGAGAGCAAGTTTTCCTTCCTCCTTGGGGTGCCTAGATAATATTTAGATTTTTTTCGATTTGCATAAATATAGAATTTCTGTATTTTACATGAGAGAGCATATTGAGTTGGTGTATATACTCCACAACAGAGTAAAATAGGGCACTGTAAAATTTTTCTGACAGATTATATACAGATCGATTTTGTTTTTAACAATGCGGTGGCTAAATATTTAGATTTTTTTCTATTCGCTTAAATATAGAATTTCTGTATTTTACATGAGACAGCATATGGAATTGGTGTATATACTCCAAAACAGAGTGGAATAGGGCACTGTATATTTTTTCTGATGGATTATATTCAGAACAATTTTTTATTTAACACTGCAGTGCCTAGATATTATTTTGATTTTTTTTGATTCACCTAAAATTAGAATTTCGGTATTTTACATGAGTGAACATATTGAGTTGGTGTATATACTCCAAAACAAAGTAGAAAAGGGCATTGCATATTTTCTCTTACAGATTATATTCAGAGAAATTTTGCTTTTAACATTGGGGTGCCTAGATAATATTTAGATTTTTTCGATTCGGGTACAATTAGAATTTCTGTATTTTACATGACAAAGCATATTTAGTTGCTGTATATACTACAAAACTGAGTAGAAAATGCCATTGTATATTTTTTGACAGATTATAATCAGTGCAATTTTGCTTTTAACCTTGAGGGGCCTAGATAATATTTAGATTTTTTAGATTCACTTAAATATAAAATATCTGTATTTTACATGAGAGAGCATATGGACTTGGTGTATATGGTTTAAAACATATTAGAATAGGGCATTGTATATTTTCTCTGACAGATTATATTAAGAGTAACTTTGTTTTTAACATTAGTGTGCATAGATAATATTTAGAATTTTTTTGATTCAAGTAAAATTAGAATTACTGTATTGTACATGAGAGAGCAAATTGAGTTGGTGTATATATTACAAAAAAAAGTAGAAAAGGGCATTGTACATTTATTCTGACAGATTATATTCAGAGCAATTTTGCTTTTAGCATTCGGGTGCCTAGATAATATTTAGATTTATTTCGATTTGCGTAAAATTAGAATTTCGGTATTTTACATGAGAGAGCATATTGATATGGTGTATACACCTTAAAACAGAGTAGAAAAGAGCATTGTATATTTTTTCTTAAAAATTATATTCAGAGAAGTTTTGCTTTTAACATTGGGGTGTCTAGATAATATTTAAATTATATTTGATCCGATTAAATATGGAATTACTTTATTTTACATGAGATAGGAACTATAGTTGGTGTATATACTCAAAAACAGAGTAGAATAGGGCATTGCATATTTTTTCTGACAGATTATATTCAGAGAAATTTTTTTTTTTAACATTGGCGTGCCTAGATAATATTTAGACTTTTCCGATTCACGTAAAATTAGAATTTCGGTATTTTACATGAGAGAGCATACTGAGTTGGTGTATATACTCCAAAACAGAGTAGAATAAGGCATTGTATATTTTTTTCTACAGACTATATTCATAGACATTTTCTATTAACTTTGGGGCGCCTAGATATTATTTAGATTATTTCGATTCGGGTAAAATTAGAATTTCTATATTTTATATAAGAGAGCATATTGAATTGCTGTATATACTCCAAAACACAGTAGAATAAGGCATTGTGTAATTTTTCTTACACACTATATTCAGAGCCATTTTCTTTTATCTTTGCGGCGCCTAGATATTATTCAGATTTTTTTTCGATTCGCATAAAATTAGAATTTGGTATTTTACACGAGAGAGCATATTGAGTTGGTGTATGTACTACAAAACAGAGTAGAAAAGGGCATCTTATATTTTTTCTGACAGGTTGTATTCAGAGCAAATTTGCTTTTAACATTGGGGTGCCTAGATAATATTTAGATATTATTCGATTCGCTCAAATATAGGATTTCTGTATTTTACATGAGAGAGCATATGGAGTTGGTGTATATAGTCCAACACAGAGTAGAAAATGGCATTTTGTATTTTCTCTGACAGATTATCTTCAGAGCAATTTTGCTTTTAACATTGAGGTGCCTAGATAATATTTAGATTTTTTTCGATTCGCTTCAATTTAGAATTTCTGTATTTTACATGAGAGAGCATATGGAGTTGGTGTATATACTCCAAAACAGAGTAGAATAGGGTATTGTATATTTTTTCTGACAGATTATCTTCAGAGCAATTTTGCTTTTAACATTGAGGTGCCTAGATAATATTTAGATTTTTTTCAATACGCTTAAATGTAGGATTTCTGTATTTTACATCAGAGAGCATATTAAGTTGGTGTATATACTCCAAAACAGAGTATAATGGGGCATTGTATATATTTTCTGACAGATTATATTCTGAGCAATGTTGCTTTTAACATTGGGTTGCCTAGATTATATTTAGATTTTTTCGATTCAGGTAGAATTAGAATTTGAGTATTTTACATTAGAGAGCATATTGAGTTGGTACAAAACAGAGTAGGAAAGGGCATTGTATATTTTTTCTGTCAGATTATATTCAGAGCAATGTTACTTTTAACATTGTGTTCCCTAGATTATAATTAGATTTTTTTCAATTCGCTTAAATATGGAGTTTCTGTATTTTACATGAGAGAGCATATGGAGTTGGTGTATATACTCCAGAACAGAGTAGAATAGGGCATTGTATATTCTTTCTGACAGATTATATTCAGAGAAATTTTGTTCTTAACATTGCAGTGCCTAGATAATATTTAGATTTTTTTTCGATTCGCTTAAATAGAGAATCTCTGTATTTTACATGAAAGATCATATTGAGTTGGTGTATATACTACAAAACAGAGTAGAAAAGGGCATTGTATATTTTTTCTGACACATTATATGCAGAGTAATTTTCTATGAACATTCGGGTGCCTAGATAATATTTAGACTATTTTCGATTCACGTGAAATTAGAATGTCGGTATTTTATATGAGAGAGCATACTGAGTTGCTCTACCTACTCCAAAACAGAGTAGAATAGGGCATTGTATATTTTCTCTAACACACTATATTCAGAGCCATTTTCTTTTAAGTTTGGGGCGCCTAAATATTATTTAGATTTGTTTCGATTCACGTAAAATTTCAATTTCGGTATTTTACATGAGAGAGAATACTGAGTTGGTGTATATACTCCAAAATAGAGTAGAATAGGGCATTGTATTATTTTCTGAGAGATTATATTCAGAGCAGTTTTGCTTTTAACATTGGGGTGCCTAGATAACATCTAGATTTTTTCGATTCGGGTAAAATTAGAATTTCTGTATTTTACACGAGAGAGCATACTGTGTTGGTGTATATACTCCAAAACATAGTAGAATCAGGCATTGTATATTTTTTCTAACAGACTATATTCAGAGCCATTATCTTTTTACTTTGGGGCGCCTAGATAATATTTAGATTTATTTCGATTCGCGTAAAATTAGAATTTCTGTATTTTACATGAGAGAGCATATTGATTTGGTGTATACACCCCAAAACAGAATAGGAAAGGGCATTGTATATTTTTTCTTACAAATTATATTCAGAGCAATTTTGCTTTTAACATTGGGGTGCCTAGATAATATTTAAATTATTTTCGATTCGATTAAATATAGAATTACTATATTTTACATGAGATAGAAGGTAGAGTTGGTGTATATACTCAAAAAAAGAGTAGAATAGGGCATTGTATATTTTTTCTGCCAGATTATATTCAGAGAAATTTTGTTTTTAACATTGGGGTGCATATATAATATTTAGATTTTTTTCGATTCACATAAAATTTGAATTTTGGTATTTCACGTGAGAGAGCATACTGAGTTGCTGTATATACTTTAAAACAGAGTACAATAGTGCATTATATATTTTTTCTCAGAGATTATATTCAGAGCAATTTTGTTTTTAACATTGGGTTGCCCAGATAATATTTTATTTTTTCGATTCGGGTAAAATTTGAAATTGTGTATTTCACATGAGAGAGCATATTGAGTTGGTGTATATTCTACAACACAGAGTAGAAAAAAGCATTGTATATTTTCTCTGACAGATTATATTCAGAGCAATTTTGCTTTAAAGATTGGGGTGCCTCGATAACGTTTAGATTTTTTTCGATTCGTTTAAATATAGAATTTCTATATTTTACATGAGAGAGCATATGGAGTTGGTGTATATACTCCAAAACTGAGAAGAATAAGAATTTGTATATTTTTTCTGACAGATTATATTCAGAGCAATTTTGCTTTTAACATTGGGGTGCCTATATAATATTTAGATTTTTTTCCATTCAGGTAAATTTAGAATTTTTGTATTAACTTGAGAGTGCATACTGAGTTGGTGTATATACTCCAAAACAAAGTAGAATGGGGCATTGTATATTTTTTCTAACAAACTATATTCAGAGCCATTTTCTATTAAGTTTGAGGCACCTAGATATTATTCAGATTTTTTTCGATTCGCGTAAAATAAAAATTTTGGTATTTTACATAAGAGAACTTATTGAGTTGGTGTACATATTCCAAAACAGAGTAGAATAGGGCATTGTATATTTTTTATGACAGACTATATTCAGAGAAATATTGTTTTTAACATTGGGGTGCCTAGATAATATTTAGATTTTTTCGATTCACGTAAAATTTGAATTTCGGTATTTTACATGAGAGAGCATACTGAGTTGGTGTATATATTCCAAAACAGAGTAGAATAAGGCATTGTATATTTTTTCCAGCAGACTATATTCATAGCCATTTTCTATTAACTTTGGGGCGCCTAGATATTATTTACATTTTTTTTTGGATTCGCGTAAAATTAGAAATTCGGTATTTTACATCAGAGAGCATACTGAGTTGGTGTATATACTACAAAACAAAGTAGAAAAGAGAATTGTATATTTTTTCTGACAGATTATATTCAGAGAAATTTTGCTTTTAACATTGGGGTGCCTAGATAATATTTAGATTTTTTTTCGATTCGCTTAAATATAGAATTTTTATATTTTACATGAGAGAGCATATGGAGTTGGTGTATATACTCCAAAACAGAGTAGAGTAGGGCATTGTATATTTTTTCTTACAAATTATATTCTGAGCAATTTTTGTATAACATTGGCATGCCTAGATAGTATTTAGATACTTTCGTTTTGCTTAAATATAGAATTTCTGTATTTTACATGAGAGAGCATATGGAGTTGGTGTATATACTCCAAAACGGAGTAGAATAGGGCATTGTATATTTTTTCTGACAGATTATATTCCGAGCAATTTTGTTTTTAACATTGGGATGCCTACATAATATTTTGATTATTTCAAATTGGGTAAAATTAGAATTTCTGTATTTTACAGGAGAGAGAATATTGAGTTGGTGCATATATTTAAAACAGAGTAGAAAAGGGCATTGCATATTTTTTCTGACAGATTATATTCAGAGGAATTTTGCTTTTAACATTCGGGTGCCTAGATAATATTTAAATATTTTTCGATTCACTTAAATATAGAATTTCTGTATTTTACATGAGAGAGCATACTGAGTTGGTATATATAATACAAAACAGAGTAGAAAATGGCATTGTGTATTTTCTCTGACAGATTATATTCAGAGCAATGTTGCTCTTAACATTGCGGTGCCTAGATAATATTTAGATATTATTCGATTCGCATAAAAATAGAATTTCTGTATTTTACTTGAGAGAGCATATGGAGTTGGTGTATATACTTCAAAACAAAGTAGAAAAGGGCATTGTATATTTTTTCTGACAGATTATATTCAGAGCAATTTTTCTTTTAACATTGGGTTGCCTAGATAATATTTAGATATTTTTTGATTCGCTTAAATATAGAATTTCTTTATTTTAGATGAAAGAGCATATGGAGTCGGTGTATATACTGCAAAACAGAGTAGAATAGGGAATTCTATATTTTTTCTGACAGATTTTATTCAGAGCAATTTTGTTTATAACATTGGGTTGACTAAATAATATTTAGATTTTTTCGATTTTTTTAAAATTAGAATTTCTGTATTTTACATGATAGAGCATGCTGAGTTGGTGTATATTCTCCAAAACAGAGTAGAATAAGGCATTGTATATTTTTTCTAACAGACTATATTCAGAGCCATTTTCTTTTAAGTTTGCAGTGCCTAGATATTATTTAGATTTTTTTCGATTCGCCTAAAATTACAATCTTGGTATTTTACATGAGAGAGAATACTGAGTTGCTGTATATACTCCAATAAAGAGGAGAATATGGCATTGTATTTTTTTCTGACAGATTATATTCAGAGCAATTTTGATTTTAACATTGGGGTGCCTAGATAACATTTAGATTTTTTTTCGATTCGCGTAAATATAGAATTTCTGTATTTTACATGAGAGAGCAGGTAGAGTTGGTGTATATACTCAAAAACAGAGTAGAATAGGGCATTGTATATTTTTTCTGGCAGATTTTATTCAGAGCAATTTTGTTTTTATCATTGGGGTGCCTAGATAATAATTAGATATTTTCGATTTGGGTAAAATTAGCATTTCTGTATTTTACATGAGAGAGCATACTGAGTTGGTGTATTTACTCCAAAACAGAGTAGAATAAGGCATTGTATATTGATTTTAACAGACTATATTCAGAGCCATTTTCTTTTAACTCTGCCGCGCCTAGATATTATTTAGATTTTTTTCGATTCGCGTAAAATTAGAATTTGTGTATTTTACATGAGGGAGCATATTCAGTTGGTATATATACTCCAATAAAGAGTAGAAAAGGGCATTGTATATTTTTTCTGACAGATTATACTCAGAGCAATTTTGCTTTTAACATTGGGGTACCTAGATAATATTTAGATTTTTTCGATTCGGGTAAAATTAGAATTTCTGTATTTCACACTAAAGATAATATTGAGTTGGTGTATATACTACAAAACAGAGTAGAAAAGGAATTGTATATTTTTTCTGACCAATTATATTTACAGCAACTTTACTTTTAACATTGGGGTGCCTAGATAATATTTAGATTTTTTAAATTCGGGTAAAATTAGATTTTCTGTATTTTACATGAGAGAGAATATTGAGTTGAGTTGGAGTATATACTACATAACAGAGAATAGGGCATTGTATATTTTCTCTGACAGATTATATTCAGAGCAATTTTGATTTTAACATTGGGGTTCCTAGATTATATTTAATTTTATTCGATTCAGGTAAAATTAGAATTTCTCAATTTTACATGAGAGAGCATACTGAGTTGGTGTATATACTCCATAACAGAGTAGAATAAGGCATTGTATATATTTTCTGACAGATTATATTCAGAGCCATTTTCTTTTAACTTTGGGGCGCCTAGATATTATTTAGATTTTTTCCGATTCACGTAAAATTAGATTTTCGATATTTTACATGAGAGAGCATATTGAGTTGTTGTATATACTCCAAAACAGAGTAGAAAAGAACCCTGTATATTTTTTCTGACAAATTATTTTAAGAGCAATTTTGCTTTTAACACTGGGGTGCCTAGATAATATTTAGGTTTTTTTTCGATTCACCTAAATATAGAATTTCTTTATTTTACATGAGAGGGCATATTGAGTTGGTGTATATACTCCAAAACAGAGTAGAATAGGGCATTGTATATTTATTCTGACATATTATATTCAGAGCAATTTTGCTTTTAACATTGGGTTGCCTAGATAAAATTTAGATTTTTTTCAATTCGCGTAAATATAGAATTTCTATATTTTACATGAGAGGGCATATGGAGTTGGTGAATACTCCAAAACAGAGTAAAATAGCGCATAGTCTTTTTTTTCTGACAGATTATATTCAGAGAACATTTTTTTAACATTGGGGTGCCTAGATAATATTTAGATTCTTTTCGATTCACGTAAAATTAGAATTTCGGTATTTTACATGAGAGAGCATACTGAGTTGTTGTATATACTCCAAAATAGTGTAGAATAGGGCACTGTATATTTTTTCTGACAGATTATATTCACACCAATTTTACTTTTAACATTGTGGTGCCCAGATAATATTTAGTTATTTCTCGATTCACGTAAAATTAGAATTTCGGTATTTTACCTAGAGAGCAAACTGAGTTGGTGTATATTCTCCAAAACAGCATAGAATAGGGCATTGTATATTTTTTCCGACAAATTATATTCAGAGCAATATTGTTTTTAAAAATCGGGTGACTATATAATATTCAAATTTTTTCGATTCGGGTAAAATTAGAATTTCTGTATTTTACAGGAGAGAGCATACTGAGTTGGTGTATATACTCCAAAACAGAGTAGAATAAGGCATTGTACATTTTTACTGACAGATTATATTCAGAGTAATTTTGTTTTTAACATTTGGTGCCTAGATAATATTTAGATTTTTTTCGATTGATGTAAAATTAGAATTTCGATATTTTACCTGAGAGAGCATACTGAGTTGGTTTATATACACCAAAACAGAATAGAATAAGGCATTGGATATTTTTTCTAACAGACTATATTCAGAGCAATGTTCTTTTAACTTTGGGACGCCTAGGTATTATTTAGTTTTTTTCGATTCGCGTAAAATTAGAATTTCGGTATTTTACATGAGAGAGCATATTGAGTTGGTGTATATATTCCAAAACAGTGTAGAATAGGGCATTGTATATTTTTTCTGACAGATTATATTCAGAGCAATTTTATTTTTAATATTGGGGTGCCTAGATAATATTTAGATTTTTTTTCAATTCGCTTAAGTATAGAATTTCCATATTTTACATGAGCGAGCATATGGAGTTGGTGTATATACTCCATAAATGGGAAGAATAGTTCATTGTATATTTTTTCTGACAGATTATATTCAGAGAAATTTTGTTGTTAACATTGGGGTGCCTAAACAATATTTAGATTTTTTTCTATTCGCTTAAAATTAGAATTTCTGTATTTTACATGAGAGAGCATATTGAGTTGGTGTATATACTCGAAAACAGAGTAGAATAAGGCATTGTATATATTTACTGACAGATTATATTCAGAGCAATTTTGTTTTTAACATTGGGGTGCCTAGATTATATTTAGATTTTTTTGAATCTGGTAAAATTTGAATTTCTGTATTTTACATAAGAGAGCATACTGTGTTTCTGCATATACTCCAAAACAGAGTAGAATAAGGCATTGTATATTTTTTCTAACAGACTATATTCAGAGCCATTTTCTTTAAACATTGGGGCACCTACATATTATTTAGATTTTTTTTTTGATTCAAGTAAAATTAGAATTTCAGTATTTTACATGAGAGAGCATATTTAGTTCGTGAATATACTCCAATACAGAGTAGAAAACAGTACTCTATATTTTTTCTGACAGCTTATATTCAGAGTAGTTTTGCTTTTAACATTGGGGAGCCTAGATAATATTTACCTTTTTTTCGATTCGCTTAAATATAGAATTTTGTATTTTACATGAGAGAGCATATGGAGTTGGTGTATATACTCCAAAACAGAGTACAATAGGGAATTGTATATTTTTTCTGACAGATTATATTGTGAGCAATTTCGTTTTTAACATTGGACTGCCTAGATAATATTTAGTTTTTTTTAGATTTTCTTAAATATAGATTTTCTGTATTTTACATGAGAGAGCATATTGAGTTGGTATATATACTACAAAAGAGAGTAGAAAAGGGCATTGTATATTTGTTCTTACAGATTATATTAAGAGAAATTTTGCTTTTAACATTGGGGAGCCTAGATAATATTTAGATTTTTTTGATTCGGATAAAATTTGAATTACTGTATTTCACATGAGAGAGCATATTGAGTTGTTGTATATACTCCAAAACAGAGAAGAACAGGGCATTCTATATTATATCTGACAGATTATATTCAGAGCAATTTTGTTTTTAAATTTGGGTGCCTAGATAATATTTAGATTATTTTCGATTCATGTAAAATTAGAATTTCTGTATATTACATGAGAGAGCATACTGAATTGGTGTATATACTCCAATTCAGAGTAGAATAAGGCATTGTATATTTTTTCTAACAGACTATATTCAGAGTCATTTTCTTTTAACTTTGGGGTGCCTAGATATTATTTAGATAATTTTGATTCACCTAAAATTTGAATTTCGGTATTTTACCTGAGAGAGCATATTGAGTTGGTGTATATACTCCAAAATAGAGTAAAAAAGGGCATTGTATATTTTTTCTGACAGATTATATTAGAGCAATTTTGCTTTTAACATTGGGGTGCCTAGATAATATTTTGATTTTTTTCGATTCGGGTAGAATTAGTATTTCTGTATTTTACATTAAAAAGCATATTGAGTTGGTGTTTATAGTACAAAACAAAATAGAAGGGGGCATTGTATATTTTTTCTGACATATTATATTCAGAGCAATTTTGCTTTTAACATTGCAGTGCCTAGATAATATTTGGATTTTTTCGGTTCTGGTAAATTTAGAAATTCTGTATTTTACATGAGAGAGCATATTTTGTTCGTGTATATACTATGAAACAGAGTAGAAAAGGGCATTGTATATTTTTTCTGACAGATAATATTCTGAGCAGTTTTGCTTTTAACATTGGGGTGCCTTGATAATATTTAGATTTTTTTCGATTCACATAAAATTACAATTTATGTATTTTGCATGAGAGAGCATACTGAGTTGGTGTATATACTCTAAAACAGAGTAGAATAAGGCATTGTATATTTTTTCTAACAGTCTATATTCAGAGCCATTTTCTTTTAACTTTGGAGCGCCTAAATATTATTTAGATTATTTTTGATTCACCTAAAATTAGAATTTCGGTATTTTACATGAGAGAGCATATTGAGTTAATGAATATACTCCAAAACAAAGTAGAAAAAGGCATTGTATATTTTTTGACAGATTTCATTCAGAGGAATTTTTCTTTTAACATTGGGGTGCCTAGATAATATTTAGATTTTTTCCAATTTGCTTAAATATATAATTTCTGTATTTTAAATTAGAGAGCATATGAAGTTGGTGTATATACTCCAAAACAGAGTAGAATAGGGTTTTGTATATTTTTTATGACAGATTATATTCAGAGCGATTTTGTTTTTAACTTTGGGGTGCCTAGATCATATTTAGATTTTTTTCAATTCGCATAAATATAGAATTTCTGTATTTAACATGAGAGAGGATGTGGAGTTGGTGTATATACTGCAAAGCAGAGTAGAATAGGGCATTGTATATTTTTTCTGACAGATTATATTCAGAGCAATTTTTTTTAACACTGAGGTGCCTAGATAATATTTAGATTTTTTTGATTCACGTAAAATTATAATTTCTGTATTTTACATGACAGTGCACCTTGTGATGGTGTATATACTCCGAAACAGAGTAGCATAAGGCATTGTATATTTTTTCTAACAGACTATATTCACAGACATTTCTTTAAACTTTGGAGCACCTAAATATTTTTTAGATGTTTTTCAATTTGCGTAAAATTAGAACTTCTGTATTTTACATGAGAGAGCACATTGAGTTGGTGTATATACTACAAAACCGGGTAGAAATGGGCATTGTATATTTTTTATGACAGATTATATACAGAGCAATTTCTCTTTGAAAATTGGGGTGCCTAGATAATATTTAGATTTTTTTTGATTCACATAAAATAAGAATTGCTGTATTTTACATAAGAGAGCATACTGAGTTGGTGTATATACTCCAAAACATAGTAGAATAAGGCATTGTATATTTTTTCTAACAGACTATATTCAGAGCCAATTTATTTTAAATTTGGGGCACCTAGATATTATTTAAATTTTTTTCGATTCGTTTAAAATTAGAATTTCTGTATTTTACATGAGACAGCATATGGAGTTGGTGTATATACTCCAAAACAAAATAGAAAAGGACATTTTATATTTTTTCTGACAGATTATATTCAGAGCAAGTTTGCTTTTAACATTGTGGTGCCTAGATAATATTTCGATTTTTTTCGATTCACATAAATATTGAATTTCTGTATTTTACATGAGAGAGGATATGGAGTTGGTGTATATACTCCAAAACAGAATAGAAAATAACATTTTATATTTTTTATGACAAATTATATTCAGAGCAATTTTTCTTTTAACATTGGGATGCCTAGATAATATTTAGATTTTTTTTGAATCGCTGAAATATAGAATTTCTGCATTTTATCTGAGAGAGCATATGGAGTTGGTTTATATACTCCAAAATAAATAAGAATAATCCATTTTATATATTTGTACAGATTATATTCAGAGGAATTTTATTTTTAACATTGGGGTGCCAGGATAATTTTTAGATTTTTTTCAATTCACGTAAATTTAGAATTTAAGTATTTTACATGAGAGAGTATACTGAGTTGGTGTATACTCCAAAAGAGAGTAGAATAAGGCATTGTATATTTGTACTAACAGACTATATTCAGAGCCATTTTCATTTCTCTTTGGGGCGCCTAGATATTTATATATTTTTCGATTCGCGTAAAATTATAATTTCGGAATTTTACATGAGAGAGCGTATTGAGTTGGTGTATATACTACAAAACAGAGTAAAATGAGCATTGTATATTTATCCTGACATATTATACTCAGAGAAATTTTGTTTATAACATTGGGGGGCCTAGATAATATTTAGATTTTTTTGATTAGCTTAAATATAGAATTTCTGTATTTTACATGAGAGAGCATATGGAGTTGGTGTATATACTCCAAAACAGAGTAGAATAGGGCATTGTATATTTTCTCTGACAGATTATATTCAAAGCAATTTTGTTTTTAACATTGGTGTGCCTAGATAAAATTTAGATATTTTTGATTTGGGTAAATTAGAATTTCTGTATTTTACATGAGAGAGCATACTGAGTTGTCGAATATACTCCAAGAAAGAGTAAAATAAGGCATTGTATATTTTTTCTAACAGACTATATTCAGAGCGATTTTTTTTTAACTTTGGGCACCAAGGTATTATTTAGATTTTTTGATTCACATAAAATTAGAATTTCGGTATTTTACATGAGAGAGCATACTGAGTTGTGTGTATACTACCAAACAGAGTAGAATAAGGCATTGTATATTTTTTTTAACCGACTATATTTATAGCCATTTTCTTTTAACTTTCTGGTGCCTTGATATTATTTAGATTTTTTTCGATTCACGTAAAATTAGAATTTCTGTATTTTACATGAGAGAGCATATGGAGTTGGTGTATATACTCCAACCCAAAGGAGAAAAGGGAATTGTATATTTTTTTCTGACAGATTATATTCAGAGCAATTTTTTTTTTAACATTTAAGTGCCTAGATAATATTTAGATTTTTTCGATTCGGGTAAAATTAGAATTTCTGTATTTTAAATTAGAGAGCATACTGAGTTGGTGTATATACTCCAAAACAGAGTAGAATAAGGCATTGTATATTTTGTCTAACAGTATATTCAGAGCCATTTTCTTTTAACTCTGGGGCGCCTAGATCTTATTTAGATATTTTTCGATTCATGTAAGAATAGAATTTAGGCATTTTACATGAGAGAGCATATTGAGTTGGTGTATATACTTCAAAACAGAGTTGAAAATGGCATTGTATATTTTTTATGACAAATTATATTCAGAGCAATTTTGCTCTTAACATTGGGGTGCCTAGATAATATTTAGATTTTTTTCGAATCGCTTAAATATAGAATTTCTGCATTTTACCTGAGAGAGCATATGGAGTTGGTTTATATACTCCAAAATAAAGAAGAATGGGAAATTGTATATTTTTTCTGACAGATTATATTCAGAGCAATTTTATTTTTAACATTGGGGTGCCAAGATAATATTTAGATTTTTTTCAATTCACGTCAATTTAGAATTTCTGTATTTTACATGAGAGAGCATACTGAGTTCGTGTATATATTCCAGAAGAGAGTAGAATAGGGCATTGTATATTTTTTCTGACAGATTATATTCAGAGCTATTTTGTTTTTAACATTTTGGTGCCTAGATAATATTTAGATCTTTTTCGATTCGCTTAAATATAGAATTTCTCGGTTTTACATGAGAGAGCATACTGAGTTAGTGTATATACTCCAAAACAGAGTAGAATAAGGCATTGTATATTTTGTCTAACAGATTATAATCAGAGCCATTTTCTTTTAACTTTGGGGCGCCTAGATCTTATTTAGATTTTTTTGATTCGTGTAAAATTAGAATTTCGGCATTTTTCATGAGATAGCATACTCAGTTGGTGTATATACTCCAAAAGAGAGTTGAAAAGGGCATTGCATATTTTTGCTGACAAATTATATTCAGAGCAATTTTGCTTTTAACATTGGGGTGCCTAGATAATATTTAGATTTTTTTTGAATCGCTTAAATATAGAATTTCTGCATTTTACCTGAGAGAGCATATGGAGTTGGTTTATATACTCCAAAATAAAGAAGAATGGGGCATTGTATATTTTTTCTGACAGATTATATTCAGAGCAATTTTATTTTTAAGATTGGTGTGCCAGGATAATATTTAGATTTATTTCGATTCACGTAAATATAGAATTTCGGTATTTTACATGACAGAGTATACTGATTTGGTGTATACTCCAAAAAAGAGTAGAATAAGGCATTTTATGTTTTTACTAACCGACTATATTCAGAGCCATTTTCTTTTAACTTTGGGGCACCAAGGTATTATTTAGATTTTTTTGATTCACATAAAATTTGAATTTCGGTATTTTACATGAGAGAGCATATGGAGTTGTTGTATATACTCCAAAACACAGTAGAATAGGGCATTGTATATTTTTTCTGACACAATATATTCATAGCAATTTTGTTTTTAACATTGAAGTGCCTAGATAATATTTAGATTTTTTTCGATTCACGTAAATTTAGAATTTCGGTATTTTACATGAGAGGGCATACTGAGTTGGTGTATATACTCCAAATCAGAGTAGAATAGGGCATTGTATATTTGTCCTGAAAGATTATATTCAGAGTAATTTTGTTTTTAACATTGACGTGCCTACATAATATTTAGATTATTTCGATTCGGATAAAATTAGAATTTCTGTATTTTACATGAGAGAGCATCCTTAGATGGTGTATATACTCCAAAATAGAGTAGAATAAGGCATTGTGTATTTTTTTTTACAGACTATATTCAGAGCCATTTTCTTTGAACTTTGGGGCGCCTAGATATTATTTAGATTTTTTTCGATTCATGTAAAATTGGAATTTCGGTATTTTACATGAGAGAGCATATTGAGTTGATGTATATACTCCAAAACAGAGTAGAATAGGGCATTGTATATTTTTTCTGCAGATTATATTCAGAGCAATTTTGTTTTTAACGTTGAATTGCCTAGATAATATTTAGATGTTTTTCGATTCACCTAAAATTAGAATTTCGGTATTTTACATGAGAGAGCATACTGAGTTGGTTTATATACTCCAAAACAGGATAGAATAGGGAATTGAATATTTTTTCTGACAGATTATATTCAGAGCAATTTTGTTTGTAACATTGGGTTGCCTAAATAATATTTTGATTTTTTCGATGCGGGTAAAATTAGAATTTAGGTATTTTACAAGAGTGAGCATACTGAGTTGGTGTATATACTCCAATACAGAGTAGAATAGGGCATTGTATATTTTTTCTGAAAGATTATATTCAGAGCAATTTTGTTTTTAACATTGACGTGCCTCCATAATATTTAGATTATTTCAATTCGGATAAAATTAGTATTTCTCTATTTTACTTGAGAGAGCATCCTGAGATGGTGTATATACTCCAAAACACAGTAGAATAAGGGATTGTATATTTTTTCTAACAGAC
The DNA here is from genome assembly GCF_049354715.1 of Callithrix jacchus. NCBI lineage: Eukaryota > Metazoa > Chordata > Mammalia > Primates > Cebidae > Callithrix > Callithrix jacchus. Next base: position 53,552,028 of record NC_133522.1, read on the forward strand.
TATATTCAGAGCCATTTTCTTTGAACTTTGGGGCGCCTAGATATTATTTAGATTTATTTCGGTTCGCGTAAAATTGGAATTTCTTTATTTTATGTGAGAGAGCATATGGAGTTGATGTATATACTCCAAAACAGAGTAGAATAGGGCATTGTATATTTTTTATGACAGATTATATTCAGAGCAATTTTGTTTTTAACATTGAAGTGCCTAGATAATATTTAGATTTTTTTCAATTCACGTAAACTTAGAATTTTGGTATTTTACATGGGAGTGCATACTGTGTTGGTGTATATACTCCAAAACAGAGTAGAATAAAGAATTGAATATTTTTTCTGACAGATTATATTCAGAGCAATTTTGTTTGTACCATTGGGTTGCCTACATAATATTTTGATTTTTTTGATGCGGGTAAAAGTATAATTTCGGTACTTTACATGAGAGAGCAAACTGAGTTTGTGTATATACTCCAAAACAGAATAGAATAGGGCATTGTGTATTTTTTCTTAAACATTATATTCAGAGCAAATTTGTTTTCAACACTGACGTGCCTACATAATATTTAGATTGTTTCTATTCGGATAAAATTAGGATTACTGCATTTTACATATCAGAGCATATTTAGTTGGTGTACATACTAAAAACGGAGTAGAAAATGGCATTGTGTATTTATTCTGACAGATTATATTCAGAGCAATTTTGTTTTGAAATTTGGGTGCCTAGATTATATTTAGACTATTTCAATTCGGCTAAAATTATAATTTCTGTATTTTACATGAGCCAGCATATTGAGTTGGTGTATATACACAAAAACAAAGTAGAATAGGGCATTCTGTTTTTTTTCTGGCAGATTATATTCAGAGCCATTTTGTTTTTAACATTAGGGTGCCTAGATAATATTTAGATTATTTTCGATTCACTTAAATATAGAATTTCTGTATTTTACATGAGAGAGTGTATAGAGTTGGTGTATATACTCCAATACAAAGTAGAACAGGGCATTGTATATTTTTTCTGACAGATTATATTCAGAGAAATTTTATTTTTAACATGGGGTGCCTAGATAATATTTAGATTTTTTTCGATTCACTTAAATATAGAATTTTGTATTTTACATGAGAGAGCATATTGAGTTGGTGAATATACTACAAAACACAGTAGAATAGGGCATTGTATATTTTTTCTGACAGATTATATTCAGAGCAATTTTGTTTTTAACATTGGGGTGCCAGGATAATATTTAGATTTTTTCAATTCGGGTAAAATTAGAATTTCTGTATTTTACATGAGAGAGCATATTGAGTTGGTGTATATACTCCAAAACAGAGTAGAATAAGGCATTTTATATATTTTCTAACAGACTATATTTAGAGACATTTTCTTGTAACTTTCGGGCACCTAGATATTATTTAGATTTTTTTCGATTCGCGTAAAATTAGAATATTGTTGTATTACATGAGAGAGCATACTGATTTGGTGTATGTACTCCAAAGCAGAGTAGAATACGGCCTTGCATATTTTTTCTGACAGATTATATTCTGAGCAATTTTGCTTTTAACATTGGGGTGCCTAGATAATATTTAGATTTTTTTCGATTCGCTTAAAATAGAATTTCTGTATTTTACATGAGAGAACATGTAGAGTTGGTGTATATACTCAAAAACAGAGTAGAATAGGGCATTGTATATTTTTTCTGCCAGATTATATTCAGAGCAATTTTTTTTTTAACATTGGGGTGCCTAGATGATATTTAGATTTTTTTCGTTACACGTAAAGTTAGAATTTCGGAATTTTACATGAGAGAGTATACTGAGTTGGTGTATATATTCCAAAACAGAGGAGAATAGGGCATTGTATATTTTTTTTGACAGGTTATATTCAGAGCAATTTTGTTTTTAACATTGGTGTGCCTAGATTATATTTAGATTTTTTCGATTCGGGTAAAATTAGAATTTCTGTATTTTACATGAGAGAGCGTATTGAGTTGGTGTATATACTTCGAAACAGAGTAGAATAGGGCATTGTATATTTTTTCTGAGAAATTATATTCAGAGCAATTTTTCTTTTAACGTTGTGGTGCCTAGATCATATTTAGATTTTTTTCGATTCGCGTAAAATTAGAATTTCGGTATTTTACATGATACAGCATATTTAGTTGGTGTATATATTCCAAAACAGAGTAGAAAAAGGTATTGTATATTATTTCTGACAAATTATGTTCAGAGAAATTTTGCTTTTAACATTAAGGTTCCTAGACAATATTTAGGTTTTTTTCGAAATCCGTAAAATTAGAATTTCGGTATTTTACATGAGAGAGCATATTGAGTTTGTGTATATACTTCAAAAGAAAGTAGAATAAAGCATTGTGTATTATTTCTGACAGATTATAATCAGAGCGATTTTGTTTTAACATTGGGGTACCTCAATAATATTTAGATTTCTTTCGATTCGCGTAAATTTAGAATTTCGGTATTTTACATGTGAGAGCATATTGAGTTGGTGTATATACTCCAAAACAGAGTATAATAGGGCATTGTATATTTTTTCTGACAGATTATATTCAGAGCTATTTTATTTTAACATCTCGGTGCTAAGATAGTATTTAGATTTATTTCGATTCGCATATAATTAGAATTTCTGTATTTTACATGAGCGAGCATATTGAATTAGTCTATATACTCAAAAACCGAGTAGAAACGGGCATTGTGTATTTTTTCTGAAAGATTATATTCAGAGGAGTTTTGCTTTCAACATTGGTGTGCCAAGATAATATTTAGATTTTTTTCGGTTCATGTAAAATTAGAATTTCGGTATCTTACATGAGAGAGCATATTGAGTTGGTGTATATACTCCAAAAAAGAGTAGAATAGGGCAGTGTATGTTTTTTCTGACAGATTATATTCAGGGCAGTTTTGTTTTTAACATTGGGGTGCCTACAGAATATTTAGATTTTTTCAATTCGGGTAATATTAGAATTTCTGTATTTTACATGAGAGCGCAAACTGAGTTGGTGTATATACTCAAGAACAGAGTATAAAAGGGCATTGTATATTTTCTCTGACAGATTATATTCAGAGCAATTTTGCTTTTTACATTCGGGTGTCTAGATTACATTTAGATTTTTTTCGATTTACGTAAAATTAGAATTTCTGTATTTTACATGAGAGAGCATACTGAGTTGGTGTATATACTCCAAATCAGAGTTGAATAAGGCATTGTGTATTTTTTCTAACAGACTATATTCAGAACCATTTTCTTTTAAATTTGGGGCGCCTAGATATTATTTAGATTTTTTTCGATTCACATAAAATTAGAATTTTTGTATTTTACATAAGAGAGCATATTGATTTGTGTATATACGCCCAAACAGAGTAGAAAATGGCATTGTATATTTTTTCTGACAGATTATATTCAGAGCAATTTTGCTTTTAACATTGGGTTGCCTAGATAATATTTAGATTTTTTTCAATTCGCTTAAATCTAGAATTTCTGTATTTTACATGAGAGAGCAGGTAGAGTTGGTTTATATACCACAAAACAGAGTAGAATAGGGCATTGTATATTTTTTCTGACACATTATATTCAGAAAAATTTTGTTTTCATTATTGCGGTGCCTAGATAATATTTAGATTTTTTCGATTCAGGTAAAATTAAAATTTCTGTATTTTACATTTGAGAGCATACCGAGTTGGTGTATATACTCCAAAACAAAGTAGAATAAGAAATTGTATATTTTCTCTAACAGACTATATTCAGAGCCATTTTCTTTATCTTTGGTGCGCCTAGATATTATTTAGATTGTTTTCGATTCACGTAAAATTATAATTTCATTATTTTACATGAAAGAGCATACTGTACTGGTGTATATACTCCAAAACAGAGTAATATAAGGCATAGTATATTTTTACTAACAGTCTATATTAAGAGCCATATTGTATTAGTTTTGTGGCGCCTAGGTATTATTTAGATTTTTTTCGATTTGTCTACAATTAGAAATTCGGTATTTTACATGACAGAGCATATTGAGTTGGTGTATATACTCCAAAACAAAGTGGAATAGGGCACTGTATATTATTTCTGACAGATTATATTCAGATCAATCTTGCTTTTAACATTGAGGTGCCTAGATAATATTTAGAATTTTTTCGCATCCCTTAAATATAGAATTTCTGTATTTTACATCAGAGGGCATATGGAGTTGGTGTATATACTCCAAAAAAGAGTACAATAGGGCATTGTATATTTTTTCTGACAGATTATATTCAGAGCAATTTTGTTTTTAACATTTGGGTGCCTAGTTTATATTTAGATTTTTTCGATTTAGTTAAAATTATAATTTCGGTATTTCACATGAGAGAGCATACTGAGTTTGTTTATATATTTTAAGAGAGACTAGAATAAGGCATTGTATGTTTTTTTCTAACACACTATATTCAGAGACATTTTCTTTTAACTTTAGGGCGCCCAGATATTATTTAGATTTTTTTCGATTCACGTAAAATTAGAATTTCGGTATTTTACATGATAGAGCATATTGAGTTGGTGTATATACTCCAATACAAAGTGGATAAGGGCATTGTATATTTTTTTTGACAGATTACATTCAGAGAAATTTTTCTTTTAACATTGGGGTGCGTAGATCATATTTAGATTTTTTCAATTCGCTTAAATATAGAATTTCTGTATTTTACGTGAGAGAGCATATGGAGTAGGTGTATATACTCCAAAATAGAGTAGAAGAGGGCATTGTGTATTTTTCTGACAGTTTATATTCAGAGCAATTTTGATTTTAACATTGGGGTGCCTAGATAATATTGAGATTTTTATGATTCGGGTAAAATTAGAATTTCTGTATTTTACATGAGAGAGCATACTGAGTTGGTGTATATACTCGAAAACATAGTAGAATAAGGCATTGTATATTTTTCCTAACAAAATATATTCAGAGCCATTTTCTTTTAACTTTGGGTTGTCTAGATATTATTTAGATATTTTTTGATTCGCCTAAAATTAGAATTTCGGTATTATACCTTAGAGAGCATATTGAGTTTGTTTATATACTCCAAAACAGAGTAGAATATGGCATTGTATATTTTTTCTGACTGATTATATTCAGAGCAATTTTGTTTCTAACATTGTGGTGCCTAGATAATATTTAGATTTTTTCGATTGGGATAAAATTAGAATTTTGTTATTTTACGTGAGAGAGCATAATGAGTTGGTGTATATACTCAGAAACAGATTAGAATAAGGCTTTGTATAGTTTCTCTAACAGACTATATTCAGAGCCATTTTCTTTTAACTTTGGGGCGCCTAGATATTCTTTAGAATTTTTCCGATTCACGTAAAATTACAATTTTGGTATTTTACATGACAGAGCATATTGAGTTGGTGTATAGACTTTAAAACAGACTAGATTATGGCATTGTATATTTTTTATGAAAGATTATATTCAGAGACAAATTGCTTTTAACATTCCGGTTCCTAGATAATGTTTAGATTATTTTCAATTCACGTAAAATTAGAAATTTGGTATTTTACATGAGAGAGCATACTGAGTTGGTGTATGTACTCCAAAACAGTGTGGAAAACGGCATTGTACATTTTTTCTGACAGATTATATTCAGAGAAATTTATCTTTTTACATTGGGGTGCCTAGATAATATTTAGATTTTTTTCGATTCGCTTAAATATAGAATTTATGTATTTTCTATAAGATAGCAAATTGAGTTGGTGTACATACTCCAAAAAAAAGTAGAATAGGGCATTGTATATTTTTTCTGACAGATTATATTCAGAGAAATTTTGCTTTTAACATTGGGGTGCCTAGATAATATTTAGAATTTTTTTGATTCGCTTAAATATAGAATATCTGTATTTTACATGAGAGAGCATATTCAGTTGGTTCATATACTCCAAAACAGAGTAGAATAGGGCATTGTATATTTTTTATGACAGATTATATTCAGAGGAATTTTGTTTTTAATATTGGGGTGCCTAAATAATATTTAGATTTTTTCAATTCGGGTAAATTTTTAACTGCAGTATTTTACATGAGAGAGCATACTGAGTTGGTGTATATACTCCAAAACAGAGTAGAATAAGGCATTGTATATTTTGTCTAACAGACTATATTCAGAGCCACTTTCTTTTAAATTTGGGTCACCTAGATATTATTTAGATTCATTTCGATTCGCGTAAAATTAGAATTTTGGTATTTTACATGAGAGAGCATACTGAATTGGTGTATATACTCCAATACAGAGTAGAAAATGGCACTGTATAATTTTTATGACAGATTATATTCAGAGCAATTTTGCTTTTAATATCGGGGTTCTTAGATAATATTTAGATTTTTTTCGATTCACGTAAAATTGGAATTTCGGTATTTTACATGAGAGAGTATACTGAGTTGGTGTATATATTCAAAAACAGAGGACAATATGGCATAGTATATTTTTTTTGACAGATTATATACAAAGCAATTTTGTTTTTAACATTGGGGTGCCTAGATAAGCTTTAGATTTTTTCGATTCGGGTAAAATTAAAATTTCTGTATTTTACATGAGAGAGCATACTGAGTTAGTGTATATACTACAAAACAGAGTAGAAAAGGGCATTGTATATTTTTTATGACCGAATATATTCATAGCCCTTTTTTCTTTTAATGTTGTGGTGCATAGATAATATTTAGATTTTTTTCGATTCGCTTAAATATAGAATTTCTGTATTTTACATGAGAGAGCATATGGAGTTGGTGTATATACTCGAAAACAGAGTAGAAGAGGGCATTGTATATTTTTTCTGACAGATTATATTTAGAGCTATTTTGTTGTTATCTTTGGGGTGCCTAGATAATATTTAGATTTTTTTCGATTCGCTTAAATATAGAATTTTTGTATTTTACATGAGAGTGCAGGTAGAGTTGGTGTATATACTCAAAAACAGAGTAGAATAGGGCATTGTATATTTTTTCTGACAGATTATATTCAGAGAAATTTTGTTTTTAACATTGGGTTCCCTAGATAATATTTAGATTTTTTCGATTTCGGTAAAATTTGAATATCTTTATTTTACAAAAGAGAGCACACTGAGTTCCTGCATATACTCCAAAACATAGTAGAGTAAGACATTTAATATTTGTTCTAACAGACTATATTAAGAGCTATTTTCTTTTAACTTTGGGGAGCCTAGTTATTTTTTAGGTTTTTTTTGATTCACGTAAAATTTGAATTTGGGTATTTTACATGAGAGAGCATATTGAGTTGGTGTATATACTCCAATACAGAGTAAAAAATGGCATTGTATAATTTTCATGACAGATTATATTCAGAGCAATTGTGCTTTTAAAATTGGGGTGCCTAGATTATATTTAGATATCTTTCGATTCGAATAATTATAGAATTTAGGTATTTTAAATGAGACAGCATATTGAGTTGTTGTGTATACTCCAAAACAGAGTACAATAAAACATTGTATATTTTTCCTGACAGATTACATTCAGATCAATTTTGCTTTTAACATTGGGGTTCCTAGATAATATTTAGAATTTTTTCGCATCCCTTAAATATAGAATTTCTGTATTTTACATGAGAGGGCATATGGAGTTGGTGTATATACTCCAAAATAGAGTAGAATAGGGCATTGTATATTTTGTCTGAGAGATTATATTCAGAGCAATTTTGTTTTTAACATTTGGGTAACTAGATAATATTTAGATTTTTTCGATTTTGTTAAAATAAGAATTTTTGTATTTCACAGAGAGAGCATACTGAATTTGCTTATATACTTTTAGAGAGAGTACAATAAGGCATTGTATATTTTTTCTAACACACTATATTCAGAGCTATTTTCTTTTAACTTTAGGGCACCTAGATATTATTTAGATTTTTTTCAATTCATGTAAAATTATAATTTCTGTATTTTACATGACAGAGCATATTGAGTTGGTGTATATACTCCAATATAAAGTAGAAAAGGGCATTGTATATTTTTTCTGACAGATTATATTCAGAGAAATTTTTCTTTTAACATTGGGGTGCCTAGATAATATTTAGATTTTTTTACTCCCTTAAATATAGAATTTCTGTATTTTACTTGAGAGAGCATATGGTGTTGGTGTATATACTCCAAAACAGAGTAGAAAAAGGAATTGTATATTTTTTATTACAGACTACATGCACAGCCATTTTCTTTTAACTTGCGGGCGCCTAGATTTTATTTAGATTTTTTTGGATTCACGTAAAATTAGAATTTCGGTATTTTACATGAGAGAGCATACTGAGTTGGTGTATATACTCCAAAACAGAGTAGAATAGGGCATTGTATATTTTTTCTGACAGATTATATTAAGAGCAATTTTGCTTTTAACATTGGGGTGCCTAGATAATATTTAGAATTTTTTCGATTCGTTTAAATATAGAATTTCTGTATTTTACATGAGAGAGCACATAGAGTTTATGTATATACTCCAAAACAGAGTAGAATAGGGCATTGTATATTTTTTCTGACAGATTATATTCAGAGCAATTTTGTTTTTAACATTGGGGTGCCTAGATAATATTTAGATATTTTTTGATTCACGCAAAATTAGAATTTCGGTATTTTACATGAGAGAGCATACTGAGTTGGTTTATATACTTCAAAACAGAGTAGAAAAAGGCATTGTATATTTTTCTAACAGACTATATTCAGAGACATTTTCTTTTACGTTTGGGTCGCCTAGACATTATTTAGATTTTTTTCGATTAACGTAAATAAGAATTTGTGTATTTTACAAGAGAGAGCATATTAAGTTGGTCTATATACTGCAAAACACAGTAGTAAAGGGCATTGTATATTTTTTCTGAATGATTGTATTCAGAGAAATTTTGCTTTTAACATTGGGTTGCCTAGATAATATTCAGATTTTTTTCGATTCGCATAAATATATAATTTCTATATTTTACTTAAGAGAGCATATCGAGTTGGTGTATATACTCCAAAACAGAATAGAATAAGGAATTGTATATTTTTTATAACACACTATATTCAGAGCCATTTTCTTTTAACGTTGGGGCTCCTAGATATTATTTAGATTTTATTTGATTCTCGTAAAATTAGATTATCAGTATTTTACTTTAGAGAGCATATTGGGTTGGTGTATATACTCCAAAAAATAGTAGAAAATGTCATTGTATATTTTTTCTGTCAGATTATATTCAGAGCAATTTTGCTTTGAACATTGGGGTGCCTAGAAAATATTTAGATTTTTTTCGATTCACTTAAATATTGAATTTCTGTATTTTGCATGCGAGAGCATATGGAGTTAATGTATATACTCCAAAACGTAGTAAAAAAGGGCATTGTATATTTTTTCTGACAGATTATATTCAGAGCAATTTTGCTTTTACATTGGGGTGCCTAGATAATATTTAGAATTTATGCGATTCACGTAAAATTAGAATTTTGGTATTTTACATGAGAGAGCATATTGATTTGGTGTATATACTCCAAAGCAGAGTTGGAAAAGGCATTGTATATTTTTTCTGACAGATTATATTCAGAGCAATATTGCTTTTAACTTTTTTTTTTTTTTTTTTTTTTTTTTTTTTTTTTTTTTTTTTTTTACTGGGTGACATGACGTATAGCCTTTTTTTTTATTTTATTTTTTTTTATTGGATTATAGGTTTTGGGGTACATGAACAGAGCATGCAAGACAGTTGCGTAGGTACACACATGGCAGTGTGCTTTGCTTTTCTTCTCCCCTTCACCCACATTTGGCATTTCTTCCCAGGCTATCCCTCCCCACCTCCCCCTCCCACTGGCCCTCCCCTTTTCCCCCCAATAGACCCCAGTGTTTAGTACTCCCCTTTCCGTGTCCATGTGTTCTCATTTTTCATCACCCACCTATGAGTGAGAATATGCGGTGTTTCATTTTCTGTTCTTGTGTCAGTTTGCTGAGGATGATGTTCTCCAGATTCATCCGTGTCCCTACAAACGACACAAACTCATCATTTCTAATTGCTGCATAATATTCCATGGTGTATATGTGCCACATTTTTCCAATCCAGTCTATTATCAATGGGCATTTGGGTTGATTCCAGGTCTTTGCTATTGTAAACAGTGCTGCAATGAACATTCGTGTACATGTGTCCTTATAGTAGAAGGATTTATAGTCTTTTGGATATATACCCAGTAATGGGATTGCTGGGTCAAATGGAATTTCTATTTCTAAGGCCTTGAGGAATCACCACACTGTCTTCCACAATGGTTGAACTAATTTACACTCCCACCAACAGTGTAAAAGCGTTCCTTTTTCTCCACATCTTCTCCAGCATCTGTTGTCTCCAGATTTTTTAATGATCGCCATTCTAACTGGCGTGAGATGGTATCTCAATGTGGTTTTGATTTGCATCTCTCTGATGACCAGTGACGATGAGCATTTTTTCATATGATTGTTGGCCTCATATATGTCTTCTTTCGTAAAGTATCTGTTCATATCCTTTGCCCACTTTTGAATGGGCTTGTTTGTTTTTTTCCTGTAGATCTGCTTGAGTTGTTTGTAAATTCTGGATATCAGCCCTTTGTCAGATGGGTAGACTGCGAAAATTTTTTCCCATTCTGTTGGTTGCCGATCCACTCTAGTGACTGTTTCTTTTGCCGTGCAGAAGCTGTGGAGTTTGATTAGGTCCCATTTGTCTATTTTGGCTTTTGTTGCCAATGCTCTAGGTGTTTTGTTCATGAAGTCCTTGCCTACTCCTATGTCCTGGATAGTTTTGCCTAGATTTCCTTCTAGGGTTTTTATGGTGCCAGGTCTTATGTTTAAGTCTTTAATCCATCTGGAGTTAATTTTAGTGTAAGGTGTCAGGAAGGGGTCCAGTTTCTGCTTTCTGCACATGGCTAGCCAGTTTTCCCAACACCATTTGTTAAACATGGAATCCTTGCCCCATTGCTTGTTTTTGTCAGGTTTATCAAAGATTGTATAGTTGTATGTATGTTGTGTTGCCTCCGGTGCCTCTGTTTTGTTCCATTGGTCTATATCTCTGTTTTGGTACCAGTACCATGCTGTTTTGATTACTGTAGCCTTGTATAGTTTGAAATCCGGTAGTGTGATGCCCCCCGCTGTGTTCTTTTTGCTTAGAATTGACTTGGCTATGCGGGCTCTCTTTTGGTTCCATATGAAGTTCATGGTGGTTTTTTCCAGTTCTGTGAAGAAAGTCAATGGTATCTTGATGGGGATAGCGTTGATTCTGTAAATTACTTTGGGCAGTATAGCCATTTTCACGATATTAATTCTTCCTAACCATGAACATGGAATGTTTCTCCATCTGTTTGTGTCCTCTCTGATTTCGTTGAGCAGTGGTTTGTAGTTCTCCTTGAAGAGGTCCCTTACGTTCCTTGTGAGTTGTATTCCAAGGTATTTTATTCTTTTTGTAGCAATTGCGAATGGCAGTTCGCTCTTGATTTGGCTTTCTTTAAGTCTGTTATTGGTGTAGACGAATGCTTGTGATTTTTGCACATTGATTTTATATCCTGAGACTTTGCTGAAGTTGCTTATCAGTTTCAGGAGTTTTTGGGCTGAGGCGATGGGGTCTTCTAGGTATACTATCATGTCGTCTGCAAATAGAGACAATTTGGCTTCCACCTTTCCTATTTGAATACCCTTTATTTCTTTTTCTTGCCTGATTGCTCAGGCTAGAACTTCCAGTACTATATTGAATAGGAGTGGTGAGAGAGGGCATCCTTGTCTAGTACCAGATTTCAAAGGGAATGCTTCCAGTTTTTGCCCATTCAGTATGATATTGGCTGTTGGTTTGTCATAAATAGCTTTTATTACTTTGAGATACGTTCCATCGATACCGAGTTTATTGAGGGTTTTTAGCATAAAGGGCTGTTGAATTTTGTCAAATGCCTTCTCTGCGTCAATTGAGATAATCATGTGGTTTTTGTTTTTGGTTCTGTTTATGTGGTGAATTACGTTGATAGACTTGCGTATGTTGAACCAGCCTTGCATCCCCGGGATGAATCCTACTTGATCATGATGAATAAGTTTTTTGATTTGCTGTTGCAATCGGCTTGCCAGTATTTTATTGAAGATTTTTGCATCTATGTTCATCATGGATATTGGCCTGAAGTTTTCTTTTCTCGTTGGGTCTCTGCCGGGTTTTGGTATCAGGATGATGTTGGTCTCATAAAATGATTTGGGAAGGATTCCCTCTTTTTGGATTGTTTGAAATAGTTTTAGAAGGAATGGTACCAGCTCCTCCTTGTGTGTCTGGTAGAATTCGGCTGTGAACCCATCTGGACCTGGGCTTTTTTTGTGAGGTAGGCTCTTAATTGCTGCCTCAACTTCAGAGCTTGTTATTGGTCTATTCATAGTTTCAGCTTCCTCCTGGTTTAGGCTTGGGAGGACACAGGAGTCCAGGAATTTATCCATTTCTTCCAGGTTTACTAGTTTATGTGCATAGAGTTGTTTGTAATATTCTCTGATGATGGTTTGAATTTCTGTGGAATCTGTGGTGATTTCCCCTTTATCATTTTTTATTGCATCTATTTGGTTGTTCTCTCTTTTCTTTTTAATCAATCTGGCTAGTGGTCTGTCTATTTTGTTGATCTTTTCAAAAAACCAGCTCTTGGATTTATTGATTTTTTGAAGGGTTTTTCGTGTCTCAATCTCCTTCAGCTCAGCTCTGATCTTAGTAATTTCTTGTCTTCTGCTGGGTTTTGAGTTTTTTTGATCTTGCTCCTCTAGCTCTTTCAATTTTGACGATAGGGTATCAATTTTGGATCTCTCCATTCTCCTCATATGGGCACTTATTGCTATATACTTTCCTCTAGAGACTGCTTTAAATGTGTCCCAGAGGTTCTGGCACGTTGTGTCTTCATTCTCATTTGTTTCGAAGAACTTCTTTATTTCTGCCTTCATTTCGTTGTTTACCCAGTCAACATTCAAGAGCCAGTTGTTCAGTTTCCATGAAGCTGTGCGGTTCTGGGTCGGTTTCTGTATTCTGAGTTCTAACTAGATTGCACTATGGTCTGAGAGGCTGTTTGTTATGATTTCAGTTGTTTTGCATTTGTTGAGCAGTGCTTTACTTCCAATTATGTGGTCAATTTTAGAGTAGGTGTGATGTGGTGCTGAGAAAAATGTGTATTCTGTGGATTTGGGGTGGAGAGTTCTGTAAATGTCCACCAGGTTTGCTTGCTCCAGGTCTGAGTTCAAGCCCTGGGTATCCTTGTTGATTTTCTGTCTGGTTGATCTGTCTAGTATTGACAGTGGAGTGTTAAAGTCTCCCACTATTATTGTGTGGGAGTCTAAGTCCTTCTGTAAGTCATTAAGAACTTGCCTTATGTATCTGGGTGCTCCTGTGTTGGGTCCATATATGTTTAGGATCGTTAGCTCTTCTTGTTGTATCGATCCTTTTACCATTATGTAATGGCCTTCTTTGTCTCTTTTGATCTTTGTTGCTTTAAAGTCTATTTTATCAGAGATGAGAATTGCAACTCCTGCTTTTTTTTGCTTTCCATTAGCTTGGTAAATCTTCCTCCATCCCTTTATTTTGAGCCTTTGTGTATCCTTGCATGTGAGATGGGTTTCCTGGATACAGCACACTGATGGGTTTTGGATTTTTATCCAATTTGCCAGTCTGTGTCTTTTGATTGGTGCATTTAGTCCATTTACATTTATGGTTAATATTGTTATGTGTGAATTTGATACTGCCATTTTGATTCTAAGTGGCTGTTTTGCCTGTTAGTTGTTGTAGATTCTTCATTATGTTGAAGCTCTTTAGCATTCAGTGTGATTTTGGAATGGCTGGTACTGATTGATCCTTTCTATGTGTAGTGCCTCTTTTAGGAGCTCTCGTAAAGCAGGCCTGGTGGTGACAAAATCTCTGAGTACTTGCTTGTTCGCAAAGGATTTTATTCTTCCTTCACTTCTGAAGCTCAGTTTGGCTGGATATGAAATTCTGGGTTGAAAGTTCTTTTCTTTAAGAATGTTGAATATTGGCCCCCACTCTCTTCTGGCTTGTAGTGTTTCTGCCGAGAGATCTGCTGTGAGTCTGATGGGCTTCCCTTTGTGGGTGACCTGACCTTTCTCTCTGGCTGCCCTTAGTATTCTCTCCTTTATTTCAACCCTGTTGAATCTGACGATTATGTGCCTTGGGGTTGCTCTTCTTGCAGAATATCGTTGTGGTGTTCTCTGTATTTCCTGCAATTGAGTGTTGGCTTGTCTTGCTAGGTGGGGGAAATTTTCCTGGATGATGTCCTGAAGAGTATTTTCCAGCTTGGATTCATTCTCTTCGTCCCCTTCTGGTACACCTATCAAACGTAGGTTAGGTCTTTTCACATAGTCCCACATTTCTTGGAGACTTTGTTCATTCCTTTTTGCGCTTTTTTCTCTGATCTTGGTTTCTCGTTTTATTTCATTGAGTTGGTCTTCGACTTCAGATATTCTTTCTTCTGATTGGTCAATTCGGCTATTGAAACTTGCGTTTGCTTCGCGAAGTTCTCGTATTGTGTTTTTCAGCTCCTTTAATTCATTCATATTCCTCTCTAAGGTATCCATTCTTGTTATCATTTCCTCGAATCTTTTTTCAAATCTTTTTTCTAGGTTCTTAGTTTCTTTGCATTGATTTAATACATGATCTTTTAGCTCACCAAAGTTTCTCATTATCCATCTTCTGAAGTCTAATTCCGTCATTTCGTCACAGTCATTCTCCGTCCAGCTTTGTTCCCTTGCTGGTGAGGAGTTTTGGTCCTTTCTAGGAGGCGATGTGTTCTGGTTTTGGGTGTTTTCCTCCTTTTTGCGCTGGTTTCTTTCCATCTTTGTGGATTTGTCCGCTGGTCGTCTGCGTAGTTGCTGACTTTTCGTTTGGGTCTCTGAGTGGACACCCAGAATGTTGATGATGAAGTATTTCTGTTGCTTGGTTTTCCTTCTACCAGTCTAGCCCCTTCGCTGTACGACTGTTGAGGTCCGCTCCAGACCCTGCTTGTCTGGGGTGCACCTCTAGTAGCCGTGGCACAGCGAGGGATGCTACCAGTTTCTTTTTCTGCTCTCTTTGTCCCAGGATGATGCCTGCCTAATGACAGTCTTTTGGATATAGAGGGGTCAGGGAGCTGCTTGAGGAGACAGTTTGTACTTTATAGGGGTTTAATTGCTGAGCTGTGCACTCTGTTGTTCATTCAGGGCTGTTAGGCTGCTATGTTTGATTCTGCTGCAACACAGCTCATTAAACAACCCTTTTTTTTTTCCTCAAATGCTCTGTGTTGAGGGGTTTGGGCTTTATTTTTGGAT
Organism: Callithrix jacchus; assembly: GCF_049354715.1. Classification (NCBI taxonomy): domain Eukaryota; kingdom Metazoa; phylum Chordata; class Mammalia; order Primates; family Cebidae; genus Callithrix; species Callithrix jacchus. Next base: position 53,567,299 of record NC_133522.1, read on the forward strand.
GTCCGATCAGGTGTCCTGCCCAGCTCAAAGGCAGACTAGCCACTGTTTGGCTGCCGAGGCTCCGCCCTGCTGTTGTGTGATTCGCGCTGTTCCTGCCGGCTCTGCTGTGGTCTCCACCACGCCCTGCGGCGGAGTCTCTTCGTTGTAGCGTGATGCCTCAGCAACGGCAGGCTGCGTCAGCAGTGGGCGTGTATCTCAGTAGGGACGGGTTGCCTCGGCAACGGCTGGCTGCGTCAGCAGTGGGCGTGTATCTCAGTTGGGGCGGGTTGCCTCGGCAACGGCTGGCTGTCTCAGCAGTGGGCGTGTATATCAGTTGGGGCAGGTTGCCTCCGTAGTGGTGGACGCCCCTCCCCCACAGAGCGTCTCGGACCGTCTGCCCGGGATAGTTTGAAATCGCGGTTTTGTTCATCCCACTGGGTATCCCAAGCGATCTGTCCCTGCAATCCCCTGGGCTGGGCTACTGTGCAAGTCTCGTTCAGTCTCAAGTCCAGCCCTCTCAAGTCTCAGGTTGCCGGTTCAACAAGGCACCCGGACAAGCGCGCCCTGTGGGGATTGCTGGGTAGGGCTGGCTGCCGCCGCCCCGGCTGCCGGCTTCGCCAGGCAGACCTACTGCCTGGCGTCCCGTGTCTTTTTATACTTGGGAGTTTCCCCGTTCTGTGGGCAACAAAGATCAGTCTGGAAATGCAGCACTAACTCACCGTTTGCGAATTCAACGCGGGCTCCAATCCTGGGTTGTTCTCACAGCGCCATCTTGAGTCCCCTCCTCACAATTTCTGTATTTTACATGAGAGAGCATATGGAGTTGGTCTATATACTCCAAAAAAGAGTAGAATACGGCATTGTATATTTTTTCTGACGGATTATATTCAGAGCAATTTTGTTTTTAAGACTGGGGTGCCGAGATAATATTTAGATTTTTTTCGATTCACGTAAATTTAGAATTTCGGTATTTTACATGAGAGAGCATATTGAGTCGCTGTATATACTCCAAAACGGAGTAGAATAAGGCATTGTATATTTTTTCTAACAGACTATATTCAGAGCCATTTTTTTAACTTTGGGGCGCCTAGATATTATTTAGGTTTTTTCCATTTGCGTAAAATTATAATTTCGGTATTTTACAGGAGAGAGCATATGGAGTTGGTGTATATACTCCAAAACAGAGTAGAATAGGGCATTGTATATTTTTTTTGACAGATTATATTCAGAACAATTTTGTTTTTAACATTGGGATGCCTAGATAATATTTAGATTCATTACGATTCACATAAAATTATAATTTCTGTATTTTACATGAGAGAGCATAGTTAATTGGTGTATATACTCCAAAACAGAGTAGAATAAGGCATTGTGTATTTTTCCAAACAGACTATATTCAGAGCCATTTTCTTTTTACATTGAAGCGTCTAGTTATTATTTAGATTTTTTTCGATTCGTGTAAAATTAGAATTTCGGTATTTTACATGAGAGAGCATACTGAGTTGGTGTATATACTCAAAAACAGAGTAGAAAAGGGCATTGTATATTTTTTCTGACAGACTATATTTAGAGCAATTTTTCTTTGAACACTGGGGTGCCTAGAGAATATTTAAATTTTTTTCGATTCACGTAAATTTAGAATTTTGGTATTTTACATGAGAGAGCATACTGAGTTGGTGTATATACTCCAAAACAAAGTAGAGTAGGGCATTGTATAGTTTTTCTGACAGATGATATTCAGAGCAATTTTGCTTTTAACATTAAGTTGCCTAGAAAATACGTAGATTTATTTCGATTCGCTTAAATATAGAATATCGGTATTTTATATGAGAGAGCATATGAAGTCGGTGTATATACCCCAAAACAGAGTAGAATAGGACATTGTATATTTTTTATGACAGATTATATTCAGAGCAATTTTGTTTTTCACATTGGGGTGCCTAGATAATATTTTGGTTTTTTTCGATTCAAGTAAATTAGAATTTCTGTATTTTACGTGATAGAGCATACTGAGATGGTGTATATACCCCAAAAAAGAGTAGAATAAGGCATTGTATATTTTCTCTAACATACTATATTTAGAGCCATTTTCTTATAACTTTGGGGCACCTAGATATTATTTAGATTTTTTTCGATTCGAGTAAAATTTCAATTTCCGTATTTTACATGAGAGAGCATATTGAGTTGGTGTATACACTCCAAAATAGAGTAGAATAAGGCATTGTATATTTTTTCTGACAGACTATATTCAGAGCAATTTTGCTTTTAACATTGGGGTGCCTAGATAATATTTAGATTTTTTTCGATTCATGTAAATTTAGCATTTCTGTATTTTACATGAGAGAGCATACTGAGTTTATATATATACTCCAAAAGAAAGTAGAAAAAAGCATTGTATATTTTCTCTGACAGATTATATTCAGAGCATTCTGCTTTCAACAATAGGGTGCCTAGATAATATTTACATTTTTATCGATTCCCGTAAAATAAGAATTTCTGTATTTTACATGAGAGAGCATACTGAGTTGGTGTATATACTCCAAAACAGAGTAGAATATGGCATTGCATATTTTTTCTGAGAGATTATATTCAGAGCAATTTTGCTGTTAACATTGGTTTGCCTAGATAATATTTAGATTCTTTACGATTCGCTTAAATAAAGAATTTCCGTATTTTACATGAGAGAGCATATTGAGTTTGTGTATATACCCCAAAACAAAGTAGGATAGGGCATTGTATATATTTTCTGACAGATTATATTCAGAGCAATTTTGTATTTAACATTGGGGTTTCTAGATAATACTTAGATTTTTTCAATTCGGGTAAAATTAGAATTTCTGTACTTTACATGAGAGAGCATATGGAGTTGGTGTATATACTCCAAAACATAATAGAAATGGGCATTGTATATTTTCTCTGACAGATTATATTTAGAGCAATTTTTTTAACATTAGGGTGCCTAGATAATATTTAGATTTTTTCAACTCGATTAAAATTACAATTTCTGTATTTTCCATGAGAGAGCATATTTAGTTTTTGTATATACTCCAAAACAGAGTAGAATAGGGCATTGCATATTTTTTCTGACACATTATATTAAGAGCCATTTTGTATTTAACATTGGGTTGCCTAGATAATACTTAGATATTTTCAATTCCGGTAAAATTAGAATTTCTGTATTTTCCATGAGAGAGCATATGAAGATGGTGTATATACTTCAAAACACAGTAGAATAGGGCATTGTATAATTTTTCTGACTGAATATATTCAGAGCAATTTTGTATTTAACATTGGGGTGCCTAGATAATACTTAGATTTTTTGGATTCAGGTAAAATTAGAATTTCTGTATTTTACATGAGAGAGCATACTGAGTTGGTGTATATACTCCAAAACAGAGTAGAATAGGGCATTGTATATTTTTTTTGACAGATTTTATTCAGAACAATTTTGTTTTTAACATTGGGTTGCCTACATAATATTTAGATTTTTTACGATTCACATAAAATTATAATTTCTGTATTTTACATGAGAGAGCATAGTGAGTTGGTGTATATACTCCAAAACAGAGTAGAATAAGGCATTGTGTATTTTTCCAAACAGACTATATTCAGAGGTATTATTTTTTTACATTGAAGCGCCTAGTTATTATTTGATTTTTTCGATTCGTGTATAATTAGAATTTCGGTATTTTACATGAGAGAGCATACTGAGTTGGTGTATATACTCAATAACAGAGTAGAAAAAAGCATTTTATATTTTATGTGACAGATTATATTCAGAGCAATTTTTCTTTTAACAATGGGGTGCCTAGATAATATTTAGATTTTTTGATTTTGTTAAAATTAGAATTTCGGTATTTCACATGAGAGAGCATATGGAGTTGGTGTATATGCTCCAAAAAGAAGTAGATTGGGCATTGTATTTTTTTTCTGACAGATGATATTCAGAGCAATTTTGTTTTTAACATTGCGGTGCCTAGATAATATTTAGATTTTTTCGATTCGGGTGAAATTTGAATTTCTGTATTTTACCTGAGAGAGCATACTGAGTTGGTGTACATACTACAAAACAGAGTAGAAAAGGGCATTGTATATCTTTTCTGACACATTGTATTCAGAGCAATTTTGATTTTAACATTTGGGTGCCTAGATAATACTTAGATTTTCTTCGATTCGCTTAAATATAGAATTTCTGTATTTTACATAAGAGAGCATATGGAGTTGGTGTATATACTTTAAAAGAAAGTGGAATAGGGCATTGTATATTTTTTCTGACAGATTATATTACGAGCAATTTTGTTTTTAAAATTGGGGTGCCTAGATAATATTTAGATTTTTTAGATTCTGGTAAAATTTGACTTTCTCTATTTTACATGAGAGAGCATAGTGAGTTGGTGTGTATACTCCAAAACAGAGGAGAATAAGGCATTGTAAAAGTTTTCTAACAGAGTATATTCAGAGCCATTTTCTTTTAACTTTGGGCCCCCTGGATATAATTTAGATTTTTTTGATTCGCTTAAATATAGAATTTATGTATTTTCGATTAGAGACCATATGGAGTTCGTCTATATACTCCAAAACAGAGTAGAATAGGGCATTGTATATTTTTTTTTACAGCTTATATTCAGAGCAATTTTGTTTATACCATTGGGGTGCCTAGATAATATTTAGATTTCTTCGATTCGGGTATAATTAGAATTTGATATTTTACATGAGAGAGCATAGTGAGTTGGTGTATATACTTCAAAACAGTGTAGAATAAGACATTGTATATTTTTTCTAACAGGCTATATTCAGAGCCATTTTCTTTTATCTTTGGGGCGCCTAGATATTCTGTAGATTTTTCTCGATTCGCGTAAAATTAGAATTTCAGTATTTTAGATGGGACAGCATTTTGATTTGGTGTATATACTCCAAAACAGAGTAGAATAAGGCATTGTATATTTTTTCTAACAGGCTATATTTAGAGCCATTTTCTTTTATCTTTGGGGCGCCTAGATATTCTGTAGATTTTTCTTGATTCGTGTAAAATTAAAATTTCAGTATTTTACATGAGACAGCATTTTGAGTTGGTGTATATACTCCAAAACAGAGTAGAATAAGGCATTGTATATTTTTTCTAACAGACTGTATTCATAGCCATTTTCTTTTAACTTTGGGGCGCATAGATATTATTTAGATTTTTGTCGATTTGTGTAAAATTAGAATTTCGGTATTTTACATGAGAGAGCATACAGAGTTAATGTATATACTTGAAATCAGAGTAGAATAAGGCATTGTATATTTTTTCTAACAGAGTATATTCAGAGACATTTTCTTTTACCTTTGGGGAGCCTTGATAATATTTAGATTTTTTTCGATTCACTTAAATATAGAATTTCGATATTTTACATGAGAGAGCATATGGATTTGGTTTATATACTCTAAAACAGAGTAGAATAGGGCATTGTATATTTTATCTGACAGATTATATTTAGACCAGTTTTGTTTTTAACATTGTGGTGCCTAGATAATATTTAGATTTTTTCGATTTTGGTAAAATTAGAATTTCTGTATTTTGCATGAGAGAGCATATGGTGTTGGTGTATATACTCCAAAAATGTGTAGAATAGGGCACTGAATATTTTTTATGAGAGAGTATATTCAGAGCAATTTTGTTTTTAACATTTGGGTGCCTAGATCATATTTAGATTTTTTCGATTTTGTTAAAATTAGAATTTCGGTATTTCAAATAAGAGAGCATACTGAGTTTGTTTATACACTTTAAGAGATAGTAGAATAAGGCATTGTATATTTTTTCTAAGACACTACATTCAGAGCCATTTTCATTTAACTTTAGGGCGCATAGATATTATTTAGATTTTTTTCGATTCACGTAAAGTTAGAATTTCGGTATTTTACATGAGAGAGCATTTTGAGTTGGTGTATATACTCCAATACAAAGTAGAAAAGGGCATTGTATAGTTTCTCTGACAGATTATATTCAGAGAAATTTTGTTTTTAACGTTGGGGTGCCTAGATAATATTTAGATTTTTTCGATTCGTGTAAAATTAGAATTTCTGTATTTTACATGAGAGAGCATATTGATTTGGTGTATACACTCCAAAACAGAGTAAAATAAGGCATTGTGTATTTTTTCTGACAGACTATATGCAGAGCAATTTTTCTTTATCTTTTGGGTGCCTAGATATTACTTCGATATTTTTCGATTTGCATAAAAGTAGAATTACGGTATTTTACATAAGAGAGCATATTGAGTTGGTGTATATACTCCAAAACAGAGTAGAAATGGACATTGTATATTTTTTCTGACAGATTATATTCAGAGCAATTTTGCTTTTACCATTGGGGTGCGTATATAATTTTTAGATTTCTTCCCATTCTCTTAAATACAGAATTTTGTATTTTACATGAGAGAGCATATGGAGTTGGTGTATATACTCCAAAACAGAGTAGAATAGGGCATTCTATATATTTTCTGACAGATTATATTCAGAGCAATTTTGCTTTTAACATTGGGGTGCCTAGATTATATTTAGATTTGTTTCTATTTGCTTAAATATAGAATTTCTGTATTTTACATGAGAGTGCATATGGAGTTGGTGTATATACTCCAAAACAGAGTAGAATAGGGCATTCTATATTTTTTCTAACACATTATATTCAACGCAATTTTGTTTTTCACATAGGGGTGCCTAGATTATATTTAGATTTTTTCGCTTCGGGTAAAATTAGAATTTCTGTATTTTACATGAGAGAGCATATTGAATTGATATGTATACTACAAAACAGAGTAGAAAATGGCATTGTATATTTTTTTGTGACAGACTATATTCAGAGAAATTTTGCTGTTATCATTGGTGTGCCTAGATAATACTTAGATTTTTTTCGATTCGGTTAAATATAGAATGTTTTTATTTTACATGAGAGAGCATAGTGAACTGGTGTATATACTCCAAAACAGAGTAGAATAAGGCATTGTATATTTTTTCTAACAGACTATATTCAGCGCCATTTTCTTTTAACTTGGGGCACCTTGATATTATTCAGATTTGTTTCGATTCACGTAAAATTAGAATTTCGTTATTTTACATAACAGAGCATATTGAGTTGGTGTACATACTCCAAAACAGAGTAGAATAGGGCATTGTATATTTTTTCTGACTGATTATATTCACAGCATTCTTCTTCTTCACATTGGGGTGCCTAGAAAATATTTAGATTTTTTCGATTCTGGTAAAATTAGAATTTCTGTATTTTATATAAGAGAGCATATGGAGATGGTGTATATATTACAAAATAGAGTAGAATAGGGCATTGTATATTTTTTCTGACAGATTATATTCAGAGCAATTTTGCTTTCAACATTACGGTGCCTAGATAATATTTAGATTGTTTTTGATTTGCTTAAATATAAAATTCCTGTATTTTATATGAGAGAGCATATGGTTTTGTTTTATATACCCCAAAACACAGTAGAATAGGGCATTGTATATTTTTTCTGACAGATTATATTCAGAGCAATTTTGTTTTTATAATTGTGGTGCCTAGATATTATTTAGATTTTTTTGCATTCGCATAAAATAAGAATTTCGGTATTTTACATGAGAGAGTATAGTGAATTGGTGTATACATTCCAAAACAAAGTAGACAAAAATATTGTATATTTTGTCAGACATATTATATTCAGAGCAATTTTGCTTTAGACATTGGGGTGCCTAGATAATATTTAGATTTTTTTCGATTCACATAAGATTTGAATTTCGGTATTTTACATGAGAGACCATACTGTGTTGGTGTATATACTCCAAAACAGAGTAGAAAAGGGCATTGTATATTTTTTTTGACAGATTATATTGAGAGCAATTTTTTTTAACATTAGGGTGCCTAGATAATATTTACATTTTTTTGGATTCGCCTAAATATAGAATTTTTGTATTTTACATGAGAGAGCATATGGAGTTGGTGTATATACTCCAAAACAGAATAGAAAAGGGCATTGTATATTTTTTCTTACAAATTATATTCAGAGCAATTTTGTTTTTAACATTGGGGTGCCTAGATAATATTTAGATATTTTCGATTTGCTTAACGATTGAATTTCTGTATTTTACATGACAGAGCATATTGAGTTTGTGTATATACTCCTAAACAGAGTAGAATAGGGCATTGTATATTTTTTCTGACAGTTTTATATTTAGAGCAATTTTGTTTTTAACTTTGGGGTGCATAGATAATATTTAGATTATTTTGATCCGGGTAAAATTAGAATTTCTGTATTTTACATGAGAGAGCATACTGAGTTAGTGTCTATATTCCAAAACATAGTAGAATAAGGCATTGTATATTTTTTCTAACAGACTATATTCAGAGGAATTTTCTTTTTACATTGGGTCGCCTAGATATTATTTAGATTTTTTTCGAATCACATAAAATTAGAATTTCAGTATTTTACATGAGAGAGCCTATTGTGTTGCTGTATATACTCCAAAACAGAGTAGACAAGAGTATTTTATATTTTGTGAGACAGACTATATTCATAGCAAGATTGCTATTAACATTGGGGTGCCTAGATAATATTTAGAATTTTTTCGATTCGCTTAAATATAGAATTCTTGAATTTTAAATGAGAGAGCATATGGAGATGGTGTATATACTTCAAAACAGTGTAGAATAGGGCATTGTATATTTTTTCTGACAGAGTATATTCAGAGCAATTTTGTTTTTAACATTGGGGTGTCTAGATAATATTTAGATTTTTTCGATTCGCTTAAATATAGAATTTCTGTATTTTACATGAGAGTGCCTATAAAGTTGGTGTATATACTCCAAAATAGAGTAGAATAAAGCATTCTATATTTTTTCTAACTGACTATATTCACAGACATTTTCGTTTAACTTTGTGCTGCCTAGATATTATTTAGATTTATTTCGATTCACGTAAAATTAGAATTTCTGTATTTTACATGAGAGAGCATATTGAGTTGGTGTATATCTTCCAAAACAAAGTAGAAAAGGGCATTGTATATTTTTTCTGACAGATTATATTCAGAGCAATTTGTTTTTAACATTGGGGTGCCTAGATAATATTTAGATTTTTTCGATTCTGGTAAAATTAAATTCCTGTATTTTACATGAGAGAGCATACGGAGTTGTTGTATTTACTCCAAAACAGAGTAGAATAAAGTATTGTATATTTTCTCTAACAGACCATATTCATACCCATTTTCGTTTAACTTTGGGGCTCCTTGATATTATTTAGATTTTTTTGGATTCGTGTAAATATATAATTTTTGTATTTTACATGAGAGAGCATATGGAGTTGGTGTATATACTCCAAAACAGAGTAGAAAAGGGCATTGTATATTTTTTCTGACAGATTATATTCAGAGCAATTTTGCTTTTAACATTGGGGTGCCTAGATATTATTTAGATTTTTTTCAATTCGCCTAAATATAGAATTTCTGTATTTTACATGAGAGAGCATACTGAGTTTGTGTATATACTCCAAAACAGATTAGAATAAGACATTGTATTTTTTTTCTAACAGACTATATTCAGAGCCATTTTCTTTGAACTTTTAGGCGCCTAGATATTATTTAGATATTTTTCAATTCACGTAAAATTAGAATTTCGGTATGTTACCTGAGAGAGCATACTGAGTAGGTTTATATACTCCAAAACAGAGTAGAACAGGGCATTGCATATGTTTTCTGACAGACTATATTCAGAGCAATTTTGTTTTTAGCATTGGGATGCCTAGATATTATTTAGATTTTTTCGATTCGGGTGAAATTTGAATTTCTGTATTTTACATGAGAGAGCATATTGAGTTGGTGTATATACTACAAAACAGAGTACAATAAGGCATTGTATATTTTCTCTAACAGCCTATATTCAGAGACATTTTCTTTTAAATTTGGGGCACTTAGATATTATTTAGACTTTTTTGCGATTCACGCAAAATTAGAATTTTGGTATTTTACCGTAGAGAGCATATTGAGTTGGTGTATATACTCGAAAACAGAGTAGAAAAGGGTATTGTATATTTTTTCTGACAGATTATATTAAGGGCAATTTTGCTTTTAACATTCAGGTGCCTAGAAAATATTTAGATTTTTTTCCAATCACGTAAATTTAGAATTTCGGTATTCTATATGAGAGAGCATACTGAGTTGGTGTATATACTCTAAAACAGAGTAGAATTAGGCATTGTGTATTTTTTCTAACAGAGTATATTCATAGCCATTTTCTTTTAACTTTGAGGCGCCTAGATATTATTTGGATTTTTTTTGATTTGCGTAAAATTAGAATTTCTGTATTTTACATGAGATAGCATATTGAGGTAGTTTATATACTACAAAACAGATTAAAAAAGGGCATTGTCTATTTTTTCTGACTGATTATATTCAGAGCAATTTTGCTTTTAACATTGGGGTGCCTAGATATTATTTAGATTTTTTTCGATTCTGTCAAATATAGAATTTTTGTATTTTACATGAGAGAGCATATGGAGTTGGTGTATATACTCCATAACACAATAGAATAGGGCATTGTATATTTTTTCTGACAGATTATATTCAGAACAATTTTCTTTATAACGTTGGGGTGCCTAGCTAATATTTAGATATTTTTCAATTCGCGTAAAATGATAATTTTAGTATTTTACATGAGAGAGCATACTGACTTGGTGTATATACTCCAAAACAGAGTAGAATAAGGCATTGTATATTTTTTCTGACAGATTATATTCAGAGCAATTTTGTTTTTAACATTGGGGTGCCTAGATAATATTTAGATGTTTTCGATTCGGGTAAAATTAGAATTTCTCTATTTTACATGACAGAGCCTATGGAGTTGGTGTATATACTCCAAAACAGAGTAGAAAACGGCATTATACATTTTTTTCTGACAGATTATATTCAGAGCAATTTTGCTTTTAACATTCGGGTGCCTAGATAATATTTAGATTTTTTTTGATTCGCTTAAATATAGAATTTCTGTATTTTACATGAGAGAGAATATGGAGTTGGTGTATGTACTCCAAAACAAAGTAGAATAGGGCCTTGTATATTTTTTCTGACAGATTATATTCAGAGAAAGTTTGTTTTTAACATTAGGGTGCCTAAGTAATATTTAAATTTTTTCGACTCGGGTGAAATTAGAATTTTTTATTTTACATGAGAGAGCACACTGTGTTGGTGTATATACTCCAAAACAGAGTAGAAAAGGTCATTGTATATTTTCTTTAACAGACTATATTCAGAGACATTTTTTTTAACTTTGTGGCGCCAATATATTATTTAGGTTTTTTCCATTCGTGTAAAATTACAATTTCGCTATTTTAAATGAGAGAGCATATTGAGTTGGTGTATATACTCCAAAACAGAGTAGAAAAGGTCATTGTATATTTTTTCTGACACATTGTATTCCGAGAAATGTTCCTTTTAACATTGGGTTTCCTAGATAATATTTAGATTTATTTCGATTCACGTAAAATTATAATTTCGGTATATTACCTGAGAGAGCATACTGAGTTAGTTTATATACTCCAAAACAGATTAACATAGGGCGTTGCATATGATTTCTGACAGATTATATTCAGAACAATTTTGTTTTTAACATTGAAGTGCCGAGATATTATTTAGATTTTTTCGATTCAGGTGAAATTAGAATTTCTGTATTTTACATGAGAGAGAATACTGAGTTTGTGTATATACTCCAAAACAGAGTAGAATAAGGCATTGTATATTTTCTCTCACAGACCATATTCAGTGCCATTTTCTTTAAATTTGGGGCGCCTAGATATTATTTATACTTTTTTGATTCACGTAAAATTAGAATTTCGGTATTTTACCTGAGAGAGCATATTGAGTTGGTGTATATACTCTAAAAAGAGTAGAAAAGGCATTGTATATTTTTTCTGACAGTTTGTATTCAGAGCAATATTGCTTTTAACATTCGTGTGCCTCGATGATATTTAGATTTTTTTCTATTCACGTAAATTTAGAATTTCGGTATTCTATATGAGAGAGCATACTGAGTTGGTGTATATATTCCAATACAGAGTAGAATAAGGCATTGTATATTTTTTCTAACAGAGTATATTCATAGCCATTTTCCTTTAACTTTGGGGCGCCTAGATATTATTTGGATTGTTTTTGAATCACGTAAAATTTTAATTTCGGTATTTTACATGAGATAGCATATTGAGGTAGTGTATATACTACAAAACAAAGTATAAAAGGGCATTGTATATTTTTTCTGACAGATTATGTTCAGAGAAATTTTGCTTTTAAAACTGGGGAGCCTAGATATTATTTAGATTTTTTTCGATTCGGTTAAGTATTGAATTTTTGTATTTTACATGAGAGAGCATATGGAGTTGGTTTATATACTCCAAAAAAAAGTAAAATAGGGCATTGCATATGTTTTCTGACAGACTATATTCAGAGAAATTTTGTTTTTACCATTGGGGTGCCTAGATAATATTTAGATTTTTTTGATTCAGGTGAAATTAGAATTTCTGTATTTTACATGAAAGAGCATACTGAGTTGGTGTATATACTCCAAAATAGAGTAGAATAAGGCATTGTATAATTTTTTTAACAGAGTATATTCATAGCCATTTTCTTTTATCTTTGGGGCGCCTAGATATTATTTGGATTTTTTTCGATTTGCGTAAAATTATAATTTCGGTATTTTACATGAGATAGCATATTGAGGTAGTGTATATACTCCAAAATAAAGTAGAATAGGGCATTGTATATTTTTTCTGACAGATTATATTCAGAGCAATTTTGCTTTTAACACTGGGGTGCCTATATATTATTTAGATTTTTTTCGATTCGGTCAAATATAGAATTATTGTATTTTACATGAGAGAGCATATGGAGTTGGTTTATAAACTCCAAAACAGTGTAGAATAAGGCATTGTATATTTTTTCTGACAGATTATATTCAGAGCAATTTTGTTTATAGCATTGGGGTGCCTAGCTAATATTTAGATATTTTTCCATTCGTGTAAAATTATAATTTCAGTATTTTACATGAGAGAGCATACTGAGTTGGTTTATATACTCCAAAACAGAGGAAAATAGGGCATTGCATATTTTTTCTGACATATTATATTCAGAGAAATTTTGTTTTTAACATTGGGGTGCCTAGAAAATATTTAGATTATTTTTCATTCGGGTGAAATTAGAATTTCTGTATTTTACATGAGAGAGCATACTGAGTTGGTGTATATACTCCAAAACATAGTAGAATAAGGCATTGTATATTTTCTCTAACAGAGTATATTTAGAGCCATTGTCTTTTAAATTTGGGGCACCTAGATATTATTTAGACTATTTTTGATTCGCATAAAATTAGAATTTCCGTATTTTACCTGAGAAAGCCTATTGAGTTTGTGTATATACTCGAAAACAGAGTATAAAAGTGCATTGTATATTTTTTATGACAGATTATATTCAGAGCAATTTTGCTTTTAACATTCGGGTGCCTAGATAATATTTAGATTTTTTTCGATTCACCTACATTTAGAATTTCGGTATTCTACATGAGAGAGCATACTGAGTTGGTGTATATACTCCAAAACAGAGTACAATAAGTCATGCTATATTTTTTCTAACAGATTATATTTATAGCCATTTTCTTTAAACTTTGGGGCGCCTAGACATTATTTAGATTTTTTTCGATTCACGTAAAATTAGAATTCCGGTATTTTACATGAGATAGCATATTGAGGTGGTGTATATACTACAAAACAGAGTAGAAAAGGGCATTGTATATTTTTTCTGACAGATTATATTCAGAGCAATTTTGCTTTTAACATTGGGGTGCCTAGATATTATTTAGATTTTTTTCGATTCGGTTAAATATAGAATTTCTGTATGTTACATGAGAGAGCATATGGAGTTGGTGTATATACTCCAAAACATAGTAGAATAGGTCGTTGTATATTTTTTCTGACATATTATAATCAGAGCAATTTTGTTTATAACATTGGTGTGCCTAGATAATATTTAGATATTTTTCGATTCACGTAAACTTAGAATTTCAGTATTTTACATGAAAGAGCCTACTGACTTGGTGTATATACTCCAAAACAGAGTAGAATAAGGCATTGTATATTTTTCCTAACAGACCATAGTCAGACCAATTTTCTTTTCACTTTGGTGCGCCTTGATATTATTAAGATTTTTTTTGATTCACGTAAAATTATAATTTCGGTATGTTGCATGAGAGAGCATATTGAGTTTGTGTACATAATCCAAAACAGAGTAGAATAGGGCATTGTATATTTTTTCTGACTGATTATATTCAGAGCATATTTGTTTTTAACACTGGGGTGCCTAGATAATAATTAGATTTTTTCGAATCTGCTAAAATTAGAATTTTTGTATTTTACATGAGAGAGCATATGGAGTTGGTGTATATACTCCAAAACAGAGTAGAATAGGGCATTGTGTATTTTTTCTCACAGATTATATTCAGAGCAATTTTGTTTTTAACATTGGGGTGCCAAGATAATATTTGGATTTTTTTCAATTCACGTAAAATTAGAATTTCTGTATTTTACATGAGAGAGCATACTGAGTTGGTGTATATACTCCAGAACAGAGTAGAAAAGGGCATTGTATATTTTTCATGACAGACTATATTCAGAGAAATTTTGCTTTTAACATTGGGGTGCCTACATAATATATAGATTTTTTTCGATTTGCTTAAACATGGAATTTCTGTGTTTTACATGAGAGAGCATATTGAGTTGGTGTATATTCTCCAGAACAGAGTAGAATAGGGCATTGTATATTTTTTCTGACAGAGTACATTCAGAGCAATTTTGTTTTTAACATTCGGGTGCCTAGATAATATTTAGATTTTTTTCGATTCACGTAAAATTACAATTTCGGTATTTTACATGAGAGAGCATACTGAGTTGGTGTATATACTCCGAAACAGAGTAGAAAAAGGCATTGTATATTTTTCCTAACAGACTATATTCAGAGTCATTATCTTTTAACTTTCAGGCGCCTAGATATTATTTAGATTTTTTCGATTCGCGTAAAATTAGAATTTCGGTATTTTACAAGAGAGAGCATAATGAGTTGGTGTATATACTACAATAAAAAGTACAAAAGGGCACTGTATATTTTTTGTGACAGATTATAAGCAGAGCAACTTTGCATTTAACATTGTGCTGCCCAGATAATATTTAGATTTATTTCAATACGCTTAAATATACAATTTTTGTATTTTACATGAGAGAGAATATGGAGTTGGTCTATATACTCCAAAAAAGATTAGAATACGGCATTGTATATTTTTGCTGACAGATTATATTCAGAGCAATTTTGTTTTTAACATTGGGGTGCCTAGATAATATTTAGATTTTTTCAATTTGGGTGAAATTAGAATTTCTGTATTTTACATGAGAGAGCATACTGAGTTGGTGTATATACTCCAAAACAGAGTAGAATAAGGCATTGTATATTTTCTCTAACAGACTATATTCAGAGCCATTGTTTTTTAAATTTGGGGCACCTAGATATTATTTAGACTTTTTTCGATTCACCTGAAAATAGAAATTCCGTATTTTACCCGAGAGAGCATATTAAGTTGGTGTATTTACTGCAAAACAGAGTAGAAAAGGGCATTGTATATTTTTTTGACAGATTATATTCAGAGTAATTTTGCTTTTAACATTGGGGTGCCTAGATAATATTTAGATTTTGTTCGATTCGCTTAAATAGAGAATTTCTGTATTTTACATTAGAGACCTTATGTAGTTTGTGTATATACTCGAAAAGAGAGTAGAATAGGGCATTGTATATTTTTTCTGACAGTTTATATTCAGAGCAATTTTCCTTTTAACATTGGGGTGCCTAGATAATATTCAGATTACTTTCGATTCGCTTAAATATAAAATTTCTGTATTTTACCTGAGAGAGCATATGGAGTTGGTTTATATACTCCAAAACAGAGTAGAATAGGGCATTCTATATTTTTTCTGACAGATTATATTCAACGCAATTTTTTTTTCACATAGGGGTGCCTAGATTATATTTAGATTTTTTTGATTCGGGTAAAACTCGATTTCCTATATTTTACATGAGAGAATATATTGAGTTGATGTATATATTACAAAACAGAGTAGAAAATGGCATTGTATATTTTTTCTGAAAGACTATATTCAGAGCAATTTTGCTTTTAACATAGGGGTGCCTAGATAATATTTAGATTTTTTTCGATTCGCTTAAATATAGAATTTTTGTATTTTACATGAGAGAGCATACTGAACTGGTGTATATACTCCAAAACAGAGTAGAATAAGGAATTGTATATTTTTCCTAACAGACTATATTCAGACCCATTTTCTTTTAACTTTGGGGCGCCTTGATATTATTCAGATTTTTTTTGATTCACGTAAAATTAGAATTTCAGTATTTTACATGAGAGAGCATATTGAGTTTGTGTACATAATCCAAAACAGAGTAGAATAGGGCATTGTATATTTTTTCTGACTGATTATATTCAGAGCATATTTGTTTTTAACACTGGGGTGCCTAGATAATAATTAGATTTTTTCGATTCTGCTAAAATTAGAATTTCTGTATTTTACATGAGAGAGCATATGGAGTTGGTGTATATACTCCAAAACAGAGTAGAATAGGGCATTGTGTATTTTTTCTCACAGATTATGTTCAGAGCAATTTAGTTTTTAACATTGAGGTGCCACGATAATATTTGGATTTTTTTCGATTCACGTAAAATTAGAATTTCTGTACTTTACAAGAGAGCATACTGAGTTGGTGTATATACCCCAGAACAGAATAGAAAAGCGCATTGCATATTTTACATGAGCGACTATATTCAGAGAAATTTTGCTTTTAACATTGGGGTGCCTAGCTAATATTTAGATATTTTTCATTTCGCGCAAAATTATAATTTCAGTATTTTACATGAGAGAGCATACTGACTTGGTGTATATACTCCAAAACAGAGTAGAATAAGGCATTGTATATTTTTTCTGACAGATTATATTCAGAGCAATTTTGTTTTTAACATTGGGGTGCCTAGATAATATTTAAATTTTTTCGATTCGGGTAAAATTTGAATTTCTGTACTTTACATGATAGAGACTATGGAGTTGGTGTATACACTCCAAAACAGAGTCGAATAGGGCATTGTATATTTTTTCTGACAGACTACATTCAGAGAAATTTTGTTTTTAAAATTCAGGTGCCTAGATAATATTTAGATTTTTTTCGATTCACGTTAAATTACAATTTCGGTGTTTTACATGAGAGCATTTTGAGTTGGTGTATATACTCCAAAACAGAGTAGAATAAAGCATTGTATATTTTTTGTGACAGATTATGTGCAGAGCAACTTTGCATTTAACATTGTGGTGCCTAGATAATATTTAGATTTATTTCAATACGCTTAAGTATACAATTTCTTTATTTTACATGAGAGAGCATATGGAGTTGGTCTATATACTCAAAAAAGATTAGAATATGGCATTGTATATTTTCTCTGACAGATTATATTCAGAGCAATTTTGTTTTTAAGATTGGGGTGCCGAGATAATATTTAGATTTTTTTCGATTCACGTAAATTTAGAATTTCGGCATTATACATGAAAGAGCATATTGAGTTGGTGTATATATTCCAAAACAGAGTAGAAAAGGGCATTGTATATTTTTTCTGACAGATTATATTCAGAGCAATTTTGCTTTTAAACTTCGGGTCCCTAGATCATATTTAGATTTTTTTCGATTCGGGTAAATTTAGAATTTCGGTATTTTACATAAGAGAGCATACTGAGTTGGTGTATATATTCCAAAACAGAGTAGAATAGGGCATTGTATATTTTTTCTGACAGATTATATTCAGAGCAATTTTGCTTTTAAAATTGGAGTGCCTAGATAATATTTAGATTTTTCTCTTCTCACTTATATATAGAATTTTTGTATTTTACATTATAGAGCGTATTGAGTTGGTGTATATACTCCAAAACAGAGTAGAATAAGGCATTGTATATTTTTTCTGACAGATTATATTCAGAGCAATTTTGCTTTTAACTTTGGGGTGTGTAGATAATATTTAGATATTTTCAGAGTCACGTAAAATTAGAATTTCTCTATTTTAGAGGAAAGAGCATAGTGAGTTTGTATATGTACTCCAAAACAGAGTAGAATAAGGCCTTCTATATTTTTTCTAACAGACTATATTCAGAGACATTTTCTTTGAACTTTGAAGCGCATGAATATTATTTAGATTTTTTTCGATTCTCGTGAAATTAGAATTTTTGTATTTTACATGAGAGAGCATATTGAGTTTGTGTATATACACCAAAACAGAGTAGAAAAGGGCATTGTATATTTTTTCTGACACATTGTATTCAGAGCAATTTAGCTTTTAACATTCGGTTGCCTATATAATATTTAGATTTATTTCGATTCACGTAAAATTAGAATTTCGATATTTTACATGAGAGAGCATACTGAGTTCGTGTATATACTCCAAAACAGAGTAGAATAGTGCATTGTATATTTTTTCTAACAGATTATCTTAAGAGTCATTTTCTTTTAACATTGGGGCAGCTAGATATTATTCAGATTTCTTTTGATTCGCGTAAAATTAGAATTTTGGTATTTTACATGAGAGAGCATATTTAGTTGGTGTATATACTACAAAAAAGAATAGAAAATCCCATTGTATATATTTTCTGACAGATTATATTCAGAGCAATTTTGCTTTAAACATTCGGGTGCCTAGATAATATTTAGATTTTTTTCGATTCGCTTAAATATAGAATTTCTGTATTTTACAAGGGAGGGCATATGGAGTTGGTGTATATACTCCAAAACAGAGTAGAATACGGCATTGTATATTTTTTCTGACAGATTATATACAGACCAATTCTGTTTTTAGCATTGGGGTGCCTAGATAATATTTAGATTTTTTCCGATGCTGGCAAAATTAGAATTTCTGTATTTTACTTGAGAGAGCATACTGAGTTGGTGTATATACTCCAAAACAGAGTAGAATGAGACAGTGTATATTTTCTCTAACAGACTATATTGAGCAGCATTTTCTTTTAACTTTGGGGAGGACAGGTATTATTTAGATTTTTTTTGATTCGCATAAAATTAGAATTTCGGTATTTTACATTAGAGAGCATACTGAGTTGGTGTATATACTCCAAAACATAGTAGAATAAGGCATTGTATATTTTCTCTAACAGACTATATTCAGAGCCATTTTCTTTTAACTTTGGGGCGCCGAGATATAATTTCGATTTTTTTCGGTTCACGTAAAATTAGAATTTTGGTATTTTACATGAGAGAGCATATTGAGTTGGTGTATATACTCCAAAACAAAGTAGAAAGGGGCATTGTATATTTTTTCTGACAGATTATATTCAGAGCAATTGTGTTTGTAAGTTTGGGGTGCATAGATAATATTTAGATTTTTTTCAATTTATGTTAAATTATAATTTTGGGTATTTTAAATGAGAGAGCATACTGAGTTGGTTTATATACTTCAAAAGAGAGTAGAATAAGACATTGAATATTTTTTCTAAAAGACTATATTCAGAGGCATTTTATTTTAACTTTGGGGCGCCTAGGTATTATTAAATATTTTTCGATTCACGTAAAATTTGAATTTCGGTATTGTACATGACAGAGCATATTCAGTTGGTGTATGTACTATAAAACAAAGTCGAAAAGGGGATTGTGTATTTGTTCTGACAGATTATATTCAGAGCAATTTTGCTTTTAACATTGCGGTGCCTAGATAATATTTGGATTATTTTCGATTCACATAAAATTAAAATTTCGGTATTTTACATGAGAGTATACTGAGGTGGTGTATATACTCAATAAGAGAGTAGAAATAAGCATTGTATATTTTTTCTAACAGACTATATTTAGAGCCATTTTCTTTCAACTTTGGTGCGCAGAGATATTATTTAGATTTTTATCGATTTGTGTAAAATTAGAATTTCGGTGTTTTACATGAGAGAGCATATTGAGTTGGTGTATATACTACAAAACAGTGTAGAAAAGGGCATTGTATATTTTTTCTGACAGATTATATTCAGAGCAATTTTGTTTTTAACATTGGGGTGCCTAGATAATATTTAGATTTTTTTCGATTCGCTTAAATGTAGAATTTCGGTATTTTACATGAGAGAGCATATGGAGTGGGTGTACATGCTCCAAAAATGAGTAGAATAAGGCGTTGTAATTTTTTTCTGAGAGATTATATTCAGAGCAATTTTGTTTTTATTATTGGGGTGACAAGATAATATTTAGATTTTTTAGATTCGGGTAAAATTATAATTTCTTTATTTTACATGAGAGAGCGTACTTAGTGGGTGTATATAGTCCAAAACAGAGTAGAACAAGGCATTGTATATTTTTTTTAACAGACTATATTCAGAGCCAATTGCTTGTAACTTTGGGGCGCCTAGATATTTTTCAGAATTTTTCCAATTCGCGTAAAATTAAAATTTCGATATTTTACATGACAGAGCATATTGAGTTGGTGTATATACTACAAAGCAGAGTATAAAAGGGCATTGTATATTTTCTCTGATAAATTATATTCAGAGCAATGTTGCTTTTAACATTGGGGTGCCTAGATAATATGTAGATTTTTTTCGATTCACGTATAATTAGAATTTCGGTATTTTACATGAGAGAGCATACTGAGGTGGTGTATATACTCAACAACAGAATAGACAAAGGCATTGTATATTTTATCTAACAGACTATATTCAGAGTCATTTTCTTTTAACTTTGAGGAGCCTAGATATTATTTAGATTTATTTTGGTTCACGTAAAATTAGAATTTCGGTATTTAACATGAGAGAACATATTGAGTTGGTGTATATATTACAAAACAGAGTAGAAAAGGGCATTGCATATTTTTTCTGACAGATTATCTTCAGAGCAATTTTGCTTTTAGCATTAGGGTGCCTAGATAATATTTAGATTTTTTCGATTCACATTATATTAGAATCTCTGAATTTTACATGAGAGAGCATACTGAGTTTGTGTATATTCTCCAAAGCAGAGTAGAATAGGGCAGTGTATATTTTTTCTTACAGATTGTATTCAGAGCAATATTGTTTTTAACATTGAAGTGCCTAGATAATATTTAGATTTTTTTGGATTCACAAAAAATTAGAGTTTCGGTATTTTACATGAGAGACCATACTGAGTTGTTGTAAATACTCCAAAACAGAGAAGGATAAGGCATTGTATATTTCTTCTAACAGACTATATTCAGAGCCATTTTCTTTTAACTTTAAGGCGTCTAGATATTATTTAATTTAATTTCGATTTGCGTAAAATTAGAATTTCGGTATTTTACAAGACAGAGCATATTAAGTTGGAGTCTATAATGAACAACAAAGTAGAAAAGGGCATTTTATATTTTCTCTGACAGACTATATTCAGAGCAATTTTGCTTTTAACATTGGGGTGCCTAGATAATATATAGATTTTTTTCGATTCGCTTGAATATAGAATTTCTGTATTTTACGTTAGAGAGAATATGAAGTTGATGTATGTACTCCAAAACCGAGTAGAATAGGGCATTGTATATTTTTTCTGATAGATGATAATCAGAGCAATTTTGCTTTTATCATTGGGGTGCCTAGATAATATTTAGATTTTTTTCGATTCTCTTAAATGTAGAATTTCTGTATTTTACATGAGAGAGGATATGGAGTTGGTGTATATACTCCAAAACAAAGTAGAATAGGGCATTGTATATTTTTTCTGACAGAATATATTCAGAGCAATTTTGTTTTTAACATTGGGGTGCCTAGATGATATTTAGATTTTTTTCGATTCACATAAAATTAGAATTTCGGTATTTTACGTGAGAAAGCATATTGAGTTGGTTTATATACTACAAAACAAAGTAGAATAGGGCATTTAAAATTTTTTTCTGACATATTATATTCAAAGAAATTTTGTTTTTAACATTGGAATGCCTAGATAATATTTAGATTTTTTCCGATGCTTGCAAAATTAGAATTTCTGTATTTTACGTAAGAGAGCATACTGAGTTTGTGTATATACTCCAAAACAGAGTAGAATGAGACAGTGTATATTTTCTCTAATAGACTATAATGAGCAGCATTTTCTTTTAACTTTGGGGAGGATAGGTATTATTTAGATTTTTTTCGATTCACGTAAATTTAGAATTTCGGTATTTTACATGAGAGAGCATACTGAGTTGGTGTATATACTCCAAAACAGAGTAGAATAAGGCATTGTGTATTTTTTCTAACAGACTATATTCAGAGCCATTTTCTTTTAACTTTGGGTCACCGAGATATAATTTCGATTTTTTCGGTTCGCATAAAATTAGAATTTCGGTATTTTACATGAGAGAGCATATTGAGTTGGTGTATATACTACAAAAAAGAATAGAAAATCGCATTGTATATATTTTCTGACAGATTATATTCAGAGAAATTTTGCTTTAAACATTCGTGTGCCTAGATAATATTTAGATTTTTTTTGATTCACGTAAAATTAGAATTTCGGTATTTTACATGAGGGAGCATACTGCGTTGGTGTATATACTCCAAAACAGAGTAAAATAAGGAATTGTATATTTTTTCTGACAGACTACATTCAGAGCCATTTTCTTTTAACTTTGAAGTGACTACTTATTATTTAGATTTTTTTAAATTTTCATAAAATTAGAATTTCTATATTTTACATGAGAGAGCATACTGCGTTGGTGTATATACTCCAAAACAGAGTAGACTACGGCATTGTACATTTTTTTCAGACAGATTATATTCAGAGCAATTTTGTTTTTAACATTGGGTTGCCTTGATAATATTTAGATATTTTCGATTCGCTTAAATATAGAATTTCTGTATTTTACATGAGAGAGCATGTAGAGTTGGTGTATATACTCAAAAACAGAGTAGAATAGGACATTGTATATTTTTTCTGAGAGTTTATATTCAGAGCAATTTTGTTTTTAACATTGGGGTGCCTTGATAATGTTTAGATATCTTCGATTCGGGAAACATTAGAATTTCTGTATTTTACATGAGACAGCATACTGAGTTGGTGTATATACTCCAAAACGCAGTAGAATAGGGCATTGTACATTTTTTCTGACAGATTATATTCAGAGTAATTTTGTTTTTAACATAGGGGTGCCTAGATGATATTTATATTTCGATTCAGGTAAATTTAGAATTTCTGTATTTTACATGAGAGAGCATACTGAGTTTTTGTATATACTCCAAAACAGAGTAGAATCGGGCATTGTATATTTTTTCTGACAGATTATATTCAGAGCAATTCTGTTTTTAACATTGTGTTGCCTAGATAATATTTATATTTTTTCGAATCCGGTAAAATTAGAATTACTCTATTTTACATGAGAGAGCATCCTGAGTTGGTGTTTATACTCCAAAACAGATTAGAATAAGGCATTGTATATTTTTTTCTAACTGACTATATTCAGAGCCATTTTCGTTGAACTTTGAGGCGCCTAGATTTTATTTAGATTTTTTTCGATTTGCATAAAATTAGAATTTCGGTATTTTAGATGAGAAACCATATGGAGTTGGTGTATATACTTTAAAACAGAGTAGAATAGGGCATTGTATATTCTTTCTGACAGATTATATTCAGATAAAATTTGCTTTTAACATTGGGTTGCCTAAATAATATTTAGATTTTGTCAATTCGGGTAAAATTAGAATTTCAGTATTTTACATGAGAGAGCATACTGAGTTGGTGTATATACTCCATAACAGAGTAGAATAAGGCATTGTATATTTTTCTTAACAGACTATATTCCGAGCCATTAACTTTTAACTTCAGGGCGCCTAGATATCATTTAGATTTTTTTCGATTCGTGTAAAAATATAATTTCTGTATTTTACATGAGAGAGCATATGGAGTTGGTGTATATACCCCAAAAGAAAGTAGAAAAGGGCATTGTATATTTTTTCTGACATATTTTGTGCAGAGCAATTTTGCTTTTAACAATGGGGTGCCTAGATAATATTTAGATATTTATCGATTCGCTTAAATATAGAATTTCTGTATTTTACATGAGAGAGCATATGCAGTTGGTGTATATACCCCAAAACAGAGTAGAATAGGGCATTGCATATTTTCTTTGACAGATTATATTCAGAGCAATTTTGCTTTTAACATTGGGGTGCCTAGATAATATTTATATTTTTTTGATTCGCCTAAATATAGAATTTCTGTGTTTTACATGAGAGAACATACTGAGTTTGTGTATATACTCCAAAACAGATTAAAATAAGGCATTGTATATTTTTTTCTAACAGACTATATTTAGAGCCATTTTCTTTGAACTTTTAGGCGCCTATATATTATTTAGATTTTTTTCGATTCGCATATAATTAGAATTTCGATATTTTACATGAGCGAGCATATTGAGATGGTGTATATACTCCAAAACAGAGTAGAATCGGGCATTGTATATTTTTCTGACCGATTATAATCAGAGCAATTTTACTTTTAACATTGGGGTGCCTAGATAATATTTAGATTGTCTTCGATTCACGTAAATTTAGAATTTCTGTATTTTACATGAGAGAGCATCCTGAGTGGGTGTATATACTCCAAAACAGAGTAGAAAAGGGCATTGTATATTTTTTCTCATAGATTATATTCAGAGCAATTTTGTTTTTAACATTGAGGTGCCTAGATAATATTTAGATTTTTACGATTCGGGTAAAATTAGAATTTCTATATTTTACATGAGAGAGCATCCTGAGTTGCTGTATATACTCCAAAACAGAGTAGAAGAAGGCATTGTATATGTTTTCTAACAGACTATATTCAGAGCCAATTTCTTTTAACTTTGGAACGCCTAGATATTATTTAGGTATTTTTCGATTCACGTAAAATTTGAATTACTGTATTTTACATGAGAGAGCATATGGATAGGGTGTATATACTCCAAAACAGAGTAGAATAGGGCATTGTATATTTTCTCTGACAGATTATATTCAGAGCAACTTTGTTTTAACATTGCGGTGCCTAGATAATATTTAGATTTTTTCGATTCGCTTAAATGTAGAATTTCTGTATTTTACATGAGAGAGCATATGAAGTTGGTGTATATACTCCAAAACAGAGTAGAATAGGGCATTGTATATTTTTTCTGACGGATTATAATCAGAGAAATTTTTTTTTAACACTGGGATGCCTAGATAATATTTAGATTTTCGTTGATTCATGTAAAATTAGAATTTCGGTATTTTACATGAGAGAGCATACTGAGTTGGTGTATATACTAGAAAACATAGTAGAAAAGGGCATTGTATATTTTTTCTGATAGATTATATTCAGAGAAATTTTGCTTTTAACATTGGGGTGCTTAGATAATATTTAGATTATTTCGATTCAGGTAGAATTTGAATTTCTGTATTTTAAATGAAAGAGCATATTGAGTTGGTGTTTATACTACAAAACAGAATAGAAGAGGACATTGTATATTTTTTCTAACAGATTATATTCAGAGCCATTTTGTTTTTAACATTGGGGTGACTAGATAATATTTAGATTTTTTTCGATTCATGTAAAATTAGAATTTCTGTATTTTTCATGAGAGAGCACACTGAGTTGGTGTATATACTCCTAATGAGAGTAGAATAAGGCTTTGTATATTTTTTCTAACAGACTATATTCAGAGCCATTTTCTATTAACTTTGGGGCGCCTAGATATTATTTAGAATTTTTTCGATTCGTGTAAAATTAGAATTTCGGTATTTTACATGAGAGAGCATATTGAGTTGGTGTATATACTCCAAAACAGAGTAGAATAGGGCATTGTATATTTTCTCTGACAGATTATATTCAGAGCAATTTTTTTTTTAACATTGTGGAGCCTAGATAATATTTCGATTTTTTTGATTCGGGTAAAATTTTAATCTCTGTATTTTACATGAGAGAGCATATTGAGTTGGTGTATATACTACAAAACAGAGTAGTAAAGGGCATTATATGTTTATTCTGAGAGATTATATTCAGAGCCATTTTGCTTTAACGTTGGCATGCCTGGATAATATTTAAATTTTTTTCAATTCACTTAAATATAGAATTTCTGTATTTTATATGAGAGAGCATATGGAGTTGGTGTATATACTCCAAAATAGAGTAGAAAAGGGCATTTTATATTTTTTTGACACATTATATTGAGACCAATTTTGTTTTTTACATTGGGGTGCCTAGGTAATATTTAGATTTTTTTTGATTCGCTTAAATATAGAATTTCGGTATTTTACATGAGAGAGCATACTGAGTTGGTGTATATACTCCAAAATAGAGTAGAATAAGGCATTGTATATTTTGTCTAACAGACTATATTCGGAGCCATTGTCTTTTAACTTTGGGGTTCCTTGATATTAATTAGATTTTTTTCGATTCACGTAAAATTAGAATTTCTTTATTTAACATGAGAGAGCATATTGAGTTGGTGTATACATTCCAACAAAGAGTAGAATAGGGCATTGTATA
This sequence comes from Callithrix jacchus, assembly GCF_049354715.1. Lineage (NCBI taxonomy): Eukaryota > Metazoa > Chordata > Mammalia > Primates > Cebidae > Callithrix > Callithrix jacchus. The sequence continues at coordinate 53,593,843 of NC_133522.1, forward strand.
TTTTTTCTGACAGATTATATTCAGAGCAATTTTGTTTTTAACATTGGGTTGCCTAGATAATATTTAGATTTTTTCGATTCGGGTAAAATTAGAATTTCTGTATTTTAAATGAGAGAGCATATGGTGTTGGTGTATATACTCCAAAAAAGAGTAGAATACGGCATTGTATATTTTTTCTGACAGATTTTATTCAGAGGATTTTTATTTATAGCATTGGGGTGCCTAGATAATATTTAGATATTGTTTATTCGGGTAAAATTAGAATTTCTGTATTTTATATGAGAGAGCATACTGAGTTGGTGTATATACTCCAAAACAGCGTAGAATAAGGCATCGTATATTTTTTCTAACAGATTATATTCAGAGCCATTTTCTTTTACCTTTGGGGCTTTTATATATTCTTTAGATTTTTTTTTGATTCACGTAAAATTAGAATTTTGGTATTTTACATGTGAGAGCATACTGAGTTTGTGTATACTCCAAAACAGAGTAGAATGAGTCATTGTATATTTTTTGTAACAGACTACATTCAGAGCTATTGTCTTTTAACTTTGGGGAGACTAGATATTATTTAGATTTTTTTCGATTCGGGTAAAATTAGAATTTCTGTGTTTTACATGACAGAGTATATTGAGTTGGTGTATATACTCCAAAATAGAGTAGAATAGGGCACTGTATATTTTTTCTGATATATTATATTCAGAGAAATTTTTTCTTAACCTTGGGGTGCCTAGATAATATTGAGATTTTTTTCAATTCATGTAAAATTAGAATTACGGTATTTTACCTTAGAGAGCATAGTGAGTTGGTTTATATACTCTAAAACAGAGTAGAATAAGGCATTGTATATTTGTTCTAACAGACTATATTCAGAGACATTTTCTTTTACCTTTGGGCCTCCTAGATATTATTTAGATTTTCTTCGATTCACGTAAAATTAGAATTTTGTTATTTTACATGAGAGAGCATACTGAGTTGGTGTATATACCTTAAAACAGAGTAGAATAGGGTATTGTATATTTTCTCTGACAGATTATTTTCAGAGCAATTATGTATTTGACATGGGGTGCCGAGATAATATTTACCTTTTTTTCAATTCGCTTAAATATTGACTTTCTGTATTTTACATGAGAGAGCATATTGAGGTGTTGTATATATTCCAAAACAGAGTAGAATCGGGCATTGTATATTTTTTCTGACAGATTATATTCAGAGCAATTCTGTTTCTAACATTGTGTTGCCTAGATAATATTTATATTTTTTCGAATCCGGTAAAATTAGAATTACTCTATTTTACATGAGAGAGCATCCTGAGTTGGTGTTTATACTCCAAAACAGATTAGAATAAGGCATTGTATATTTTGTTCTAACTGACTATATTCAGAGCCATTTTCCTTGAACTTTGAGGCGCCTAGATTTTATTTAGATTTTTTTCGATTCGCATAAAATTAGAATTTCGGTATTTTATATGAGAGAGCATATGGAGTTGCTGTATATACTCCAAAACAGAGTAGAATCGGGCATTGTATATTTTTTCTGATGGATTATATTCAGAGCAATTTTACTTTTAACATTGGGGTGCATAGATAATATTTAGATTTTATTCGATTCACGTAAAATTAGAATTTTTGTATTTTACATGACAGAGCAAACTGAGTTGGGGTATATACTCCAAATCAGAGTAGAATAGGGCATTGTTTATTTTATCTGACAAATTATATTCAGAGCAATTTTGTTTATAACTTTGGGGTGCATAGGCAATATTTAGATATTTTCGATTAGGGTAGAATTAGAATTTCTGTAATTTACATAAGAGAGCATATTGATTTGGCGTATGTAGTACAAAACTGAGTAGAAAAGGGCATTATTTATTTTTTCTGACAGATTATATATAGAGCAATTATGCTTTTAACCTTGTGGTGCCTAGATAATATTTAGATTTTTTTCGATTCGCTTAAACATGGAATTTCTGTATTTTACATGAGAGAGCGTATTGAGTTGGTGTATATTCTCCAAAAGAGAGTAGAATAGAACATTTTATATTTTTTCGAACAGATTATATTCAGAGCAATTTTGTTTTAAACATTGGGGTGCCTACATAATATTTTGATTTTTTCGATTAGGATAAAATTAGAATTTCTGTATTTTACATGAGAGAGCATATGGAGTTGGTGTATATACTCCAAAATATAGTAGAATAGGGCATTGTATATTTTTTATGACAGATTATATTCAGAGAAATTTTGCTTTTAAATTTGAGGTGCCTAGATAATATTTAGATTTATGTCGATTCGCTTAAATATAGAATTTCTGTATTTTACATGAGAGAGCATATGGAGTTGGTGCATATACTCGAAAACAGAGTAGAATAGGGCATTGTATAATTTTTCTAACAGATTATATTCAGAGCAATTTTTTTTTTTAGATTGGGGTGCCTAGATAATTTTTAGATTTTTTTCGATTCACCTAAAATGAGAATTTCGGTATTTTACATGAGAGAGCATACTGAGTTGGTGTATATACTCCAAAACAGAGTAGAATATGGCATTGTATATTTTTTCTGACAGATTATATTCAGAGCAAGTTTGCTTTTAACATTGGGGTGCCTAGATAATATTTAGAATTTTTTCGATTCGCATAAATATAGAATTTCTGTATTTTTCATGAGAGAGCATATGGAGTTGGTGTATATACTCCAAAATAGAGTAGAATAGGGCATTGTATATTTTTTTTGACAGATTATATTCAGAGTGATTTTGTTTTTAACATTGCGGTGCCTAGATAATATTAAGATATTTTTCGACTCGAGTCAAATTAGAACTTCTGTATTTTACATGAGAGAACATATGGAGTTGGTTTATATACTCAAAAACAGAGTAGAAAATGGCGTTGTATATTTTTTCGGGCAGATTATATTCAGAGCAATTTTGCTTTTAACATTGGGGTGCCTAGATAATACTTAGATTTTTTGCGATTCACGTAAAATTAGAATTTCTGTATTTTACATGAGAAAGCATACAGAATTGGTGTATATACTCCAAAATATAGTAGAATAAAGCATTTTATATTTTTCCTCAAAGACCATATTCAGAGCCATTTTCTTTAACTTTGGGGTGCCTAGACACTATTTAGAATTTTTTAGATTCGTGTAAAATTAGAATTTCGGTATTGTACATGAGAGAGCATATTGAGTTGGTTTATATACTCCCAAACAGAGTAGAAAAGATCATTGTATATTTTTTCTGACAGATTGTATTCAGAGCAATTTGGCTTTTATCATTGAGGTGCCTAGATAACATTTAGATATATTTCCATTCACGTAAAATTAGAATTTCGGTATTTTACATGAAAGAGCATACTGAGTTGGTGTATATACTCCAAAACAGAGTAGAATAAGGCATTGTATATTTTTTAAAACAGACTATATTCAGAGCCATTTTCTTTTAACTTTGGGTCGCCTAGATATTATTTAGATTTTTCTCGACTCACGTAAACTTAGAATATATATATTTTACATGAGAGATCATATTGAGTTGGTGTATATACTCCAAAACAGAGTAGAAAAGGGCACTGTATATTTTTTCTGACAGATTATATTCAGAGCAATTTTTTTTAACATTAGGCTGCCTAGATAATATTTAGAATTTTTCAACTCGATTAAAATTACAATTTCTGTATTTTACATGAGAGAGCATAATGAGTTTTTGTATATACTCCAAAACAGAGTAGAATAGGGCATTGTATATTTTTTCTGACACAATATATTCAGAGCAATTTTGTACTTAACATTGGGGTGCCTAGATAATACTTAGATTTTTTCGATTCGGGAAAATTAGAATTTCGGTATTTTACATGAGAGAGCATATGGAGATGGTGTATATACTCCAAAACAGAGTAGAATAGGGCATTGTATATTTTTTCTGACAGAATATATTCAGAGCAATTTTGTATTTAACATTGGGGTGCCTAGGTAATATTTAGATTTTTTACGATACATATAAAATTATGATTTCTGTATTTTACATGAGAGAGCATAGTGAGTTGTTGTATATACTCCAAAACAAAGTAGAATAAGGCATTGTGTATTTTTCCAACAGACTATATTCAGAGCCATTTTCTTTTTACATTGAAGCGCCTACTTATTATTTAGATTTTTTTCGATTCACGTAAAATTAGAATTTCAGTATTTTACATGAGAGAGCATGCTGAGTTGGTGTATATACTCAAAAACAGAGTAGAACAGGGCATTGTATATTTTTTCTGACAGATGATATTCCGAGCAATTTTGCTTTTAACATTAAGGTGCCTAGATAATATTTAGATTTATTGTGATTCGCTTAAATATAGAATTTCGGTATTTTATATGAGAGAGCATATGAAGTCGGTGTATATACCCCAAAACTGAGTAGCATAGGGCATTGTATATTTTTTATGACAGATTGTATTCAGAGCAATTTTGTTTTTCACATTGGGGTGCCTAGATAATATTTAGGTTTTTTTCGATTCACGTAAAATTAAAATATCTGTATTTTACATGATAGAGCATACTGAGATGGTGTATATACTCCAAAACAGAGAAGAATAAGGCATTGTATATTTTTTCTAACAGACTATATTTAGAGCCATTTTTTTTTAACTTTGGGGCGCCTAGTTGGTATTTAGATTTTTTTCGATTCGAGTAAAATTGGAATTTCCATATTTTACATGAGAGAGCATATGGAGTTGGTGTATACATAAAAAACAGAGTTAAAAAGGGCATTGTATATTTTGTCTGACAGACTATATTCAGAGCAATTTTGCTTTAACATTGGGGTGCCAAAATAATATTTAGATTTTTTTCGATTCACGTAAAATTAGAATTTCGGTATTTTACATGAGAGAGCATACTGAGTTGGTATATATACACCAAAAGAGAGTAGAAAAGCACATTGTATATTTTCTCTGACAGATTATATTCACAGAAATTTTGCTTTTAACATTGGGGTGCCTAGATGATATTTAGATTTTTTTCGATTAACGTAAATTTAGAATTTCTGTATTTTACATGAGAGAGCATACTGAGTTGATGTATATACTCCAAAACATAGTAGAATAAGGAATTGTATTCTTTTTGTAACACACTATATTCAGAGCCATTTCCTTTTAACTTTGCGGCGCCTAGATATTATTTAGATTTTTTTCGATTCGTGTAAAATTAGAGTTTCGGTATTTTACATGAGAGAGCATATTGAGTTGGTGTATATACTCCAAAACACAGTAGAAACGGGCATTGTATATTTTTTCGGAAAATTTATATTCAGAGTGTTCTGCTTTTAACATTGGGGTGCCTAGAGAATATTTAGATTTTTTTCGATTTGTTTAAATACAGAATTTCTGTATTTTACATTAGAGAGCATATAGAGTTGGTATATACTCCAAAAAAGAGTAGAATACGGCATTGTATAATTTTTCTGGCAGATTATATTCAGTGCAATTTTGGTTTTAACATTGGGGTGCCTAGATGATATTTAGATTTTTTTCAATTCACGTAAATATAAAATTTATGTATTTTTCATAAGAGAGCATATGGAGTTGGTGTATATACTCCAAAACAAGGTAGAATAGGGCATTGTATATTTTTTCTGACAGATTATATTCCGAGCAATTTGCTTTTAACATTGGAATGCCTAGATAATTTTTAAATTTTTAAAATTCGGTTAAAATAAAATTTCTTTATTTTACATGAGAGAGCATAGTAAGTGGCGGTATATACTACAAAACAGAGTAGAAAAGGGCATTGTATATTTTTCTGACAGATTGTATTCAGAGCAATTTTGCTTTTAACATTGGGGTGCCTAGTTATTATTTAGATATTTTCGATTCGGGTAAAATTAGAGTTTCTGTATTTTACAAGGGAGCGCACACTGAGTTTGTTTATATACTCCAAAACAGAGTAGAATAAAAAATTGTATATTTTTTCTAACAGACTATATTCAGAGCCATTTTTTTTTAACTTAGGAAGCCTACATATTATTTAGATTTTTTTTTATTTTCGTAAAATTAGAATTTCGGTATTTTACATGAGAGAGCATATTGAATTGTTGTATGTACTCCAAAACAGAGTAGAAAAGGGCATTGTATATTTCTTGTGACAGATTATATTTAGAGCAATTTGGCTTTTAATATTGGGGTGCCTAGATAACATTTAGATTTTTTCGATTCATGTTAAACTAGAATTTCGGTATTTTACATGAGAGAGAATATTGAGTTGGTGTATATACTCCAAAACAAAGTAGAAAAGGGCATTGTATATTTTTTCTAACAGACAATATTCAGAGACATTTTTTTACTTTTGGGGCGCCTAGATATTATTTAGATTTTTTTCGATTCACATAAAATTAGAATTTTGGTATTTTACATGAGAGAGAATATTGAGTTGGTGTATATACTCCAAAACAAAGTAGAAAAGGGCATTGTATATTTTTTCTGACAGATTATATTTAGAGAAATTTTGCTTTTAACATTGGGGAGCCTAGATAATATTTAGAATTTTTTCGATTCGCTTCAATATAGATTTTCTATATTTTATATGAGAGGGCATATTGAATTGGTGTATATACTCCAAAATAGAGTAGAATAGGGCATTGTATAATTTTTCTGAGAGATTATATGCAGAGCAATTTTGTTTTTAACATTTGGGTGCCTAGATAATATTTACGTTTTTTCGATTCCGGTAATATTATGATTTCGGTATTTTACATGAGAGAGCATACTGAGTTGGTGTATATACTGTAAAACAGAGAAGAATAAGGCATTGTATATTTTTTCTAACACACTATATTCAGAGCCATTTTATTTTAACTTTGAGCCGCCTAGATATTATTTAGATTTTTTTTGATTCTAGTAAAATTAGAATTTCAGTATTTTACTATAGAGAGCATATTGAGTTGGTGTATATACTCCAAAAGAGAGTAGAAAATGGCATTGTATATTTTTTCTGACTGATTATATTCAGAGCAATTTTGCTTTGAACATTGGGGTGCCTAGATAATATTTAGATTTTTGTAGATTCGCCTAAATATAGAATTTCTGTATTATAAATGAGAGAGCGTATGGAGTTGGTGTATATACTCCAAAACAGAGTAGAAAAGGGCATTGTATATTTTCTCTGACAGATTATACACAGAGCAATATTTTTTTTAACATTGGAGTGCCTAGAGAATATTTAGATTTTTTTCGATTCGCTTAAATATAGCATTTCTGTATTTTACATGAGAGAGCATATGGAGTTGGTGTATATACTCCAATACAGAGTAGAATAGGGCATTGTATATTTTTTCTGACAGATTATATTCAGAGCAATTTTGTTTTTAACATTGGGGTGCCTAGATTATACTTATATTTTCTTTGAATCGCTTAAGTATAGAATTTTTGTATTTTATATGAGAGAGCATATGGAGTTGGTGTATATTCTCCAAAACAGAGTAGAATAGGGCATTGTATATTTTTTCTAACAGACTATATTAAGAGCCATTTTCTTTTAACTTTGGGGCGCCTAGATATTATTTAGATTTTTTTCGATTTGGGTATAATTAGAATTTCTGTGTTTTACATGACAGAGCTTATTGAGTTGGTGTATATACTCCAAAATGGAATAGAGCACTGTATATTTTTTCTGACATATTATATTCAGAGACATTTTTTCTTAACATTGGGGTGCCTAGATAATATTTAGATTTTTTTCAATTCATGTAAAATTAGAATTACGGTATTTTACCTTAGAGAGCATAGTGAGTTGGTGTATATACTCTAAAACAGAGTAGAATAAGGCATTGTATATTTTTTCTAACAGACTATATTCAGAGCCATTTTCTTTTATTTTGGGCCTCCTAGATATTATTTAGATTTTCTTCGATTTGCGTAAAATTAGAATTTCGTTATTTTACATGAGAGAGCATACTGAGTTGGTGTATATACTCCAAAACGAAGTAGAATAAGGCATTCTATATTTTTTTCTAACAGACTATATTTACAGCCATTTTCTTTTAACTTTGGGCTGCTTAGATATTTAGATTTTTTTCAATTCTCGTAAAATAAGGATTTCGGTATTTTACATGAGAGAGCATATTGAGTTGTTGTATACACTCCAAAACAGAGTAGAAAATAGCATTGCATATTTTTTCTGACAGAATATATGCAGAGCAATTTTGCTTTTAACATTGGAGTGCCTAGATCATATTTAGATTTTTTTCGATTCACGTAAAATTAGAATTTTGGTATTTTACATGAGAGAGTATACTGAGTTGGTGTATATACTCCAAAACAGAGTAGAATAGGGCCTTGTATATTTTTTCTAACAGAATATATTCAGAGCAATTTTGTTTTTAAAATTGGGGGCCTAGATATTATTTAGATATTTTGGATTCGGGTAAAATTAGAATTTTTGTATTTTACATGAGAGAGCATATTGAGTTGAGATTGTGTATATACTACAAAACAGAGAGTAGGGCATTGCATATTTTTTCTGACAGATTATACTCAGAGCAATTTTGTTTTTAACATTGGGTTGCCTAGGTAATATTTAGATTTTTTCGATTCGGGTAAAAGTAGAATTTCTGTATTTTACATGAGAGAGGATACTGAGTCAGTGTATATACTCCAATACAAAGTAGAATAAGGCATTTTATATGTTTTCTAACAGATTCTATTCAGAGCCATTTTCTTTTAAATTTGGAACACCAAGATATTATTTACATTTTTTTCGATTCGTGTAAAATTAGAATTTCGGTATTTTACATGAGAGAGCATGCTGAGTTGGTGTATATACTCCAAAACAGAGTAGAATAAGGCATTGTATATTTTTTCGAACAGACTATATTCAGAGACATTTTTTTTAAACTTTGGGTCGCCTAGATATTATTTAGAATTTTTTTGATTCGTGTAAAATTAGAATTTCTTTATTATACATGAGAGAGCGAATTGAGTTGGTGTATATAGTACAAAAGAGAGTAGAAAAGGGCATTGTATATTTTTTCTCACAGATTATATTGAGAGCAATTTTTTTTTTAACGTTGGAGAGCCTAGATAATATTTAGATTTTTTTGATTCGGGTAAAATTAGAATTTCAGTATTTTACATGAGAGAGCATACTGAGTTGGTGTATACACTCGAAAACAGAGTAGAATAAGGCATTGTATATATTTTTTGACAGATTATATTTAGAGCAATTTTTTTTAACATTGGGGTGCCTAGATAATATTTAGATTTCTTCCATTCGGGTAAAATAAGAATTTCTGTATTTTACATGAGAGAGCATACTGAGTTGGTGTATATACTCCAAAACAAAGTAAAATAAGGCATTGTATATTTTTTCTAACAGACTATATTCAGAGGCATTTTATTTTAACTTTCGTGCACCTAGATATTATTTAGATTTATTTCGATTTGTGTAAAATTAGAATTTCGTTATTTTACATGAGAGAGCATATTCAGTTCGTGTATATACTACAAAAGAGAGTAGAAAAGGGCATTGTATATTTTCTCTGACAGATTATACAGAGAGCAATATTGTTTTTAACATTGGAGTGCCTAGAGGATATTTAGATTTTTTTTATTCGCTTAAATACAGAATTTCTCTATTTTACATGAGAGAGCATATGTAGTTGGTGTATATACTCCAATACAGAGTAGAATAGGGCATTGTATATTTTTTCTGACAGATTATACTCAGAGCTATTTTGTTGTTTTTTTGGGTTTTGTTTTGTTTTTCTTTTTCTTTTTTTTTTAGATGGAGTTTCGCTCTTGTTACCCAGGCTGGAGTGCAATGGCGCAATCTCGGCTCACCACAACCTCCGCCTCCTGGGTTCAGGCAATTCTCTTGCCTCGGCCTCCCGAGTAGCTGAAATTACAGGCACGCACCACCGTGCCCTGATAATTTTTTGTATTTTTAGTAGAGACGGGGTTTCACCATGTTGACCAGAATGGTCCCAAACTGCTGACCTCGAGATTCACCCACCTCAGCCTCCCAAAGTGCTGGGATTACAGGCTTGCGCCACTGCGCCCGGCCGCAATTTTTTTTTTAACATTGGGGTGCCTAGATAATATTTAGATTTTTTTGGATTCGAGTAAAATTAGAATTTCTGTATTTAACATAAGAGAGCATAGTGAGTTGGTGCATATACTCCAAAACAGAGTAGAATAAGGCATTGTATATTTTTTTTAACAGACTATATTCAGAGCCATTTTTTTTATGTTTGGAGAGCCTACATATTATTTAGATTTTTCTGGATTCACATAAAATTAGAAATTCGGTATTTTACATGAGAGACCATATTGAGTTGGTGTATATACTCCAAAACAGAGTTGAAAAGGGCATTGTATGTTTTTTATGACATATTGTATTCAGCGCAATTTTGCTTTTAACATTGGGGTGCCTAGATGATATTAAATTTTTTTCACTTTGGTTAAATATAGAATTTCTGTATTTTACATGAGAGAGCACATTGAGTTGGTGTATATACTCCAACAAAGATTAGACTAGGGCATTGTACATTTTTTCTGACAGATTACATTTAGAGCAATTTTGTTTTTAGCATTGGGGTGCCTAGATAATATTTAGATTTATTTCGATTCACGTAAAATTAGAATTGCGGAATTTTACATGAGAGAGAATACTGAGTTGGTGTATATACTCCAAAACAGAGTAGAATAGGAGATTGAATATTTTTTGTGACAGATTATATTCAGAGCAATTTTGTTTGTAACATTGGGTTGCCTGCATAATATTTTGATTTTTTCGATTCTTATAAAATTAGAATTTCTGTATTTTACATGTCAGAGCATATTGAGTTTGTGTATATACTACAAAACAGAGTAGAAAATGGCATTGTGTATTTTTTTGACAGACTATATTCATAGCCCTTTTCCTTTAACTTTGTGGCACCTATATATTATTTAGGTTTTTTTCGATTCGCGTGAAATTAGAATTTCGGTACTATACGTGAGAGAGCATATTGGGTTGGTGTATATACTACAAAACAGAGTAGGAAAAATCACGGTATATTTTTTCTGACAGATTATATTCAGAGCAATTTTGCTTTTAACATTGGGGTGCCTAGATAATATTTAGATATTTTTTGATTCGCTTAAATATAGAATTTCTGTATTTTAGATGAGAGAGCATATGGAGTCGGTGTATATATTCCAAAACAGAGTAGAATAGGGCATTGTATATTTTCTCTGACAGATTATATTCAGAGACATTTTGTTTTTAACATTGGGTTGACTAAATAATATTTAGATTTTTTTGATTCGGTTTAAATTAGAATTTCTGTATTTTACATGAGAGATCATACTGTGTTGGTTTATATACTCCAAAACAGAGTAAAATAAGGCATTGTTTATTTTTTCTAACAGACTATATTCAGAGCCATTTTATTTTAACTTTGGGGTGCCTAGATATTATTTAGGTTTTTTTCGATTTGCTTAAATATAGAATTTCTGTATTTTACATGAGAGAACATACTGAGTTGATGTATATACTCCAAAACCGAGTAGAATAGGGTATTGTATAATTATTGTGACAGATTATATTCAGAGCAATTTTGTTTTTAACGTTGGGTTTCCTAGATAATATTTAGATTTTTTTTGATTCACGTAAAATTAGACTTTCTGTATTTTACATGAGAGAGCATATTGAGTTGGTGTATATACTCCAAAGCAAAGTAGAAAAAGGCATTGTATATTTTTTCTGACAGATTATATTCAGAGCAATTTTGCTTTTAACATTGGGGTGCCTAGATAATATTTAGATTATTTTGAATCTGGTAAAATTAGAATTTCTGTATTTTACATGAGAGAGTATATTGAGTTGGTGTATATACTACAAAACAGAGAAGTAAAGGGCATTGTATATTTTATCTGACAGAGTATATTAGGAGCAATTTTAATTTTCACATTGGGGTGCCTAGATACTACCTAGTATTTTTTCGATTCGGTTAAATATAGAATTTCTGTATTTTACATGAGAGAGCATATGGAGTTGGTGTATATACTTTACAACAGAGTAGAATAGGGCATTGTATATTTTTTCTGACAGATTATATTCAGATAAATTTTGTTTTTAACATTGGGGTGCCTAGATAATATTTAGATTTCTATTGATTCACGTAAAATTAGAATTTTTGTTATTTACATGAGAGAGCATACTGAATTGGTGTATATACTCCAAAAAAGAGTAGAATAAGGCATTGCAAATTTTATCTAACAGACTATATTCAGAGCCATTTTCTTTTAACTTTCGGGCGTCTAGATATTATTTAGATTTTTTTCGATTCGCGTAAAATAAGAATTTCGGTATTTTACATGAGAGAGCATATTGAGTTTGTGTATATACTACAAAACAGAGTAGAAAAAAGCATTGTATATTTTTTCTGACAGATTAATATCAGAGCAATTTTTCGTTTAACACTGGGTTGCCTAGATAATATTTCAATTTTTTTCGATTCACTTAAATATAGAATTTCTGTATTTTATATGAGAGAGCATATGGAGTTGGTGTATATACTCCAAAACAGAGTAGAATAGGGCATTGTATATTTTTTCTGACAGATTATATTCAGATCGATTTTGTTTTTAACTTTGGGGTGCCTAGATAATATTTAGATTTTTTTGGATTTGCTTAAATATAGAATTTCTGTATTTTATATGAGAGAGAATGTGGAGTTGGTGTATATACTCCAAAACAGATTAGAATAGGGCATTGTATATTTTCTCTGAGAGATTATATTCAGAGCAATTTTTTTTACACTGAGGTGCCTAGATAATATTTAGATTTTTTCGATTCCAGTAAAATTAGTATTTCTGTATTTTACATTAGAGAGCATATGGAGTTGTTGTATAAACTTTAGAACAGATTAGAATACGGCATTGTATATTTTTTCTGACAGATTATATTCAGAGCAATTTTGTTTTAAACATTGGGGTGCATAGTTAATATTTAGATTTTTTTTGATTCACGTAAAATTAGAATTGCTGTATTTTACGTAAGAGAGCATACTGAGTTGGTGTATATACCCCAAACGAGAGTAGAATAAGGGATAGTATATTTTTTCTAACAGACTAAATTCAGAGCCAATTTCTTTTAACTTTGTGGCGTGTAGATATTATTTAGATATATTTCGATTCACGTAAAATTAGAATTTCTTTATTTTACATGAGAGAGCATATTGAGTTGGTGTATATACTCCAAAACAAAGTACGAAAGGGCATTGTATATTTTTTCTGACAGATTATATTCAGAGCAAATTTCCTTTTAACATTGGGGTGCCTAGATTATATTTAGATTTTTTTCGATTCGCATAAATAAAGAATTTCTGTATTTTACATGAGAGAGCATATGGAGTTGGTGTACATACTCCAAAACAGAGTAGAATAGGGCATCGTATTTTTTTTCTGACGGATTATATTCAGAGCAATTGTTTTTTAACACAGTGGTGCCTAGATAATATTTAGATTTTTTCGATTTTGGTAGAATTTGAATTTCTGTATTTTACATGAGAGCATATTGAGTTGGTGTATATACTACAAAACAGAGAAGTAAAGGGCATTGTATATTTTATCTGACAGATTATATTAAGAGCAATTTCGCTTTTCACATTGGGGTGCCTAGATAATATCTAGAATTTTTTCAATTCGCTTAAATATAGTATTTCTGTATTTTACTTGAGAGACCATATGGAGTTGGTGTATATACTCCAAAACAGAGAAGAATAAGGCATTGTATATTTTTTTTTACAAACTATATTTAGAACCATTTTTTTAACTTTGGGGCGCCTAGATATTATTTAGATTTATTTCGATTCGTGTAAATTTGGAATTTCGTTATTTTACATGAGAGAGCGTATGGAGTTGCTGTATATACTCCAAAACAAAGTAGAATAGGGCATTGTATATTTTTTCTGACAGCTTATATTCAGAGCTATTTTGATTTTAACATTAAAGTGCCTAGATAATATTTAGATTTTTTTCTATTCATGTAAATTTTGAATTTCAATATTTTACATGAGAGAGCATATTCAGTTGGTGCATATACTACAAAACAGAGTAGAATGGGGCATTGTATATTTTTAATGACAGATTATATTCAGATTGATTTTTTTTTTCACTTTCGGGTTCCTAGTTAATATTTAGATTTTTTTCGAATCGCTTAAATATAGAATTTCTGTATTTTACATGAGAGAGAATAGGGCATTGTATGTTTTCTCTGAGAGATTATATTCATAGCAATTTTTTTTTAACACTGAGGTGCCTAGATAATATTTAGATTTTTCTGATTCCAGTAAAATTAGAATTTCTGTATTTTACATGAGAGAGCATATAAAGTTGGTGTATAAACTTTAAAACAGATTAGAATAGGGCATTGTATGTTTTTTCTAATAGATTATATTCAGAGCAATTTTGTTTTAAACATTGGGGTGCGTAGATAATATATAGATTTTTTTTGATTCACGTAATTTTAATATTGTTGTATTTTACATAAGAGAGCATACTGAGTTGGTATATATACTCCAAAACAGAGTAGAATAAGGCATTGTATACTTTTTCTAACAGACTATATTCAGAGCCAATTTCTTTTAACTTTGGGGCGCCTGAATATTATTTAGATATATTTTGATTTGCGTAAAATTAGAATTTCTGTATTTTACCTGAGAGAGCATATGGAGTTGGTGTACATACTCCAAAACAGAGTAGAATAAAGCATTGTATATTTTCTCTGACAGATTATATTCAAGCTATTTTGTTTTTACCATTGGGATGCCTAGATAATATTTAGATTTATTTCTATTCGCTTAAATATAGAATTTCCGTATTTTACATGACAGAGCATAGGGAGTTCGTGTATATACTCCAAAACAGAGTAGAATCGGGCATTGTATATTTTTTCTGACAGATTATATTCAGAGCAATTTTGTTTTTAACATTGTGTTGCCTAGATAATATTTAGATATTTTCGAATCCTGTAAAATTAGAATTTCTCTGTTTTACATGAGAGAGCATACTGCTTTGGTGGATATACTCCAAAACAGAGTAGAAGAAGGCATTGTATATTTTTTCTAACAGACTATATTCAGAGCCATTTTCTTTTAACTTTGGAGTGCATAGATATAATTTAGATTTAATTCGATTCGCATAAAAATAGAATTCTGGAATTTTACGTGAGAGAGCATATTGAGTTGGTGTATATACCCCAAAAGAAAGTAGAAAAGGGCATTGTATATTTTTTCTGACAGTTTATATTCAGAGCAATTTTGCTTTTAATATTCGGGTGCCTAGATATTATTTAGATTCTTATCGATTCACGTAAAATTAGAATTTCGGTATTTTACATGAGAGAGCTTACTGAGTTGGTGTATACACTCGAAAACAGAGTAGAATAAGGCATTGTATATTTTTTTGACAGATTATATTTAGAGCAATTTTGTTTTTAACATTGGGGTGCCTAGATAATATTTAGATTTTTCCATTCGGGTAAAATTAGAATTTCTGTATTTTACAGAAGAGATCATTTGAAGATGGTGTATATACTCCAAAACAGAGTAGCATAGGGTATTGTATATTTTTTCTGACAGATTATATTCAGAGCAATATTTTTTTTTTCATTGGCGTGCCTAGATAATATTTAGATTATTTTTATTCGTGTAAAATTGGAATTTCTTTATTTTATATGAGAGACCATACTGAATTGGTGTATATACTCCAAAAAAGAGTAGAATAATGCATTGTTTATTATTTCTAACAATCTATAGTCAGAGCCATTTTCTTTTAACTTTTGGGCGCCTAGATATTATTTAGATTTTCTTCGATTCTCATAAAATTAGAATTTCGGTATTTTACATGAGAGAGCATATTGAGTTGGTGTATACACTTCACAACAGAGTAGAAAAAAGCATTGTATATTTTTTCTGACAGATTATGTTCCGAGCAATTTTGCTTTTAACATTGGGATGTCTACAAAGTATTTAGATTTTTTTCGATTCACGTAAAATTAGAATTTCGATATTTAACCTGAGGGATCATACTGAGTTGGTGTATATACTCCAAAACAGGGTAGAATAGGGCATTGTGTATTTTTTCTGACAGATTACATTCAGAGCAATTTTGCTTTTAACATTGGGGTGCCTAGATAATATTTAGATATTTTCGATTCGGATAAAATTAGAATTTCGGTATTTTACATGATGGAGCATATTGAGTTGGTGTATACATTCCAAGAAAGAGTAGAATAGGGCATTGTATATTTTTTATGACACATTATATTCAGAGCAATTTTGCTTTTAACATTGAAGTGCATAAATAATATTTAGATTTTTTTTCTCTTTGCTTAAATATAGAATTTCTGTATTTTACATGAGAGAGCATACTGAGTTGGTTTATATACTTTAAAACAGAGTAGAAAAGGTCATTGTATATTTTTTCTGACACATTGTATTCCGAGCCATTTTCCTTTTAACATTCGGGTTCCTAGATAATATTTAGATTATTTTTGATTCACGTAAAATTACAATTTTGGTATTTTACATGAGAGAGCATACTGAGTTGGTTTATATACTCCAAAACAGACTAGAATAAGGCATTGTATATTTTCTATAACAGACTATATTCAGAGCCGTTTTCTTGTAAATTCGGGGCGCCTAGATATTATTTAGACTTTTTTCGATTCACGTAAAGTTAGAATTTCGGTATTTTACTTGAGACAGCATATTGAGTTGGTGTATATACTCGAAAACAGAGTAGAAAAGGGCATTGTATATTTTTTCTGACCGATTGTATTCAGAGCAATTTTGCTTTTAACATTCGGGTGCCTATATATTATTTAGATTTTTTTCGATTCCGTTAAATATAGAATTTTTGTATTTTTCATGAGAGAGCATATGGAGTTGGTGTATATACTCCAAAACAGGGTAGAATAGGGCATTGTATATTTTTTCTGACAGATTATGTTCATAGCAATTTTGTTTATAACATTGGGGTTCCTAGCTAATAGTTAGATATTTTTCGATTCACGTAAAATTAGAATTTCAGTATTTTACATGAGAGAGCATACTGACTTGGTGTTTATACTCCAAAACAAAGTAGAATAAGGCACTGTATATTTTTTCTGACAGATTATATTCAGAGCAATTTTGTTTTTAACATTGGGGTGCCTAGTTAATATTTAGATTTTTTTGATTCGAGTAAAATTAGAATTTCTGTATTTTACATGAGAGAGCCTATGGAGTTGGTGTATATACTCCAAAACAGAGTCAAATAGGGCATCGTATATTTTTTCTGACAGACTACATTCAGAGCTATTTTGTTTTTAACATTCGGGTGCCTAGATAATATTTAGATTTTTTTCGATTCACGTAAAATTACAATTTCGGTATTTTACATGGGAGAGCATACTGAGTTGGTTTATATACTCCAAAACAGAGTAGAAAAAGGCATTGTATATTTTTCCTAATAGACTATATTCAGAGTCATTATCTTTTAACTTTCGGGCGCCTAGATAATATTTAGATTTTTTCGATTCACCTAAAATTAGAATTTCGGTATTTTACAAGAGAGAGCATATTGAGTTGGTGTATATACTACAATAAAGAGTACAAAAGGGCATTGTATATTTTCTGTGACAGATTATAAGCAGAGCAACTTTGCATTTAACATTGTGGTGCCTTGATAATATTTAGATTTATTTCAATACGCTTAAATATACAATTTCTGTATTTTACATGAGAGAGCATATGGAGTTGGTGTATATACTCCAAAACAGAGTAGAATAGGGCATTGTATATTTTTTCTGACAGATTATATTCAGAGCAATTTTGCTTTTAACATTCTGGTGCCTAGATAATATTTAGATTATTTTCGATTCACGTAAAATTAGAATTTCGGTATGTTACCTGAGAGAGCATACTGAGTTGGTTTATATAGTCCAAAACAGAGTAGAATAGGGCATTTCATATGTTTTCTGACAGACTATATTCAGAGCAATTTTGTTTTTAACATTGGGGTGCCTAGATATTATTTAGATTTTTTCGATTCGGGTGAAATTTGAATTTCTGTATGTTACATGAGAGAGCATACTGACTTGGTGTATATATTCCAAAACAGAGTAGAATAAGGCATTGTATATTTTCTCTAACAGACTATATTCTGAGCCATTTATTTTAACTTTGTGGCGCCTAGATATTATTTAGGTTTTTTCCATTCGTGTAAAATTAGAATTTCGGTATTTTATATGAGAGAGCATATTGAGTTGGTGTATATACTCCAAAGCAGAGTAGAAGAGGTCATTGTATATTTTTTATGACAGATTGTATTCCGAGCAATTTTCCTTTTAACATTCGGTTTCCTAGATAATATTTAGATTTATTTCGATTCACGTAAAATTAGAATTTCGGTATTTTACCTGAGAGAGCATACTGAGTTGGTTTATATACTCCAAAACAGAGTAGAATAGGGCATTGCATATGTTTTCTGACAGATTATCTTCAGAACAATTTTGTTTTTAACATTGGGGTGCCTAGATATTATTTAGATTTTTTCGATTGAGGTGAAATTAGAATTTCTGTATTTTACATGAGAGAGCATACTGAGTTGGTGTATATACTCCAAAACAGAGTAGAATAGGGCATTGTATGTTTTCTCTAACAGACTATAATCAGAGCCATTTTCTTTTACATTTGGGGCGCCTAGATATTATTTAGACTTTTTTCTATTCACGTAAAATTAGAATTTCGATATTTTACCTGATAGAGCATATTCAGTTGGTGTATATACTCGAAAACCGAGTAGAAAAGGGCATTGTATATTTTTTTTGACAGATTATATTCAGAGCAATTTTTCTTTTAACATTCGGGTGCCTAGATAATATTTAGATTTTTTCCAATCACGTAAATTTAGAATTTCGTTATTTTACATCAGAGAGCCTACTGAGTTTGTGTATATACTCCAAAACAGAGTAGAAAAAGGCATTGTATATTTTTCCTAACAGACTATATTCAGAGTCATTATCTTTTAACTTTCGGGCGCCTAGATATTATTTAGATTATTTTCGATTCACGTAAAATTAGAATTTCGGTATTTTACAAGAGAGAGCATATTGAGTTGGTGTATATACTACAAAAAAGAGTAGAAAAAAGCGTTGTATATTTTTTCTGACAGATTATATTCAGAGAAATTTTGCTTTTAACACTAGGGTGGCTAGATATTATTTAGATTTTTTTGATTCGGTCAAATATAGAATTATTTTATTTTACATGAGAGAGCATATGGAGTTGGTGTATAAACTCCAATACAGAGTAGATAAGGACATTGTACATTTTGTCAGACAGATTATATTCAGAGCAATTTTGCTTTAAACATTGGGGAGCCTAGATAATATTTAGATTTTTTCGATTCGGGTAAAATTTGAATTTCTGTATTTTACATGAGAGAGCCTATGGAGTTGGTGTATATACTCCAAACCAGAGTCGAATAGGGCATTGTATATTTTTTCTGACAGACTACATTCAGAGCAATTTGGTTTTTAACATTTAGGTGCCTAGATAACATTTAGATTTTTTTCGATTCACGTAAAATTACAATTTCAGTATCTTACATGAGAGCATACTGAGTTGGTGTATATACTCCAAAACAGAGTAGAAAAAGGCATTGTATATTTTTCCTAACAGACTATATTCAGAGTCATTATCTTTTAACTTTCGGGCGCCTAGATATTATTTAGATTTTTTTCGATTCGCGCAAAATTAGAATTTCGGTAGTTTACAAGAGAGAGCATATTGAGTTGGTGTATATACTAAAAAAAAGAGTAGAAAAGGGCATTGTATATTTTTTGTGACAGATTATATGCAGAGCAACTTTGCATTTAACATTGTGGTGCCTAGATACTATTTAGATTTATTTCAATACGCTTAAATATACAATTTCTGTATTTTACATGAGAGAGCATATGGAGTTGGTCTATATACTCTAAAAAAGACTAGATTACGGCATTGTATATTTTTTCTGACAGATTATATTCAGAGCAATTTTGTTTTAAGATTGGGGTGCCGAGATAATATTTAGATTTTGTTCGATTCACGTAAATTTAGAATTTCTGTATTTTACATGAGAGAGCATACTGAGTTGGTGTATATACTCCAAAACAGAGTAGAAAAGGGCATTGTATATTTTTTCTGACAGATTATATTCAGAGCAATTTTGCTTTTAGACTTCGGGTCCCTAGATAATATTTAGATTTTTTTCGATTTGGGTAAATTTAGAATTTTGGTATTTTACATAAGAGAGCATACTGAGTTTGTGTATATATTCCAAAACAGAGTAGAATAGGGCATTGTATATTTTTTCTGACAGATTATATTCAGAGCAATTTTGCTTTAAAAATTGGAGTGCCTAGATAATATTTAGATTTTTCTCTCCTCGCTTATATATAGAATTTCTGTATTTTACATCATAGAGAATATTGAGTTGGTGTATATACTCCAAAACAGAGTAGAATAAGGCATTGTATATTTTTTATTACAGATTATATTCAGAGCAATTTTGCTTTTAACTTTGGGGTGTCTAGATAATATTTAGATTATTTCAGATTCAGGTAAAATTAGAATTTCTATATTTTAGAGGAGAGAGCATACTGAGTTTGAATATATACTCCAAAACAGAGTAGAATAAGGCCTTGTATATTTTTTCTAACAGACTATATTCAGAGACATTTTCTTTGAACTTAGGGGCACATAGATATTATTTAGATTTTTTTCGATTCTCGTGAAATTAGAATTTCACTATTTTACATGAGAGAGCATATTGAGTTGGTGTATATACTCCAAAACAGAGTACAAAAGGGCATTGTATATTTTTTCTGACACCTAGTATTCAGAGCAATTTTGCTTTTAACATTCGGTTGCCTATATAATATTTAGATTTATTTCGATTCCCGTAAAATTAGAATTTCGGTATTTTACATGAGAGAGCATACTGCGTTGGTTTATATACTCCAAAACAGAGTAAAATAGGGCATTGCATATGTTTTCTGACAGATTATATTCAGAAAAATTTTGTTTTTAACATTGGGGTGCCTAGATAATATTTAGATTTTTTCGATTCGGTTGAAATTAGAATTTCTGTATTTTACATGAGAGAGCATACTGAGTTGGTGTATATACTCCAAAATTGTGTAGAATAAAGCATTCTATATTTTTTCTAACTGACTATATTCAGAGCCATTTTCTTTTAACTTTGGGGTGCCTAGATATTATTTAGATTTGTTTCGATTCGCGTAAAATTAGAATTTCGGTATTTTACGTGAGAGAGCATATCGAGTGGGGGTATTTACTGCAAAACAGAGTAGAAAAGGGCATTGTATATTTTTTTTGACAGATTATATTTAGAGCAATTTTGCTTTTAACATTGGGGTGCCTTGATAATATTTAGGTTTTTTTTGATTCGCTTAAATATAGAATTTCTGTATTTTACATGAGAGAGCATGTAGAGTCGGTGTATATACTCAAAAACAGAGTAGAATAGGGCAGTGTATATTTTTTCTGAGAGTTTATATTCAGAGCAATTTTGTTTTTAACATTGGGGTGCCTTGATAATGTTTAGATTTTTTCAATTCGGGTAACATTAGAATTTCTGTATTTTACATTAGAGAGCATACTGAGTTGGTGTATATCCTCCAAAACAGAGAAAAATAGGGCATTGTACATTTTTTCTGACATATTATATTCAGAGTAATTTTGTTTTTATCATAGGGATGTTTAGATGTTATTTATATTATTTCGTTTCGGGTAAACTTAGAATTTCTGTATTTTACATGAGAGAGTTTACTGAGTTTGTGTATATACTCCAAAACAGAGTAGAGTAGGGCATTGTATATTTTTTCGAACAGACTATCTTAAGAGTCATTTTCTTTTAACATTGGGGCAGCTAGATATTATTCAGATTTTTTTCGATTCGCGTAAAATTAGAATTTCTGTATTTTACATGAGAGAGCATATTGAGTTGGTGTATATACTCAAAAACAAAGTAGAATAGGGCATTGTATAATTTTTCTGACAGATTATATTCAGAGCAATTTCATTTTTAACATTGGGGTGCCTAGATAATATTTAGGTTTTTTTCAATTCACGTGAAATTAGAATTTCGGTATTTTACATGGGAGAGAATATTGAGTTGGTATATATACCCCAAAACAGAGTAGAATAGGACATTGTATTTTTTTTCTGACAGATTATATTCAGAGCAATTTTGCTTTTAACATTGAGGTGCCTAGATAATATTTGGATTTTATTCGATTCAGGTAAAATTAGAATTTTGGTATTTTACATAAGAGAGCATACTGAGTTGGTGTATGTACTTCAAAACAAAGTAGAATAGGGCATTGTATATTTTTTCTGACAGATTATATTTAGAGCAATTTTGTTTTTAACATTCGGTTCCTAGATAATATTTAGATATTTTCGATTTGGGTAATATTTGAATTTCTGTATTTTACAAGAGAGAGCATTTTACGTTGGTGTATATAATAAAAAACAGAGTAGAAAAGGGCATTGTATATTTTATCTGGCAGAATATATTCAGAGCAATTTTTGCTTTTACCATTGGGGTGCCTAGATAATATTTAGATTTGTTTTCATTCACTTAAATATAGAATTTCTGTAGTTTACATGAGAGAGCATATGGAGTTGGTTTATATACTCCAAAACAGAGGAGAAGAGGCATTGTATGTTTCTTCTGACATATTATATTCAGAGCAGTTTAGTTTTTAACATTGGGGTGCCTAGATAATATTTAAATTTTTTTCGATTCACGTAAAATTACAATTTCTCTATTTTACAGGAGAGAGCAGACTGTGTTGGTGTATATACTCCAAAACAGAGTAGAAAAGGGCATTGTATATATTTTTTTACAGATTATGTTCAGAGCAATTTTGCTGTTAACATTGGGGTGCCTAGATAATATTTAGATTTGTTTCTATTCACTTAAATATAGAATTTCTGTATTTTACATGAGAGAGCATATGGAGTTGGTGTATATACTCCAAAACAGAGGAGAAGAGGCATTGTATGTTTCTTTGGACATATTATATTCAGAGCAGTTTTGTTTTTAACATTGGGGTGCCTAGATAATATTTAAATTTTTTTCGATTCACGTAAAATTACAATTTCTCTATTTTACAGGAGAGAGGAGACTGTGTTGGTGTATATACTCCAAAACAGAGTAGAAAAGGGCATTGTATATATTTTTTACAGATTATGTTCAGAGCAATTTTGCTGTTAACATTGGGGTGCCTAGATAATATATAGATTTTTTTGATTTACTTAAATACAAAATTTCTTTGTTTTTCATGAGAGAGAATATCGAGGTGGTATATATACTGCAAAACAGAGTAGAATAGGGCATTGTATATTTTTTCTGACACATTATATTCAGAGCAATATTGTATTTAACATTGGGGTGCCTAGATAATATTTAGATTTTTTCGATTCACGTTACATTAGAATTTCTGTATTTTACATGAGAGAGCATACTGAGTTTGTGTATATTCTCCAAAGCAGACTACAACAGGGCAGTGTATATTTTTTCTCACAGATTGTATTCAGAGCAATTTTGTTGTTAACATTGAAGTGCTTAGATAATATTTAGATTCTTGGATTCACATAATATTAGAATTTCGGTATTTTACATGAGAGACCATACTGAATTGTTGTAAATACTCCAAAACAGAGAAAAATAAGGCATTGTATATTTCTTCTAACAGACTATATTCAGAGCCATTTTCTTTTAACTTTGAGGCGTCTAGATATTATTTAATTTAATTTCGATCTGCATAAAATTATAATTTCTGTATTTTACGTGACAGAGCATATTGAGTTGGTGTCTATACTCCAAAACAAAGTGGAAAAGGGCATTTTATATTTTCTCTGACAGATTATATTCAGAGCAATTTTGCTTTTAACATTGGGGTGCCTAGATAATATATAGATTTTTTTCGATTTGCTTGAATATAGAATTTCTGTATTTTACGTTAGAGAGAATATGGAGTTGATGTATATACTCCAAAAAAGAGTAGAATAGGGCATTGTATATTTTTTCTGATAAATGATATTCAGAGAAATTTTGCTTTTAACATTGGGGTGCCTAGATAATATTTAGATTTTTTTCGATTCTCTTAAATATAGAATTTCTGTATTTTACATGAGAGAGGATATGGAGTTGGTGTATATACTCCACAACAAAGTAGAATAGGGCATTGTATATTTTTTCTAACAGAATATATTCAGAACAATTTTGTTTTTAACATTGGGGTGCCTAGATAATATTTAAATTTTTTTCGATTCACGTAAAATTAAAATTTCGGTATTTTACATGAGAGAGCATATTGAGTTGGTTTATATACTACAAAACAGAGTACAATAGGGCATTGTATATTTTTTTGACATATTATATTCAAAGAAATTTTATTTTTAACATTGGGGTGCCTAGATAATATTTAGATTTTTTCCGATGCTTGCAAAATTAGAATTTCTGTATTTTACGTGAGAGAGCATACTGAGTTTGTGTATATACTCCAAAACAGAGTAGAATGAGACAGTGTATATTTTCTCTAACAGACTATAATGAGCAGCATTTTCTTTTAACTTTGGGGAGGATGGGTATTATTTAGATTTTTTTCGATTCGCATAAAATTAGAATTGCGGTATTTTACATGAGAAAGCATACTGAGTTGGTGTATATACTCCAAAACAGAGTAGAATAAGGCATTGTATATTTTTTCTAACAGACTATATTCAGAGCCATTTTCTTTTAACTTTGGGGCGCTGAGATATAATTTCGATTTTTTTCGGTTCTCATAAAATTAGAATTTCGGTATTTTACATGAGAGAGCATATTGAGTTGGTGTATATACTACAAAAAAGAATACAAAATCGCATTGTATATTTTTTCTGACAGATTATATTCAGAGCAATTTTGCTTTAAACATTCGTGTGCCTAGACAATACTTAGATTTTTTTCGATTCATGTAAAATTAGAATTTCGGTATTTTACATGAGGGAGCATACTGCTTTGGTGTATATACTCCAAAACAGAGTAGAATAAGGAATTGTATAATTTTTCTGACAGACTATATTCATAGCCGTTTTCTTTTAACTTTGAAGTGACTAGATATTATTTAGATTTTTTTCAATTTGCATAAAATTAGAATTTCTATATTTTACATGAGAGAGCATACTGCGTTGGTGTATATACTCCAAAACAGAGTAGAATAGGGCATTGTATATTTTTTCGGACAGATTATACTCAGAGAAATTTTGTTTTTAACATTGGGGTGCCTTGATAATATTTAGATTTTTTTCGATTAGCTTAAATATTGAATTTCTGTATTTTACATGAGAGAGCAGGTAGAGTTGGTGTATATACTGAAAAACAGAGTAGAATAGGGAATTGTTAACTTTTTCTGACAGTTTATATGCAGATCAATTTTGTTTTAAACATTGGGGTGCCTAGATAATATTTAGATTTTTTTCGATTCACGTAAAGTTAGAATTTTCGTATTTTAAATGAGAGAGCATATGGAGTTGGTGTATATACTCCAAAACAGAGTAGAATAGGGGACTATATATTTATTCTGACAGATTATATTCAGATCAATTTTGTTTTTAACATTGGGGTGCCTATATAACATTTAGATTTTTTTAGATTCGCTTAAATATAGAATTTCTTTATTTTACATGAGAGAGCATATGGAGTTGGTCTATATTCTCCAAAACAGAGTAAAGAAGGGCATTGTATATTTTCTCTGACAGATTATATTCAGAGCAATTTTGTTTTTAACATTGGGGTGCCTAGATAATATTTATATTTTTTTCGATTGACTTAAATATAGAATTTCTGTATTTTACATGAGAGAGCATATGGAGTTGGTGTATATACTACAAAAAAGAGTAGAATAGGGCATTGTATATTTTTTCTGACAGATTATATTAAGGGCAATTTTGCTTTTAACATTGGGGTGCCTAGATAATATTTAGATTATTACGATGCGGGTAAAATTAGAATTTCCTATTTTACATGAGAGAGCATACTGAGTTGGTGTATATTCTCCAAAACAGAGTAGAATAAATCATTGTATATTGTTTCTGACATTTTATATTCAGAGCAATTTTGCTTTTAACATTGTGGTGCCTAGATAATATTTAGATTTCTTTCGATTGACTTAAATATAGAATTTCTGTATTTCACATGAAAGAGCATATGGAGTTGGTGTATATACTCCAAAACAGAGTAGAATAGGGTATTGTATATTTTTTCTGAGAGATTACATTCAGAGCAATTTTGTTTTTTACATTGGGGTGCCTAGATAATATTTAGATTTTTTTCGATTCGAGTAAAATTATAATTTCTGTATTTTACATGAGAGAGCATACTGAGTTGGTGTATATACTCCAAAACAGAGTAGAATAAGTCATTGTATATTGTTTCTGACAGATTATATTAAGAGCAATTTTGCTTTTAACATTTTGGTGCCTAGATAATATTTAGATTTTTTTCAATTCACGTAAAATTAGAAATTCGGTATTTTACATGAGAAAGCATATTGTGTTCGTGTATATACTACAAAACAGAGTAGAAGAAAACATTGTATATTTTGTCTAACGGACTATATTCAGAGCCATTTTATTTTAACTTTGGCGTACCTAGATATTATTTAGATTTTTTTCAATTCGCGTAAAATTAGTATTTTGTATATTACGTGAGAGAGCATACTGAGTTGGTGTATATACTCCAAAGCAGAGTAGGATAAGGCATTGTATATTTTTTCTAACAGACGGTATTCAGAGCCATTTTCTTTTAACTTTGGGGCGCCTGGATATTATTTTGATTTTTTTCAATTCACATAAAATTAGAATTTCAGTATTTTACGTGAGAGAGCATATTGAGTTGGTGTATGTAGTCCAAAATATAGTAGAAAAGGCATTGTATATTTTTTCTGACAGATTACATTCAGAGCAATTTTGCTTTTCACATTGGGGTGCCTAGATAATATTTAGATTCTTCTCGATTCGCTTAAATATAGAATTTTTGTATTTTACATGAGAGAGCATATAGAGTTGGTGTATATACTCTAAAACAGAGTAGAATAGGGCATTGTATATTCTTTCTGACATATTATATTCAGAGCCATTTTGTTTTTAACATTATGGTGCCTAGATAATATTTAGATTTTTTGACTCATGTAAAATTACAATTTCAATTTTTTACATGAGAGAGCATACAGAGTTTGTGTATATACTCCAAAACAGTAGGATAAGGCATTGTACAATTCTTCTAACAGACTATATTCAGAGCCATTTTCTTTTACCTTTGGGGCGCCTAGATATTATTTAGAAATTTTTGATTCGCGTAAAATTAGAATTTCGGTATTTTACATGAGAGAGCATACTGAATTTGTTTATATACTCCAAAACAGAGTAGAATTAGGCATTGTATATTTTTTCTAACAGACTATATTCAGAGCCATTTTCTTTTAACTTTGGGGCGCCTAGATATTATTTAGATTATTTTCGATATGCGTAAAATTACAATTTCGGTATTTTACATGAGAGAGCATATGGACTTGGTGTATATACTACAAAACAGAGTAGAAAAAGGCATTGCATATTTTTTGAGAGATTATTTTCAGAGCAATTTTGCTTTCCACATTGGGGTGCGTAGTTAATATTTAGATTTTTTTAGAATCCCTTAAATACAGAATTTCTGCATTTTACATGAGAGAGCACACTGAGTTGGTGTATATACTCCAAAACAGAGTAGAATAAGGCATTGTACATTTCTTTTAACAGACTGTATTCAGAGCCATTTTCTTTTAAGTTTGGAGCGCCTAGATATTATTTAGATTTTTTTCGATTCGCATAAAATTAGAATTTTAGTATTTTACATGAGAGAGCATATTGAGTTGGTGTATATACTCCAAAATAGAGTAGAAAAGGGCATTGTATATTTTATCTGAACAGATTATATTCAGAGCAATTTTTCTTTTATCATTGGGGTGCCTAGATATATTTAGATATTTTTCGATTCGCTTAAATATAGAATTTCTGTATTTTACATGAGGGGGCATATGGAGATGGTTTATGTAGTTTAAATCAGGTTAGAATAGGGCATTGTATATTTCTTCTGATTTTTCGAAGGGACTATATTTAGAGCCATTTTCTTTTAACTTTGGTGCGCCTTGATATTATTTAGAATGTTTTTCATTAGCGTAAAATTTGAATTTCGGTTTTTTACATGAGAGAGCATATTGAGTTGGTGTATATACTACATAACGAAGTAGAAAAGAGCATTGTATATATTTTCTGACAGATTATATTCAGAGCAATTTTGCGTTTAACATTGGGGTGCCTAGACAATATTTCGATTTTTTTTGATTCGCTTAAATACAGAATTTCTGTATTTTACATTAGAGAGCATACTGAGTTGGTGTATATACTCCAAAACAGGGTGGAATAAGGCATTGTATATTTTTTCTAACATACTATATTAACAGCCATTTTCTTTTAACTTCGGGGCGCCTAGAAATTATTTAAATTTTTTTCGATTCGTGTAAAATTAGAATTTCGTTTTTTTTACATGAGAGAGCATATTGAGTTTGTGTATATATTACAAAAGAGAGTAGAAAAGGGCATTGTATATTTTTTCTAAAAGATTATATTAAGAGCAATTTTGCTTTTAACATTGTGCAGCCTACATAATATTTAGATTTTTTCAATTCACGTAAAATGAGAATTTCTGTATTTTACATTAGAGAGCATACTGAGGTGGTATATATACTCCAAAACAGAGTAGAAAAGGGCATTGTATTTTTTTTCTGACAGATTATAATCAGAGCAATTTTGCTTTTACCATTGAAGTGCCTAGATAATATTTAGATTTTATTCGATTCGCTTAAATACAGAATTTCTGTATTTTACAGGAGAGATCATATGGAGATGGTGTATATACCCCAAAACAGAGTAGCATAGGGCATTGTATATTTTTTCTGACAGATTATATTCAGAGCAATATTGTTTTTAACATTGGAGAGCCTAGAAAATATTTAGATTTTTTTATTCGGGTAAAATTCGAATTTCAATATTTTACATGAGAGAGCATAATTAGTTGGTGTATATACTCCAATAAAGAGTGGAATAAAGCATTGTTTATTATTTCTAACAGTCTATATTCAAAGACATTTTCTTTTAACTTTGGGTCACCTAGATATTATTTAGATTTTTTTCGATTCGCGTAAAATTAGAATTTCGGTATTTTACATGAGAGATATATTGAGTGGGTTTATATACTCCAAAACAGACTAGAAAAAGGCATTGTATATTTTTTCAGACAGATTATATTCAGAGAAATTTTACTTTTAACATTGGGGTGCCTAGATAATATTTTGATTTTTTCGATTCGGGTAAAATTAGAATTTCTGTATTTTACATGAGAGAGCATATTGAGTTGGTGTATATACTAAAAACAGAGTAGAATAGGGCATTGTATATTTTTTCTGACCGACTATATTCAGAGGTATTTTTCTTTTAACGTTCGGGTGCCTAGATAATATTTAAATCTTTTTCGATTCGCTTAAATATAGAATTTCTTTATTTTACATGAGAGAGCATACTGAGTTGGTTTATAAACTACAAAACAGAGTAGAATAAGGCATTGTATATTTTCTTTAACAGACTATATTCCGAGCCATTATCTTTTAACTTCGGGTCGTCTAGATATCATTTAGATTTATTTCGATTTGCGTAAAATTAGAATTTCGTAATTTTACATTAGAGAGCATATCGAGTTGGTGTATATACCCCAAGACGAAGTAGAAAAGGGCATTGTATATTTTTTCTGACAGATTTTATGCAGAGCAATTTTATTTTTAACATTGGCGTGCCTAAAAAATATTTACATTTTTTTCGATTCGGGTAAAATTAGACTTTCTGTATTTTACATTAAAGAGCATATTGAGTTGGTTTATATAATACAAAACAGAGTAGAAAATGGCATTGTGTATTTTCTCTGACAGATTATATTCAGAGCAATTTTGCTTTTAACATTGGGGTGCCTAGTTAATATTTAGATATTTTTCGATTCGCTTAAATATAGAATTTCTATATTTTACATGAGAGAGCATATGCAGTTGGTGTATATACCCCAAAACAGAGTAGAATACGATATTGTATATTTTTTCTGACAGATTATATTCAGGGCAATATTGTTTTTAACATTAAAGTGCCTAGATAATATATAGATTTATTTCGATTCACGTAAAATTAGAATTGCGGTATTTTACATTAGAGAGCATACTGAGTTGGTGTATATACTCCAAAAGAGAGTGAAATAGGGGATTGAATATATTTTGTGACAAGTTATATTCAGAGCAATGTTGTTTGTAACATTGGGTTGCCTACATAATATTTTGATTTTTTCGATTCGGGTAAAATTAGAATTTCAGTATTTTACATGAGAGACCATACTGAGTTGGTGTACATACTCCAAAACAGAGTAGAATAGGGCATTGTATATTTTTTCTGAAAGATTATATTCAGAGCAATTTTGTTTTTAACATTGACGTGCCTACATAATATTTAGATTTTTTCGATTCTTATAAAATTAGAATTTCTGTATTTTACATGTCAAAGCATATTGAGTTGGTGTATATACTACAAAACAGAGTAGAAAATGGCATTGTGTATTTTTTTTGACAGATTATATTCCGAGCAGTTTTGCTTTTAACATTAGGGTGAGTAGATAATATTTAGATATTTTTCGATTCGCTTAAATATAGTATTTCTGTATTTTAGATGAGAGAGCATATGGAGTCGGCGTATATACTCCAAAACAGAGTAGAAAAGGGCATTGTATATTTTCTCTGACAGATTATATTCAGAGAAATTTTGTTTTTAACATTGGGTTGACTAAATAATATTTAGATTTTTTTGATTCGGGTAAAATTAGAATTTCTATATTTTACATGAGAGATCATACTGACTTGGTTTTTATACTCCAAAACAGAGTAGAGTAAGGCATTGTTTATTTTTTCTAACAGACTATATTCAGAGCCATTTTCTTTTAATTTTGCGGCACCTAGATATTATTTAGATTTTTTTCGATTCACGTAAAATTAGAATTTCGGTATTTTACACGAGAGAGCATATTGAGTTGGTGTATATACTCAAAAACAGAGTAGAATAGGGCATTGTATATTATTTCTGACAGATTATATTCAGACCAATTTTGTTTTTAACATTAGGTTGACTAAATAAATAATATTTAGATTTTTCGATTCGGGTAGAATTAGAATTTCTGTATTTTACATGACAGAGCATATTGTGTTGGTGTATATACTACAAAACAGAGTAGAAAAGGGCATTTTACCTTTCTTCTGCCAGATTTTTTTCAGAGCAATTTTGTTTTTAACATTGCGGTGCCTAGATAATATTTAGAAATTTATGGATTCACTTAAAATTTGAATTTCGGTATTTTACATGAGAGAGCATACTGAGTTGTTGTATATACTCCAAAACAGAGTAGAATAGGGAATTGTATATTTTTTCTGACAGATTATATTCAGAGGAATTTATTTTTTAACATTGGTGTGTCTAGATAATATTTAGATTTTTTCGATTTGGGTAGAATTGGAATTTCTGTATTTTACATGAGAGCATATTGAGTTGGTGTATATACCACAAAACAGAGAAGTAATGGGCCTTGTATATTTTATCTGACAGATTATATTAAGAGCAATTTTGCTTTTAACATTGTTTTGCCTAGATAATATCTAGAATTTTTTCGATTCGGTTAAATATAGAATTTCTGTATTTTACTTGAGAGACCATATGGAGTTGGTGTATATACTCCAAAACAGAGTAGAATCGGGCATTGTATATTTTTTCTCACAGATTCTATTCAGAGCTATTTTGTTTTTAACACTGGGGTGCCTAGATATTTAGATTTCTTTTGATTCACGTAAAATGAGAATTTCTGTAATTTACATGAGAGAGCATACTGAGTTGGTGTATATACTCCAAAAAAGAGTAGAATAAGGCATTGTAAATTTTGTCTCTCAGACTATATTCAGAGCCATTCTCTTTTAACTTTTGGGCACCTAGATATTATTTAGATTTTTTTCGATTCACGTAATATTATAATTTGGGTATTTTACCTTAGAGAGCATATTGAGTTGGTGTATATACTACAAAACTGAGTAGAATATGGCATTGTATATTTTTTCCGACAGATTATATTAAGAGCAATTTTTTTGTAACATTGGGGTGCCTAGATAATATTTAGATTTTTTTCGATTCACGTAAAATTAGAATTTCGGTGTTTTACATGAGAGAGCATACTGAGATGGTGTATATACTCCAAAACAAAGTAGAATAGGGCATTGTATATTTTTTCTGATAGATAATATTCAAAGCAATTTTGTTTTTAACATTCGGGTGCCTAGATAATATTTATATTTTTCGACTCGGCTAAAATTAGAATTTCTGTATTTTACATGAGAGAGCATATTGAATTGGTGTATATACTCCAAAACAGAGTAGAAAATGGCATTGTATATAGTTTTTGACATTATATTCAGTGTAATTTTACTTTTAAGATTGTGGTCCCTAGATAATATTTAGATTTATTTCGATTCACTTAAATATAGTATTTCTGTATTTTCCATGAGAGAGCATATGGAGTTGGTGTATATACTTTAAAATAGAGTAGAATGGGGCATTGTATATATTTTATGACAGATTACATTACGAGCAATTATGTTTTTAACATTAGGGTGCATAGATAATATTTGCATTTTATTCGATTCACGTAAAATTAGAATTTCAATATTTTACATGAGAGAGTATACTGAGTTGGTGTATATGCTCCAAATAAGAGTAGAATAAGGCATTGTAAATTTTGTCTAGCAGAGTATATTCAGAGCCATTTTCTTTTAACTTTGGGGCACCTAGATATTATTTAGATTTTTTTCGATTCACGTAAAATTAGAATTTGGGTACTTTACCTTAGAGAGCATATTGAGTTGGTGTATATACTAAAAAACAGAGTAGAAAAAGGCATTGTATATTTTTTCTGACAGATTATATTCAGAGCAATTTTGCTTTTAACATTGCGGTGCCTAGATAATATTTAGATTATTTCGATTTGGGTAAAATTAGAATTTCTGTATTTTACATGAGAGAGCATATGGAGTTGGTGTATATACTCCAAAACAGAGTAGAATAGGGCATTGTATATTTTTTCTGACAGAGAATATTCAGATCGATTTTGTTTTTTACTTTGGGGTGCCTAGATAATATTTAGATTTTTTTTCGATTCACTTAAATATAGAATTTCTGTATTTTATATGAGAGATAATGTGGAATTTGTGTATATACTCCAAAACAGATTAGAATAGGGCATTGTTTATTTTTTCTGACAGATTATATTCAGAGCAATTTTATTTTAAACATTGGGGTGCGTAGATAATATTTAGATTTTTTTATTCACGTAAAATTATAATTGCTGTATTTTACATAAGAGAGTACACTGAGATGGTGTATATACTCTAAAACAGAGCTAGAATAAGGCATTGTATATTCTTTCTAACAGACTATATTCAGAGCCAATATCTTTTAACTTTGGGGCGCATAGATATTATTTAGATATATTTCGATTCACGTAAAATTAGAATTTCTGAGCAAGTTTGCTTTTAACATTGGGGTGACTAGATTATATTTAGATTTTTTTCGATGCGCATAAATAAAGAATTTCTGTATTTTACATGAGAGAGCATTTGGAGTTGGTGTATATACTCTAAAACAGAGTAGAATAGGGCATTGCATATTTTTTCTGACAGATTATATTCAGAGCAATTTTTTTTTAACACTGGGGTGCCTAGATAATATTTAGATTTTTTCGATTTGGGTAGTATTTGAATTTTTGTATTTTACATGAGAGAGCATATTGAGTATGTGTATATACTACAAAACAGAGAAGTAAAGAACATTGTATATTTTATCTTACAGATTATATTAAGAGCAATTTTTCTTTTCAATTTGGGGTGCCTAGATAATATCTAGAATTCTTTGAATTCGCATAAATATAGAATTTCTGTATTTTACTTCAGAGACCATATGAAGTTGGTGTATATACTCCACTACAGAGAAGAATAAAGCATTGTATATTTTTTCTTACAGATTATATTTAGAAAAATTTTCTTTTTACTTTGGGGCGCCTAGATATTATTTAGATTTATTTCGATTCGCATAAAATTGGAATTTTGGTATTTTACATAAGAGAGCATGCGGAGTTGCTGTATATACCCCAAAACAGAGTAGAATAGGGCATTGTATATTTTTTCTGACAGCTTATATTCAGAGCAATTTTGTTTTTAACATTGAAGTGCCTAGATAATATTTAGATTTTTTTCGATTCAGGTAAAATTAGAATTCCTGTATTTTACATGAGAGAGCATTCAGAGTTGGTGTATATACTCCAAAACAGAGTAGAATAGGGCATTGTATATTTTTTCTGACAGCTTATATTCAGAGCAATTTTGTTTTTAACATTGAAGTGCCTAGATAATATTTAGATTTTTTTCGATTCATGTAAAATTAGAATTTCTGTATTTTACATTAGAGAGCATACTGAGTTGGTGTGTATACTCCAAAACAAAGTAAAAGAAGGCATTGTATATTTTTTATAACAGACTATATTCAGAGCCATTTTCTTTTAACTTAGAAGCGGCTAGATATTATGTAGATTTTTTTCGATTCGCGTAAAATTAGAATTTTGGTATTTTACGTGAGAGAGCATATTGAGTTGGTGTATATACTCCAAAACGGAGTAGAATATGGCCTTGTATATTTTTTCTGACAGATTATATTCAGAGCAATTCTGTTTTAAACCTTGGGCTGCCTAGATAATATTCAGATTTTTTCGATTTGGGTAGAATTAGAATTTCTGTATTTTACATGAGAGAGCATATGGAGTTGGTGTATATACTCCAAAGCAGAGTAGAAAGGGGCATTGTATAGTTTTTCTGACAGATTACATGCAGAGCAATTTTTCTTTTAACATTGGGGTGCCTAGATAATATTTAGATATTTTTCGATTCACTTAAATATATAATTTTTGTATTTTACATGAGAGAGAATGTGGAGTTGCTGTATATACTCTAAAACAGAGTATAATAGGGCATTGTTTATTTTTTCTGACAGATTATATTCAGAGCAATTTTTTTTAACACTGAGGTGCATAGATAATATTTACTTTTTTTCGATTCCAGAAAAATTAGAATTTCTGTATTTTACACGAGAGTGCACCCTCAGATGGTGTATATTCTCCGAAACAGAGTAGAATAAGGCATTGTATATATTTTCTAACAGACTATATTCACAGCCATTTTCTTTAAACTTTAAGGCGCCTATATATTTTTTAGTTTTTTTTTGATTAGCGTAAAATTAGAATTTCTGTATTTTACATGAGAGAGCATATTGTGTTGGTGTATATACTACAAAACCGTGTAGAAATGGGCATTGTATATTTTTTCTGACAGATTATATTCACAGAAATTTCGCTTTTAAAATTGGGGTGCCTAGATAATATTTAGATTTTTTTCATTTCGCTTAAATATAGAATTTCTATATTTTACATGAGAGGGCATATGGAGTTGGTGTATATACTTTAAAACACATTAGAATAGGGCATTGTATATTTTTTCTGACATATTATATTCATAGCAATTTTGTTTTTAACATTGGGGTGCATAGATTTTATTTAGATTTTTTTCGATTCACGTAAAATTAGAATTTCTGTATTTTACATGAGAGAGCATACTGAGTTGGTGTATATACTTCAAAACAGAGTAGAATAAAGCATTGTATATTTTTTCTAACAGACTATAATTAGAGCCATTTTGTTTTAACTTTGGGACGCCTGGATATTATTTAGATATTTTCGATTTGAGTAAAATTTGAATTTCGGTATTTCACATGAGAGAGCATATTGAGTTGTTGTATATACTTTAAAACAGAGTAGAAAAGGGCATTGTATATTTTTTCTGACAGATTATATTCAGAGCAATTGTGCTTTCAACATTCGAGTGCCTAGGTAATATTGAGATTTCTTTCAATTCACGTAAAATTCGAATTTTGCTATTTTATATGAGAGAGCATACTGAGTTGGTGCATATACTCCAAAACAGAGTAGAATAAGGCATTGTATATTTTTCTAACAGACTATATTCAGAGCCATTTACTTTTAACTTTGGAGCGCGTAGATATTTAGATTTTTTTCGATTCGCGTAAAATTAAAATTTCGGTATTTTACATGAGAGAGCATATTGAGTTGTTATATATATACCAAAAGAGAGGACAATAGGGCATTGTATATTTTTTTGAAAGATAATATTCAGAGCAATTTTGTTTTTAACATTGGGGTGCCTAGATTATATTTAGATTTTTTTGATTCGGGTAAAATTAGAATTTATGTATTTTACATGAGAGAGCATATTGAGTTGGTGTTTATACTACATAAAAGAGTAGAAAAGGGCATTGTATATTTTTTCTGACTGAATATATTCACAGCACATTTTCTTCTAACGTTGGGGTGCGTGGAAAATATTTAGATTTTTTTTGATTCGCTTTAATATAGAATTTCAGTATTTTACATGAGAGAGCATATGGAGTTGGTGTATATAGTCCAAAACAGAGAAGAAAAAAGCATTGTATATTTTTTCTGCCAGATTATATTCAGAGCAATTTTGTTTTTAACATTGGGGTGCCTAGATAATATTTACATTTCTTTCAATTCACTTCAATATAGAATTTCTGTATTTTACATGAGATAGCATATGGATTTGGATTATAAACTCCAAAACAGAATAGAATAGGGCATTGTATATTTTCTCTTACAGATTTTATTCAGAGCAATTTTGTTTTTAACATTGGGGTGCCAGGATAATATTTAGAAATTTTCGATTCTGGTAAAATTAGAATTTCTGTATTTTATATGAGAGAGCATATTGAGTTGGTGTATATAATGCAAAACGGAGTAGAAAAAAGCATTGTATATTTTTTCTGTCAGATTATATTGAGAGCAATTTCCCTTTAACATTGGGGTGCCTAGATAATATTTATATTTTTTTCGATTCACGTAAAATGAGAATTTCTTTGTTTTACATGAGAGAGCATATGGAGTTGGTATATATACTCCAAAACATAGTAGAATAGGGCATTGTATATTTTCTCTGAGAGATTTTATTCAGAAAAATTTTGTTTTTAACATTGGGGTGCCTAGAAAATATTTAGATTTTTTCGATTTAAGTAAAATTAGAATTTCTGTATTTTACATGATAGAGAATACTGGGTGGGTGTATATACTCCAAAACAAAGTAGAATAAGACATTGTATATTTTCTGTAACAGACTATGTTCAGAGCCATTTTCTTTTAACTTTGGGGTGCCTAGATATTTTTCAGATTTTTTTTGATTCGTGTAAAATTAGAATTTCGGTATTTTACATGAGAGAGCACACTGAGTTGGTCTATATACTCCAAAACAGAGTAATATAAGGCATTGTATATTTCTACTAACAGTCTATATTAAGAGCCATTTTCTATTAACTTTGGAATGCCTAGATATTATTTAGATTTTTTTTTATTCTCGCATAATTAGAATTTCCGTATTTTAAATGAAAGAGCATATATAGTTGGTGTATATACTCCAAAACAGAGTAGAAAGAGGCATTGTATACTTTTTCTGACAGATTATATTCAAAGCAATTTGGCTTTTAACACTGGTGTGCCTAGATAATATTTAGATTTTTTTCGATTCACGTAAAATTAGAATTACGTTATTTTACAGGAGAGAGCATATTGAGTTGGTGTATATACTACAAAACAGAGTAGAAAAGGGCATTGTATATTTTTCATGACAGATTGTATTCAGAGGAATTTTGTTGTTAACATAGGTGTGCCTAGATAATATTAAGATTTTTTTCGATTCGCTTAAATATAGAATTTCTGTATTTTACATGAGAGAGCATATGGAGTTGGTGTATATACACCAAAACACAGTAGAATAGGGCATTGTATATTTTCTCTGACAGATTATATTCCGAAAAATTTTGTTTTTACTCTTGGGTTGCCTAGGTAATACTTAGATGTCTTCGATTTTCGTAAAATTAGAATTTCTGTATTTTACATGAGAGAGCATATGGAGTTGGTGTATATACTCCAAAAAAAAGTAGAATAAGGCATTGTATATTTTTTCTAACAGACTATATTCAGATCTATTCTCTTTTAACTTTGGGGTGCCTAGATATTATATAGATTTTTTTTGATTCGCGTAAAATTAGAATTTCGTTATTTTACCTGAGAGTATATGCAGTTTTTGTATATACTTCAAAACAGAGTAGAATAGGGCATTGTATATTTTTTCTGACTGATTATATTCAGAGCACATTTGTTTTTAACATTAGGGTGCCCAGATAATATTTAGATTTTTTCGATTCTAGTAAAATTAGAATTTCTGCATTTTAC
Source organism: Callithrix jacchus (assembly GCF_049354715.1). Lineage (NCBI taxonomy): Eukaryota > Metazoa > Chordata > Mammalia > Primates > Cebidae > Callithrix > Callithrix jacchus. Next base: position 53,632,438 of record NC_133522.1, read on the forward strand.
ATGAGAGAGCATATGGAGTTGGTGTATATACTCCAAAAAAGAGTAGAATCGGGCATTGTATATTTTATCTGACAGATTATATTCAGAGCAGTTTAGTTTTTAACATTGGGGTGCCTATAGAATATTTAGATTTTTTCGATTTGGGTAATATTAGAATTTCTGTATTTTACATGAGAGCGCAAACTGAGTTGGTGTATATACTCCAAAAGAAAGTAGAAAAGGACATTGTGTATTTTTTCTGACAGATTATATTCAGAGCAATTTTGTTTTTAACATTGGGGTGACTAGATAATATTTAGATTTTTTTCCTTTCGCTTAAATATAGAACTTCTTTATTTTACATGAGAGAACATATAGAGTTGGTGTATATACTCAAAAACAAAGTAGAAAATGGCATTGTATATTTTTTTTAACAGATTATATTCAGAGCAATTTTTTTTTTTTTTTTAATTTTTTATTGGATTATAGGTTTTGGGGTACATGAGCAGAGCATGCAAGACAGTTGCGTAGGTACACACATGGCAGTGTGCTTTGCTTTTCTTCTCCCCTTCACCCACATTTGGCATTTCTCCCCAGGCTATCCCTCCCCACCTCCCCCTCCCACTGGCCCTCCCCTTTTCCCCCCAATAGACCCCAGTATTTAGTACTCCCCTCCCTGTGTCCATGTGTTCTCATTTTTCATCACCCACCTATGAGTGAGAATATGCGGTGTTTCATTTTCTGTTCTTGTGTCAGTTTGCTGAGAATGATGTTTTCCAGATTCATCCATGTCCCTACAAACGACACAAACTCATCATTTCTGATTGCTGCATAATATTCCATGGTGTATATGTGCCACATTTTTCCAATCCAGTCTATTATCAATGGGCATTTGGGTTGATTCCAGGTCTTTGCTATTGTAAACAGTGCTGCAATGAACATTCGTGTACATGTGTCCTTATAGTAGAACGATTTATAGTCCTTTGGATATATACCCAGTAATGGGATTGCTGGGTCAAATGGAATTTCTATTTCTAAGGCCTTGAGGAATCGCCACACTGTCTTCCACAATGGTTGAACTAATTTACACTCCCACCAACAGTGTAAAAGTGTTCCTTTTTCTCCACATCCTCTCCAGCATCTGTTGTCTCCAGATTTTTTAATGATCGCCATTCTAACTGGCGTGAGATGGTATCTCAATGTGGTTTTGATTTGCATCTCTCTGATGACCAGTGACGATGAGCATTTTTTCATATGATTGTTGGCCTCATATATGTCTTCTTTCGTAAAGTATCTGTTCATATCCTTTGCCCACTTTTGAATGGGCTTGTTTGTTTTTTTCCTGTAGATCTGCTTGAGTTGTTTGTAAATTCTGGATATCAGCCCTTTGTCAGATGGGTAGACTGCGAAAATTTTTTCCCATTCTGTTGGTTGCCGATCCACTCTAGTGACTGTTTCTTTTGCCGTGCAGAAGCTGTGGAGTTTCATTAGGTCCCATTTGTCTATTTTGGCTTTTGTTGCCAATGCTCTTCGAAACCAATGAGAATGAAGACAGAGCAATTTTTTTTAACATTAGTCTGCCTAGATAATATTTAGATTTTTTCAACTCGATTAAAATTTCAATTTCTGTATTTTACATGAGAGAGCATATTGAGTTTTTGTATATACTCCAAAACAGAGTAGAATAGGGCATTGTATATTTTTTCTGACACAATATATTCAGAGCAATTTTGTACTTAACATTGGGGTGTCTAGATAATACTTAGATTTTTTCGATTCGAAAAAATTACAATATCGGTATTTTACATGAGAGAGCATATGAAGATGGTGTATATACTCCAAAACAGAGTACAATAGGGCATTGTATATTTTTTCTGACAGAATATATTCAGAGCAATTTTGTATTTAACATTGGGGTGCCTAGGTTATATTTAGGTTTTTTACGATACATATAAAATTATAATTTCTGTATTTTACATGAGAGAGCATAGTGAGTTGTTGTATATACTCCAAAACAAAGTAGAATAAAACATTGTGTATTTTTCCAACAGACTATATTCAGAGGCATTTTCTTTTTACATTGAAGCGCCTACTTATTATTTAGATTTTTTCGATTCATGTAAAATTAGAATTTCAATATTTTACATGAGAGAGCATACTGAGTTTGTGTATATACGCAAAGACAGAGTAGAATAAGGCATTCTATATTTTTTCTGACAGATGATATTTCGAGAAATTTTGCTTTTAACATTAAGGTGCCTAGATAATATTTAGATTTATTTCGATTCGATTAAATATAGAATTTCGGTATTATATATGAGAGAGCATATGAAGTCGATGTATATACTCCAAAACAGAGTAGCATAGGGCATTGTTTATTATTTATGACAGATTGTATTCAGAGCAATTTTGTATTTCACATTGGGGTGCCTAGATAATATTTAGGTTTTTTTCGATTCACGTAAAATTAAAATATCTGTATTTTACATGATAGAGCATACTGAGATGGTATATACACTCCAAAACGGAGAAGATAAGGCATTGTATATTTTTTCTAACAGACTATATTTAGAGCCATTTTCTTTTAACTTTGGGGCGCCTAGTTGGTATTTAGATTTTTTTCGATTCGACTAAAATTGGAATTTCCGTATTTTACATGAGAGAGCATATGGAGTTGGTGTATACACTAAAAAACAGAGTTAAAAAGGGCATTGTATATTTTTTGTGACAGACTATATTCAGAGCAATTTTGCTTTAACATTGGGGTGCCAAAATAATATTTAGATTTTTTTCGATTCACGTAAAATTAAAATTTCGGTATTTTACATGAGAGAGCATACTGAGTTGGTATATATACACCAAAAGAGAGTAGAAAAGGGCATTGTATATTTTCTCTGACAGATTATATTCGCAGCAATTTTGCTTTTAACATTGGGGTGCCTAGATATTTAGATTTTTTTCGATTAACGTAAATTTAGAATTTCTGTATTTTACATGAGAGAGCATACTGAGTTGATGTATATACTCCAAAACAGAGTAGAATAAGGAATTGTATATTTTTAGTAACAGACTATATTCAGAGCCATTTCCTTTTAACTTTGGGGTGCCTAGATATTATTTAGATTTTTTTTGATTCGCGTAAAATTAGAATTTCGGTATTTTACATGAGAGAGCATATTGAGTTGGTGTATATACTCCAAAACACAGTAGAAAAGGGCATTATATATTTTTTCGGAAAATTTATATTCAGAGTGTTCTGCTTTTAACATTGGGGTGCCTAGAGAATATTAAATTTTTTTCGATTTGTTTAAATGCAGAATTTCTGTATTTTATATTAGAGAGCATATGGAGTTGGTGTATATACTCCAAAAAAGAGTAGAATACGGCATTGTATATTTTTTCTCACAGATTATATTCAGAGAATTTTTGTTTTTAGCATTGGGTGCCTAGATAATATTTAGATATTGTTGATTCAGGTAAAATTAGAATTTCTGTATTTTATATGAAAGAGCATACAGAGTTGGTGTATATACTCAAAAACGAAGTAGAATAAGGCATTGTATATTTTTTCTAACAGACTATATTCACAGCCATTTTCTTTTAACTGTGGGGAGCCTAGATATTATTTAGATTTTTTTTGATTTGCAGAAAATTAGAATTTCGGTATTTTACATCAGAGAGCAAACTGAGATGGTGTATATACTCCAAAACAGAGTAGAATATGGCGTTGTATCTTTTTCTAACAGACTATATTTAGAGCCATTTTCTTTTAACTTTGGGCTGCTTAGATATTTAGATTTTTTTCGATTCTCGTAAAATAATAATTTCGGTATTTTACATGAGAGAGCATACTGAGTTGGTGTATACACTCCAAAACAGAGTAGAAAATAGCATTGCATATTTTTTTCTGACAGAATATATGCAGAGCAATTTTGCTTTTAACATTGGAGTGCCTAGATTATATTTAGATTTTTTCGATTCACGTAAAATTAGAATTTCGGTATTTTACATGAGAGAGTATAGTGAGTTGGTGTATATACTCGAAAACAGAGTAGATTATGTCATTGTATATTTTCTCTGACTGATTATATTCAGAGCAATTTTGCTTTTAACATTCGGGTGCATAGATAATATTTAGATTTATTACGATTCGCTTAAATATACAATTTTTGTATTTTACATGAGAGAGCATATGGAGTTTGTGTATATACTTCAAAACAGAATAGAAAATGGCATTGTATATTTTTTCTGACAGATTATATTCAGAGCAATTTTTTTTAACATTAGGGTGCCTAGATAATATTTCGATTTTTTCAACTCGATTAAAATTACAGTTTTTGTATTTTCCATGAGAGAGCATATTAAGTTTTTGTATATACTCCAAAAGAGAGTAGAATAAAGCATTGTATATTTTTTCTGACACAATATATTCAGAGCAATTTTATATTTAACATTGGGGTGCCTAGATAATAGTTAGATTTCTTTGATTCGGGTAAAATTAGAATTTCTCTATTTTACATGAGAGAGCATATGGAGATGGTGTATATACTCCAAAACAGAGTAGAATAGGGCATTGTATATTTTTTCTGACAGAATATATTCAGAGCAATTTTGTATTTAACATTGGGGTGCCTAGATAGTACTTAGATTTTTTGGATTCGGGTAAAATTAGAATTTCTGTATTTTACATGAGAGAGCATATTGAGTTCGTGTATATACTCCAAAACAGAGTAGAATAGGGCATTGTATATTTTTTTGAATAATTATATTCAGAACAATTTTGTTTTTAACATTGGGATGCCTAGATAATATTTAGATTTTTTACGATTTACATAAAATTATAATTTCTGTACTTTACATGAGAGAGCATAGTGAATTGGTGTATATACTCCAAAACAGAGTAGAATAAGGCATTGTGTATTTTTCCACACAGACTATATTCAGAGCCATTTTCTTTTTACATTGAAGCGCCTAGTTATTATTTAGATTTTTTTCGATTCGTGTAAAATTAGAATTTCGCTATTTTACATGAGAGAGCATACTGAGTTGGTGTATATACTCAAAAACAGAGTAGAAAAGGGCATTGTATATTTTTTTTGACAGACTATATTCAGAGAAATTTTGCTTTTAACACTGGGGTGCCTAGAGAATATTTAAATTTTTTTCGATTCACGTAAATTTTGAATGTTGGTATTTTACATGAGAGAGCATACTGCGTTGGTGTATATACTCCAAAACATAGTAGAGTAGGGCATTGTATAGTTTTTCTGACAGATGATATTCAGAGCAATTTTGCTTTTAACATTAAGTTGCCTAGATAATACTTAGATTTATTCCGATTCGCTTAAATATAGAATTTCGGTATTTTATATGAGAGAGCATATGAAGTCGGTGTATATACCCCAAAACAGAGTAGAATAGGATATTGTATATTTTTTATGACAGATTATATTCAGCGCAATTTTGTTTTTCACATTGGGGTGCCTAGATAATATTTAGGTTTTTTTCGATTCAAGTAAATTAGAATTTCTGTATTTTACATGATAGAGCATACTGAGATGGTGTATATACTCCAAAACAGAGTAGAATAAGGCATTGTATATTTTCTCTAACAGACTATATTTAGAGCCATTTTCTTTTAACTTTGGGGCACCTAGATATTATTTAGATTTTTTTCGATTCGAGTAAAATTTCAATTTCCGTATTTTACATGAGAGAGCATATTGAGTTGGTGTATACACTCTAAAACAGAGTAGAATAGGGCATTGTATATTTTTTCTGACAGACTATATTCAGAGCAATTTTGCTTTTAACATTGGGGTGCCTAGATAATATTTAGATTTTGTTCGATTCATGTAAAATTAGCATTTCTCTATTTTACATGACAGAGCATATGAAGTTGGTGTATATACCCCAAAACAGAGTAGAATAGGGCTTTGTATATTTTTTATGACAGATTATATTCAAAGCAATTTTGTTTTTCACATTGGGGTGCCTAGATAATATTTAGGTTTTTTTCGATTTATGTAAAATTAGAATTTCTGAATTTTATATGAGAGAGAATACTGAGTTGGTTTATATACTTCAAAACAAAGTAGAATAAGACATTGTATATTTTTTCTAACAGACTATAATTAGAGCCATTTTGTTTTAACTTTGGGACGCTGGATATTATTTACATTTTTTTCGATTCGAGAAAAATTTGAATTTCGGTATTTTTCATGATAGAGCATATTGAGTTGTTGTATATACATTAAAACAGATTAAAATAGGGCATTGTGTATTTTTTCTGAAAGAGTATATTCAGAGCAATATTGCTTTTAACATTCGGGTGCCTAGATACAATTTAGATTTTTTTCAATTCACGTAAAATTAGAATTTCAGTATTTTACAAGAGAGAGCATTTTGAGTTGGTGTATATACCCCAATACAGAGTAGAATTGTGCATTGTATAGTTTTTCTGACAGATTATATTCAGAGCAATTTTCCTTTTAACATTGGGGTGCCTAGATAATATTTAGATTTTTTTAATTTGGGTAAAATTTGAATTTCTGTATTTTACAAGAGGGAGCATATGGAGTTGGTGTATATACTCCAAGACAAAGTACAATCGGGCATTATATGTTTTTTCTGACAGATTATATTAAGAGCAATTTTATTTTTAACATTGGGGTCCGTAGATAACATTTAGATTTTTTTCAATTCACGTAAAATTAGAATTTCTGTATTTTTAGTGAGAGACCATACTGAGTTGTTGTATATACTCCAATACAGAGTAGAATAAGGCATTGCATATTTTTTTTACAGACTATATTCAGAGCCATTTTGTTTCAACTTTGGGGCGCCTAGATATTATTTAGATTTTTTTGATTCACGTAAAATTAGAATTTCGGTATTTTACATGAGAGAGCTTCCTGAGTTGGTGTATATACTCCAAAACAAAGTAGAAAAGGGCATTGTATATTTTCTCTGACAGAATATATTCAGAGCAATTTTGCTTTTAAAATTGGGGTGCCTAGATAATATTTAGATTTTTGTGGATTCGCTTAAATATAGAATTTCTGTATTTTACATGAGAGAGCATATGGAGTTGGTGTATATACTCCAAAACAGAGTAGAATAGGGCATTGTATGTTTTTTTAAATTTTTTATTGGATTTAAATTTTGGGGTACATGAGCAGAGCATGCAAGACAGTTGTGTAGGTACACAGATGGCAGTGTGCTTTGCTTTTCTTCTCCCCTTCACCCACATTTGGCTTTTCTCCTCAGGCTAACCCTCATCATCTCCCCCTCCCACTGGTCCTCCCCTTTTCCCCCCAGTAGACCCCGGTGTTTAGTACTCCCCTTTCCGTGTCCATGTGTTCTCATTTTCCATCACCCACCTATGAGTGAGAATATGCGGTGTTTCATTTTCTCTTCTTGTGTCAGTTTGCTGAGGATGATGTTCTACAGATTCATCCATGTCCCTACGAACAACACAAACTCATCATTTCTGATTGCTGCATAATATTCCATGGTGTATATGTGCCACATTTTTCCAATCCAGTCTATCATCGATGGGCATTTGGGTTGATTCCAGGTCTTTGCTATTGTAAACAGTGCTTCAATGAACATTCGTGTACATGTGTCCTTATAGTAGAACGATTTATAGTCTTTTGGATATATACCCAGTAATGGGATTGCTGGGTCGAATGGAATTTCTATTTCTAAGGCCTTGAGGAATTGCCACACTGTCTTCCACAATGGTTGAACTTATTGACACTCCCACCAACAGTGTAAAAGTGTTCCTTTTCCTCCACATCCTCTCCAGCATCTGTTGTCTCCAGAATTTTTTTTTAAAATTTTTATTGGATTTTAGGTTTTGGGGTACATGAGCATAGCATGCAAGACAGTTGCGTAGGTACACACATGGCAGTGTGCTTTGCTTTTCTTCTCCCCTTCACCCAAATTTGTCATATCTCCCCAGGCTATCTCTCCCCACATCCCCCTTTCACTTGTTCTCCCCTGTTCCTTCCAATAGACCCCAGTGTTTAGTACTCCCCTTTCTGTGTCCATGTGTTCTCATTTTTCATCACCCACCTAAGAGTGAGGATAGGGCATTGTATATTATTTTTGACAGATTATATTCAGAACAATTTTGTTTTTAACATTGGGTTGCCTAGATAATATTTAGATTTTTTACGATTCACATAAAATTATAATTTCTGTATTTTACATGAGAGAGCATACAGAGTTAATTTATATAGTCCAAAACAGAGTAGAATAAGGCATTGTGTATTATTTCTAACAGACTATATTCAAAGACATTTTTTTACATTGAATCGCCTAGTTATTATTTAGATTTTTTTCAATTCGTGTAAAATTAGAATTTCGGTATTTTACATGAGAGAGCATACTGAGTTGGTGTATATACTTCAAAACAAGGTAGAATAGGGCATTGTATATTTTTTCTGACTGATTATATTCGGAGAAATTTTGTTTTTAACATTGTGGTGCCTAGATAATATTTAGATTTATTTCGATTCGCTTAAATATTGAATTTCGGTATTTTACATGAGAGAGCATATGGAGTTGGTGTATATACTTCGCAACAGAGTAGAATAGGGCATTGTATATTTTCTCTGACAGATTATATTCTGAGAAATTTTGCTGTTAACATTGAAGTGCCTAGATAATATTTAGATTTTTTTCGATTCTCTTAAATATACAATTTTTGTATTTTACATGAGAGAGCATTTAAAGTTTGTGTATATACTGCAAAACAAAATAGAAAAGGACATTGTATATTTTTTCTGACAGATTATATTCAGAGCAATTTTTTTAACATTAAAGTGCCTAGATAATATTTAGATATTTTCAACTCGATTAAAATTACAATTTCTGTATTTTCCATGAGAGAGCATACTGAGGTTTTTTATATACTCCAAAACATAGTAGAATAGGGCATTGTATATTTTTTCTGACACAATATATTAAGAGCAATTTTGTATTTAACATTGGGGTGCCTAGATAATAAGATTTTTTCGATTCGGGTAAAATTAGAATTTCTGTATTTTCCATGAGAGAGAATATGCAGATGGTGTATATGCTACAAAACAGAGTAGAATAGGACATTGCATATTTTTTCTGACACCATATATTCAGAGCAATTTTGTATTTAACATTGGGGTGCCTAGATAATACTTAGATTTTTTGGATTCGGGTAAAATTAGAATTTCTGTATTTTACATGAGAGAGCATATTGAGTTGGTGCATATACTCCAAAACACAGTAGAATAGGGCATTGTATATTTTTTTGACAGATTATTTTCAGAACAATTTTGTTTTTAACATTGTGTTGCCTAGAAAATATTTAAATATTTTACGATTCACATAAAATTATAATTTCTGTATTTTACATGAGAGAGCATAGTGAGTTGGTGTTTATACTCCAAAAAAGGGTAGAATAAGGCATTGTGTATTTTTCCAAACAGACTATATTTAGAGCCATTTTCTTTTTACATTGAAGCGCCTAGTTATTATTTAGATTTTTTTCGATTCGTGTAAAATTAAAATTTCGGTATTTTACATGAGAGAGCATACTGAGTTGTAGTATATACTCAAAAACAGAGTAGAAAAGGGCATTTTATATTTTTTATGACAGATTATATTCAGAGCAATTTTTCTTTTAACACTGGGTTGCCTAGGTAATGTTTAGATTATTTTCGATTCACGTAAATTTAGAATTTTGGTATTTTACATGAGAGAGCATACTGAGTTGGTGTATATACTTCAAAACAGAGTAGAATAGGGCATTGTATAGTTTTTCTGACAGATGATATTCAGAGCAATTTTTCTTTTAACATTAAGGTGACTAGATAATATTTAGATTTATTTCGATTTGCTTAAATATAAAATTTCGGTATTTTATATGAGAGAGCATATGAAGTCGGTGTATATACCGCAAAACAGAGTAGAATAGGTCATTGTATATTTTTTATGACAGATTATATTCAGAGCAAATTTGTTTTTCACGTTGGGGTGCCTAGATAATATTTAAGTTTTTTTCGATTCAAGTAAAATTATAATTTCTGTATTTACATGAGAGAGCATACTGAGTTTTTATATATACTCCAAAAGTAAGTAGAAAAGGGCATTGTATATTTTCTCTGACAGATTATATTCAGAGAAATTTTGCTGTTAACATTGTGGTGCCTAGATAATATTTAGATTTTTTTCGATTCACGTAAAATTAGAATTTCGGTATTTTACATGATAGAGCATACTGAGTTGGTGTATATACTTTAAAACAGAGTAGAATAAGGCATTGTATATATTATATAACAGAATATATTCAGAGCCATTTTCTTTCAACTTTGCGGTGCCTAGATACTATTTAGATTTTTTTCGATTCGCGTAAAATTAGAATTCCGTATTGTACCTGAGAGAGCATATTCAGTTTGTGTATATATTCCCAAACAGAGTAGAATAGGGCATTGTATATTTTATCTGACAGATTATATTCAGAGCAGTTTTTTTTTTAACATTGGGGTGCCTACAGAATATTTAGATTTTTTCGATTCGGGTAATATTAGAATTTCTGTATTTTACATGAGAGCAGAAACTGACTTGGTGTATATACTCCAAAACAGAGTAGAATCGGGCATTGTGTATTTTTTAACAGACTATATTCAGAGCCATTTTCTTTTAACTTTGGGGAGCCTAGATATTATTTAGATTTTTTTCGATTAACGTAAAATTAGAATATCGTTGTTTTACATGAGAGAGCATATTGAGTTGGTGTATATAATACAAAACAGAGTAGAAACAAAATTGTATATTTTTTCTGACAGACTATATTCAGAGCATTCTGCTTTTAACAGTGGGGTGCCTAGATAATATTTAGATTTTTTTCGATTCACGTAAAATAAGAATTTCTGTATTTTACATGAGAGAGCATACTAAGTTGGTGTATATACTCCAAAAGAAAGTAGAATAGGGCTCTGTATATTTTTTCTGACAGATTATATTCAGAGCAATTTTGCTGTTAACATTGGGGTGCCTAGATAATATTTAGATTTTATTCGATTCGCTTAAATATAGAATTTCTCTATTTTACATGAGAGAGCATATCGAGTTAATGTATATACTCCAAAACAGAATAGACAAGGGCATTGTATACTTTTTCTAACAGATTATATTCAGAGCAATTTTTTTAACGTTGGGGTGCCTAGATAATACTTCGATTTTTTCGATTCAGGTAAAATTAGAATTTCTGAATTTTACCTGAGAGAGCATATGGAGATGGTGTATATACTCCAAAACAGAGTAGAATAGGGCATTGTATATTTTCTCTGACAGATGATATTCAGAGCAATTTTGCTTTTAACATTAAGGTGCCTAGATAATATTTAGATTTATTTCGATTCGCTTAAATATAGAATTTTTGTATTTTATATGAGAGAGCATATGAAGTCGGTGTATATACCCCAGAACAGAGTAGAATAGGGCATTGTATATTTTTTATGACAGATTATATTCAGAGCAATTTTGCTTTTAACATTGGCGTGCCTAGATAATATTTCCTTTTTTTTCGATTCACATAAATTTAGAATTTCGGTATTTTACATGAGAGAGCATACTGAGTTGGTGTATATTCTCCAAAGTAGAGTAGAATAAGGCATTGTATATATTTTCTGACAGACTATATTCAGAGCCATTTTCTTTTAACTCTGGGGTGCCTAGATATTATTTAGATTTTTTTCGATTGGCATAAAATTAGCATTTCTCTATTTTAAATGAGAGAGCACACTGAGTTGGTATATATACTTCAAAAGAGAGTAGAAAAGGGCATTGTATATTTTCTCTGACAGATTATATTCGGAGCATTCTGCTTTAAACAATGGGGTGCCTGATAATATTTACATTTTTTTAATTCACGTAAAATAAGAATTTCTGTACTTTACATTAGAGAGCATACTGAGTTGGTGTATATACTTTAAAACAGAGTAGAATATGGCATTGATATTTTTTTCTGACAGATTATATTCAGAGCAATTTTGCTGTTAACATTGGGGTGCCTAGATAATATTTAGATTTTTTTTAGATTCGCTTAAATATAGAATTTCTGTATTTTACATGAGAGAGCATATTGAGTTGGTGTATATACCCCAAAATAGAGTAGAATAGGGCATTGTATATTTTTTTGACAGATTATATTCAGAACAATTTTGTTTTTAACATTGAAGTGCCTAGATAATATTTAGATTTTTTCCGATGCTGGCAAAATTAGAATTTCTGTATTTTACTTGAGAGAGCATACTGATTTGGTGTATATACTCCAAAACAGAGTAGAATGAGACAGTGTATATTTTCTCTAACAGACTATATTGAGCAGCATTTTCTTTTAACTTTGGGGAGGACAGGTAATATTTAAATTTTATTTGATTCGTGTAAAATTAGAATTTCGGTATTTTACATTAGAGAGCATACTGAGTTGGTGTATATACTCCAAAACATAGTAGAATAAGGCATTGTATATTTTCTCTGACAGACTATATTCAGAGCCATTTTCTTTTAACTTTGGGGTGCCGAGATATAATTTCAAATTTTTCGGTTCACGTAAATTTAGAATTTTGGTATTTTACATGAGAGAGCATATTGAGTTGGTGTATATACTCCAAAACAGAGTAGAAAAAGGCATTTTATATTTTGTCTGACAGATTATATTCAGAGCAATTTTGCTTTCAACACTAACGTGCCTAGATAATATTTAGATATTTTTCGATTCCCTTAAGTATAGAATTGCTGTATTTTAAATGATAGAGCATATGGAGTTGATGTATATACTCCAAAACAGAGTAGAAAAGGGCATTGTATATTTTTTTGACAGATTATATTCAGAGCAATTGTGTTTGTAAGATTGGGGTGCCTAGACAATATTTAGATTTTTTTCGATTTATGTTAAATTAGAATTTCGCTATTTTAAATGAGAGAGTATACTGAGTTGGTTTATATACTTCAAAACAGAGTAGAATAAGACATTGTATATTTTTTCTAAAAGACTATATTCAGAGGCATTTTATTTTAACTTTGGAACGCCTAGGTATTATTTAGATATTTTTCGATTCAGGTAAAATTTGAATTTCGGTATTGTACATGACAGAGCAGATTCAGTTGGTGTATATACTATAAAACAAAGTAGAAAAGGGGATTGTGTATTTGTTCCGACAGATTATATTCAGAGCAATTTTGCTTTTAACATTGCGGTGCCTAGATAATATTTGGATTATTTTCGATTCACACAAAATTAGAATTTCAGTATTTTACATGAGAGCATACTGAGGTGGTGTATATACTCAAAAAGAGAGTAGAAATAAGCATTGTATATTTATTTCTAACAGACTATTTTCAGAGCCATTTTCTTTCAACTTTGGGGCTCAGAGATATTATTTAGATTTTTATCGATTTGTGTAAAATTAGAATTTCGGTGTTTTACATGAGAGAGCATATTGAGTTGGTGTATATACTACAAAACAGAGTAGAAAAGGGCATTGTATATTTTTTCTGACAGATTATATTCAGAGCAATTTTGCTTTTAACATTGGGGTGCATAGATAATATTTAGATTTTTTTCGATTCACTTAAATATAGAATTTCTGTATTTTACATGAGAGAGCATATGGAGTGGGTGTACATGCTCCAAAAATGAGTAGAGTAAGGCATTGTATATTTTCTCTGACAGATTATATTCAGAGCAATTTTGTTTTTATCATTGGGGTGACTAGATAATATTTAGATTTTTTAGATTCGGGTAAAATTAGAATTTCTGTATTTTACATGAGAGAGCGTATTTAGTTGGTGTATATAGTCCAAAACAGAGTAGAATAAGGCATTGAATATTTTTTCTAACAGACTATGTTCAGAGCCATTTTCTTTTAACTTTGGGGCGCCTAGATATTTTTCACATTTTTTTCGATTCGTGTAAAATTAAAATTTCGATATTTTACATGACAGAGCATATTGATTTGTTGTATATACTACAAAACAGAGTATAAAGGGCATTGTATATTTTCTCTGATAGATTATATTCAGAGCAATGTTGCTTTTAACATTGGGGTGCCTAGATAATATTTAGATTTTTTTCGCTTCACGTATAATTAGAATTTCAGTATTTTACATTAGAGAGCATACTGAGGTGGTGTATATACTCAAAAACAGAATAGACAAAGGCATTGTATATTTTCTCTAACAGACTATATTCAGAGTCATTTTCTTTTAACTTTGGGGAGCCTAGATATTATTTAGATTTTTTTTGATTCGTGTAAAATTAGAATTTCGGTATTTAACATGAGAGAGGATATTGAGTTGGTGTATATATTACAAAACAGAGTAGAAAAGGGCATTGCATATTTTTTCTGACAGATTATTTTCAGAGCAATTTTTCTTTTAACATTGGGGTGCCTAGATAATATTTAGATATTTTTCGATTCGCTTAATTTAGAATTTTTGGATTTTACATGAAGGAGCATATGGAGTTGGTGTATATAGTCCAAAACAGAGTATAATAGGGCATTGTTTATTTTTTCTCACAGATTATACTCAGAGCAATTTTGTTTTTAACATTGGGGTGCCAAGATAATATTTGGATTGTTTTCGATTCACGTAAAATTAGAATTTCGGTATTTTACATCAGAGAGCATATGGAGTTCGTGTATATACTCCAAAAGAGAGTACAAAATGGCATTGTATATTTTCTGTGACACATTATATTCAGAACAATTTTTTTTAACATTGGGGTGGCTAGATAATATTTAGATTTTTTAAACTCGGGTAAAATTAATATTGCTCTATTTTACATGAGAGAGCATATTGATTTTTTGTATATACTCCAATACAGAGTAGAATAGGGCATTATTTTTTTTTCTCATTGATTATATTCAGAGCAATTTTGTATTTAACATTGGGGTACCTAGATAATACTTAGATTTTTTCGATTCGGGTAAAATTAGAATGTCTGTATTTTACATGAGAGAGCATATTGAGATGGTGTATGTTCTCCAAAACAGAGTAAAATAGGGCATTGTATATTTTTTCTGACAGATTATATTCAGAGCAATTTGCTATTTAACATTGGGGTGCCTAGATAATACTTAGATTTTTTGGATTCGGGTAAAATTAGAATTTCTGTATTTTACATGAGAGAGCATATAGAGTTGGTGTATATACTCCAAAACAGAGTAGAATAGGGCATTGTATATATTTTTTTAAATTTTTTATTGGATTTAAATTTTGGGGTACATGAGCAGAGCATGTAAGACAGTTGTGTAGGTACACAGATGGCAGTGTGCTTTGTTTTTCTTCTCCCCTTCACCCACATTTGGCATTTCTCCCCAGGCTATCCCTCTATGCCTCCGCCTCCCAGTGGCCCTTCCCTTTTCCCCCCAGTAGTCCCCAGTGTTTACTACTCCCCTTTCCGTGTCCATGTGTTCTCATTTTGCCTCACCCACCTATGAGTGAGAATATGCGGTGTTTCATTTTTTGTTCTTGTGTCAGTTTGCTAAGGAAGATGTTCTCCAGATTCAGCCATGTCCCTACAAACGACACAAACTCATCATTTCTGATTGCTGCATACTATTCCATGGTGTATATGTGCCACATTTTTCCAATCCAGTCTATCATCGATGGGCATTTGGGTTGATTCCAGGTCTTTGCTATTGTAAACAGTGCTGCAATGAACATTCGTGTACATGTGTCCTTATAGTAGAACGATTTATAGTCTTTTGGATATATACCCAGTAATGGGATTGCTGGGTCGAATGGAATTTCTATTTCTTTTTTTTTTTTTTTTTTTTCTTTTTGAGACGGAGTTTCACTCTTGCTACCCAGGCTGGAGTGCAATGGCGCGATCTCGGCTCACCGCAATCTCCGCCTCCTGGGTTCAGGCAATTCTCCTGCCTCAGCCTCCGGAGCAGCTGGGATTACAGGCACGCACCACCGTGCCCAGCGAATTTTTTGTAATTTTAGTAGAGACGGGGTTTCAACATGTTGACCAAGATGGTCTCGATCTGTTGACCTCCTGATCCACCCGCCTCAGCCTCCCAAAGTGCTGGGATTACACGCTTGAGCCACCGCGCCTGGCCTGGAATTTCTATATCTAAGGCCTTGAGGAATTGCAACACTGTCTTCCACAATGGTTGAACTAATTTACACTCCCACCAACAGTGTAAAAGTCTTCCTTTTTCTCCACATCCTCTCCAGCATCTGTTGTCTCCAGATTTTTTTTTTTAATTTTTTATTGGATTTTAGGTTTTAGGGTACATGAGCATAGCATGCAAGGCAGTTGCGTAGGTACACACATGGCAGTGTGCTTTCCTTTTCTTCTCCCCTTCACCCACATTTGGCATTTCTCCCCAGGCTATTCCTCCCCACCTCCCCCTCCCACTAGCCCTCCCCTGTTCCCCCCAATAGACCCCAGTGTTTAGTACTCCCCTTTCTGTGTCCATGTGTTCTCATCATCACCCACCTATGAGTGAGAATAGGGCATTGTATATTTTTTTTGACAGATTATATTCAAAACAATTTTGTTTTTAACATTGGGTTGCCTAGATAATATTTAGATTCTTTACGATTCACATAAAATTATAATTTCTGTATTTTACATGAGAGAGCATACTGAGTTGGTGTATATAGTCCAAAACAGAGTAGAATAAGGCATTGTGTATTATTCCTAACAGACTATATTCAGAGCCATTTTCTTTTTACATTGAAGCTCCTAGTTATTATTTAGATTTTTTTCAATTCGTGTAAAATTAGAATTTCGGTATTTTACATGAGAGAGCATACTGAGTTGCTGTATATACACAAAAACAGAGTAGAAAAGGGCACTGTATATTTTTTCTTACAGATTATATTGAGAGCAATTTCGATTTTAACACTGGGGTGCCTAGAGCATATTTAAATTTTTTTCGATTCACGGAAATTTAGAATTTTGGTATTTTACATGAGAGAGCATACTGAGTTGGTGTATATGCTCCAAAACAAAGTAGAATAGGGCATAGTATATTTTTTCTGACAGATTACATTCGGAGCAATTTTGTTTTTAACATTGTGGTGACTAGATAATATTTAGATTTATTTCGAATCGCTTAAATATAGAATTTCGGTATTTTACATGAGAGAGCATATGGAGTTGGTGTATATACTCCGCAACAGAGTAGAATAGAGCATTGTATATTTTTTCTGACAGATTATATTCAGAGAAATTTTGCTGTTAACATTGGAGTGCCTAGATAATATTTAGATTTTTTTCGATTCTCTTAAATATACAATTTTGTATTTTACATGAGAGAGCATATGGAGTTTGTGTATATACTCCAAAACAGAATTGAAAAGGGCATTGTATGTTTTTTCTGACGGATTATATTCAGAGCAATTTTTTTTAACATTAGGGTGCCTAGATAATATTTAGATTTTTTCAACTCGGGTAAAATTTATATTTCTGTATTTTACATGAGAGAGCATATTGAGTTTTTGTATATACTCCAATACAGAGTAGAATAGGGCATTGTATATTTTTTCTCACGTATTATATTCAGAGCAATTTTGTATTTAACATTGGGGTGCATAGGTAATACTTAGATTTTTTCGATTCGGGTAAAATTGAAATTTCTGATTTTTACATGAGAGAGCATATTGAGTTGGTGTATATACTCCAAAACAGAGTAGAATAGGGCATTGTATATTTTTTTTGACAGATTATATTCAGAACAATTTTGTTTTTAATATTGGGTTGCCTAGATAATATTTAGATTTTTTACAATTCACATAAAATTATAATTTCTGTATTTTACATGAGAGAGCATAGTGAGTTGGTGTATATACTCCAAAACAGAGTAGAATAAGGCATTGTGTATTTTTCCAAACAGACTATATTCAGAGCAATTTTTTTTTTTAACATTGAAGCACCTAGTTAGTATTTAGATTTTTTTCGATTCGTGTAAAATTAGAATTTCGGTATTTTACATGAGAGAGCATACTGTGTTGGTGTATATACTCAATAATAGAGTAGAAAAGGGCATTGTATATTTTTTCTGACAGATTATATTCAGAGTAATTTTGCTTTTAACACTGGGGTGCCTAGAGAATATTTAGATTATTTTCAATTCACGTAAAATTAGCATTTCTGCATTTTACATGAGAGAGCATACTGAGTTTATATATATACTCCAAAAGTAAGTAGAAAAGGGCATTGTATATTTTCTCTGACAGATTATATTCAGAGCAATTTTGCTGTTAACATTGGGGTGCCTAGATGATATCTAGATTTTTTTCGATTCGCTTAAATATAAAATTTCTGTATTTACATGAGAGAGCATATGGTGTTAGTGTATATACTCCAAAAGAGAGTAGAGAAGGACATTGTATATTTTCTCTGACAGATAATATTCAGAGCAATTCTTTTTAACATTGGGGTGGCTAGATAATATTTAGATTTTTTCAACTCGGGTAAAATTTATATTTCTGTATTTTACATGAGAGAGCATATTGAGTTTTTGTATATACTTTAATACAGAGTAGAATAGGGCATTGTATATTTTTTCTCACGTATTATATTCAGAGCCATTTTGTATTTAACATTGGGGTGCCTAGGTAATACTTAGATTTTTTAGATTCGGGTAAAATTAGAATTTCAGTATTTTATATGAGAGAGCATACTGAGTTTGTGTATATACTACAAATCAGAGTAGAATAAAGTATTGTATTTTTTTCTAACAGACTATATTCAGAGCCATTTTTTTTTAACTCTGGGATGCCTAGATATTATTTAGATCTTTTTCAATTCGCGTAAAATTAGAATTTCGGTATTTTACATGAGAGAGCATACTGAGTTTGTATATATACTCCAAAAGAGAGTAGAAAAGGGCATTGTATATTTTCTCTGATAGATTATATTCAGAGCAATTTTGCTTTTAATATTGGGGTGCCTAGATATTATTTAGATTTTTTTCGATTAACGTAAAATTAGAATTTCTGTATTTTACATGAGAGAGCATACTGAGTTGGTGTATATACTCCAAAACAGAGTAGAATAAGGCATTGTATATTTTTTGTAACAGACTATATTCAGAGCCATTTTCTTTTAACTTTGGGGCATATAGTTATTATTTAGATTTTTTTCGATTCACGTAATATTAGAATTTCGGTATTTTACATGAGAGAGCATATTGAGTTTGTGTATATACCCCAAAACACAGTAGAAAAGGGCATTGTATATGTTTTCTGAAAATTTATATTCAGTGTATTCTGCTTTTAACATTGGGGTGCCTAGAGAATATTTAGATTTTTTTCGATTTGTTTAAATACAGAATTTCTGTATTTTACATGAGAGAGCGTATGGAGTTAGTGTATATACTCCAAAAGAGAGTAGAAAAGGGCATTGTATATTTTCTCTGACAGATTATATTCAGAGCAATTTTTTTTAACATTGGGGTGGCAAGATAATATTTAGATTTTTTTAACTCGGGTTAAATTAATATTTCTGTATTTTACATGAGAGAGCATATTGAGTTTTTGTATATACTCCAATACAGAGTAGAATAGGGCATTGTATATTTTTTCTCACTAATTATATTCTGAGCAATTTTGTATTTGACATTGGGGTGCCTAGATAATACTTAGATTATTTCGATTCGGATAAAATTAGAATTTCAGTATTTTACATGAGAGAGCATGTTGAGTCGGTTTATATACTCCAAAACAGAGTAGAATTGTGCATTGTATAGTTTTTCTGACAGATTATTTTCAGAGCCATTTTTCTTTTAACATTGGGGTGCCTAGATAATATTTAGATTTATTCAATTCGGGTAAAATTAGAATTTCTGTATTTTACATGAGGGAGCCTATGGAGTTGGTGTATATACTCCAAAACCGAGTACAATCGGGCATTATATATTTTTTCTGACAGATTATATTAAGAGCAATTTTGTTTTTAACATTGGTGTGCGTAGATAACATTTAGATTGTTTTCGATTCACGTAAAATTAGAATTTCTGTATTTTACATGAGAGACCATACTGAGTTGTTGTATATACTCCACTACAGAGTAGAATAAGGCATTGCATATTTTTTCTTACAGACTATATTCAGAGCCATTTTGTTTTAACTTTGGGACGCCTAGATATTATTTAGATTTTTTTGATTCACGTAAAATTAGAATTTCGGTATTTTACATGAGAGAGCTTCCTTAGTTGGTGTATATACTCCAAAACAGAGTAGAAAAAAGCACTGTATAGTTTCTCTGACAGAATATATTCAGAGCAATTTTGCTTTTAAAATTGGGTTGCCTAGATTATATTTAGATTTTTGTGGATTCGCTTAAATATAGAATTTCTGTATTTTACATGAGACAGCATATGGAGTTGGTGTATATACTCCAAAAAAGAGTAGAATAGGGCCTTGTATATATTTTTTTATAATTTTTATTGGATTTAAGTTTTTGGGTACATGAGCAGAGCATGCAAGACAGTTGTGTAGGTACACAGATGGCAGTGTGCTTTGCTTTTCTTCTCTTCTTCACCCATATTTGGCTTTTCTCCTCAGGCTATTTCTCCCCGCCTCCCCCTCCCACTGGCCCTCCCCTTCCCCCCCAGTAGACCCCAGTGTTTAGTACTCCCTTTTCCGTGTCCATGTGTTCTCATTGTTCGTCACCCACCTATGAGTGAGAATATGCGGTGTTTCATTTTCTGTTCTTGTGTCAGTTTTCTAAAAATGATGTTCTCCAGATTCATCCATGTCCCTACAAACGACACAAACTCATCATTTCTGATTGCTGCATAATATTCCATGGTGTATATGTGCCACATTTTTCCAATCCATTTTATTATCGATGGGCATTTGGGTTGATTCCAGGTCTTTGCTATTGTAAACAGTGCTGCAATGAACATTCGTGTACATGTGTCCTTTTAGTAGAACGATTTATAGTCTTTTGGATATATACCCAGTAATGGGATTGCTGAGTCGAATGGAATTTCTATTTCTAAGGCCTTGAGGAATCGCCACACTGTCTTCCACAATGGTTGAACTAATTTACACTCCCACCAACAGTGTAAAAGTGTTCCTTTTTCTCCACATCCTCTCCAGCATCTGTTGTCTCCAGATTTATTTTTTAAATTTTTTATTGGATTTTTGGTTTTGGGGTACATGAGTATAGCATGCAAGACAGTTGCGTAGGTACACACATGGCAGTGTGCTTTCCTTTTCTTCTCCCCTTCACCCACATTTGGCATTTCTTCCCAGGCTATCCCTCCCCACCTCCCCCTCCCACTGGTCCTCCCCTGTTCCCCTCAATAGACCCCAGTGTTTAGTACTCCCATTTCTGTGTCCATGTGTTATCAATTTTTATCACCCACCTATGAGTGAGAATAGAGCATTGTATATATTTTTTGACAGATTATATTCAGAACAATTTTGTTTTCAACATTGGGTTGCCTAGATAATATTTAGATTTTTTACAATTCACATAAAATTATAATTTCTGTATTTTACATGAGAGAGCATACTGTGTTGGTGTATATAGTCCAAAACAGAGTAGAATAAGGCATTGTGTATTATTTCTAACAGACTATACTCAGAGCCATTTTCTTTTTACATTGAAGCGCCTAGTTATTATTTAGATTTTTTTCGATTCGCGTAAAATTAGAATTTCGGTATTTTACATGAGAGAGCATACTGAGTTGGTGTATATACTCAATAACAGAGTAGAAAAGGGCATTGTATATTTTTTCTGACAGATTATATTCAGAGCAATTTTGCTTTTAACACTGGGGTGCCTAGAGAATATTTAGATTTTTTTCGATTCACGTAAATTTAGAATTTTGGTATTTTACATGAGAGAGCACACTGAGTTGGTGTATATACTCGAAAACAGAGTAGAATAGGCTATTGTATAGTTATTCTGACAGATGATATTCAGAGCAATTTTGCTTTTAACATTAAGGTGCCTAGATCATATTTAGATTTATTTCGATTCGCTTAAATATAGTATTTCGGTATTTTATATGAGAGAGCATATGAAGTCGGTGTATATACCCCAAAACAGAGTAGAATAGGGCATTGTATATTTTTTATGACAGATTATATTCAGAGCAAATTTGTTTTTCACATTGGGGTGTCTAGATAATATTTAGGTTTTTTTCGATTCAAGTAAAATTAGAATTTCTGTATTTTACATGATAGAGCATACTGAGATGGAGTATATACTCCAAAACAAAGTAGAATAAGGCATTGTTTATTTTTTCTAACAGACTATATTTAGAGTCATTTTCTTTAACTTTGGGGCGCCTAGATATTATTTAGATTTTTTTCGATTCGAGTAAAATTTGAATTTCCATATTTTACATGAGAGAGCATATTGAGTTGGTGTATACACTCCAAAACAGAGTAGAAAAGGGCATTGTATATTTTTTCTGACAGACTATATTCAGAGCAATTTTGCTTTTAACATTGGGGTGCCTAGATAATATTTAGATTTTTTTCGATTCGCGTAAAATTAGCATTTCTTTATTTTACATGAGAGAGCATACTGAGTTTATATATATACTCCAAAAGTAAGTAGGAAAGGGCATTGTATATTTTCTCTGACAGATTATATTCAGAGCAATTTTGCTGTTAACATTGGGGTTCCTAGATAATATTTAGATTTATTCAACTCGAATAAAATTAATATTTCTGTATTTTACATGAGAGAGCATATTGAGTTATTGTATATACTCCAATACAGAGTAGAGTAGGGCATTGTATATTTTTTCTCACTAATTATATTCAGAGAAATTTTGTATTTAACATTGAGGTGCCTAGATAATACTTAGATTTTTTCGATTCGGGTAAAATTAGAATTTCAGTATTTTATATGAGAGAGCATATTGAGTTGGTGTATATACTCCAAAACAGAGTAGAATTTTGCATAGTATTGTTTTTCTGACAGATTATATTCAGAGCAATTTTCCTTTTAACATTGGTGTCCCTAGATAACATTTAGATTGTTTTCGATTCACGTAAAATTAGAATTTCTGTATTTTACATGAGAGACCATACTGAGTTTTTGTATATACTCCAATACAAAGTAGAATAAGGCATTGCATATTTTTTGTTACAGACTATATTCAGAACCATTTTGTTTTAACTCTGGGGCGCATAGATATTATTTAGATTTTTTCGATTGGTGTTAAATTAGAATTTCGCTATTTTACATGAGAGAGCATATGGAGTTGGTGTATATATTTTAAGACAGAGTAAAATAGGCCATTGTATATCTTTTCTGACTGATTATATTCAGAGCAATATTGTTTTTAACATTGGGGTGCGTAGATAATATTTAGATTTTTTTCGATTCACGTAAAATTAGAAATTCGGTATTTTATATTAGAGAGCATACTGAGTTGGTGTATATGCTAAAAAACAGAGTAGAATACGGCATTGTATATTTTGTCTGACAGATTATATTCAGAGCAATTTTGTTTTTAACATTAGGGTGCCTAGATAATATTTAGATTCTTTCAATTCACGTAAAATTAGAATTTCTGTATTTTACATGATAGAGCACATTGATTTTTTGTATATACTAAAAAACAGAGTAGAATAAGGCATTGCATATTTTTTCTAACAGACTATATTCAGAGCCATTTTCTTTTAACTTTGGGGTGCCTAGATATTATTTAGATTTTTTTTGATTCGCGTAAAATTAGAATTTTGGTATTTTACATTAGATAGCATATGGAGGTAGTTTATATACTACAAAACAGAGTAGAAAAGGGAATTGCATATATTTTCTCACAGTTTATATTCAGAGCAATTTTGTATTTATCATTGGGGTGTCTAGATAATACTTAGATTCTTTCGATTCGTGTAAAATTGCAATTTCTGTATTTTACATGAGAGAGCATACTGAGTTGTTGTATATACTCCAAAACAGAGTAGAATAAGGCATTGTGTATTTTCTCTAAAAGAATATATTCAGAGCCATTTTCTTTTTACATTAAAACACCTAGTTATTATTTAGATTTTTTTCGATTCGTGTAAAATTAGAATTTCGGTATTTTACATGAGAGAGCATACTGAGTTGGTCTATATACTCAAAACCAGAGTAGAAAAAGGCATTGTATATTTTCTCTGACAGATTATATTCAGAGCAATTTTGCTTTTAACACTGGGTTGCCTAGAGAATATTTAGATATTTTTCAATTCACGAAAATTAGAATTTTGGTATTTTACATGAGAGAGCATACTGAGTTGGTGTATATACTCCAAAACAGAGTAGAGTAGGGCATTGTATATTTTGTCTGACAGATTATATTCAGAGCAATTTTGTTTTTAACATTGGGGTGCCTAGATAATATTTAGATTTATTTCGATTCGCTTAAATATAGAATTTCGGTATTTTATATGAGAGAGCATATGGAGTCGATGTATATACCCCAAAACAGAGTAGAATAGGGCATTTTATATTGTTTCTGACAGATTATATTTAGAGCAATCTTGTTTTTAACATTGGGGTGCCTAGATAATATTTAGATTTTTTTGATTCGGGTAAAATTAGAATTTCTGTATTTTATATGAGAGAGCATATGGAGTTGGTGTATATGCTTCAAAATAGAGTAGAATAAGGCATTGTATATTTTCTCTTACACACTATATTCAGAGCCATTTTCTTTTAACTCTGGGCTGCCTAGATATTATTTAGATTTTTTTCGATTCTCTTAAATATACAATTTCTGTATTTTACATGAGAGCGCATATGGAGTTGGTGTATATACTCCAAAAATGAATAGAAAAGGGCATTGTATATTTTCTCTGACAGATTATATTCAGAGCAATTTTTGTTAACATTAGGGTGCGTAGATAATATTTAGATTTTTTTAACTCGATTAAAATTACAATTTCTGTATTTTACATGAGAGAGCATATTGAGTTTTTGTGTATACTTCAAAACAGAGTAGAATAGGGCATTGTATATTTTTTGTGACACAATATATTCAGAGCAATTTTGTATTTAACATTGGGGTGCTTAGATAATATTTCGATTTTTTACGATTCACATAAAATTATTATTCTTGTACTTTACATGAGAGAGCATGCTGAGTTGGTTTATATACTTTAAAACAGAGTAGAATAAGGCATTGTGTATTTTGTCTAACAGAGTATATTCAGAGCCATTTTTTTTTTACATTGAAGCGACTAGTTATTATTTAGATTTTTTTCAATTCGTGTAAAATTAGAATTTCGTTATTTTACATGAGGGAGCACACTGAGTTGGTGTATATACTCAAAAACAGAGTAGAAAAGGGCACTGTATATTTTTTTTGACAGATTATATTCAGAGCAATTTCGCTTTTAACACTGGGGTGCCTAGAGAATATTTATATTTTTCTCGATTCACGTAAATTTGGAATTTTGGTATTTTACATGAGAGAGCACACTGAGTTGGTGTATATACTCCCAATGAGAGTAGAATAAGGCATTGTATATTTTTTCTGACAGATTATTTTCGGATCAATTTTGTTTTTAATATTGGGGTGCCTTGATAATATTTAGATTTATTTCGATACGCTTAAATATAGAATTTCGGTATTTTACATGAGAGAGCATACTTTTTGGTGTATATACTCCAAAACAAAGTAGAACAGGGCATTGTATATTTTTTCAGACACATTATATTCAGAGCAATTTTGTTTTTAACATTGGGGGGCCTAGATAATATTTAGTTTTTTTCGATTCGAGTAGAATTAGAATTTCTGTATTTTACATGACAGAGCATATTGAGTTGGTGTATATACTAGAAAACCGAGTAGAAAAGGGCATTGTATATTTTTTCTGACAAATTATATTCAGAGCAACTTTGCTTTTAACATAGGTGTGCCTAGATAATATTTAGATTTTTATCGATTCGCTGAAATATAGAATTTCTGTATTTTACATGAGAGAGCATATGGAGTTGATTCATATACTTTAAAACAGAGTAGAATAGGGCATTCTATATTTTTTATGACAGATAATATTCAGAACAATTTTGCTTTTAATATTGGGGTGACTTGATAATACTTAGATTTTTTCGATTCCGGTGGAACTCGAATTTCTGTATTTTACATGACAGAGCATATTGAGTTGGTGTTTCTACTACAAAAAAGTGTAGAAAAGGGCATTGTATATTTTTTCTGACAGATTATATTGAGAGCAATTTTGCGTTTAACATTGGGGTGCCTAGATAATATATAGATTTTTTCGAATTGGGTAAAATTAGAATTTCTGTATTTTACATGAGAGAGCATATTGAGTTGGTTTATATACTCCAAAACAGAGTCGAAAAGGGCATTGTATATTTCTTCTGACAGATTATATTCGGAGCAATTTTGCTTTTAACATTAGAGTTCCTGGATAATATTTAGATTTTTTTCGATTCTTTTAAATATAAAATTTCTGTATTTTACATGAGAGAGCATACTGAGTTGGTGTATATACTCCAAAACAGAGTAGAATAGGGCATTGTATAATTTTTCTGACAGGTTATATTCAGAGCTATTTTGTTTTAAACATTGTGGTGCCTAGATAATGTTTAGATTTCTTTCGATACACGTAAAATTACAATTTCTGTATTTTACATGAGAGAGCATACTGCATTGGTGTATATAATCCAAAATAGAGTAGAATATGGCATTTCATATTTTCTCTAACAGACTATATGCAGAGCCATTTTCCTTTAACTTTGGGGAACCTAGATATTATTTAGATTTTTGTCGATTCGCGTAAAATTAGAATTTCAGTACTATACATGAGAGAGCATATTGAGTTGGTGTATATACTACAAAACAAAGTAGAAAAGAACACTGTATATTTTTTCTGAGAGATTTCATTCAGAGCGATTTTGTTTTTAACATTGGGGAGCCTAGATAATATTTACATTTTTTTCCATTCATTTAAAATTATAATTTCGATATTTTACATAAGAGAGCATACTAAGTTTGTGTATATACTCCAAAATAAATTAGAATAGAACATTGTATATTTTTTCTGACAGATTATATTCAGAGATATTTTGTTTCTAACATTGGGTTGCCTAGATAATATTTAGATTTTTTTCGATTCGGTTAAATATAAAATTTCTGTATTTAACATGAGAGAGCATATGAAGTTGGTGTATATACTCCAAAATACAGTAGAATAGGGCATTGTATATTTTTTATAACAGATTATATTCAGAGCAATTTTGTTTTTAATATTGATGTGCCTAGATAATATTTAGATTTTTTCGATTCAGGTTAAATTAAAACTTCTGTATTTTATATGACAGAGCATCCTGTGTTGGTGTATAAACTGCAGAACAATGTAGAATAAGGCATCGTATCTTTTTTCTAACACAATATATTCAGAGCCATTTTCGTTTAACTTTGGGGCACCTAGATATTATTTAGATTCTTTTCGATTCACGTAAAATTCGAATTTCTGTATTTTATATGAGAGAGCATATTGAGTTGGTGTACATACTACAAAAAAGAGTAGAAAAGGGCATTGTATATTTTCTGTGACAGATTATATTCAGAGCAATTTTGCTTTTAATATTGGGGTGCCTAGATAATATTTAGATTTGTTTATATTCGCTTAAATATAGTATTTCTTTGTTTTACATAATAGAGCATATGGAATTGGTGTATATACTACAAAACCGAGTAGAAAAGGGTATTGTATAATTTTTCTGACAGATTATATTCAGAGCTATTTTGCTTTTAACATTGGAGTGCCTAGATAATATTTAGATTATTTTCGATTAGCTTAAACATAGAATTTTTTTATTTTGCATGAGAGAGCATACTGAGTTGGTGTATATACTCCCAAACAGCGTAGAATAGGGCATTGTAGATTTTTTCTGACAGATTATATTCAGAGCTATTTTGTTTTTAACATTGAGGTGCCTAGATAATATTTAGATTTTTTCGATTCGGGTAAAATTTGAATTTCTGTATTTTACATGAGAGAGCATTCTGAGTTGGTGTATATACTCCAAACCAAAGTAGAATAAGGCACTGTATATTTCTTGTAACAGATTATATTCAGAGCCATTTTCTTTTAACTTTGGAGCGCCTAGATATTATTTAGATTTTTTTGATTCGCCTAAAATTAGTATTTCCGTATTTTACATAAGAGAGCATATGGAGTTGGTGTATATATTCCAAAACAGGGTAGAAAAGGGCATTCTATATTTTTTCTGACAGATTTTATTAAGAACAATTTTGCTTTTAACATTGGGGTGCCTAGATAACTTTTAGAGTTTTTCGATTCTGGTAGAAATAGAATTTCTGGATTTTACATTACAGAGCATATTGAGTTTGTGTATATACTACCAAACACAGTAGAAAAGGGCATTGTATTTTTTTTCTGACAGATTATTTTCAGAGCAATTTTGCTTTTAACATTGAGGTGCGTATGTAATATTTAGATTTTTTTCGATTCGCTTAAATATAGAATTCCTGTATTTTACATGAGAGAGCATATGGAGTTGGTGTATATACTCCAAAACAGAGTAGAATAGGGCATTGTATATTTTTTCTGACAGATAATATTCAGAGCAATTTTCTTTTTTACACTGAGGTGCCTAGATAATATTTACATTTATTCGATTCGGGTAAAATTAGAATTTCTGTATTTTACATGAGAGAGCATCCTGAGTTGGTGTATATACTCCAAAATACAGTAGGATGAGGCATTGTATTTTTTTTCTTACATACTATATTCAGAGCCATTTTCTTTTAACTTTGGGGCGCCCAGATATTATTTAGATTTTTTTTAATTCGCCTAAAATTACAATTTCGGTATTTTACATGAGAGAGCATATTGAGTTGGTGTATATACTACATAACAGAGTAGAAAAGGGCATTGTTCATTTTTTCTGACAGATTATATTCAGTACAATTTTGCTTTCAACATTTGGATGCATAGATAATATTTAGATTTTTTTCGATTCTCTTAAATATAGAATTTCTGTATTTTACATGAGAGAGCTTATGGACATGGTGTATATACTCCAAAACAGCATAGAATACGGCATTGTATATTTTTTCTGACAGATTATATGCAGAGCAATTTTTTTTTATACATTGCGGTGCCTAGATAATATTTAGATTTTTTTCGATGTGGGTAAAATTAGAATTTCTGTATTTTACATGAAACAGAATATGGAGTAGGTGTATATACTACAAAACAGAGTAGAAAACGGCATTGTATATTTTTTCTGACAGATTATATTCAGAGAAATTTTGCTTTTAACATTGGGGTGCCTAGATAATATTTATATTTTATTCGATTTACGTAAAATTAGAATTTCGGTATTTTACATGAGAGAGCATACTCAGTTGGCGTATATACTCCAAAACAGAGTAGAATAAGGTATTCTATATTTTTTCTAACAGACTATATTGAAAACCATTTTCTTTTAACTTTGGAGCGCCTAGATATTATTTATATTTTTTTCGATTCGCGTCAAATTAGAATTTCGGTATTTTACATGATAGAGCATATTGAGTTGGTTTATATATTCCAAAACAGAGTAGAAAAGGGCATTTTATATTATTTCTGACATATTATATTCAGACCAATTTTGCTCTTAACATTGCGCTGCCTAGATAATATTTAGATTTTTTCTATTCGGTGTAAAATTAGAATTTCTGTCTTTTACATGAGAGAGCATACTGAGTTGGTGTATATACTCCAAAACAAAGTAGAATAAGAAATTGTATATTTTTTCTGACAGATTATATTCAGAGCAATTTCTCTTTTAACATTGGGGTGCCTAGATAATATTTAGATTTTTTTCAATTCCCTTAAATATAAAATTTCAGTATTTTACATGAGAGACAGTATGGACTTGGTTTATATATTACAAAACAGATTAGAATAGGGCATTGTATATTTTTTCTGAGAGATTATACTCAAAGAAATTTTGTTTTTAACATTGGGGTGCCTAGATAAAATTTAAATTTTTTCGATTCGGGTAAAATTAGTATTTCTGTATTTTACATGAGAGAGCATATGGAGTTGGTGTATATACTACAAAACAGAGTAGAAAAGGGCATTGTATATGTTTTCTGACAGATTATATTCAGAGGAATTTTGTTGTTAACATTGTGGTGCCTAGATAATATTTTGATTTTTTTATTCGGGTAAAATTAGAATTTCTGTATTTTACATGAGAGAACATAATGAGTTGGTGTATATACTACAAAACCGAGTAGAAAAGGGCATTGTATATTTTTTCTGACAGATTATATTCAGGGCAATTTGTTTTTTTTTATTGGGGTGCCTAAATAATATTTAGATATATTTCGATTCGCTTAAATATAGAATTTCTGTATTTTACATAAAAGAGCATATGGAGTTGGTTTATATACTTTAACACAGAGCAGAAAAAGGCATTTTATATTTTTTCTGACTGATTATATTCAGATAAATATTGTTTTTAACATTTGGGTGCCTAGATTATATTTAGATTTATTTCGATTTGCTTAAATATAGAATTTCTGTGTTTTTCATGAGAGAACATATGGAGTTGGTGTATATACTCCTAAACAGAGTAGAATAGGGCATGGTATATTTTTTATGACTGATTATATTAAGAGCAATTTTGTTTTTAACATTGGGGTGCCTAGGTAGTACTTGGATTTTTTCGATTCTGGTAAAATTAGAATTTCTGTATTTTACAATAGAGAGCATAGTGAGATTGTGTATATACTCCAAGCCGGAATAGAATAGGGCATTGTATATTTTTTCTGAAAGATTATATTAAGAGCTATTTTGTTATTAACACTTTGGTGCCTCGAACATATTTAGATTTGTTTCAATTCACGTAAAATTAGAATTTCGGTATTTTACATGAGAGAGCATACTGAGTTGGTCTATATACTCCAAAACAAAGAAGAATATGGCATTGTATATTTTGTTTGACAGATTATATTATTAGCAATTTTGTTTTTAACATTTGGTTTCCTAGATAATATTTAGATATTTTCAATTCTGGTAAAATTAGAATTTCTGTATTTTACATGAGAGAGCATACTGAGTTGTTGTATATACTTCAAAACAGAGTAGAATAAGGCATTGTATATTTTTTCTAACAGACTATATTCACAGCCATTTTCTTTTAACTTTGGGGCCCCTAGATATTATTTAGATTTATTTGAATTTGCGTAAAAATAGAATTTCTATATTTTACATGAGAGAACATATTGAGTTGGTGTATATATCCAAAAACAAAGTAGAAAAAAGCATTGTATATTTTTTCTGACAGATAATATTTAGAGAAATTTTGCTTTTAGCATTGGGGTGCCTAGATAATATTTAGATTTTTTTCGATTCGCTTAAATATAGAATTTTTTTATTTTACCTGATAGAGCATATGGAGTTGGTGTAGATACTAAAAAATAGAGCAGAATACGTCATTGTATATTTTTTATGACAGATTATATTCAGAGCAATTTTTTTTTTATCATTGGGTTGCCTAGATAATATTTAAATATTTTTCGATTCACGTAAAATTAGAATTTCGGTATTTTACATGAGAGAGCATACTGAGTTGGTGTATATATTCCAAAACAGAGTAAATTAAGGCATTGCATATTTTTCAAACAGACTATATTCAGAGCCATTTTCTTTTAAATTTTGGGTGCCTAGATATTATTTAGATTATTTTCGATTCCCGTAAATTTAGAATTTTGGTATTTTACATGAGAGAGCATATTGAGTTGGTGTATATACTACAAAACAGTAGAAAAAAGCATTGTACATTTTTTCTGACAGATTATATTAAGAGCAATTTTGCTATTAACATTCAAGTGCCTAAATAATATTTAGATTTTTTTCGATTCACTTAAAATTATAATTTCGGTATTTTACATGAGAGAGCATACTGAGT
The DNA here is from genome assembly GCF_049354715.1 of Callithrix jacchus. Lineage (NCBI taxonomy): Eukaryota > Metazoa > Chordata > Mammalia > Primates > Cebidae > Callithrix > Callithrix jacchus. Next base: position 53,664,350 of record NC_133522.1, read on the forward strand.
TGGTGTATATACTACAAAACAGAGTAGAATAAGGCATTGTATATCTTTTCACACAGACTATATTCAGTGACAGTTTCTTTTAACTTTGGGGCGCCTAGATATTTTTAAAATTTTTTTCGATTCGTGAAAAATTAAAATTTCGTTATTTTACTTGAGAGAGCATATTGAGTTCGCGTATATACTAGGAAACAGAGTAGAAAAGGGCATTGTATATTTTTAATGACAGATTATATTTAGAGCAATTTTGTTTTTAACATTGGATTGCCTAGATAATATTTAGATTTTTTTCGATTCTCTTAAATATAGAATTTCTGTATTTTACATGAGAGAGTATGTAGAGTTGGTGTATATACTCAAAAACATAGTAGAATAGCGCATGGTATATTTTTTCTGAGAGTTTATATTCAGAGCAATTTTGTTTTTAACGTTGGGGTGCCTTGATAATTTTTAGATTTTTTCGATTCGGGTAAAATTAGAATTTCTGTATTTTACACGAGAGAGCATACTGAGTTGGTGTATATACTCCAAAACATAGTAGAATAAGGCATTGTATATTTTTTGTAATATACTATATTCAGAGCCATTTTCTTTTAACTTTGGTGCGCCTAGATATTATTTAGAATTCTTTCGATTCGCTTAAATATAGAATTTCTGTATTTTACATGAAAGAGCATATTGAATTGGTGTATATAGTTTAAAACAGAGTAGAATAGAACATTGTATATTTTTTCTGACAGACTATATGGAGAGAAATTTTGCTTTTAACATTGGGGTGCCTAGATAATATTTAGATTTTATTCGATTTGCTTAAATATAGAATTTCTGTATTTTACATGAGAGAGCATATGGAGTTGGTGTATATACTCCAAAACAGAGTAGAATAGGGCATTGTATATTTTCTCTGACAGATTATATTCAGAGCAATTTTGTTTTTACCATTGGGGTGCCTAGATAATATTTAGATTTTTTTCTATTCGCTTAAATATATAATTTCTATATTTTACATGAGAGAGTATATGGATTTGGTGTATGTACTCAAAAACAGAGTAGAATAGGGCATTGTATATTTTTCCTGACAGATTATATTCAGAGCAATTTTGCTTTTAAAATTGGGGTTCCTAGATAATATTTAGATTTTTATCGATTCGCTTAAATAATTTCTGTATTTTACATTAGAGAACGTATGTAGCTTGTTTATATACTCCAAAACAGAGTAGAATACGGAATTGTATATTTTTTCTGACAGATTATATTCAGAGCAATTTTGTTTTTAACATTGGGGTGCCTCGATAATATTTAGATTTTTTCGATTCGGGAAAATTAGAATTTCATTATTTTATATGAGGGAGCATACATAGTTGGTGTATATACTCCAAAACAGAGTAGAATAAAGCATTGTATATTTTCTCTGAAAGACTATATTCAGAGTCATTTTCTTTTAACTTTGGGGCGCCTAGATATTACTTCGATTTTTTCGATTAACGTAAAATTAGAATTTCGGTATTTTTCATGAGAGAGCATATTGAGTTAGTGGATATACTTTAAAACAGAGTACAGAAGGACATTGTATATTTTTTCTGACAGATTATATTTACAGCAATTTTGCTTTTAACATTGGGGTGCCTAGATAATATTTAGATTCTTTTCGATTCGCTTAAATAAAGAATTCCTGTATTTTAAAAGAGAGGGCATATGGAGTTGGTGTATACACTCCAAAACAGAGTAGAATAGGGCATTGTATATTTTTTCTGACAGAGTATATTCAGAACAATTTTGTTTTTAACAATGGGGTGCCTAGGTAATATTTAGATTTTTTCTATTCTGGTAAAATTAAATTTCTGTATTTTACATGACAGGGCATACGGAGTTGGTGTATTTACTCCAAAACAGAGTAGAATAAGGCATTGTTTATTTTTCTAACAGATTATATTCTTACCCATTTTCGTTTAACTTTGGGAGGCTAGATATTATTTAGATTTTTTTCAATTCGCTTAAAATTTGATTTTCTGTATTTCACATGAGAGAGCATATTGATTTGGTGTATATACTCCAAAGCAGAGTAGAAAAGGGCATTATATATTGTTTCTGACAGATTATATGAACAGCAATTTTGCTTTTATCTTTGGGGTGCCAAGATTATATTTAGATTTTTTTCGATTTCCATAAATCTAGAATTTCTCTTTTTACATGAGAGTGCATATAAAGTTGGTGTATATACTCCAAAACAGAGTAGAATAGGGCATTGTATATATTTTCTGAAAGATTATATTCAGAACAATTTTGTTTTTAACATTGGGGTGCCTAGATAATATTTAGATTTTTTTCGATTCGCTTAAATATAGAATGTCTGTATTTTACATGTGACAGCATATGGAGTTGGTGTATTTACTTCAAAACAGAGTAGAATAGGGCATTGTATATTTTCTCTGACACAATATATTCAGAGCAATTTTGTTTTTAACATTGAAGTGCCTATATAATATTTAGATTTTTTTCTATTCTTTTAAATATATAATTTCTGTATTTTACATTAGAGGGCATATTGATTTGGTGTATATACTCCAAAACAGAGTAGAAAAGGGCATTGTATATTTTTCCTGAAAGATAATATTCAGAGAAATTTTGTTTTTAACATTAGCTGCCTAGATAATATTTAGATTTTTTCAATTCAAGTAAAATTATACTTTCTGTATTTTACATGAGAGAGCCTTCTGAGTTGTTGTATATACTCCAAAAAAGAGTAGAATAAGGCATTGTATATTTGTTCTAACAGACTATATTCAGAGCCATTTTCTTTAAACTCTGGGGTGCCTAGATATTATTTAGATTTTTATCTATTCGTGTAAAATAAGAATTTCTGTATTTTACCCTAGAGATCATACTGTGTTTTTGTATATACCCGAAAACAGAGTAGAATAGGGCATTGTATATTTTTTATGACAGATTATATTCAGAGCAATTTTGTTTTTATCATTGGTGTGCCTAGATAATGTTTAGATTTTTTCGATTTGTGTAAAATTACAATTTCTGAATTTTACAAGAGAGAGCATATTGAGTTGGTGTATATACTCTAAAACAGAGTAGAATAGGGCATTGTATATTTTTTATGACAGATTATATTCAGAGCAAATATGCTTTTAACATTGGGGTGCCTAGATAATTAGATTTATTTTGATTCACGTAAAATTAGAAGTTTGGTATTTTACATGAGAGAGCATATTGATTTGGTGTATATACTCCAAAACATAGTAGAAAAGGGCGTTGTATATTTTTTCTGACAGATTACATTCAGAGAAATTTTGCCATTAACATTGGGGTGCCTAGATAATATTTAGATTTTTTTTGATTCCCTGAAATATAGAATTTCTGTATTTTACATTAGAGAGCAGGTAGAGTTGGTGTATAAACTCAAAATCAGAGTAGAATAGGGCATTGTATATTTTTTCTGACACTTTATATTCAGAGAAATTTTGTTATTAACATTGGGGTGCCTAAATAATATTTAGATTTTTTCGATTCGGGTAAAATTTGAATTACTGTATTTTACATGAGAGAGCATATTGAGTTGGTGTATTTACTCTAAAACAGTAGAATAAGGCATTGTATATTTTTTCTAACAGACTATATTCAGAGGCATTTTCGTTTAACTTTGCAGCGTCTAGATATTAATTAGATTTTTTTCGATTTGTTTAAATATAGAATTTCTGTATTTTACACGAGAGAGCATATGAAGTTCGTTTGTATAGTCCAAGAGAGAGTAAAATACGGGATTGTATATTTTTTGACAGATAATATTCAGAACAATTTTTTTTTAACATTGGGGTGCCTAGATAATATTTAGATTTTTTTCGATTCATTTAAATAGAGAATTTTTGCATTTTACCTGAGAGAGCATATGGAGTTGGTGTATATACTCCGAAGCAAAGGAGAAGAGGGCATTGTATATTTTTTCTGACAGATTATATTCAGAGCAATTTTTTTTTAACATTTTGGTGCCTAGATAATATTTAGATTTATTCGATTCGGGTAAAATTAGAATTTCGACATTTTACATGAGAGAGTATGCTGAGTTGGTGTATATTCTGAAAAACATAGTAGAATAGGGTATTTTAAACTTTTTCTGACAGTTTATATTCAGTGCAATTTTGTTTCTAACATTGGGGTGCCTAGATAATATTTAGATTTTTTCGATTCGGGTAAAATTTGAATTTCTGTATTTTACACGAGAGAGTATACTGAGTTGGTGTATATACACCAAAACATAGTAGAATAAGGCATTGTATATTTTTTCTAACAGACTATATTCAGAGACGTTTGCTTTTAAGTTTGGGGTGCCTAGATATTATTTAGACATTTTTTGATTCGCTTAAATTAAAAAATTTCTGTATTTTACATGTGAGAGCATATGGAGTTGGTGTATATACTACAAAACAGAGTAGAATAGAACATTGTATATTTTATCTGACAGATTATATTCAGAGCTATTTTGCTTTTAACATTGGGGTACCTAGATAATATTTAGATTCTTTTCGATTCGCTTAAATATAGAATTTCTCTATTTTACATGAGAGAGCATATGGAGTTTGTGTATTTACAGCAAAACACAGTAGAATAAGGCATTGTGTATTATTTCTCACAGACTATATTCAGAGTCATTTTCTTTTAACTTTGGAGCGCCTAGATTTTATTTATATTTTTTTCGATTCACGTAAAATTAGAATTAGTGTATTTTACATGAGAGAGCATATTGAGTTTGTATATACACTCCAATAGAGAGTAGAAAAGGGCATTGTATATTTTTTCTGACTGATTATATTCAGAGCAACTTTGCTTTTAACATTGGTTTGCCTAGGTAATATTTAGATTTTATTCGATTCACGTAAAATTAGAATTTTCTTATTTTACATGAGAGAGCATATTGAGTTGTTGTATATACTCCAAAACAGAGTTGAAAAGGGCATTGTGTATTTTTTCTGACGGTTTATATTCAGAGCAATTTTGCTTTTAACCTTGGGGTGCCTAGATAATATTGAGATTTTTTTCAATTTGCATAAATTTAGAATTTTCGTATTTTAAATGAGAGAGCATATTGAGATGGTGTATATACTCCAAAACTGAGTAGAAAAAGCATTGTATATATTTTCTGATAGATTATATTCATAGCAATTTTGCTACTACCATTGTGGTACCTCGATAATATTTATATTTCATTTCATTAGCGTTAATTTAAAATTTTGGTATTTTACATGAGAGAGTATATTGGGTTGGTGTACATATTCCAAAACATAGTAGAAAATGGCATTGTATATTTTTTCTGGAAGATTAAATTCAAAGAAATTTTGCTTTTAACAATGGGTGCCTAGATAATATTTATATATTTTTCGATTCACGTAAAATTAGAATTTTCGTATTTTACATGAGAGAGCATATGGAGTTGGTGTATATACTCCAAAACAGAGTAGGAAACTGCATTGTATATTTTTTCTGACAGATTATATTCAGAGCATTTTTGTTTTTAACATTGGGGTGCCTAAATAATATTTAGATTTTTTCAATCCGGGTAAAATTAGAATTTCTGTATTTTACACGAGAGAGCATACTGAGTTTGTGTATATCCTCCAAAACATAGTAAAGTAAGGCATTGTATATTTCTTTTAACAGACTATATTCAGAGCCATTTTCTTTTAACTTTGGGGCGAATTGATATTATTTAGATATTTTTCGATTCTCGTAAAGTTAGAATTTGAGTATTTTACATGAGAGGGCATATTGAGTTGGTGTAGATACTCCAATACAGAGTAGAAAAGGGCACTGTATATTTTTTATGACAGATTATATTCAGAGCAATTTTGATTTTAACATTGTTGTGCCTAGATAACATTTAGATTTTTTCGATTCGCTAAAATATAGAATTTCGGTATTTCACATGAGAGAGCATACTGATTTGGTGTATATATTCCAAAACAGAGTAGAAAAGGGCATTGTATATTTTCTCTGACAGAGCATATTAATAGCAAATTTGCTTTTAACTTTGGGGTGCCTAGATAATATTTCGATTTTTTTTTTATTCACGTAAAATTAGAATTTCAGTATTTTACATGAGAGAGCATACTGAGTTGGTGTATTTACTCCAAAACAGAGTAGAATAAAACATTGTATATTTTTTCTAACAGACTATATTTAGAGCCATTTTCTTTTAACTTTGGGGCGCCTAGATATTATTTAGATTTTTTTGGATTCGCCTAAAATTTGAATTTTGGTATTTTACATGAGAGAGCATACTGAGTTTGTGTATATACTTCAAAACAGAGTTGAATAAGGCATTGTATATTTTTTCTAAAAGACTATATTCACAGTCATTTTCTTTTAACTTTGGGGGCCTAGATATTATTTAGATTTATTTGAATTCGCGTAAAATTAGAATTTCGGTATTTTACATGAGAGAGCATATTGAGTTGGTGTATATACCCAAAAACAAAGTAGAAAAAAGCATTGTATATTTTTTTGACAGATAATATTCAGAGCAATTTTGCTTGTAGCATTGGGGTGCCTAGATAACATTTAGATTTTTTTTGATTCGCTTAAATATAGAATTTCTGTATTTTACCTGAGAGAGCATATGGAGTTGGTGTAGATACTAAAAAATAGAGCAATAATACGTCATTGTATATTTTTTATGACAGATTATATTCAGAGCAATTTTGTTTTTATCATTGGGGTGCCTAGATAATATTTAAATTTTTTTCGATTCAGGTAAAATTAGAATTTCGGTACTTTACATGAGAGAGCATACTGAGTTGGTGTATATATTCCAAAAAAGAGTAAAATAAGGCATTGAATATTTTTCAAACAGACTATATTCATAGCCATTTTCGTTTAACTTTGGGGCGCCTAGATATTACTTTGATTTATTTCAATTCGTGTAAAATTGAATTTACCTATTTTACATGAAAGAGCATATTGAGTTGGTGTATATACTACAAAACAGAGTACAAAAGGGCATTGGATATTTTTTTCTGACAGATTATATTCAGAGCAATTTTGCTTTTATCATTGGGGTGCCTAGATAATATTTAGATTTTTTTCGATTCGCTTAAATGTAGAATTTCTGTATTTTACATGAGAGAGCATATGGAGTTGGTGTAGATACTAAAAAACAGAGTAGAATAGGTAATTGTATATTTTTTATGACAGATGATATTCAGAGCAATTTTCTTTTTAACATTACGGTGCCTGGATAATATTTAAATTTTTTTCGATTCACGTAAAATTAGAATTTCGGTATTTTACATGAGAGAGCACACTGAGTTTGTGTATATACTCTAAAACATAGTAGAAAAAGTCATTGTATATTTTTTCTAACGAACTATATTCAGAGCCATTTTCATTTAGCATTGGGGCACCTAGATATTATTTAGATTATCTTCGATTCATGTAAAATTATTATTTTACTATTTTACATGAGTGAGCATATTGAGTTGGTGTATATACTCCAAAACAGAGTAGAAAAGGGCATTGTATATTTTTTTTGAGAGATTATATTCTGAGCAATTTTGCTTTTAACATTGGGGTGCCTAGATAATATTTAGATATTTTCGATTCACGTATATTTAAAATTTCTGTATTTTACATGAGAGAGCATACTGAGTTGATGTATATACTGCAAAACAGAGTACAATAAGGCATTCTATATTTTTTCTAACAGACTATATTGAGAGCCATTTTCTTTTAACTTTGGGGCGCATAGATATTATTTAGATTTTTTTCGATTCACGTAAAATTAGAATTTCGGTATTTTACATGAGAGAGCATACTGAGTTGGTGTATATACTGAACAACAGAGTAGAATAGGGCATTTTATATTTTTTCTGACAGATTATATTCAGAGCAATTTTGTTTTTAATATTGGGGTTCTTAGATAATATTTAGATTTTTTCGTTTCGGGTAAGATTAGAATTTCCTTATTATACATGAGAGAGCATATTGAGTTGGTGTATATACTACAAATCAGAGTAAAAAAGGGCATTGTATATTTTTTCTGACAGATTATATTCAGAGCAATTTTCCTTTTAACTTTGGGTTTCCTAGATAATACTTAGATTTTTTTCGATTCGCTTAAATATAGAATTTCTGTATTTTACATGAGAGAACATATGGAGTTGGTGTATATACTCCAAAACAGAGTAGAATAGGGCATTGTATATTTTTTCTGACACATAATATTCAGAGCAATTTTGTTTTTAACATTGGGGTGCCTAGATAATATTTAGATATTTTCTATTCGGGTAAAATTAGAATTTCTCTATTTTACATTAGAGAGCATATTTAGTTGGTGTATATATGACAAAAGAGAGTCGAAAATGGCATTGTATATTTTTTTGACAGATTATTTTCTGAGCAATTTTGCTTTTAACATTGGGGTGCCTCGATACTATTTAGATTTTATTCAATTCGCTTAAATATAGAATTTCTGTATTTTACATGAGAGAGCATATGGAGTTGGTTTATATACTCCAAAACAGAGTAGAATAGAGCACTTTATATTTTACTGACAGATTATTTTCAGAGAAATTTTTTTTTAACATTAAGGTTCCTAGATAATATTTAGATTTTTGTTAATTCACGTAAAATTAGAGTTTCTGTATTTTACATGAGACAGCATACTGAGTTGGTTTATATACACCAAAACAGAGTAGAATGAGGCATTGTATATTTTCTCTAACAGACTGTATTCAGAGCCATTTTCTTTTAACTTTGGGGCGCCTAGATATTATTTAGATTTTTTTCGATTCACGTATAATTAGAATTTCTCTATTTTACATGAGAGAGCATATTGAGGTGTTGTATATACTCCAAAACAAAGTAGAAAAGGGCATTGTATATTTTCTTTGACAGATTATATTATGAGCAATTTTGCTTTTAACATTGGGGTGCCTAGATAATATTTAAATTTTTTCGATTCACGTAAAATTAAAATTTCTGTATTTTACATGAGAGAGCATACTGAGTTCATGTATATATTGCAAAACAGAGTACAATAAGGCATTGTATATTTTTTCTAACAGACTATATTGAGAGCCATTTTCTTTTAACTTTGGGGCGCCTAGATATTATTTAGATTTTTTTCGATTCACGTAAAATTAGAATTTTTGTATTTTACATGAGAGAGCATACTGAGTTAGTGTATATACTCCAAAACAGTGTAGAATAAGGCATTGTATATTTTCTTTAATAGACTATATTCAGAGCCATTTTCTTTTAATTTTAGGGTGCCTAGATATTATTTAGATTTTTTTCGATTTGCGTAAAATTAGAATTTCTCTATTTTACATGAGTGGGTGTATATACACCAAAATAGAGTAGACAAGGGCATTGAATATTTTTTTTGACAGATTATATTCTGTATTTTACATGAGAGAACATATGAAGTTAGTGTATATACTCCAATAAAAAATAGAATAGGGCATTGTATATTTTTTTGACAGATTATATTCAGAAAAATTTTGTTATTAACATTGTGGTGCCTAGATAATATTTAGATTTTTCTCGATTCGCTTAAATTAAAATTTCTGTATTTTACATGAGAGAGCATACGGAGTTGATGTATATATTTCAAAATCGAGTAGAATAGGGCATTGTATATTTATTCTAACAGATTACATTCAGAGCAATTTTGTATTTAACATTGGGGTGCCTCGATAATATTTAGATTTTTTTCGATTCGGGAAAATTAGAATTTCCTTATTTTATATGAGGGAGCATATATAGTTGGTGTATATACTCCAAAACAGAGTAGAATAAAGCATTGTATATTTTCTCTAAAAGACTATATTCAGAGCCATTTTCTATTAACTTTGGGGCGCCTAGATATTATTTCGATTTTTTCGATTCATGTAAAATTAGAATTTCGGTATTTTTCATGAGAGAGCATATTGAGTTGGTGGATATACTTTAAAACAGGGTGCAAAAGGACACTGTATATTTTTTCTGACAGATTATATTCACAGCAATTTTGCTTTTAACATTGGGGTGCCTAGATAATATTTAGATTCTTTTCGATTCGCTTAAATATAGAATTCCTGTATTTTAAATGAGAGAGCATATGGAGTTGGTGTATACACTCCAAAACAGAGTAGAATAGGGCATTGTATATTTTTTCTGACAGAGCATATACGGAACAATTTTGTTTTTAACATTGGGGTGCCTAGGTAATATTTAGATTTTTTCGATTCTGGTAAAATTAAATTTCTGTATTTTACATGACAGAGCATACGGAGTTGGTGTATTTACTTTAAAACAGAGTAGAATAAGGCATTGTTTATTTTTCTAACAGACTATATTCGTACCCATTTTCGTTTAAATTTTGGGCGCCTAGATATTATTTAGATTTTTTTCGATTCGCTTAAAATTTGATTTTCTGTATTTCACATGAGAGAGCATATTGATTTGGTGTATATACTCCAAAGCAGAGTAGAAAAGGGCATTATATATTTTTTCTGACAGATTATATGAACAGGAATTTTGCTTTTACCTTTGGGGTGCCAAAATTATATTTAGATTTTTTTCGATTTCCATAAATCTAGAATTTCTCTATTTTACATGAGAGTGCATATAAAGTTGGTGTATATATATACAATTTCTCTATTTTACATGAGAGAGCATTTGGAATTCGTGTATAAACTCCAAAACAGCGTAGAAAAGAGCATTGTATATTTTTTCTGACAGATTATATTCAGAGCAATTTTGCTTTTAACATTGGGGTGCCTATATAATATTTAGATTTTTTTCGATTCGCGTAAATATAGAATTTCTGTATTTTACATGAAAGAGCATATTGAGGTGGTGTATACACTCCAAAAGAGAGTTGACAAGTACATTGTATATTTTGTCAGTCAGATTATATTCAGAGCAATTTTGCTTTAAACATTGGCGTGCCTAGATAATATTTAGATTTTTTTCGATTTACGTAAAATTAGAATTTCAGTATTTTACATGAGAGAGCCTCCTGTGTTGGTGTATATACTCCAAAACAGAGTAGAAAAGGGCATTGTATATTTTTTCTGACAGATTATATTGAGAGAAATTTTGTTTTTACCATTGGGGTGCCTAGATAATATTTAGTTTTTTTTCGATTCGCTTAAATATTGATTTTTTGTATTTTACATGAGAGAGCATGTTGAGTTGTTGTATATACTCAAAAACAGAGTAGAATAGCGCATTGTATATTTTTTCTGAGAGTTTATATTCAGAGCAATTTTGTTTTTAACGTTGGGGTGCCTTGATCATATTTAGATTTTTTCGATTCGGGTAAAATTAGAATTCCTGTTTTTACACGACAGAGCATACTGAGTTGGTTTATATACTCCAAAACATAGTAGAATCAGGCATTGTGTATTTTTTCTAACATACTATATTCAGAGCCATTTTCTTTTAACTTTGGGGCACCTAGATATTCTTTAGATTTTTTTTGATTCGCTTAAATATAGAATTTCTGTATTTTACATGAGAGAGCATATGGAGTTGGTTTATATACTCCAAAACAGAGTAGAAAAGGACATTGTATATTTTTTCTGACAGATAATATTCAGAGCAATTTTGCTTTTAACATAGGGGTGCCTAGATAATATTTAGATTATATTCAATTCATGTAAATTTAGAATTTCTGTATTTTATATAAGAGAGCATATTGATTTCGTGTATATACAAAAAAACAGAGTAATATAGGGTATTGTATATTTTTTCTGACAGGTTATATTCAGAGCAATTTTGTTTTTAACATTGGGGTGCCTAGATAATATTTAGATTTTTTTCAATTCGCTTAAATATAGAATTTCTCTATTTTATATGAGAGAGCATATGAAGTTGGTGTATATAATCCAAAACAGAGTAGAATAGGGCATTGGATATTTTTTCTGACAGATTATATTCAGAGCAATTTTGCTTTTAACATTGGGGCGCCTAGATAATATTTAGATTTATTTCAATTTGCTTAAATATAGAATTTCTGTATTTTACATGTGAGAGCATGTGGAGATGGTGTATTTACTTCAAAACAAAGTAGAATAGGGCATTGTATATTTTCTCTGACAGATTATATTCAGAGCAATTTTGTTTTTAACATTGGGGTGCCTAGATAATATTTAGATTTTTTTCTATACGCTTAAATATATAACTTCTATATTTTACATGAGAGAGCATATGGATTTGGTGTATATACTTCAAAACAGAGTAGAAAGGGGCATTGTATATTTTTCCTGAAAGATTATATTCAGAGAAATTTTGCTTTTAACATTGGGGTGCCTAGATAATATTTAGATTTATTTCAATTCACTTAAATAGAGAATTTCTGTATTTTACATTAGAGACTGTATGTAGTTGGTGTATATACTCCAAAACAGAGTAGAATAGGGCATTGTATATTTTTTCTGACAGATTATATCCAGAGCAATTTTGTTTTTAACATTGGGGTGCCTAGATAATATTTAGATTTTTTTCGATTCGGGTAAAATTAGAATTTCTGCATTTTACACTAGACAGCATAGTGAGTTGGTTTATATACACCAAAACATAGTAGAATAAGGCATTGTACATTTGTCCTAACAGACTATATTCAGAGCCATTTTCTTTTAACATTGGGGCTTCTATATATTATTTAGATTTTTTTCGATTCGCGTAACATTAGAATTTTGGTATTTTACATGAGAGAGCATATTGAGTTGTTGTATATACTCCAAAACAGAGTAGAAAAGGGCATTGTATATTTTTTCTGACAGATTACATTCATCGCAATTTTGCTTTTAACATTTGGGTGCCTAGATAATATTTAGATTTTTTTCGATTCACGAAAAATTAGAATTTCGGTATTTTACATGAGAGAGCATACTGAGTTGGTGTATATACCACAAAACACAGTAAAATAAAGCATTGTATATTTTTTTGACAGATTGTATTCAGAGCAATTTTGTTTTTAATAGTGGGTTCCTAGATTTTATTTAGATTTTTTGATTTGGGTAAAATTATAATTTCTGTATTTTACATGAGAGAACATATTGCGTTGTTGTATATACTACAAAAAAGAGTAGAAAAGGGCATTGTATATTTTTTCTGACAGACTATATTCAGAGCAATTTTGGTTTTAACATTGGGGTGCGTAAATAATACTTAGATTTTTTTTGATTCGCTTAAATATAGAATTTCTGTATTTTACATGGGAGAGCATATGGAGTTGGTGTATATACTTTAAAACAGAGTAGAATAAGGCATTGTATATGTTTTATTACAGATTATATTGAGAGTAATTTTGTTTTTAACATTGGGTGCCTAGATAATATTTAGATTTTTTCGATTCAATTAAAATTATATTTTCTGTATTTTACGTGAGAGAGCATACTGAGTTGGTGTATATACTCCAAAAAAGAGTAGAATAAGGCATTGTATATTTTTTCTAACAGACTATATTCAGAGACATTTTCTTTAAACTTTGGGGCGCCTAGATATTAGTTAGATTTTTTTCTATTCGCGTAAAATCAGAATTTTGGTTTTTTACTTGAGAGAGCATACTGAGTTTTTGTATATATCCGAAAACAGAGTAGAATATGGCATTGTATATTTTTTATGACAGATTATATTCAGAGAAATTTTACTTTTAACATTGGGGTGCCTAGATAATATTTTGATTTTTTCAATTCGGGTAAAATTAGAATTTCTGTATTTTACATGAGAGAGCATACTGAGTTGGTTTATATACTCCAAAACAGAGTAGAGTAAGGCATTGTATATTTTTTTTAACAGACTATATTTTAAGCCATTAACTTTTAACTTCGGGGCGTCTAGATATCATTTAGATTTTTTTCGATTTGCGTAAAATTAGAATTTCGGTATTTTACATGAGACAGCCTATGGAGTTGGTGTATATACCCCAAACAAAGTAGAAAATGGCATTGTATGTTTTTTTTGACAGATGTTATGCAGAGCAATTTTGTTTTTAACATTAACGTGCCTATAAAATATTTAGATTTTTTCGATTCGGGTAAAATTAGAGTTTCTGTATTTTACATGAAAGAGCATATTGAGTTGGTGTATATAATACAAAACAGAGTAGAAAAGGGCATTTTATATTTTTTCTGACAGATTATATTCAGAGCAATATTGTTTTTAACATTGAAGTGCCTAGATAATATATAGATTTATTTCGATTCCCGTAAAATAAGAATTGCTGTATTTTACATTAGAGAGCATACTGAGTTGGTGTATATACTCCAAAACAGAGTAGATTAGGGGATTAAATATTTTTTGTGACAGATTATATTCAGAGCAATTTTGTTTGTAACATTGGGTTGCCTACATAATATTTTGATTTTTTTGATTCGGGTAAAATTAGAATTTCGGTATTTTACATGAGAGACAATACTGAGTTTGTGTACATACTTCAAAACAGAGTAGAATAGGGCATTGTATATTTTTTCTGAAAGATTATATTCAGAGCAATTTTTTTTTTTTTTTTTGAGACGGAGTGTCGCTCTTGTTACCCAGGCTGGAGTGCAATGGCGCGATCTTGGCTCACCGCAACCTCCGCCCCCTGGGTTCAGGCAATTCTCCTGCCTCAGCCTCCTGAGTAGCTGGGATTACAGGCACACGCCACCATGCCCAGCTAATTTTTTTGTAATTTTAAGTAGAGACGGGGTTTCACCATGTTGACCAGGTTGGTCTTGATCTGCCGACCTCGTGATCCACCCGCCTCGGCTTCCCAAAGTGCTGGGATTACAGGCTTGAGCCACCGTGCCCGGCCCAGCAATTTTGTTTTTAACATTGACGTGCCTAGATAATGTATAGATTTTTTCGATTCACGTAAAATTAGAATTGCGTTATTTTACATTAGTGAGCATACTGAGTTGGTGTATATACTCCAAAACAGAGTAGAATAGGGGATTGAATATTTTTTATGACAGATTATATTCAGAGCAATTTTGTTTTTAACATTCAGATGCCGAGACAATATGTATATTTTTTCGAATAAGGGTAGAATTAGAATTTCTGTATTTTACATGAGAGAGCATATGGAGTTGTGTATATACTCCAAAACAAAGTACAATAAGGCATTGTATATTTTTTCTAACAGACTATATTCAGAGCCATTTTTGTTGATCGTTGGGGCGCCTAGATATTATTTAGATTTTTTTCGATTCGTGTAAAATTAAGATTTCTGTATTTTACATGAGAGAGCATATAGAGTTGCTCTATATACTCCAAATAAGAGTAGAATAGGGCATTGTATTTTTTTTATTAAAGATTATATTCAGAGCAATTTTGTTTTTATCATTGGGGTGCCTAGATAATATTTAGATTTTTTCGATTCAGGTAAAATTAGAATTTCTATATTTTACATGAGAGAGCATCCTGAGTTGCTGTATATATTCCAAAACAGAGTAGAATAAAGCATTAGATATTTTTTCTGACAAAGTATATTCAGAGCAATTTTTTTTTAACACTGGGTTGCCGAGATAATATTTAGATTATTTTCGATTCGGGTAAAATTAGAATTTCGTTATTTGACATGAGAGAGCATCCTGAGTTGGTGTATATACTCCTAAACAGAGTGGAATAAGGCATTGTATATTTTTTCTAAAAGACTATACTCAGAGCCATTTTCTTTAAACTTTGGAGAGCCTAGATATTATTTAGATTTTTTTCGATTCACGTAAAATTAGAATTTCGGTATTTTACATGAGAGACCATGTTGAGTTGGTGTATATACTCCAAAACACAGTAGAAAAGAGCATTGTATATTTTTTCTGACAGATTATATTCAGAGCAATTTTGCTTTTAACGTGGGAGTGCCTAGATATTATTTAGATTTTTTTCGATTCGCTTAAATATAGAATTTCTTTATTTTACATGAGGGGGAATTAGTAGATGGTGTATGTACTTTAAACAGGGTAGAATGGGGCATTGTATATTTCTTCTGATTTTGCTAAGGGACTATATTCAGAGCCATTTTCTTTTAACTTTGGTGTCCCTTGATATTATTTAGATTTTTTTCGATTAGCATAAAATTTGAATATCGGTTCTTTACCTGAGAGAGCATACTGAGTTGGTATATATACTACAAAATAGAGTAGAAAAGATCATTGTATATATTTTCTGACAGATTATATTCAGAGCAATTTTGCGTTTAACATTGGGGTGCCTAGATAATATTTAGATTTTTTTATTGAGGTAAAATTACAATTTCGGTGTTTACATGAGAGAGCACACTGAGTTGTTGTATATACTCCAAAATAGTGTAGAATAAAGCATTGTATATTTTTTTCTGACATATTATATTCACAGTAATTTTGCTTTTAACATTGGGTGCCCAGATAATATTTAGTTATTTTTCAATTCACGTAAAATTAGAATTTCTGTATTTTACATAGAGAGCATACTGAGTTGGTGTATATACTCCAAAACAGAGTAGAAAAGGCATTGTATGTTTTTTCTAACAGACTATATTCAAAGCCATTTTCTTTTAACTTTGGGGCACCTAGATATTATTTAGACTTTTTTCAATTCACGTGAAATTAGAATTAAGTGTTTTACATGAGAGAGCATATTGAGTTGGAGTATATACTGTGAAACTGAGTAGAAAAAAAGATTATATATTTTTTCTGATAGATTATATTCAGAGCAATTTTGCTTTTAACATTTGGGTGCCTAGATAATATTTAGATTTTTTTTGATTCCCCTAAATATAGAATTTTTGTATTTTACATGAGAGAGCATATGTAGGTGGTGTATATG
This sequence comes from Callithrix jacchus, assembly GCF_049354715.1. Taxonomy (NCBI): domain Eukaryota; kingdom Metazoa; phylum Chordata; class Mammalia; order Primates; family Cebidae; genus Callithrix; species Callithrix jacchus. The sequence goes on from NC_133522.1 coordinate 53,681,129, forward strand.
TTCCAAAACTAAGTAGAATAGGGTATTGTTTATTTTTTCTGACAGATTATATTCAGAGCAACTTTGCTTTCAACATTGGTGTGCCTAGATAATATTTAGATTTTTTTCGATTCACGTAAAATAAGAATTTCAGTATTTTATATGAGAGAGCATACTGAGTTGGTGTATATACTCGAAAACAGAGTAGAATAGGGCATTGTATATTTTTTCTGAAAGACTATGTTTAGAGCAATTTTTTTTTATCATTCGGGTGCCTAGATAATATATAAATTTTTTCGACTCGTGTAAAATTTGAATTTCTGTATTTTATATGAGAGAGCATATTGAGTTGGTGTATATACACGAAAAGCGAGTAGAAAAAGGCATTGTATATTTTTTCTGACAGATTATATTCAGAGCAATTTTACTTTTAACATTGGGGTCCCTAGATAGTATTTAGATTTTTTTCGATTCACTTAAATATAGAAATTCTGTATTTTCCATGAGAGAGCATATGGAGTAGGTGTATATACTCCAAAACAGAGTAGAATAGGGCATTGTATATTTTTTTCTGACAGATTATATTCAAAACGATTTTGTTTTTATCTTTGGGGTGCCAAGATAATATTTAGATTTTTTCAACTCGTGTAAAATTTGAATTTCTGTATTTTACATGAGAGAGTATATTGAGTTCATTTATATACTACAAAACAGAGAAGTAAAGGGCATTGAATATTTTATCTGACACATTATATTAGGAGCAATTTTGCTTTTCACATTGGGCTGCCTAGATACTATCTAGAATTTTTTCGATTCGGTTAAATATACAATTTCTGTATTTTACATGAGAGAGCATATGGAGTTGGTGTATATATTTTAAAACAGAGTAGAATAGGGCATTGTATATTCTTTCTGACACATTATATTCAGAGCAATTTTGTTTTTAACATTGGTGTGCCTAGATAATATTTAGATTGCTTTTGATTCACGTAAAATTAGAATTTCTATAATTTACATGAGAGAGAATACTGAGTTGGTTTATATACTACAAAAAAAAGTAGAATAAGGCATTGTAAATTTTATCTAACTGACTATATTCAGAGCCATTTCCTTTTAACTTTTGGGCATCTAGATATTATTTAGATTTTGTTCGATTAACGTAAAATTAGAATTTCGGTATTTTACATGAGAGGGCATATTGAGTTGGTGTATATACTACAAAACAGAGTAGAAAAAAGCATTGTATATTTTATCTGACAGATTACTATCAGAGCAATTTTTATTTAACATTGGATTGCCTAGATAATATTTCAAATTTTTTCGATTTGCTTAAATATTGAATTTCTGTATTTTACATGAGAGAGCATATGGAGTAGGTGTATATACTCCAAAACAGAGTAGAATAGGGCATTGTATATTTTTTTATGACAGATTATATTCAAAAGGATTTTGTTTTTATCTTTGGGGTGCCACGATAATATTTAGATTTTTTTCGATTCGCTTAAATATAGAATTTCTGTATTTTACATGAGAGAGAATGTGGAGTTGGTGTATATACTCCAAAAGAGAGTAGAATACGGCATTGTATATTTTTTCTGAGAGATTATATTCAGAGCAATTTTGTTAACACTGATGTGCCTAGATAATATTTAGATATTTTCGATTCCAGTAAAATTATAATTGCTGTATTTTACATGAGAGAGCATGTGGAGATGGTGTATAAACCTTAAACCAGATTAGAATAGGGCATTGTATATTTTTTCTGACAGATTATATTCAGAGCAATTTTGTTTTAAACATTGGGGTGCGTAGATAATATTTAGATTTTTTTTGATTCACGTAAAATTAGAATTGCTGTATTTTACATAAGTGAGCATACTGAGATGGTGTATACACTCCAAAACAGAGTAGAATAAGGCATTGTATATTTTTTCTAACAGACTATATTTAGAGCCAATTTCTTTTAACTTTGGGGCGCCTAGATATTATTTAGATATATTTCGATTTGTGTAAAATTAGAAATTCTCTATTTTATATGAGAGAGCATAAGGAGTTGGTGTATATACTCCAAAACAGAGTAGAAAAGGGCATTGTATATTTTTTCTGACAGATTATATTCAGAGCAAGTTTGCTTTTAACATTGGGGTGCCTAGATTATATGTAGATTCTTTTTGATTCGCATAAATAATTTCTGTATTTTACATGAGAGAGCATATGTAGTTGGTGTATATATTCAAAAACAGAGTAGAATAGAGCATTGTATATTTTTTTTGACAGATTTTATTCAGAGCGATTTTGTTTTTATTCTTCTGGTGCCTAGATAATATTTAGATTTTTTTCGATTCGCTTAAATATAGAATTTCTGTATTTTACATGAGAGAGCATAGGGAGTTGGTGTATATACTCCAAAACAGAGTAGAATAGGGCATTGTATATTTTTTCTGACGGACGATATTCAGAGCAGTTTTTTGTTTAACACTGGGGTGCCTAGATAATATTTAGATTTTTTCAATTTGGGTAGAAATAGAATTTTTGTATTTTACATGAGAGAGCATATTGAGTTTGTGTATATACTACAAAACAGAGAAGTAAAGGGCATTGTATATTTTATCTGACAGATTATATTAAGAGCAATTTTGCTTTTCACATATGGGTGCCTAGATAATATCTAGAATTTTTTCAATTCTCTTAAATATAGAATTTCTGTATTTTACTTGAGAGACCATATGGAGTTGATGTATATACTCCAAAACAGAGAAGAATAAAACATTGTATATTTTTTCGTACAAACTATATTGAGAACCATTTTCTTTTTACTTTGGGGTGCCTAGATATTATTTAGATTTATTTCAATTGGCGTAAATTTGGAATTTTGGTATTTTACATGAGAGAGCATATTCAGTTGCTATATATACACCAAAACAGAGTAGAATAGGGTATTGTATATTTTTTCTGACATCTTATATTCAGAGCAATCTTGTTTTTAACATTGAAGTGCCTAGATAATATTTAGATTTCTTTCGATTCACATAAAATTAGAATTTTGGTATTTTACATGAGAGAGCATACTGAGTTGGTGTATATACGTTAAAACAGAGTAGAATAGGGAATTGAATATTTTTTCTGACAGATTATATTCAGAGCAATTTTGCTTGTAACATTGCGTTGCCTACATAATATTTTGATTTTTCCGATTTGGGTAAAATTAGAATTTCTGTATTTTACATGAGAGAGCATACTGAGTTTGTGTACATACTACAAAACACAGTAGAAAATGGCATTGTGTATTTTTTCTTACAGATTATATTCCGAGCAATTTTGCTTTTAACTTTGGGGTGCCTAGGTAATATTTAGATATTTTTCGATTCACTTAAATATAGATTTTCTGTATTTTAGATGAGAGAGACTATGGAGTCGGTGTATATACTCCAAAACAGAGTAGAATAGGGCGTTCTATATTTTTCCTGACAGAATATATTCAGAGCAATTTTGTTTTTAACATTGGGTTGACTAAATAATATTTAGATGTTTTCGATTCGGGTAAAATTAGAATTTCTGTACTTTACATAAGAGAGCATACTGAGTTGGTGTATATACTCCAAAACACAGTAGAATAAGGCAGTGTATATTTTCTCTAACAGACTATAATAAGAGCCATTTTCTTGTAACTTTGTGACGCCTAGATATTATTTACATTTTTGTCGATTCGCGTAAAATTTGTATTTCTGTATTTTACATGAGAGAGCATATGGACCTGCTGTATATACTCCAAAACAGAGTAGAAGCAGACATTGTATATTTTTTCTGACCGATTATATTCAGAGAAATTTTTCTTTTAACATTGGGGTGCCTAGATTATATTTACATTTTTTTCGATTCACGCAAAATTAGAATTTCTGTATTTTACATTAGAGAGCATACTGAGTTGGTGTACATACTTTAAAACAGAGTAGAATAGGGCATTGTTTATTTTTTCTGACATATTATATTCAGAGAAATTTTGATTTTAACATTCGGGTGCCTAGATGATATATAGATTTTTTTTCGATTTGCTTAATTATGGAAATTCTGTATTTTACATGATAGAGCATATGGAGTTGGTGTATTTATTCCAAAACAGAGTAGAGTAGGGCATTGTGTATTTTTTCTGACAGATTATATTCAGAGTAATTTTGTTTTTAACATTGGCGTGCCGAGATAATATTTAAATTGTATTCGTTTCGCTTAAATATAGAATTTATGTACTTTACATGATACAGCATATGGAGTTGGTGTCTATACTTTAAAACAGAGTAGAATAGTGCATTGTATATTTTTTATGACTGATTATATTGAGAGCAATTTTGGTTTTAACATTGGGGTGCCTAGATAATATTTAGATTTCTTTTGATTCACGTAAAATTATAATTTTGTAATTTACATGAGAGAGCATACTGAGTTGGTGTATATACTCCAAAAAAGAGTAGAATATAGCATTGTAAATTTTATCGAACAGACTATATTCAGAGCCATTTTATTTTAACTTTGGGGCGCCTAGATATTATTTAGATTTTCTTCGATTCGCGTAAAATTAGAATTTCGGTATTTTACATGAGAGAGCATATTGAGTTGGTGTATATACTCCAAAACAGAGTAGAATCGGGCATTGTATATTTTTTCTGACAAATTATATTTAGACCAATTTTGTTTTTAACATTGAAGTGCCTAGGCAATATTTAGATATTTTCGATTCGGGTGGAATTAGAATTTCTGTAATTTACCTAAGAGAGCATATTGATTTGGTGTACATAGTACAAAACAGAGTAGAAAAGGACATTATATATTTTTTCTGACAGATTATATTCAGAGCAATTTTGTTTTTGACATTGGGTTGACTAAATAATATTTAGATTTTTTCGATTCTGGTACAAATAGAATTTCTGTATTTTACATGACAGAGCATGTTGTGTTGGTGTATATACTACAAAACATAGTAGAAGAGGGCATTGTATATTTTTTCTGACAGATTATATTCAGAGCAATTTTTCTTTTCACATTGGGGTGCAGAGATAATATTTAGATTTTTCTCGATTAGTGGAAAGTTAGAATTTCTGTATTTTACATGGGAGAGCATATGGAGTTGGTGTATATACTACCAAACAGAGTAGAAAAGGGCATTGTGAATTTTTTCTGACAGATTTTTTTCAGAGCAATTTTGTTTTTAACATTGCGGTGCCTAGATAATATTTAGAAACTTATCGATTCACTTAAAATTAGAATTTCGGTATTTTACATGAGAGAGCATACTGAGTTGTTGTATATACTCCAAAACAGAGTAGAATTGGGCATTGTCTATTTTTTCTGACAGATTATATTCAGAGAAATTTTGTTTTTAACATTGCGGTGCCTATATAATATTTAGATTTTTTTCGATTCGCTTAAATATAGAATTTCTGTATTTTACATGAGAGAGCATATGGAGTTGGTGTATATACTCCAAAACAGAGTAGAGTAGTTCATTGTATATTTTCTCTGATGGATTATATTCAGAGCAATTTTTTTTTATCACTGGGGTGCCTAGATAATATTTAGATTTTTTCGATTTGGGTAGAATTAGAATTTCTGTATTTTACATGAGAGAGCATATTGAGTTGGTGTATATACTACAAAACAGAGAAATAAAGGGCATTGTATATTTTATCTGACAGATTATATTAAGAGCAATTTTTCTTTTTACATTGGGGTGCCTAGATAATATCTAGAATTTTTTTGATTCGCTTAAATATAGAACTTCTGTATTTTACTTGAGAGAGCATATGGAGTTGGTGTATATACTCCAAAACAGAGAAGAATAAGGCATTGTATATTTTTTCTTACAGACTATATTTAGAACCATTTTCTTTTAACTTTGTGATGCCTAGATATTATTTAGATTTTTTTCATTTCGCATAAAATTACAATTTTGGTATTTTATATTCGAGAGCATATTGAGTTGGTGTATATACTACAAAAAAGAGTAGAAAATGGCATTGTATATTTTTTCTGATAAATATCATTCAGAGCTATTTTTTTTTAACATTGGGGTGCCTAGATAATATTTAGATTTTTTTGAATCGGGTAAAATTAGAATTTCTGTATTTTACATGAGAGACTATACTGAGTTGGTGTATTTCCTCCAAAACAGAGTAGAATAAGGTATTGCATATTTTCTCTAACAAACGATATTCAGAGCCATTTTCTTTTAACTCTGGGGTCCTAGATATTATTTATATTTTTTTTTAATTTGCGTAAAATTAGAATTTCGGTATTTTACGTGAGAGACCATATTAATTTGGTGTATATACTACAAAACAGAGTCGAAATAGGCATTGTATATTTTTTCTGACAGATTATATTCCAAGAAATTTTGCTTTTAACATTGGGGTTTCTAGATAATATTTAGATTTTTTCGATTCGCTTTAATATAGAATTTTTGTATTATACATGAGAGAGCATATGCAGTTGGTGTATACACTCCAAAACAGAGTAGAAAAGGGCATTGTATATTTCTTCTGACAGACTATATTCTGAGCAATTTCTCTATTAACATTGGGGTGCCTAGATAATATTTAGATTTTTTTCGATTCGCTTAAATATAGAATTTCTGTATTTTACATGGGAGAGCATATTCAGGTGGTTCATATACTCCAAAAAAGAGTAGAATAGGACATTGTATATTTTTACTGACAGATTATATTCAGAGCAATTTTGTTATTAACATTTGAAAGCCAAGATAATATTTAGATTTTTTCGATTCGGGTAAAAGTAGAATTTCCGTATTTTACATGAGAGAGCATACTGAGTTGGTGTATATAATCCAATACAGAGTAGAATGAGGCATTGTATATTTTTTTCTAACACACTATATACACAGCCATTTTCTTTTAACTTTGAAACTTCTAGATATGATTTAGATTTTTTTTCGATTCGCGTAAAATTAGAATTTCGGTATTTTACATGAGAGAGCATATTGAGTTTGTGTATATAATCCAAAAAAGAGCATGAAAGGGCATTATATATTTTTTCTGACAGAGTATATTTAGAGCAATTTTCCTATTATCATTGCGGTGCCTAGATAATATTTAGATTTTTTTGGATTCACGTAAAATTAGTATTTCTGTATTTTACATGAGAGAGCATACTCAGTTGGTGTATATACTCCAAAACAGAGTAAAATAGGGCATTGTATATTTTTTATGATAGATTATATTCAGAGCAATTTTGCTTTGAATATTGGCGTGCCTAGATATTATTTAGATTTTTTTCCATTTGCGTATAATTAGAATTTGGGTATTTTACATGAGAGAGCATATTGAGTTTGTGTATATACTACAAAACAGAGTAAAAAAGGGCATTTTATATTTTTTCTGACAGATAATATTCAGAGAAATTTTGCTTTTAACATTGGGGTGCATAGATAATATTTAGATTTTTTCCAATTCGCTAAAATATTGAATTTCTGTATTTTACATGAGAGAGCATATGGAGTTGGGGTATATACTCCAAAACAGAGTAGAATAGGGCATTGCATATTTTTTATGACAGATTATATTAAGAGTAATTTTGCTATTAACACTGGGTTCCTTGTTAATATTTAGATTTTTTTGATTCGGGTGAAATCATAATATCTGTATTTTATATGAGAGAGCATACTGAGTTGGTGTATGTACTCCAAAAGAGAGTTTATTAAGGCATTGTATATTTTTTATAACCGACTATATTCAGAGCCATTTTCTTTTAACTTTGGGGCGCCTAGATATTATTTAGATTTTTTTCGATTCACGTAAAATTAGAATTTCGGTATTTTACATGAGAGAGCATACTGAGTTGGTGTATATACTTCAAAACAGAGTAGAATAGGGCATGGTATATTTTTCTGACAGATTATATTCAGAGCAATTTTGTTTTTAACATTGGGGTGCCTAGATAATATTTAGATTTTTTCGATTCTGGTAAAATTAGAATTTTTGTATTTCACACTAGAGATCATATTGAGTTGGTGTATATACTACAAAACAGAGTAGAAAAGGGCATTGTGTATCTTTTCTTACAAATTATATTCAGAGCAACTTTGCTTTTAATATTGGGGTGCCTAGATAATATTTAGATTTTTTCCATTCACGTAAAATTAGAATTTCGATATTTTACGTGAGACAGCATACTGAGTTGGTGTATTTACTCCAAAACGGAGTAGAATAAGGCATTGTATATTTTTTCTAACAGACTATATTCTGAGGCATTTTCCTTTTACTTAGGAGCGCCTAGATATTATTTAGATTTTTTTCAATTCGCAGAAAATTAGAATCGGTGTATTTTACATGAGAGAGCATATTGAGTTTGTTTATATACTCCAATAGAGAGTAGAAGAGGACATTGTCTATCTTTTCTGAGAGATTATATTCAGACAAATTTTACTTTTAACATTGGGGTGCCTAGATAATATTTAGATATTTTCGATTCGGGTAAAATTAGAATTTCTGTATTTCACACGAGAGAGCACACTGAGTTGGTCTATATACTCCAAAAGATAGTAGAATAAGGCATTGTATATTTCTTCTAACAGAGTATATTTAGAACAATTTCCTTTTAAGTTTGGGGCGCCTAGATATTATTTAGATTTTTTTAGATTCGTGTAAAATTAGAATTTCGGAATTTTACATGAGAGAGCGTCCTGAGTTTTTGTATATACTCGAAAACAGAATAGAATAGGGCAATGTATATTTTTTCTGATAGATTATATTCAGAGCAATTTCGTTTTGAACATTGGGGTGCCTAGATAATATTTAGATTTTCTCAATTCGGGTAAAATTTGAATTTCTGTATTTTACATGAGAGAAGATATTGAGTTGGTGTGTATACTACAAAACTGAGTAGAAAAGAACATTGTATATTTTTTCTGACAGATTATATTCAGAGCAAATTTGCTTTTATCATTGGGGTGCCTAGATAATATTTAAATTTTTTTTCATTCACATAAAATTAGAATTTTGGTATTTTACATGTGAGAACATACTGATTTGGTGTATATACTCCAAAACAAAGTAGAATAGGGCATTGTATATATTTTCTGAGAGATTACTTTCAGAGTAATTTTACTTTTAACATTAGGGTGCATAGATAATATTTAGATTTTATTCGATTCACGTAAAATTAGAATTTCTGTATTTTACATTACAGAGGATACTGAGTTGGTGTATATACTCCAAAACAGAGTAGAATAGGGCATTGTTTATTTTTTATGACAAATTATATTCAGAGCAGTTTTGTTTTTAACATTGGGGTGCCTAGGCAATATTTAGATATTTTCGATTAGGGTAGAATTAGTATTTCTGTAATTTACATAAGAGAGCATATTGATTTGGTGTATATAGTACAAAACAGAGTAGAAAATGGCATTATATATTTTTTCTGACAGATTATATTCAGAGCAATTTTGCTTTTAACCTTGTGGTGCCTAGATAATATTTAGATTTTTTTCGATTCACTTAAATATTGAATTTCTGTATTTTACATGAGAGAGCATATGGAGTTGGTTTATATTCTCCAAAACAAAGTAGAATAGGTCATTTTATATTTTTTCCGACAGATTATATTCAGAGAAATTTTGTTTTAAACATTGGGGTGCCTACATAATATTTTAAATTTTTTGATTCGGGTAAAATTAGAATTTCTGTATTTTACATGAGAGAGCATATGGAGTTGATGTATATACTACAAAACAGAGAAGTAAAGAGCATTGTATATTTTATCTGACAGATTATATTAAGAGCAATTTTGCTTTTCACATTGCGGTGCCTAGATAATATTTAGATTTTTTCGATTCGGGTAAAATTTGAATATCTTTATTTTACAAGAGAGAGCATAGTGAGTTCCTGTATATACTCCAAAACATAGTAGAATAAGGCATTGCATTTTTGTTCTAACAGGCTATATTCAGAGCTATTTTCTTTTAACTTTGGGGAGCCTAGATAATTTTTAGATTCTTTCTGATTCACGTAAAATTTGAATATGGGTATTTTACATGAGAGAGCATATTGAGTTGGTGTATATACTACAGTACAGACTAAAAAAGGGCACTGCATAATTTTTATGACAGATTATATTCAGATCAATTTTGCTTTTAACATTGGGGTGCCTAGATAATATTTAGATTTTTTTCAATTCACGTAAAATTAGAATTTCGGCATTTTACATGAGAGAGTATACTGAGTTGGTGTATATATTCCAATAAGGAGTAGAATAGGGCATTGTATATTTTTTTGACAGATTATATTCAGAGCAATTTTGTTTTTAACATTGGGGTGCCTAGATTATATTTATATTTTTTTGATTCTGGTAAAATTAGGATTTCTCTATTTTACATGAGAGAGCATATTGAGTTGGTGTATATACTCGAAAACAGAGTAGAATAGGGCATTGTATATTTTTTCTGACAGATTAAATACAGAGCAATTTGGTTTTAAACATTGGGATGCCTAGGTAATATTTAGATTTTAACTATTTCAATAAAATTAGAATTTCTGTATTTTACATGAGAGAGTACACGAAGTTGGTGTATATACTCATAAACAGAGTGGAATAAAACATTGTATATTTTTTTTAACAGACTATATTCAGAGACATTTTCTTTTAACTTTGGGGCCCCTAGATATTTTTTAGATTTTTTTTGATTCACGTAAAATTAGAATTTTGTTATTTTACATGAGAGAGCATACTGAGTTGGTGTATATACTCCAAAACACAGTAGAATAAGGCATTGTATATTTTTTCTACCAGTCTATATTAAGAGCCATTTTCTTTTAACTTTGGGGCGCCTAGATATTATATAGATTATTTTCGATTCGCATATAATTAGAATTTCCGTAGTTTACATGAGAAAGCATATTGAGTTGGTGTATATACTCCAAATCAGAGTAGAAAAGGGCATTGTATATTTTTTCTGACAGATTATATTCAGAGCAATTATGCTTTTAACATTGGGGTGCCTAGATAATATTGAGATATTTTTCGATTTGCTCAAATATAGAATTTCTGAATTTTACATGAGAGAGCATATGGAGTTGGTGTATATACTCCAAAACAGAGTAGAATAGGGCATTGAATATTTTTTCTGACAGATTACATTCAGAGCAATTTTGTTTTTAACTTTGGGGTGCCTAGATAATTTTTAGGTTTTTTCGATTCGTTTAAAATTAGAATTTCTATATTTTACATGAGAGAGCATACTGAGTTGGTGTATATATTCCAAGACACAGTGGAATAAGGTATTGTATATTTTATTTAGCAGTCTATATTAAGAGCCACTTTCTTTTAACTTTGGGGCGCCTAGATATTATGTGAATTATTTTAGATTTGCATATAATTAGAATATCCGTATTTTACATGAGAGAGCATATTGAGTTGGTGTATATACTCCAAAAGAGGGTAGAATAGGACATTGTTTATTTTTTCTGACAGATTACATTCAGAGCAATTTTGTTTTTTACATTGGGTTGCCTAGATAATATTTAGATTTTTTTTGATTCGCTTAAATATAGAATTTCTGTATATTACATAAGAGAGCATATGGAGTTGGTGTATATACTCAAAAACAGAGTAGAATAAGGCATTGTATATTTTTTCTGACAGATTATATTCAGAGCAATTTTGTTTTTAACATTGGGGTGTCAAGATAATATTTAGATTTTTTCCATTCGGGTAAAAGTAGAATTTCGATATTTTACATGAGAGAGCATATTAAGTTGGTGTATATACTCCAAAACACAGTAGAATAAGTCATTGTATATTTTCTCTGACAGATTATATTTAGAGCCATTTTCTTTTAAGTTTGTGGTGCCTAGATATTATTTAGATTTTTATCGATTAGCGTAAAATTAGAATTTCAGTATTTTACTTGAGAGAGCATATTGAGTTGGTGTATATACTACAAACCGAGTACAAATGGGCATGGTATATTTTTTCTGACAGATGATATTTAGAGCAATTTCGCTTTTAAAATTGGGGTGCCTAGATAATATTTAGATTTATTTCGATTCGCTTATATATAGAATTTCTGTATTTTACATGAGAGAGCATACTGAGTTGGTGTATATACTCCAAAACAGAGAAGAATAAGGCATTGTATATTTTTTCTAACAGACTATATTCAGAGCCATTTTCTTTTAACTTCGGGGCACCTAGATATTATTTAGAGATTTTTTGATTCTTGTAAAATTAGAATTTCGGTATTTTACATGAGAGAACATATTGAGTTGTTGTATATACACCAAAACAGAGTAGAAAATGGCATTGTATATTGTCTCTGACAGATTATATTCAGAGCAATTTTTCTTTTAACATTGGGGATCCTAGATAATATTGAGATTTTTTTCGATTCGCTCAAATATAGAATTTTTGTATTTTACATGAGAGAGCATATGGAGTTGGTGTATATACTCAAAAAAAGAGTAGAATAGGGCATTGTATATTTTTCATGACAGATTACATTAAGAGAAATATTGTTTTTAACTTTGGGGTGCCTAGATAATTTTTAGATTTTTTCGATTCGTGTAAAATTAGAATTTCTATGTTTTACATGAGAGAGCATACTGAGTTGGTGTATATACTCTAAAACAGAGTAAAATAAGTCATTGTATATTTTTTGTAACAGACTATATTCAGAGCCATTTTTTTTTAACGTTGGGGCGCCTAGATATAATTTAGATTTTTATAGATTCGTGTAAAATTAGAATTTCGGTATTTTACATATGAGAGCATACTGGGTTGTGTATATACTCCAAAACAGAGTAGAATAAGACATTCTATATTTTTTCTTACCGAGTATATTCAGAGTCATTTTCTTTTACCTTTTGGGTTCCTAGATATTATTTAGATTTTCTTCAATTCACGTAAAATTAGAATTTCTGTATTTTACATGAGAGCATATTGAGTTGGTGTATATATTAAAAATCAGAGTACAAAAGGGAATTGTGTATTTTTTCTGACAGATTATATTCAGAGAAATTTTGCTTTTAACATTGGTGTGCCTAGATAATATTTAGATTTTTTTTGATTCACGTAAAATTAGAATATCGGTATTTTATAAAAGAGAGCATATTGAGTTGGTGTATATACTACAAAACAGAGTAGAAAACGGCATTTTATATTTTCTCTGACAGATTATATTCATTGCGATTTGGTTTTAACTTTGGGGTACCTAGATAATATTTAGATTTTTTTCGATTCGCATAAATATAGAATTTCTGTATTTTACATGAGAGAGAAAGTGGAGTTGGTGTATATACTCCAAAGCAGAGTAGAATAGGGCATTGTATATTTTTTATGACAGATTATATTCAGAGCAATTTTTTTTAACACTGAGGTGCCTAGATAATATTGAGATTTTTTCGATTCAGGTAAAATTATTATTTCTCTATTTTACATGACAGTGCACCCTGAGATGGTGTTTATACTCTGAAACAGAGTAGAATAAGGCATTGTATATTTTTTTGAACAGACTATATTCACAGCCATTTTCTTTTAACTTTGGGGCACCTAGAGATTTTTTAGATTTTTTTCGATTCACGTATAATTAGAATTTCTTTATTTTACATGAGACAGCATATTGAGTTGGTGTATATACTACAAAACCAAGTAGAAATGGGCGTTGTTTATTTTTTCTGACAGATTATATTCAGAGCAATTTCGATTTTAAAATTGGGGTGCCTAGATAATATTTAGATTTTTTTTGAATCACGTAATTTTAGAATTTCGGTATTTTACATGAGAGAGCATACTGAGTTGGTGTATATACTCCAAAACAGAGTAGAATAAGGCATTGTATATTTTTTTAACAAACTGTATTCAGAGCCATTTTCTTTTAACTTTGGGGCGCCTAGATATAATTTAGATTTTTTTCGATTCACATAAATTAGAATTTCAGTATTTTACATGAGAGAGGATATGGAGTTGGTGTATATACTCCAAAAAATAGTAGAATAGGGCATTTTATATTTTTTCTGAGAGATTATATTCGGAGAAATTTTGTTTTTAACATTAGTGTGCCTAGATAATATTTTGATTTTTTCGATTTGGGTAGAATTAGAATTTCTGTATTTTACATGAGAGAGTATATTGAGTTGGTGTATATACTATAAAACATAGAAGTAAAGGGCATTTTATATTTTATCTGACAGATTATATTAAGAGCAATTTTGCTTGTCACATTGGGGTGCCTAGATAATATGTAGAATATTTTTGATTCGGTTAAATTTAGAATTTCTGTATTTTACTTGAGAGAGCATATGGAGTTGGTGTATATACTCCAAAATAGAGTAGAATAGGGCATTGTATATTTTTTCTGACAGATTATATTCAGAGCGATTTTGTTTTTAACATTGCGGTGCCTAGATAATATTAAGATATATTTCGAATCGAGTCAAATTAGAATTTCGGTATTTTACATGAGAGACCATATGGAATTGGTTTATATACTCCAAAACAGAGTAGAATAGGGCATTGTATATTTTTTCTGACGGATCATATTCAGAGCAATTTTTTTTTAATACTGGGGTGCCTAGATAATATTTAGGTTTTTTCGATTTGGGTAGAATAAGAATTTCTATATTTTACGTGAGAGAGCATATTGAGTTCGTGTATATACTACAAAACAGAGAAGTAAAGAACATTGTATATTTTATCTGACAGATTATATTAACAGCAATTTTGCTTTTCACATTGTGGTGCCTAGATAATATGTAGAATTATTTCGATTCGCTTAAATATAGATTTTTTGTATTTTACTTGAGAGAGCATATGGAGTTGGTGTATATACTTCAAAACTGAGAAGAATAAGGCATTGTGTATTTTTTCTTACAGAATATATTTAGAACCATTTTCTTTTAACTTTGGGTCGCCTAGATATTATTTAGATTTTTTTCGTTTCGCGTAAAATTAGAATTTCGGTATTTTATATGAGAGAGCATATTGAGTTGGTGTATATACTACAAAACAGAGTAGAAAAGGGCATTGTATATTTTTTCTAACAGATTTCATTCAGAACAATTTTGTTTTTAACATTGGGGTGCCTAGATAATATTTAGATTTTTTTCGATTCGCTTAAATATAGATTTTCTGTATTTTACATGAGAGAGCATATGGAGTTGTTGTATATACTCGAAAACAGAGTAGAATAGGGCATTTATATTTTTTCTCATAGATTATATTCAGAGCAATTTTGTTTTTAAAATTGAGGTGCCTAGATAATATTTAGATTTTTACGATTCGGGTAAAATTAGAATTTTTATATTTTACATGAGAGAGCATCCTGAGTTGCTTTATATACTCCAAAACAGAGTAGAATAAGGCATTGTATATGTTTTCTAACAGACTATATTCAGAGCCAATTTCTTTTAACTTTGGGGCGCCTAGATATCATGTAGATATTTTTCGATTCACGTAAAATTTGAATTTCTGTATTTTACATGAGAGAGCATATGGAGTTGGTGTATATACTCCAAAACAGAGTAGAAAAGGGCATTGTATATTTTTTCTGACGGATTATATTCAGAGCAATTATTTTTTTAACACTAGGATGCCTAGATAATATTTAGATTTTCGTTGATTCACGTCAAGTTTGAATTTCAGTATTTTACAGGAGAGAGCATACTGAGTTGGTGTATATACTACAAAACATAGTAGAAAAGGGCATTGTATAGTTTTTATGACAGATTACATTCAGAGCAATTTTGCTTTTAACATTGGGGTGCTTAGATAATATTTAGATTATTTCGATTCGGGTAAAATTAGAATTTCTGTATTTTACATGACAGAGCATATTGAGTTGGTGTTTATACTACATAACAGAATAGAAGAGGGCATTGTATATTTTCTCTGACAGATGATATTTAGAGCAATTTTTCTTTTAACATTGGGGTGCCTAGATAATATTTAGATTTTTTCGATTTGGGTAGAAGTAGAATTTCTGTATTTTACCTGAGAGAGCACACTGAGTTGGTGTATGTACTTCAAAAAAGAGTAGAATAAGGCGATGTATTTTTTTTTCTAACAGACTATATTCAGAGCAATTATCTTCTATCTTTGGGGCATCTAGATTTATTTAGATTTTTTTCGATTCGTGTAAAATTTGAATATCTGTATTTTACATGAGTGAGCATATTGAGTTGCTGTATATACTACAAAACAGAGTAGAAAAGGCATTGTATATTTTTTCTGACAGATTTTATTCAAAGCAATTTTGTTTTTAACATTGGGGTGCCCATATAATATTTAGATTTTATTCGATTCACGTAAATTTAGATTTTCTGTATTTTACATGTGAGAGCATACTGAGTTACTGTATATATTCCAAAACAGAGTATAAGAAGGCATTGTATATTTTTTCTAACAGACTATATTTAGAGTTATTTTCTTTTAACTTTGGAGTGCATAGATATAATTTAGATTTTTTTCGATTCACGTAAAATTAGAGTTCCGGTATTTTACGTGAGAGAGCATATTGAGTTGGTGTATATACCCCAAAAGAAAGTACAAAAGGGCATTGTATATTTTTTCTGACAGTTTATATTCAGAGCAATTTTGCTTTTAACATTCGGGTGCCTAGATATTATTTAGATTCTTATCGATTCACGTAAAATTAGAATTTCGGTATTTTACATGAGAGAGCTTACTGAGTTGGTGTATACACACGAAAACAGAGTAGAATAAGGCATTGTATATTTTTTGACAGATTATATTTAGAGCAATTTTGTTTTTAACATTGGGGTGCCTAGATAATATTTAGATTTTTTCCAATCGGGTAAAATAAGAATTTCTGTATTTTTCAGGTGAGATCATATGAAGATGGTGTATATACTCCAAAACAGAGTAGCATAGGGCATTGTATATTTTTTCTGACAGATTATATTCAGAGCAATATTGTTTTTAACATTGGGGTGCCTAGATAATATTTAGATTTTTTTATTCGTGTAAAATTGGAATTTCTGTATTTTATATGAGAGACCATACTGAATTGCTGTATATACTCCACAAAAAAGTAGAATAATGCATTTTTTATTATTTGTAACAGTCTATAGTCAGAGCCATTTTCTTTTATCTTTTGGGCGCCTAGATATTATTTAGATTTTTTTCGATTCTCATAAAATTAGAATTTCGGTATTTTACATGAGAGAGCATACTGAGTTGATGTATACGCTTCAAAACAGAGTAGAAGAGGGCATTGTATATTTTTTCTGACAGATTATGTTCCGAGGAATTTTGCTTTTAACATTGGGATGTCTACAAAGTATTTAGATTTTTTTCGATTCACGTAAAATTAGAATTTCTGTATTTTACCTGAGGGATCATACTGAGTTGGTGTATATACTCCAAAACAGGGTAGAATAGGGCATTGTATATTTTTTCTGACAGATTATATTCAGAGCAATTTTGCTTTTAACATTGGGGTGCCTAGATAATATTTAGATTTTTTCGATTCGGATAAAATTAGAATTTCGGTATTTTACAAGAGACAGCATACTGAGTTGGTGTATATACTCCAAAACAGAGTAGAAAGAGGCATTGTATATTTTTTGTGACAGATTATATTCAGAGCAATTTTCTTTTTAACATTGGGGTGCCTAGACAATATTTAGATTTTCTCAATTCGAGAAAAATTAGAATTTCTTTATTTTACATGAGAGAGCATATTGAGTTTGTGTATACATTCCAAAGAAGAGTAGAATAGGGCATTGTATATTTTTTCTGACAGATTTTATTCAGAGAATTTTTATTTTTAGCATTGGGGTGCCTAGATAATATTTAGATATTGTTGATTCGGGTAAAATTAGAATTTCTGTATTTTATATGAGAGAGCATATTGAGTTGGTGTATAACTCCAAAACAGAGTAGAATTGGGAATTGAATATTTTTTCTGACAGATTATATTCAGAGCAATTTTGTTTGTAACATTGCGTTGCCTACATAATATTTTGATTTTTTCGATTCAGGTAAAATTAGAATTTCGGTATTTTACATTAGAGAGCATGCTGAGTTGGTGTATATACTCCAAAACAGAGTAGAATAGGGCATTTTATATTTTTTCTGAAAGATTATATTCAGAACAATTTTGTTTTTAACATTGACGTGCCTACATAATATTTAGATTATTTCGATTCGGATAAAATTTTAATTTCTGTATTTTACATATTAGAGCATATTGAGTTGGTGTATATACTACAAAACACAGTAGAAAATGCCATGGTGTATTTTTTCTGACAGATTATATTAAGAGCAATTTTGCTTTTAACATTGGGGTGCCTAGGTAATATTTAGATATTTTTCGATTCACTTAAATATAGAATTTCTGTATTTTACATGAGAGAGCATATGGAGGTGGTTTATATTCTCCAAAACAGAGTAGAATAGGGCATTGTGTATTTTTTCTGACAGAATATATTCAGAGCAATTTTGTTTTTAACATTGGGGTGCCTAGACAATATTTATATTTTTTCGATTCGGGTAGAATTAGAATTTTTGTATTTTACATGGGTGAGCATATTGAGTTGGTTTATATGCTCCAAAACAGAGTAGAATAAGGCGTTATATATTTTCTCTAACAGACTATATTCAGAGCTATTTTTCTGGAACATTGTGGCGCCTAGATATTATTTAGATTTTTTTTTATTCACGTAAAATTAGAATTTCGGTATTTTACATGAGAGAGCATATGGAGTTTCTGTATATACTCCAAAAAAGAGTAGAATAGGGCATTGTATATTTTTTCTGACAGATTATATTCAGAGGAATTTGCTTTTAACATTCGGGTGCCTAGATAATATTTAGATTTGTTTCGATTCGCTTAAATATACAATTTCTGTATTTTACATGAGAGAGCATACTGAGTTGGTGTATATACTCCAAAAAAGAGTAGAATAAGGCATTGTATATTTTCTCTAACAGACTATTTTAAGAGCCATTTTCTGTAAACTTTAGGGCGCCTAGATATTATTTAGATTTTTTTCGATTCGCGTAAAATTAGAATTTCGAAATTTTACATGAGAGAGCATATTGAGTTGGTGTATATACTAAAAAACAAAGTAGAAAATGCAATTGTGTATTTTTTCTGACAGATTATATTCAGATAAATTTTGCTAATTGCATTGGGGTGCCTAGATAATATTTAGATATTTTTTATTTTTCTTAAATATAGAATTTCTGTATTTAACATGAGAGAGCATATGGAGTTGGTGTATATACTTCAAAACAGATTAGATTAGGGCATTGTATATTTTTTCTGACAGATTATATTCAAAGAAATTTTGCTTTTAACATTGGGTTGCCTAGATAATATCTAGATTTTTTTCGATTCGCTCAAATGTAGAATTTCTGTATTTTACATGAGAGAGCATATGGAGTTGGTGTATAAACTAAAAAACAGAGTAGAATAGGGCATTGTATAGTTTTTCTGACGGATTATATTCAGAGCAATATTGTTTTTAACATTGGGGTGCCTAGATAATATTTAGATTTTTTTCTATTCACGTGAAATTAGAATTTCGGTATTTTACATGAGAGAGCATACTGAGTTGGTGTATATATTCCAAAACAGAGTAGAATAGGGCATTGTATATTTTTTCTGACAGATTATATTCAGAGCAATTTTGTTTTTATCATTGGCGTGCCTACGTAATATTTAGATTTTTTCGATTCGGGTAAAATTACAGTTTCTGTATTTTACATGAAAGAGCATATTGAGTTGGTTTATATAATGCAAAACAGAGTAGAAAATGGCATTCTGTATTTTCGCTGACAGATTCTATTTAGAGCAATTTTGCTTTTAACATTGGACTGCCTAGATAATATTTAGATATTTTTCGATTCGCTTAAATATAGAATTCCTGTATTTTACATGGGAGACCATATGCAGTTGGTGTATATACCCCAAAACAGAGTAGAATAGGGTATTGTATATTTTCTCTGACAGATTATATTCAGAACAATTATGTTTTTATCATGGGGTGCCGAGATAATATTTAGATTATTTTCAATTCACTTAAATATTGACTTTCTGTATTTTACATGAGAGAGCATATTGAGGTGTTGTATATACTCCAAAACAGAGTAGAATCGTGCATTGTATATTTTTTTTGACAGATTATATTCAGAGCAATTTTGATTAACATTGTGTTGGCTAGATAATATTTAGATTTTTTTCGAATCCGGTAAAATTAGAATTTCTCTATTTTACATGAGAGAGCATCCTGAGTTGGTGTATATACTCCAAAACAGATTAGAATAAGGCATTGTATATTTTTTTCTAACAGACTCTATTCGGAGCCATTTTCGTTGAACTTTGAGGCACCTAGATTTTATTTAGATTTTTTTCGATTCCATATTTAGAATTTCGGTATTTTATATGAGAGAGCATATGGAGTTGGTGTACATACTCCAAAACAGAGTAGAATCGGGCATTGTATATTTTTTCTGACAGATTATATTCAGAGCAATTATACTTTTAACATTGGGGTGCATAGATAATATTTAGATTTTATTCGATTCACGTAAAATTAGAATTTTTGTATTTTACATGACAGAGCAAACTGAGTTGGTGTATATACTCCAAATAAGAGTAGAATAGGGCATTGTTTATTTTATCTGACAAATTATATTCAGAGCAATTTTGTTTATAACATTGGGGTGCATAGGCAATATTTAGATATTTTCGATTAGGGTAGAATTAGAATTTCTGTAATTTACATAAGAGAGCATATTGATTTGGTGTATATAGTACAAAACTGAATAGAAAAGGGCATTATATATTTTTTCTGACAGATTATATACAGAGCAATTTTGCTTTTAACCTTGTGGTGCTTGGATAATATTTAGATTTTTTTCGATTTGCTTAAACCTGGAATTTCTGTATTTTACATGAGAGAGCATATTGAGTTGGTGTATATTCTCCAAAACAGAGTAGAATAGGGCATTTTATATTTTTTCTGACAGATTATATTCAGAGCAATTTTGTTTTAAACATTGGGGTGCCTACAGAATATATTGATTTTTTTGATTCGGGTAAAATTAGAATTTCTGTATTTTACATGAGAGAGCATATGGAGTTGGTTTATATACTACAAAATAGAGTAGAATAGGGCATTGTATATTTTTTATGACAGATTATATTCAGAGAAATTTTGCTTTTAAAATTGAGGTGCCTAGATAATATTTAGATTTTTGTCGATTCGCTTAAATATAGAATTTTTGTATTTTACATGAGAGAGCATATGGAGTTGGTGCATATACTCGAAAACAGAGTAGAATAGGGCATTGTATAATTTTTCTGACAGATTATATTCAGAGCAATTTTGTTTTTAGATTGGGGTGCCTAGATAATTTTTAGATTCTTTTCGATTCACGTAAAATGAGAATTTCGGTATTTTACATGAGAGAGCATACTGAGGTGGTGTATATACTCCAAAACAGAGTAGAATAAGGAATTGTATATTTTTTCTGACAGATAATATTCAGAGCAAGTTTGCTTTTAACATTGGGGTGCCAAGATAATATTTAGATTTTTTTCGATTCGCATAAATATAGAATTTCTGTATTTTTCATGAGACAGCATATGGAGTTGGTGTATATACTCCAAAATAGAGTAGAATAGGGCATTGTATATTTTTTCTGACCGACTATATTCAGAGCGATTTTGTTTTTAACATTGCGGTGCCTAGATAATATTAAGATATATTTCGAATCGAGTCAAATTAGAATTTCGATATTTTACATGAGAGACCATATGGAATTGGTTTATATACTCCAAAACAGAGTAGAATAGGGCATTGTATATTTCTTCTGACGGATTATATTCAGAGCAATTTTTTTTTAATACTGGGGTGCCTAGATAATATTTAGGTTTTTTCGATTTGAGTAGAATAAGAATTTCTGTATTTTACGTGAGAGAGCATATTGAGTTCGTGTATATACTACAAAACAGAGAAGTAAAGGACATTGTATATTTTATCTGACAGATTATATTAAGAGCAATTTTGCTTTTCACATTGGGGTGCCTAGATAATATGTAGAATTATTTCAATTCGCTTAAATATAGATTTTCTGTATTTTACTTGAGAGAGCATATGGAGTTGGTGTATATACTTCAAAACTGAGAAGAATAAGGCATTGTATATTTTTTCTTACAGAATATATTTAGAACCATTTTCTTTCAACTTTGGGTCGCCTAGATATTATTTAGATTTTTTTCGTTTCGTGTAAAATTAGAATTTCGGTATTTTATATGAGAGAGCATATGGAGTTGATGTATATTCTCCAAATAGGAGTAGAATAGATCATTGTATATTTTTTCTAACAGACTATATTCAGAGTCATTTTCTTTTAACTTTGGGGTGCCTATATATTATTTAAATTTTTTTTCGATTCGTGAAAAATTAAAATTTCGTTATTTTACATGAGGGAGCATATGGAGTTGGTGTATGTACTTTAAAACAGAGTAGAATAGGGCATTGTATATATTTTCTGACAAATTATATTCAGAGCAATATTGTTTTTAACATTGGGGTGCCTAGAAAATATTTGGATTTTTTCGATTAGGGTAAAATTAGAATTGATGTATTTTATATGAGAGAGCATATTGTGTTGGTGTACATACTTCAAAACAGAGTAGAAAAGGGCATTGTATATTTTTTCTGACAGATTGCATTCAGAGCAATTTTGATTTTAACATTTGGGTGCCTAGATAATACTTAGATTTTTTTCGATTCGCTTAAATATAGAATTTCTGTATTTTACGTAAGACAGCATATGGAGTTGGTGTATATACTTTAAAACAAAGTAGAATAGGGCATTGTATATTTTTTCTGACAGATTATATTCAGAGCAATTTTGTTTTTAACACTGGGGTGCCTAGATAATATTTGAATTTTTTAGATTCTGGTAAAATTAGAATTTCTGTATTTTACATGAGAGAGCATACTGAGTTGGTGTGTATACTCCAAAACAGAGTAGAATAAGGCCTTGTATATTTTTTCGAACAGACTATATTCAGAGCCATTTTCTTTTTACTTTGGGGTGCCTAGATATTCTTTAGAATTTTTTCGATTCGTGTAAAATTAGAATTTCCGTATTTTACATGAGAGAACATATTGAGTTGTTGTATATAATCCACAACAGACTAGATTAGGTCATTGTATATTTTTTATGAAAGATTATATTCAGAGAAATTTTGCTTTTAACATTCGGGTGCCAAGATAATATTTAGATATTTTTCGATTCACGTAAAATTAGAATTTCGGTATTTTACATAAGAGAGCATACTGAGTTTGTGTAAATACTCCAAATAAAAGTAGAATAAAGCATTGTATAATTTTTCTAACAGAGTATATTCAGAACCATTTTTTTTTAACATTGGGCCCCCTGGATATAATTTAGATTTTTGTTGATTCGCTTAAATATAGAATTTATGTATTTTCGATTAGAGACCATATGGAGTTCGTGTATATACTCCAAAACAGAATAGAATAGGGCATTGTATATTTTTTCTTACAGATTATATTCAGAGCAATTTTTTTTTAACATTGGCTTGCCTAGATAATATTTATATTTTTTCGATTCGGGTATAATTAGAATTTGATATTTTACATGAGAGAGCATAGTGAGTTGGTGTATATACTCCAAAACTGTGTAGAATAAGGCATTGTATATTTTTTCTAACAGGCTATATTCAGAGCCATTTTCTTTTAACTTGGGGCGCCTTGATATTGTTCAGATTTGTTTCGATTCACGTAAAATTAGAATTTCGTTATTTTACATAAGAGAGCATATTGAGTTGGTGTACATACTCCAAAACAGAGTAGAATAGGGCATTGTATATTTTTTCTGACTGATTATATTCGCAGCATTTTTGTTTTTAACATTGCGGTGCCTAGATAATATTCAGATTTTTTCGATTCTGGTAAAATTAGAATTTCTGTATTTTACATAAGAGAGCATATGGAGATGGTGTATATATTACAAAATAGAGTAGATTTAGGCATTGTATATTTTTTTTGACAGTTTATATTCAGAGCAATTTTGCTTTCAACATTACGGTTCCTTGATAATATTTAGATTGTTTTTGATTTGCTTAAATATGGAATTCCTGTATTTTATATTAGAGAGCATATGGTGTTTTTTTATATACCACAAAACACAGTAGAATAGGGCATTGTATACTTTTTCTGACAGATTATATTCAGAGCAATTTTGTTTTTATCATTGTGGTGCCTAGATATTATTTAGATTTTTTTCGATTCGCATAAAATAAGAATTTCTGTATTTTACATGAGAGAGCATATTGAATTGGTGTATACACTCCAAAACAAAGTAGACAAAAACATTGTATATTTTGTCAGACATATTATATTCAGAGCAATTTTGCTTTAGACATTGGGGTGCCTAGATAATATATAGATTTTTTTTGATTCACGTAAAATTTGAATTTCAGTATTTTACATGA
Organism: Callithrix jacchus; assembly: GCF_049354715.1. Lineage (NCBI taxonomy): Eukaryota > Metazoa > Chordata > Mammalia > Primates > Cebidae > Callithrix > Callithrix jacchus. Next base: position 53,705,610 of record NC_133522.1, read on the forward strand.
GAGACCATACGGTGTTGGTGTATATACTCCAAAACAGAGTAGAAAAGGGCATTGTATGTTTTTTCTGACAGATTATATTGAGAGCAATTTTGTTTCTAACATTAGGGTGCCTAGATAATATTTAGATTTTTTTCGATTCGCGTAAAATTTGAATTTCGGTATTTTACATGAGAGACCATACGATGTTGGTGTATATACTCCAAAACAGAGTAGAAAAAAGCATTGTATATTTTCTCTGACAGATTATATTGAGAGCAATTTTGTTTTTAACATTAGGGTGCCTAGATAATATTTAGATTTTTTGGATTCGCTTAAATATACAATTTCTGTATTTTACATGAGAGAGCATGTAGAGTTGGTGTATATACTCAAAAACAGAGTAGAATCGGGCATTGTATATTTTCTCTTAGAGTTTATATCCAGAGAAATTTTGTTTTTAACATTGGGGTGACTTGATAATATTTAGATTTTTTCGATTCGGGTAAAATTAGAATTTCTCTATTTTACACGAGAGAGCATACTGAGTTGGTTTATATACTCCAAAACATAGTAGAACAAGGCATTGTATATTTTTTCTAAGATACTATATACAGAGCCATTTTCTTTTAACTTTGGGGCGCCTAGATATTATTTAGATTTTTTTTTATTTGTTTAAATATTGATTTTCTGTATTTTTCATTAGAGAGCATGTAGATTTGGTGTATACACTCAAAAATAGAGTAGAATAAGGCATTGTATATTTTTTCTGAGAGTTTATATTCAGAGCAATTTTGTTTTTCACATTGGGGTACCTTTATAATATTTAGATTTTTTCGATTCGGGTAAAATTAGTGTTTCTGTATTTTACACGAGAGAGCATACTGAGTTGCTGTATATATTCGAAAAAAGAGTAGACAAGGGCATTGTATATTTTTTCTGACAGAGTATATTCAGAGCAATTTTGTTTTTAACATTGGGGTGTCTCGATAATATTTAGATTTTCTCAATTCGGGTAAAATTATAAAATTGGTATTTTACATGAGAGAGCATACTGAGTTGGTTTATATACTCCAAAAGAGAGTAGAATCACGCATTGTGTATTTTTTTTAACAGACTATATTCAGATCCATTTTCTTTTAACTTTGGGGCGTATAGTTATTATTTAGATTTATTTCGATTCGCGTAAAATTAGAATTTCAGTATTTTACATGAGAGAGCATACTGAGTTGGTGTATATACTCCAAAACAGAGTAAAAAGGAGGTTGTACATTTTTTTCTGACAGATTATATTCAGAGCAATTTTGCTTTTAACACTGGGGTGCTTAGAGAATATTTAGATTTTTATCGATTCACGTAAAATTAGAATTTTGGTATTTTACATTAAAGAGTATACTGAGTTGGTGTATATAATCCAAAACAGAGTAGAATAGGGCATTGTATATTTTTTCTGACAGAATATATTCGGAGCAATTCTGCTTTTAACATTGGGGTGCCTAGATAATATTTAGATTTATTCCGATTGGCTTAAATATAGAATTTCGGTATTTTATAGGAGAGAGCATATGATGTCGGTGTATATACCCCAAAACAGAGTAGAATAGGGCATTGTATATTTTTTATGACAGATTATATTCAGAGCAAATATATATTTCTGTATTTTACATGAGAGAGCATACTGAGTTGGTGTAGATACTTCAAAACAGAGTAGAATAAGGCATTGTATATTTTTTCTAACAGACTATAATTAGAGCCATTTTGTTTTAACTTTGGGACGCCTGGATATTATTTAGATTTTTTTCGATTCCAGTAAAATTTGAATTTCCATATTTTACATGATAGAGCATATTGAGTTGTTGTATATACTTTAAAACTGATTAGAAAAGGGCATTGTATATTTTTTCTGACAGATTATATTTAGAGCAATTTTGCTTTTAACATTCGGGTGCCTAGATAATATTTAGATTTTTTTCAATTCACGTAAAATTTGAATTTTGCTATTTTACATGAGAGAGCACACTGAGTTGGTGTATATACTCCAAAACAAAGTAGAATAAGGCATTGTATATTTTGTCTAACAGGCTATATTCAGAGCCATTTTCTTTCAACTCTGGGATGCCTAGATATTATGTAGATTTTTTTCAATTCGCGTAAAATTAGAATTTCTGTATTTTACATAAGAGAGCATATTGAGTTGGGGAATATACTCCAAAACACAGTAGAAAAGTGCATTGTATAGTTTTTCTGACAGATGATATTCAGAGCAATTTTGCTTTTAACATTATGGTGCCTAGATAATATTTAGATTTATTTCGATTCGCTTAAATATAGAATTTCGGTATTTTATATGAGAGAGCATATGAAGTGTATATACCCCAAAACAGAGTAGTATAGGGCATTGTATATTTTTTGTGACAGATTATATTCAGAGCAAATTTGTTTTTCACATTGGGGTGCCTAGATAATATTTAGGTTTTCTACGATTCAAGTAAAATTAGAATTTCTGTATTTTACATGATAGAGCATACTGACATGTTGTATATACTCCAACACAAAGTAGAATAAGGCGTTGTATATTTTTTCTAACAGACTATATTTAGAGACATTTTTTTTAACTTTTGAATGCCTAGATATTATTTAGATTTTTTTCTATTCGTGTAAAATTTGTATTTTCGTATTTTACATGAGCGAGCATATTGAGTTGGTGTATACACTTCAAAAAAGAGTAGAAAAGGTTATTGTACATTTTTTCTGACAGACTATATTCAGAGCAATTTTAGTTTTAACATTGGGGTGCCTAGATAATATTTAGATTTTTATTGATTCACTTACATATAGAATTTCTGTATTTTACATGAGAGAGCATATGGAGTTGGTGTATATACTCCAAAGCAGAGTAGAATAGGGCATTCTATATTTTCTCTGACAGATTATATTAAGAGACATTTTCTTTTAACTTTGGGGTGCCAAGATATTATTTAGATTTTTTTCGTTTCGCTTAAATATAGAACTTCTGTATTTTACATGAGAGAACATATGGAGTTGGTGTATATACTCAAAAACAGTAGAAAATGGCATTGTATATTTTTTCGGGCAGATTATATTCAGAGAAATTTTGCTTTTAACATTGGGGTGCCTAGATAATACTTAGATTTTTTGCGATTCACGTAAAATTAGAATTTCTGTATTTTACATGAGAAAGCATACAGAGTTGGTGTATATACTCCAAAATATAGTAGAATAAGGAATTGTATATTTTTCCTCAAAGACTATATTCAGAGCCATATTCTTTAACTTTGGGGCGCCTAGACACTATTTAGAATTTTTTAGATTCGTGTAAAATTATAATTTCGGTATTGTACATGAGAGAGCATACTGAGTTGGTTTATATACTCCGAAACAAAGTAGAAAAGATCATTGTATATTTTTTCTGACAGATTATATTCAGAGCAACTTGGCTTTCATCATTGAGGTGCCTAGATAACATTTAGATATTTTTCCATTCACCTAAAATTAGAATTTCTGTATTTTACATGAGAGAGCATACTGAGTTGGTGTATATACTCCAAAACAGAGTAGAATAAGGCATTGTATATTTTTTAAAACAGACTATATTCAGAGCCATTTTCTTTTAACTTTGGGTCGCCTAGATATTATTTAGATTTTTCTCGACTCGCGTAAACTTAGAATATATATATTTTACATGAGAGATCATATTGAGTTGGTGTATATACTCCAAAAGAGAGTAGAAAAGGGCAGTGTATATTTTTTCTGAAAGATTATATTCAGAGCAATTTTTTTTAACATTAGTCTGCCTAGATAATATTTAGAATTTTTCAACTCGATTAAAATTACAATTTCTGTATTTTACATGAGAGAGCATAATGTGTTTTTGTATATACTCCAAAACAGAGTAGAATAGGGCATTGTATATTTTTTCTGACACAATATATTCAGAGCAATTTTGTACTTAACATTGGGGTGCCTAAATAATACTTAGATTTTTTCGATTCGGGAAAATTAGAATTTCGGTATTTCACATGAGAGAGCATATGGAGATAGTGTATATACCCCAAAAGAGAGTAGAAGAGGGCATTGTATATTTTTTCTGACAGAATATATTCAGAGCAATTTTTTATTTAACATTGGGGTGCCTAGGTAATATTTAGATTTTTTACGATAAATATAAAATTATGATTTCTGTATTTTACATGAGAGAGCATGGTGAGTTGGTGTATATACTCCAAAACAAAGTAGAATAAGGCATTGTGTATTTTTCCAACAGACTATATTCAGATCCATTTTCTTTTTACATTGAAGCGCCTACTTATTATTTAGATTTTTTTCGATTCACATAAAATTAGAATTTCAGTATTTTACATGAGAGAGCATGCTGAGTTGGTGTATATACCCAAAAACAGAGTAGAATAGGGCATTGTATATTTTTTCTGACAGATGATATTCCGAGCAATTTTGCTTTTAATATTAAGGTGCCTAGATAATATTTAGATTTATTTTGATTCGCTTAACTATAGAATTTTGGTATTTTATATGAGAGAGCATATGAAGTCGGTGTATATACCCCAAAACTGAGTAGCATAGGGCATTGTATATTTTTTATGACAGATTGTATTTAGATCAATTTTGTTTTTCACATTGGAGTGCCTAGATAATATTTAGGTTTTTTTCGATTCATGTAAAATTAAAATATCTGTATTTTACATGATAGAGCATACTGAGATGGTGTATATACTCCAAAACAGAGAAGAATAAGGCATTGTATATTTTTTCTAACAGACTATATTTAGAGCCATTTTCTTTTAACTTTGGGGCGCCTAGTTGGTATTTAGATTTTTTTCGATTCGAGTAAACTTGGAATTTCCATATTTTACATGAGAGTGCATATGGAGTTGGTGTATACACTAAAAAAATGAGTTAAAAAGGGCATTGTATATTTTGTCTGACAGACTATATTCAGAGGAATTTTGCTTTAACATTGGGGTGCCAAAATAATATTTAGATTTTTTTCGATTCACGTAAAATTAGAATTTCGGTATTTTACATGAGAGAGCATACTGAGTTGGTATATATACACCAAAGAGAGTAGAAAACCCATTGTATATTTTCTCTGACAGATTATATTCACAGCAATTTTGCTTTTAACATTGGGGTGCCTAGATAATATTTAGATTTTTTTCGATTAATGTAAATTTAGAATTTCTGTATTTTACATGAGAGAGCATACTGAGTTGATGTATATACTCCAAAACAGAGTACAATAAGGAATTGTATATTTTTTGTAACACACTATATTTAGAGCCATTTTCTTTTAACTTTGGGGCGCCTAGATATTATTTAGATTTTTTTCGATTCGGGTAAAATTAGAATTTTTGTGTTTTACATGACAGAGCATATTGAGTTTGTGTATATACTACAAAACAGAGTAGAAAAAAGCATTGTATATTTTTTCTGACAGATTAATATCAGAGCAATTTTTCCTTAAACATTGGGTTGCCTAGATAATATTTCAATTATTTTCGATTCACTTAAATATAGAATTTCTGTATTTTACATGAGAGAGCATATGGAGTTGGTGTATATACTCCAAAACAGAGTAGAATAGGGCATTGTATATTTTTTCTGACAGATTATATTCAGATCGATTTTGTTTTTAACTTTGGGGTGCCTAGATCATATTTAGATTTTTTTCGATTTGCTTAAATATAGAATTTCTGTATTTTACATGAGAGAGAATGTGGAGTTGGTGTATATACTCCAAAACAGATTAGAATAGGGCATTGTATATTTTCTCTGAGAGATTATATTCAGAGCAATTTTTTTTAACACTGAGGTGCCTAGATAATATTTAGATTTTTTCGATTCCAGTAAAATTAGAATTTCTGTATTTTACATGAGAGAGCATATGGAGTTGTTGTATAAACTTTAGAACAGATTAGAATACGGCATTGTATATTTTTTCTGACAGATTATATTCAGAGCAATTTTGTTTTAAACATTGGGGTGCGTAGTTAATATTTAGATTTTTTTTGATTCACGTAAAATTAGAATTGCTGTATTTTACATAAGAGAGCATACTGAGTTGGTGTATATACCCCAAACGAGAGTAGAATAAGGGATAGTATATTTTTTCTAACAGACTAAATTCAGAGCCAATTTCTTTTAACTTTGGGGCGTGTAGATATAATTTAGATATATTTCGATTTGCTTAAAATTAGAATTTCTTTATTTTACATGAGAGAGCATATTGAGTTGGTGTATATACTCCAAAACAAAGTACGAAAGGGCATTGTATATTTTTTCTGACAGATTATATTCAGAGGAAATTTTCTTTTAACATTGGTGTGCCTAGATAATATTTAGATTTTTTTCGATTCGCATAAATAAAGAATTTCTGTATTTTACATGAGAGAGCATATGGAGTTGGTGTACATACTCCAAAACAGAGTAGAATAGGGCATTGTATTTTTTTTCTGACGGATTATATTCAGAGCAATTGTTTTTTAACACAGTGGTGCCTAGATAATATTTAGATTTTTTCGATTTTGGTAGAATTAGAATTTCTGTATTTTACATGAGAGCATATTGAGTTGGTGTATATACTACAAAACAGAGAAGTAAAGCGCATTTTATATTTTATCTGACAGATTATATTAAGAGCAATTTCGCTTTTCACATTGGGGTGCCTAGATAATATCTAGAATTTTTTCAATTCGCTTAAATATAGTATTTCTGTATTTTACTTGAGAGAACATATGGAGTTGGTGTATATACTCCAAAACAGAGAAGAATAAGGCATTGTATATTTTTTTTTACAAACTATATTTAGAACCATTTTTTTTAACTTTGGGGTGCCTAGATATTATTTAGATTTATTTCGATTCATGTAAATTTGGAATTTCGTTATTTTACATGAGAGAGCTTATGGAGTTGCTTCATATACTCCAAAACAATGTAGAATAGGGCATTGTATATTTTTTCTGACAGCTTATATTCAGAGCTATTTTGTTTTTAACATTAAAGTGCCTAGATAATATTTAGATTTTTTTCTATTCATGTAAATTTTGAATTTAGGTATTTTACATGAGAGAGCATATTGAGTTGGTGCATATACTACAAAACAAAGTAGAATGGGGCATTGTATATTTTCAATGACAGATTATATTCAGATTGATTTTTTTTTTCACTTTCGGGTGCCTAGTTAATATTTAGATTTTTTTCGATTCGCTTAAATATAGAGTTTCTGTATTTTACATAAGAGAGTATGTGGAGTTGGTGTATATACTCCAAAACAGAGTAGAATAGGGCATTGTATATTTTCTCTGAGAGATTATATTCAGAGCAATCTTTTTTTAACACTGAGGTGCCTAGATAATATTTAGATTTTTCCAATTCCAGTAAAATTAGAGTTTCTGTATTTTACATGAGAGAGCATATGGAGTTGGTGTATAAACTTTAAAACAGATTAGAATAGGGCATTGTGTGTTTTTTCTGATAGATAATATTCAGAGCAATTTCGTTTTAAACATTGGGGTGCGTAGATAATATTTAGATTTTTTTTGATTCACGTAAATTTAATATTGCTGTATTTTACATAAGATAGCATACTGAGTTGGTATATATACTCCAAAACAGAGTAGAATAAGGCATTGTATACTTTTTCTAACAGACTATATTTAGAGCCAATTTCTTTTAACTTTGGGGCGCCTGAATATTATTTAGATATATTTTGATTTGTGTAAAATTAGAATTTCTGTATTTTACATGAGAGAGCATATGGAGTTGGTGTACATACTCCAAAACAAAGTAGAATAGGGCATTGTATATTTTCTCTGACAGATTATATTCAGAGCTATTTTGTTTTTACCATTGGGATGCCTAGATAATATTTAGATTTATTTCGATTCGCTTAAATATAGAATTTTCGTATTTTACATGACAGAGCATAGGGAGTTGGTGTATATACTCCAAAACAGAGTAGAATCGGGCATTGTATATTTTTTCTGACGGATTATATTCAGAGCAATTTTGTTTTTAACATTGTGTTGCCTAGATAATATTTAGATATTTTCGAATCCTGTAAAATTAGAATTTCTCTATTTTACATGAGAGAGCATCCTGAGTTGGTGTATATACTCCAAAACAGATTAGAATAAGGCATTGTGTATTTTTTTCTAACAGACTATATTCAGAGCCATTTTCGTTGAACTTTGAGGCGCCTAGATTTTATTTAGATTTTTTTCGATTTGCATAAAATTAGAATTTCGGTATTTTACATGAGAGAGCATATGGATTTGGTGTATATACTCCAAAACAGAATAGAATCGGGCATTGTATTTTTTTTCTGACGGATTATATTCAGAGCAATTTTACTTTTAACATTGGGGTGCATAGATAATATTTAGATTTTATTCGATTCACGTAAAATTAGAATTTTTGTATTTTACATGACAGAGCAAACTGAGTGGTGTATATACTCAAAATCAGAGTAGAATAGGGCATTGTTTATTTTATCTGACAAATTATATTCAGAGCAATTTTGTTTATAACATTGGGGTGCATAGGCAATATTTAGATATTTTCGATTAGGGTAGAATTAGAATTTCTGTAATTTACATAAGAGAGCATATTGATTTGGTGTATATAGTACAAAACTGAGTAGAAAAGAGCATTATATATTTTTTCAGACAGATTATATACAGAGCAATTTTGCTTTTAACCTTGTGGTGCCTAGATAATATTTAGATTCTTTTCGATTCGCTTAAACATGGAATTTCTGTATTTTACATGAGAGAGCATATTGAGTTGGTGTATATTCTCCAAAACAGAGTAGAATAGGGCATTTTATATTTTTTCTGACAGATTATATTCAGAGCAATTTTGTTTTAAACATTGGGGTGCCTACATAATATATTGATTTTTTTGATTCGGGTAAAATTAGAATTTCTGTATTTTACATGAGAGAGCATATGGAGTTGGTGTATATACTCCAAAATAGAGTAGAATAGGGCATTGTATATTTTTTATGACAGATTATATTCAGAGAAATTTTGCTTTTAAAATTGAGGTGCCTACATAATATTTAGATTTTTGTCAATTCGCTTAAATATAGAATTTCTGTATTTTACATGAGAGAGCATATGGAGTTGGTGCATGTACTCGAAAACAGAGTAGAATAGGGCATCGTATAATTTTTCTGACAGATTGTATTCAGAGCAATTTTGTTTTTAGATTGGGGTGCCTAGATAATTTTTAGATTTTTTTCAATTCACGTAAAATGAGAATTTCGGTATTTTACATGAGAGAGCATACTGAGTTGGTGTATATACTGCAAAACAGAGTAGAATAGGGCATTGTATATTTTTTCTGACAGATTATATTCAGAGCAAGTTTGCTTTTAACATTGGGGTGCCTTGATAATATTTAGATTTTTTTTGATTCGCATAAATATAGAATATTTGTATTTTTCATGAGAGAGCATATGGAGTTGGTGTATATACTCCAAAATAGAGTAGAATAGGGCATTGTATATTTTTTCTGACAGATTATATTCAGAGCGATTTTGTTTTTAACATGCAATGCCTAGATAATATTAAGGTATTTTTCGACTCGTGTCAAATTTGAATTTCGGTATTTTACATGAGAGACCATATGGAGTTGGTTTATATACTCTAAAACAGAGAAGAATAGGGCATTGTATATTTCTTCTGACGGATTATATTCAGAGCAATTTTTTTTTAATACTGGGGTGCCTAGATAATATTTAGATTTTTTCGATTTGGGTAGAATTAGAATTTCTGTATTTTACATGAGAGAGCATATTGAGTTGGTGTATATACTACAAAACAGAGAAGTAAAGGGCATTGTATATTTTATCTGACAGATTATATTAAGAGCAATTTTGCTTTTCACATTGGGGTGCATAGATAATATCTAGAATTATTTCGATTCGCTTAAATATAGAATTTCTGTATTTTACTTGAGAGAGCATATGGAGTTGATGTATATACTTCAAAACAGAGAAGAATAAAGTATTGTATATTTTTTCGTACAGACTATATTTAGAACCATTTTCTTTTAACTTTGGGGCGCCTTGATATTATTTAGATTTTTTTCGTTTCGCGTAAAATTAGAATTTCGGTATTGTATATGAGAGAGGATATTGACTTGGTGTATATACTCGAAAGCAGAGTAGAATAGGGCATTGTATATTTTTTCTAATAGATTATATTCAGCGCAATTTTGTTTGTAACATTGAGGTGCCTAGATAATATTTAGATTTTTACGATTTGGGTAAAATTAGAATTTCTATATTTTATATGAGAGAGCATCATGAGTTGCTGTATATACTTTAAAAGAGAGTAGAATAAGGCATTGTATATGTTTTCTAACATTGGGGTGCCTAGATAATATTTAGATTTTTTTTGGATTCGCTTAAATATAGAATTTCTGAATTTTACATGAGAGTGCATATGGAGTTGGTGTATGTACTTTAAAGCAGAGTAGAATAGGGCATTCTATATGTTTTCTGACAGATTATATTTAGAGCAATTTTGTTTTTAACATTGGGGTGCCTAGATAATATTTAGATTATTTTTGATTAACGTAAAATTAGAATTTCTGTATTTTACCTGAGAGAGCGCACTGAGTTGGTGTATGTACTTCAAAAAAGAGTAGAATAAGGCGATGTATTTTTTTTTTCTAACAGACTATATTCAGAGCCATTATCTTTTATCTTTGGGGCATCTAGATTTTATTTAGATTTTTTTCGATTCACGTACAATTTGAATATCTGTATTTTACATGAGTGAGCATGTTGAGTTGCTGTGTATACCACAAAACGGAGTAGAAAAGGGCATTGTATATTTTTTCTGACAAATTTTATTTAAAGCAATTTTGTTTTTAACGTTATGGTGCCTATATACTATTTAGATTTTATTCGATTCACGTAAAATTAGATTTTCTGTATTTTACATGAGAGAGCATAATGAGTTATTGTATATATTCCAAAACAGAGTAGAAGAAGGCATTGTATATTTTTTCTAACAGACTATATTCGGAGCCATTTTCTTTTAACTTTAGAGTGCATAGATATAATTTAGATTTTATTCGATTCGTGTAAAATTAGAATTCCGGAATTTTACGTGAGAGAGCATATTGAGTTCGTGTATATACCCCAAAAGAAAGTAGAAAAGGGCATTGTATATTTTTTCTGGCAGTTTATATTCAGAGCAATTTTGCTTTTAACATTCGGGTGCCTCGATATTATTTAGATTCTTATCGATTCACGTAAAATTAGAATTTCGGTATTTTACATGAGAGAGCTTACTGAGTTGGTGTATACACTCGAAAACAGAGTAGAATAAGGCATTGTATATTTTTTTGACAGATTATATTTAGAGCAATTTTGTTTTTAACATTGGGGTGCCTAGATAATATTTAGATTTTTTCCATTCGGGTAAAATAAGAATTTCTGTATTTTACAGGAGAGATCATATGAAGATGGTGTATATACTCCAAAACAGAGTAGCATAGGGCATTGTATATTTTGTCTGACAGACTATATTCAGAGCAATTTTGCTTTAACATTGGGGTGCCAAAATAATATTTAGATTTTTTTCGATTCACGTAAAATTAGAATTTGGGTATTTTACATGAGAGAGCATACTGAGTTGGTATATATACACCAAAAGAGAGTAGAAAAGGGCATTGTATATTTTCTCTGACAGATTATATTCGCAGCAATTTTGCTTTTAACATTGGGGTGCCTAGATATTTAGATTTTTTTCGATTAACGTAAATTTAGAATTTCTGTATTTTACATAAGAGAGCATACTGAGTTGATGTATATACTCCAAAACAGAGTAGAATAAGGAATTGTATATTTTTTGTAACAGACTATATTCAGAGCCATTTCCTTTTAACTTTTGGGCGCCTAGATATTGTTTAGATTTTTTTCGATTCGCTTAAAATTAGAATTTGGGTATTTTACCTTAGAGAGCATATTGAGTTGGTGTATATACTACAAAACTGAGTAGAATATGGCATTGTATATATTTTCTGACAGATTATATTAAGAGCAATTTTTTTCTAACATTGGGGTGCCTCGATAATATTTAGATTTTTTTCAATTCACGTAGTATTAGAATTTCGGTGTTTTACATGAGAGAGCATACTGAGATGGTGTATATACTCCAAAACAAAGTAGAATAGGGCATTGTATATTTTTTCTGATAGATAATATTCAAAGCAATTTTGTTTTTAACATTCGGGTGCCTAGATAATATTTAGATTTTTCGACTCGGCTAAAATTAGAATTTTTGTATTTTACATGAGAGAGCATATTCAGTTGGTGTATATACTCCAAAACAGAGTAGAAAATGGCATTGTATATTTTTTCTGACATTATATTCAGTGTAATTTTACTTTAAAGTTTGTGGTCCCTAGATAATATTTAGATTTATTTCGATTCACTTAAATATAGTATTTCTGTATTTTACATGAGAGAGCATATGCAGTTGGTGTATATACTTTAAAATAGAGTAGAATGGGGCTTTGTATATTTTTTATGACAGATTACATTAAGAGCAATTATGTTTTTAACATTAGGGTGTATAGATAATATTTGAATTTTATTCGATTCACGTAAAATTAGAATTTCGGTATTTTACATGAGAGAGCATACTGAGTTGGTGTATATACTCCAAAAAAAAGTAGAATAAGGCATTGTAAATTTTGTTTAGCAGAGTATATTCAGAGCCATTTTCTTTTAACTTTGGGGCACCTAGATATTATTTAGATTTTTTTCGATTCACGTAAAATTAGAATTTGGGTACTTTTCCTTAGAGAGCATATTGAGTTGGTGTATATACTACAAAACAGAGTAGAAAAAGGCATTGTATATTTTTTCTGACAGATTATATTCAGAGCAATTATGCTTTTAACATTGCGGTGCCTAGATAATATTTAGATTATTTCGATTTGGGTAAAATTAGAATTTCTGTATTTTACATGAGAGAGCGTATGGAGTTGGTGTATATACTCCAAAACAGAGTAGAATAGGGCATTGTATATTTTTTCTGACAGAAAATATTCAGATCGATTTTGTTTTTTACTTTGGGGTGCCTAGATAATATTTAGATTTTTTTTCGATTCACTTAAATATAGAATTTCTGTATTTTATATGAGAGATAATGTGGAATTTGTGTATATACTCCAAAACAGATTAGAATAGGGCATTGTTTATTTTTTCTGACAGATTATATTCAGAGCAATTTTATTTTAAACATTGGGGTGCGTAGATAATATTTAGAATTTTTTATTCACGTAAAATTATAATTGCTGTATTTTACATAAGAGAGCATACTGAGATGGTGTATATACTCCAAAACAGAGCTAGAATAAGGCATTGTATATTTTTTCTAACAGACTATATTCAGAGCCAATATCTTTTAACTTTGGGGCGTATAGATATTATTTAGATATATTTCGATTCACGTAAAATTCTAATTTCTGAGCAAGTTTGCTTTTAACATTGGGGTGACTAGATTATATTTAGATTTTTTTCGATGCGCATAAATAAAGAATTTCTGTATTTTACATGAGAGAGCATATGGAGTTGGTGTATATACTCTAAAACAGAGTAGAATAGGGCATTGCATATTTTTTCTGACAGATTATATTCAGAGCAATTTTTTTTTAACACTGGAATGCCTAGATAATATTTAGATTTTTTCGATTTGGGAAGTATTTGAATTTTTGTATTTTACATGAGAGAGCATATTGAGTATGTGTATATACTACAAAACAGAGAAGTAAAGGGCATTGTATATTTTATCTTACAGATTATATTAAGAGCAATTTTTCTTTTCAATTTGGGGTGCCTAAATAATATCTAGAATTTTTCGAATTCGCATAAATATAGAATTTCTGTATTTTACTTGAGACACCATATGAAGTTGGTGTATATACTCCACAACAGAGAAGAATAAAGCATTGTATATTTTTTCTTACAGACTATATTTAGAAAAATTTTCTTTTTACTTTGGGGCGCCTAGATATTATTTAGATTTATTTCGATTCGCGTAAAATTGGAATTTCGGTATTTTACATAAGAGAGCATGCGGAGTTGCTGTATACCCCAAAACAGAGTAGAATAGGGCATTGTATATTTTTTCTGACAGCTTATATTCAGAGCAATTTTGATTTTAACATTGAAGTGCCTAGATAATATTTAGATTTTTTTCAATTCAGGTAAAATTAGAATTCCTGTATTTTACATGAGAGAGCATTCTGAGTTGGTGTATATACTCCAAAACAGAGTACAATAGGGCATTGTATATTTTTTCAAACAGACGACATTAAGAGCCATTTTCTTTTAACATCGAGGCGCCTAGATATTATTTAGATTTTTTTCGATTCACGTAAAGTTAGAATTTCGGTATTTTACATGAGAGAGCATAGTGAGTTTGTGTATATACTCCAAAACAGAGTAGAATAGGGAATTGAATATTTTTTCTGACAGAATATATTCAGAGCAATTTTGTTTGTAACATTGCGTTGCCTACATAATATTTAGATTATTTCGATTCGGATAAAATTTGAATTTCTGTATTTTACATATCAAAGCATATTGAGTTGGTGTATGTACTACAAAACACAGTAGTAAATGGCATTGTGTATTTTTTCTGACAGATTATATTCAGAGCAAGTTTGCTTTTAACATTGGGGTGACTAGGTGATATGTAGATATTTTTCGATTCACTTAAATATAGAATTTCTGTATTTTAGATGAGAGAGCATGTGGAGTCGGTGTATATACTCCAAAACAGAGTAGAATAGGATATTCTATATTCTTTCTGACAGATTTTATTCAGAGCAATTTTGTTTTTAACATTGGGTTGACTAAATAATATTTAGATTTGTTCGATTTGGGTAAAATTTGAATTTCTGTATTTTACATAAGAGAGCATACTGAGTTGGTGTATATACTCCAAAACAGAGTAGAATAAGGCAGTGTATATTTTCTCTAACAGACTATATTAAGAGTTATTTTCTTTTAACTTTGTGGCGCCTAGATATTATTTGGATTTTTTTCCATTCGCGTAAAATTATTATTTCTGTATTTTACATGAGAGAGCTTATGGAGTTGGTGTATATACTCCAAAACAGAGTAGAAAAGGACACTGTATATTTTTTCTGACAGATTATATTCAGAGCAATTTTGCTTTTAACATTGGGGTTCCTAGATAATATTTAGATTTTTTTCGATTCACGTAAAATTTGAATTATGGTATTTTACATGAGAGAGCATACTGAGTTGGTGTACATACTCAAAAACAGAGTAGAATAGGGCATTGTATATTTTTTCAGACGGATTATATTCAGGGCAATTTTGATTTTAACATTGGGGTGCCTACATAATATTTAGATTTTTTCGTTTCGGGTAAAATTAGAGTTTCTGTATTTTACATGAGAGAGCATATTGAGTTATTGTATATACTCCAATACAGAGTAGAAAACGGCATTGTATATTTTTTCTGACAGATAATATTCAGATAAATTTTGCTTTTATCATTGAGGTGCCTAGATAATATTTAGATATTTTTTGTTTTCCTTAAATATAGAATTTCTGTATTTCACATGAGAGAGCATATGGAGTTGGTGTATATACTCCAAAACAGAGAAGAATAGGGCTTTGCATATTTTTTCTGACAGATTATATTCAGAGAAATTTTGCTTTTAACATTGAGGTGCCTTGATAATTTCTAGATTTTTTTCGATTCGCTTAAAATTAGAATTTCTGTATTTTACATGAGAGAGCATAAGGAATTGGTGTATATACTCAAAAACAGAGTAGAATAGGGCATTGTATAGTTTTACTGACGGATTATATTCAGAGAAATATTGTTTTTAACATTGGGGTGCCTAGATCATATTTAGATTTTTTTCGATTCACGTAAAATTAGAATTTTGGTATTTTACATGAGAGAGCAGACTTAGATGGTGTATATACTCCAAAACAGAGTAAAATAGGGCATTGTATATTTTTTTCTGACAGATTATATTCAGAGCAGTTTTGTTGTTAAAATTGGCGTGCCTACATAATATTTAGATTTATTCGGTTCGGGAAAAATTAGAATTTCTGTATTTTACATGAGAGAGCATATTGAGTTGGTGTATACAGTACAAAACATAGTAGAAAAGGGCATTGTATATTTTCTCTTTCAGATTATATTCAGAGAAATTTTGCTTTTAACATTGGGGTGCCTAGATAATATTTAGATTTTTTTCCATTTTCTTAAATATAGAACTTGTGTATTTTACATGAGAGAGCATACTGAGTTGGTGTATATACCTCAAAACCGTGTATAATAGGGCATTGTATAATTGTTGTGACAGATTATATTCAGAACAATTTTTTTTAATATTGGGTTGCCTAGATAATATTTAGATTCTTTTCGATTCACGTAAAATTATAATTTCTATATTATACATGAGAGAGCATACTGAGTTGGTGTATATACTCCAAAACAGAGTAGAATAAGGCATTGTATATTTTTCCTAACACACAATATTCAGAGCCAGTTTCTTTAAACTTAGGAGTGGCTAGGTATTATTTAGATTTTTTCGATTCGCGTAAAATTAGAATTTCGATATTTTGCATGAGAAAGCATATGGATTTGGTGTATATACTCCAAAACATAGTAGAATAGGGCATTGTATATTTTTTCTGACAGATTATATTCAGAGCAATTCTGTTTTAAACATTGGGTTGCCTAGATAATATTTAGATTTTCTCGATTTGGGTAGAACTAGAATTTCTGTATTTTACATGAGAGAGCATATTGAGTTGGTGTATATACTACAAAACAGAATAGAAAACGGCATTGTATATTTTTTCTGACAGATTACATTCAGAGCAATTTTTATTTTATCATTGGGGTTATAGATAGTAATTTATAGATTATAGATAATATTTAGATTTGTTTCGATTTGCTTAAATATAGAATTTCTGTATTTTACATGAGAGAGAATGTGGAGTTGCTCTATATACTCAAAAACAGAGTATAATAGGGCATTGTATATTTTTCCAGACAGATTATATTCAGAGCAATTTTTTTTTAACACTGAGGTTTCTAGATAATATTTAGATTTTTTCGATTCCAGTAAAATTTGAATTTTTGTATTTTACACGAGAGTGCACACAGAGATGGTGTATATACTTCGAAACAGAGTAGAATATGGCATTGTATATTTTTTCTAACAGACTATATTCACAGCCATTTTGTTTAAACTTTGAGGCGCCTTGATATTTTTTAGATTTTTTTTGATTTGCGTAAAATTAGAATTTCAGTATTTTACATGAGAGAGCATATTGTGTTGGTGTATATACTACAAAACCGAGTAGAAATGGGCATTGTATATTTTTTCTGACAGATTATATTCAGAGAAATTTCGCTTTTAAAATTGGGGTGCCTAGATAATATTTATATTATTTTCGATTCACTTAAATATAGAATTTCTGTATTTCACATGAGAGAGCATATGCAGTTGGTGTATATACTCCAAAACAGAGTAGAATAGGGCATTAGATATTTTTTCTGACAAATTATATTCAGAGCAATTTTTTTTAACATTGGGTTGCCTAGATAATATTTAGATTTTTTTCGATTCATGTAAAATTAGAATTTCTGTATTTTACATTAGAGAGCATACTGAGTTGGTGTGTATACTCCAAAACAGAGTAAAAGAAGGCATTGTATATTTTTTATAACAGACTATATTCAGAGCCATTTTCTTTTAACTTAGGAGCGGCTAGATATTATTTAGATATTTTTCAATTCGCGTAAAATTAGAATTTCTGTGTTTTACATGAGAGAGCATATAAAGTTGGTGTATATACTCCAAAACAGAGTAGAAAACGGCATTGCATATTTTTTTCTGACAGATTATATTCAGAGCAAGTTTGTTTTTAACATTGGAGTACCTAGATACTATTTAGATATTTTTCGATTTGCTTAAATATAGAATTTCTGTATTTTACATGAGATTGCATATGGAGTTGGTGTATATACTCCAAAACAGAGTAGAATAGGGCATTGTATATTTTTTCTGACAGATTATATTCAGAGCAATTTTGTTTTTAACATTGGGGTGCGTAGATAATATTGAGATTTTTTTCGATTTGGGAAAATTTAGAATTTCAGTATTTTACATGAGGGAGCATACATAGTTAGTGTATATACTCCAAAATAGAATAGAATGAAGCATTGTATATTTTCTTTAAAAGACTATATTCAGAGCCATTTTCTTTTAACTTTTGGGCGCCTAGATATTATTTCGATTTTTTTCGATTCACGTAAAATTAGAATTTCAATATTTTACATGAGAAAGCACAGTGAGTTGGAGTATATACTACAAAACAGAGTAGAAAAGGGCCGTGTGTATTTTTTCTGACAAAGTATATTCGGAGCAATTTTGTTTTTAACATTGGGGTGCATCGATAATATTTAGATTTTTTTCGATTCGCTTAAATATAGAAATTCTGTATTTTACTTGAGAGAGCTTATTGAGTTGGTGTATATACCCCAAACATTTTACATTTTATATTTTTTCTTACAAAGAATATTCAGAGCAATTTTGTTTTTAACATTGGGGTGCCAAGGTAATATTCAGATTTTTTCAATTCGCTTAAAGTTAGAATTTATATGTTTTACATGAGAGAGCATACTGAGTTGGTTTATATACTCCAAAAGAAAGTAGAATAAGGCATTGTATATTTTTTCTAACAGACTATATTTAGAGCCACTTTCTCTTAAATTTGGGGCACCGAGATATTAATTAGGTTTTTTTCATTTCGAATAAAATTAGAACTTCGGTATTTTACATGAGAGTGGATATGGAGTTGGTGTATATACTTTAAAGCAGAGTAGAATAGGGCAGTGTATATTTTTTCTGACAGATTATATTCAGAGCAATTTTGTTTTTAACATTCCGGTGCCTAGATAATATTTAGATTATTTTTGATTCACGTAAAATTAGAATTTCTGTATTTTACCTGAGAGAGCACACTGAGTTGGTGTATGTACTTCATAAAAGTGTAGAATAAGGCGATGTATTTTTTTTTCTAACAGACTATATTCACAGCCATTATCTTTTATCTTTGGGGCATCTAGATTTTATTTAGATTTTTTTCGATTCGCGTAAAATTTGAATATCTGTATTTTACATGCGTGAGCATATTGAGTTGCTGTATATACTACAAAACAGGGTAGAAAAGGGCATTGTATATTTTTTCTGACAGATTTTATTCAAAGCAATTTTGTTTTTAACATTGGGGTGCCTATATAATATTTACATATTATTCGATTCACGTAAAATTAGAATTTCGGTATTTTATATGAGAGAGCATACTGAGTTATTGTATATATTCCAAAACAGAGTAGAAAAAGGCATTGTATATTTTTTCTAACAGACTATATTCAGAGCCATTTTCTTTTAACTTTGGAGTGCATAGATATAATTTAGATTTTTTTCGATTCGCGTAAAATTAGAATTCCGGTATTTTACGTGAGAGAGCATATTGAGTTGGTGTATATACCCCAAAAGAAAGTAGAAAAGGGCATTGTATATTTTTTCTGACAGTTTATATTCAAAACAATTTTGCTTTTAACATTCGGGTGCCTAGATATTATTTAGATTTTTTTCGACTCGTGTAAAATTAGAATTTTGTTATTTTACATGAGAGAGCATATTCAGTTCGTGTATATACTACAAAAGAGAGTAGAAAAGGGCATTTTATATTTTCTCTGACAGATTATATTCAGAGCAATTTTGCTTATAACATCGGGGTGCCTAGATAATATTTAGATGTTTTAAAATTTGCTTAAATATAGAATTTCTGTATTTTACATGAGAGAGCATATGGAGTTGGTGTATATACTCCAGAAAAAAGTAGAATAGGGCATTGTATATTTTTTCTGACAGTTTATACTCAGAGCTATTTTGTTGTTTATTTGTGTATTGTTTTTGTTTGTTTTTTTTTTTTTTGAAATGGAGTTTCGCTTTTGTTACCCAGGCTGGAGTGCAATGGCGCAATCTCGGCTCACCACAACCTCTGCCTCCTGGGTTCAAGCAATTCTCTTGCCTCAGCCTCCAGAGTAGCTGGGATTACAGGCACGCACCACCGTGCCCTGCTAATTTTTTGTATTTTTAGTAGAGACGGGGTTTTACCATGTTGACCAGGATGGTCCCGAACTGCTGACCTCGAGATCCACCCGCCTCGGCCTCCCAAAGTGCTGGGATTACAGGCTTGAGCTATTGCTCCCGGCCGAAATTTTGTTTTTAACATTGGGGTGCCTAGATAATATTTAGATTATTTGGGATTCGAGTAAAATTAGAATTTCTGTATTTAACATGAGAGAGCATACTGAGTTTGTGCATATACTCCAAAACAGAGTAGAATAAGGCATTGTATATTTTTTTTAACAGATTCTATTTACAGCCATTTTCTTTTACATTCGGAGAGCCTAGAAATTATTTAGATTTTCTTGGATTCACATAAAATTAGAAATTCGGTATTTTACATGAGAGACCATATAGAGTTGGTGTATATACTCAAAAACAGAGTTGAAAAGGGCATTGTATATTTTTTATGACATATTGTATTCAGCGCAATTTTGCTTTTAACATTGGGGTGCCTCGATGATATTAATTTTTTTTCACTTCGGTTAAATACAGAATTTCTCTAATTTACATGAGAGAGCACATGGAGTTGGTGTATATACTCCAAAAAAGATTAGACTAGGGCATTGTATATTTTTTCTGACAGATTATATTCAGAGCAATTTTGTTTTTAGCGTTGGGGTGCCTAGATAATATTTAGATTTATTTCGATTCACGTAAAATTATAATTGCGGAATTTTACATTAGAGAGCATACTGAGTTGGTGTATATACTCCAATACAGAGTAGAATAGGGGATTGAATATTTTTTGTGACAGATTATGTTCAGAGAAATTTTGTTTGTAACATTGGGTTGCCTACATAATATTTTGATTTTTTCGATTCGGGTAAAATTAGAATTTCGGTATTTTACATGAGAGACCACACTGAGTTGGTGTACATACTCCAAAACAGAGTAGAATAGGGCATTGTATATTTTTTCTGACAGATTATATTCAGAGCAATATTGTTATTAACATTGAAGTGCCTAGATAATATATAGATTTTTTTCGATTCGAGTAAAGTTAGAATTGCGGTATTTTACATTAGAGAGCATACTGAGTTGGTGTATATACTCCAAAACAGAGTAGAATAGGGCATTGTATATTTTTTCTGACAGATTATATTCAGAGCAATTTTGTTTTTAACATTGGGGTGTTTAGATAATTTTTAGATTTTTTGGATTCTGGTAAAATTAGAATTTCTGTATTTTACATGAGAGAGCATATTTAGTTGGTGTATATACTCCAAAACAGATTAGAATAGGGCATTGTATATTTCTTTGACAGATTATATTCAGAACAATTTTGTTTTTAACATTGGGGTGCCTAGATAATATTTAGATTTTTTTACGATTCACATAAAATTATAATTTCTGTATTTTACATGAGAGAGCATAGTGAGTTGGTGTATATACTCCAAAACAGAGTAGAATAAGGCCTTGTGTATTTTTCCTAACAGACTCTATTCAGAGCCATTTTCTTTTTCCATTGAAGCGCCTAGTTATTATTTAGATTTTTTTCGTTTCGTGTAAATTTAGAATTTTGGTATTTTACATGAGAGTGCATACTGTGTTGGTGTATATACTTTAAAACTGAGTCGAATATGGCATTGTATATTTTTCTAACAGATGATATTCAGAGCAATTTTGCTTTTAACATTAGGTGCCTAGATAATAATTAGATTTATTTTGAATCGCTTAAATATAAAATATCGGTATTTTATATGAGAGAGCATATGAAGTCGGTGTATATTCCCCAAAACAGAGTAGAATAGGGCATTGTATTTTTTATGACAGATTTTATTTAGAGCAATTTTGTTTTTCACATTGGGGTGCCTAGATAATATTTAGGATTTTTTCGATTCACGTAAAATTAGAATTTCAGTATTTTACATGATAGAGCATACTGAGATGGGGTATATACTCCAGAACAGAGTAGAATAAGGCATTGTATATTTTTTCTAACAGACTATATTTAGAGCCATTTTCTTTTAACTGTGGGTCGCCTAGATATTATTTAGATTTTTTTCGATTCACGTAAAATTAGGATTTCAGTATTTTACATGAGAGAGCATATTGAGTTGGTGTATATACCCCAAAACACAGTAGAAAAGGGCAGTGTATATTTTTTCTGAAAATTTATATTCAGAGTATTCTCCTTTAAACATTGGGGTACCTAGAGAATATTTAGATATTTTTCGATACACGTAAAATTCAAATTTTGGTATTTTACATGAGAGAGCATACTGAGTTGGTCTATATACTCCAAAACAGAGTACAATAAGGTATTCTATATTTTTTGTAACAGACTATATTCAGAGCCATTTTCTTTTAACTCTGGGCTGCCTAGATATTATTTAGATTTTTTTCGATTGACGTAAAATTAGAATTTTGGTATTTATCATGAGAGAGCATACTGAGTTGGTGTATATACTACAAAACAAAGTAGAAAAGAAAATTGTTTATATTTTCTGACAGACTATATTCAGAGTAATATTGCTTTTAACATTGGGGAGCCTAGATCATTTTTAAATTTTTTTCGATTCGCTTAAATATAGAATTTCTGTATTTTACGTGAGAGTGCATATTAAGTTGGTGTATATTCTCCAAAATAGAGTAGAATAGGGCATTGTATATTATTTCTGATAGATTATATTAAGAGTAATTTTTTTTTAACATTGGGGTGCCTAGATAATATTATAGATTTTTTTCCTTTCGCTTAAATATAGAACTTCTGTATTTTACATGAGAGAACACATGGAGTTGGTGTATATACTCAAAAACAGAGTAGAAAAGGGCATTGTATATTTTTTCTGACAGATTATATTCAGAGCAATTTTTTTAACATTAGGTTGCCTAGATAATATTTAGATTTTTTCAACTCGATTAAAATTACAATTTCTGTATTTTACATGAGAGAGCATATTGAGTTTTTGTATATACTCCAAAACAGAGTAGAATAGGGCATTGTATATTTTTTCTGACACAATATATTCAGAGCAATTTTGTACTTAACATTGGGGTGCCTAGATAATACTTAGATTTTTTCGATTTGGGAAAATTAGAATTTCGGTATTTTACATGAGAGAGCATATGGAGATGGTGTATATACTCCAAAACAAAGTAGAATAGGGCATTGTATATTTTTTCTAACAGAATATATTCAGAGCAATTTTGTTTTTAACATTGGGGTGCCTAGGTAATATTTAGATTTTTTACGATACATATAAAATTATAATTTCTGTATTTTACATGAGAGAGCATAGTGAGTTGGTGTATATACTCCAAAACAAAGTAGAATAAGGGATTGTGTATTTTTCCAACAGACTATATTCGAAGGCATTTTCTTTTTACATTGAAGCGCCTACTTATTATTTAGATTTTTTTCGATTCACGTAAAATTAGAATTTCAGTATTTTACATGAGAGCGCATACTGAGTTGGTGTATATACTCAAAAACAGAGTAGAATAGGGCATTGTATATTTTTTCTGACAGATGATATTCCAAGGAATTTTGCTTTTAACATTAAGGTGCCTAGATAATATTTAGATTTATTTTGATTCGCTTAAATATAGAATTTCGGTATTTTATATGAAAGAGCATATGAAGTCGGTGTATATAGCCCAAAACAGAGTAGCATAGGGCATTGTATATTTTTTATGATAGATTGTATTCAGAGCAATTTTGTTTTTCACATTGGGGTGCCTAGATAATATTTAGGTGTTTTTCGATTCACGTAAAATTAAAATATCTGTATTTTACATGATAGAGCATACTGAGATGGTGTATATACTCCAAAACAGAGAAGAAAAAGGCATTGTATATTGTTTCTAACAGACTATGTTTAGAGCCATTTTCTTTTAACTTTGGGGCGCCTAGTTGGTATTTAGATTTTTTTCGATTCTAGTAAAAGTGGAATTTCCTTATTCTACATGAGAGAGCATATGGAGTTGGTATATACACTAAAAAACAGAGTTAAAAAGGGCATTGTATATTTTGTCTGACAGACTATATTCAGAGCAATTTTGCTTTAACATTGGGGTGTCAAAATAATATTTAGATTTTTTTCGATTCACGTAAAATTAGAATTTCGGTATTTTACATGAGAGAGCATACTGAGTTGGTATATATACACCAAAGAGAGTAGAAAAGGGCATTGTATATTTCCTCTGACAGATTATATTCACAGCAATTTTGCTTTTAACATTGGGGTGCCTAGATATTTAGATTTTTTTTGATTAACGTAAATTTAGAATTTCGGTATTTTACATGAGAGAGCATACTGAGTTGATGTATCTACTTCAAAACAGAGTAGAATAAGGAATTGTATACTTTTTGTAACAGACTATATTCAGAGCCATTTCCTTTTAACTTTGGGGCACCTAGATATTATTTAGATTTTTTTCAATTCGCGTAAATTTAGAATTTCGGTATTTTACATGAGAGAGCATATTGAGTTGGTGTATATACTCCAAAACACAGTAGAAAAGGGCATTGTATATTTTTTCTGAAAATTTATATTCAGAGTGTTCTGCTTTTAACATTGGGGTGCCTAGAGGATATTTAGATTTTTTTCGATTTGTTTAAATACAGAATTTCTGTATTTTACATTAGAGAGCATATGGAGTTGGTGTATATACTCCAAAAAAGAGTAGAATACGGCATTGTATATTTTTTCTGACAGATTATATTCAGAGAATTTTTGTTTTTAGCATTGGGTGCCTAGATAATATTTAGATATTGTTGATTCAGGTAAAATTAGAATTTCTGTATTTTATATGAAAGAGCATACAGAGTTGGTGTATATACTCAAAAACGAAGTAGAATAAGGCATTGTATATTTTTTCTAACAGACTATATTCACAGACATTTTCTTTTATCTGTGGGGTGCCTCGATATTATTTAGATTTTTTTCGATTTGCGGAAAATTAGAATTTCGGTATTTTACATCAGAGAGCAAACTGAGATGTTGTATATACTCCAAAACAGAGTAGAATATGGCATTGTATCTTTTTCTAAAAGACTATATTTAGAGCCATTTTCTTTTAACTTTGGGCTGCTTAGATATTTAGATTTTTTTAGATTCTCGTAAAATAATAATTTCGGTATTTTACATGAGAGAGCATACTGAGTTGGTGTATACACTCCAAAACAGAGTAGAAAATAGCATTGCATATTTTTTTCTGACAGAATATATGCAGAGCAATTTTGCTTTTAACATTGCAGTGCCTAGATTATATTTAGATTTTTTTCGATTCACGTAAAATTAGAATTTCGGTATTTTACATGAGAGAGTAAACTGAGTTGGTGTATATACTCGAAAACAGAGTAGAATCGGGCCTTGTATATTTTTTCTAACAAAATATATTCAGAGCAATTTTGTTTTTAACACTTGGGGGCCTAGATACTATTTAGATATTTTGGATTCTGGTAAAATTAGAATTATTGTATTTTACATGAGAGAGCATATTGAGTTGAGATTGTGTATATACTACAAAACAGAGAGTAGGGCATTGCATATTTTTTCTGACAGATTATACTCAGAGCAATTTTGTTTTTAACATTGGGGTGCCTAGGTAATATTTAGATTTTTTCGATTCTGGTAAAAGTAGAATTTCTGTATTTTACATGAGAGAGGATACTGAGTCAGTGTATATACTCCAATACAAAGTAGAATAAGGCATTTTATATGTTTTCTAACAGACTATATTCGGAGCCATTTTCTTTTAAATTTGGGGCGCCAAGATATTATTTACATTTTTTTCAATTTGCGTAAAATAAGAATTTCGTTATTTTACATGAGAGAGCGAATTAAGTTGGTGTATATAATACAAAAGAGAGTAGAATAGGGCATTGTATATTTTTTCTCATAGATTATATTGAGAGCAATTTTTTTTTTAACGTTGGAGAGCCTAGATAATATTTAGATTTTTTCTATTCGGGTAAAATTAGAATTTCTGTATTTTACATGAGAGAGCATACTGAGTTGGTATATATAGTTCAAAACAGAGTAGAATAAGGCATTGTATATGTTTTCTAACAGACTGTATTCAGAGCCATTTTCTTTTAAATTTGGAGCGCATAGATATTATTTAAATTTTTTTCGATTCGCGTAAAATTAGAATTCCGGTATTTTACACGAGAGAGCATATTGAGTTGGTGTATATATTTTAAAAGAAAGTAGAAAAGGGCATTGTATATTTTTTCTGACAGATTATATTCAGAGAAATTTTGCTTTTAAGATTCGGTTGCCTAGATATTATTTAGATTTTTATCGATTCACGTAAAATTAGAATTTTTGTATTTTACATGAGAGAGCATACTGAGTTGGTGTATACACTCGAAAACAGAGTAGAATAAGGCATTGTATATTTTTTTTGACAGATTATATTTAGAGCACTTTTGTTTTTAACACTGGGGTGCCTAGATAATGTTTAGATTTATTCCATTCGGGTAAAATTAGAATTTCTGTATTTTACATGAGAGAGCATACTGAGTTGGTGTATATACTCCAAAACAGAGTAAAATAAGGCATTGTTTATTTTTTCTAACAGACTATATTCAGAGGCATTATTTTTTAACTTTCCTGCGCCTAGATATTATTTAGATTTATTTCGATTTGTGTAAAATTAGAATTTCGTTATTTTACATGAGAGAGCATATTCAGTTCGTGTATATACTACTAAAGAGAGTAGAAAAGGGCATTTTATATTTTCTCTGACAGATTATATTCAGAGCAATTTTGCTTATAACATTGGGGTGCCTAGATGATATTTAGATTTTTTTAAATTTGCTTAAATATAGAATTTCTGTATTTTACATGAGAGAGCATATGGAGTTGGTGTATATACTCCAGAGAAAAGTAGAATAGGGCATTGTATATTTTTTCTGACAGATTATACTCAGAGCTATTTTGTTGTTTTTTTGGGTTTTGTTTTGTTTTTGTTGTTCTTTTTTTTGAGATGGAGTTTCGCTCTTGTTACCCAGGCTGGAGTGCAATGGTGCAATATTGGCTCACCGCAACCTCCGCCTTCTGGGTTCAGGCAATTCTCTTGCCTCAGCCTCCCGAGTAGCTGGGATTACAGGCGTGCACCACCGTGCCCAGATAATTTTTTGTATTTTTAGTAGAGATGGGGTTTCACCATGTTGACCAGGATGGTCCCAAAATGCAGACGTCGAGATCCACCCGCCTCGGCCTCCCATAGTGCTGGGATTACAGGCTTGAGCCATTGCGCCCAGCCGCAATTTTGTTTTTAACATTGGGGTGCCTAGATAATATTTAGATTTTTTTGGATTCGAGTAAAATTAGAATTTCTGTATTTAACATAAGAGAGCATACTGAGTTGGTGCATATACTCCAAAACAGAGTAGAAAAAGGCATTGTATATTTTTTTAACAGACTATATTCAGAGCTATTTTTTTACCTTTGGAGAGCCTACATATTATTTAGATTTTTTTCGATTCGTGTAAAATAAGAATTTTGGTATTTTACATGAGAGAGCATATTGAGTTTGTGTATATACTACAAAACAGAGTAGAAAAAAGCATTGTATATTTTTTCTGACAGATTATTATCAGAGTAATTTTTCTTTTAACATTGGGTTGCCTAGATAATATTTCGATTTTTTTCGATTCACTTAAATATAGAATTTTTGTATTTTACATGAGAGAGCATATGGAGTTGGTGTATATACTCCAAAACAGAGTAGAATAGGGCATTGTATATTTTTTCTGACAGATTATATTCAGATCGATTTTGTTTTTAACTTTGGGGTGCCTAGATAATATTTAGATTTTTTTCGATTTGCTTAAATATAGAATTTGTGTATTTTACATAAGAGAGAAGGTGGAGTTGGTGTATATACTCCAAAACAGATTAGAATAGGGCATTGTATATTTTCTCTGAGAGATTATATTCAGAGCAATTTGTTTTAACACTGAGGTGCCTAGATAATATCTAGATTTTTTCGATTCCAGTAAAATTAGAATTTCTGTATTTTACATGAGAGAGCATATGGAGTTGGTATATAAACTTTAGAACAGATTAGAATACGGCATTGTATATTTTTTCTGACAGATTATATTCAGAGCAATTTTGTTTTTAACATTGCGGTGCCTAGATAATATTTAGATTTTTTTCGATTCGCTTAAATGTAGAATTTCTGTATTTTACATGAGAGAGCATATGGAGTTGGTGTATATACTCCAAAACAGAGTAGAATAGGGCATTGTATATTTTTTCTGACGGATTATATTCAGAGCAATTTTTTTTTAACACTGGGGTGCCTAGATAATATTTAGATTTTTTCGATTTTGGTAAAATTACAATTTCTGTATTTTACATGAGAGAGCATATTGAGTTGGTGTATATACTACAAAACAGAGAAGTAATGGGCATTGTATATTTTATCTGACAGATTATATTAAGAGCAATTTTGCTTTTCATATTGGGGTGCCTAGATAATATCTAGAATTTTTTCAATTCGCTTAAATATAGTATTTCTGTATTTTACTTGAGAGACCATATGGAGTGTGTGTATATACTCCAAAACAGAGAAGAATAAGGCATTGTATATTTTTTCTTAAAAACTATATTTAGAACCAATGTTTTTTAACTTTGGGGCGCCTAGATATTATTTAGATTTATTTCGATTCGTGTAAAATTGGAATTTCGTTATTTTACATGAGAGAGCCTATGGAGTTGCTGTATATACTCCAAAACAGATTAGAATACGGCATTGTATATTTTTTCTGACAGATTATATTCAGAGCAATTTTTTTTTTAACATTGGGGTGCGTAGTTAATATTTAGATATTTTTTCATTCACGTAAAATTAGAATTGCTGTATTTTACATAAGAGAGCATACTGAGTTGGTGTATATACCCCAAAAGAGAGTAGAATAAGGCAAAGTATATTTTTTTATAATAGACTATATTCAGAGCCAATTTCTTTTAACTTTGGGGCGTGTAGATATTATTTAGATATATTTCGATTCGCGTAAAATTAGAATTTCTGTATTTTACATGAGAGAGCATATTGAGTTGGTGTATATACTTCAAAACAGAGTACGAAAGGGCATTGTATATTTTTTCTGACAGATTATATTCAGAGCAAATTTTCTTTTAACATTGGGGTGCCTAGATAATATTTAGATTTTTTTCAATTTGAATAAATAAAGAATTTTTGTATTTTACATGAGAGAGCATATGGAGTTGGTGTACATACTCCAAAACAGAGTAGAATAGGGCATTGTATTTTTTTTCTGACAGATTATATTCAGAACGATTTTGTTTTTAACATTGCAGTGCCTAGATAATATTTAGATTTTTTTCGATTCGCTTAAATGTAGAATTTTTGTATTTTACATGAGAGAGCATATGGAGTTGGTTTATATACTCCAAAACAGAGTAGAATAGGGCATTGTATATTTTTTCTGACGGATTATATTCAGAGCAATTTTTTTTAACACTGGGGTGCCTAGATAATATTTAGATTTTTTCGATTTTGGTAAAATCAGAATTTCTGTATTTAACATGAGAGAGCATATTGAGTTGGTGTATATACTACAAAACAGAGAAGTAAAGGGCATTGTATATTTTATCTGACAGATTATATTAAGAGCAATTTTGCTTTTCACATTGGGGTGCCTAGATAATATCTAGAATTTTTTCAATTCGCTTAAATATAGTATTTCTGTATTTTACTTGAGAGACCATATGGAGTTGGTGTATATACTCCAAAACAGAGAAGAATAAGGCATTGTATATATTTTCTTAAAAACTATATTTAGAACCAATGTTTTTTAACTTTGGGGCGCCTAGATATTATTTAGATTTATTTCGATTCGTGTAAATTTGGAATTTCGTTATTTTACATGAGAGAGCATATGGAGTTGCTGTATATACTCCAAAACAGAGAAGAATAGGGCATTGTATATTTTTTATGACAGCTTATATTCAGAGCTTTCTTTTTTTTAACATTAAAGTGCCTAGATAATATTTAGATTTTTTTCTATTTACGTAAATTTTTAATTTTGGTATTTTACATGAGAGAGCATATTGAGTTGGTGCATATACTACAAAACAGAGTAGCATGGGGCATTGTATATTTTTAATGACAGATTATATTCAGATTGATTTATTTTTTTAACTTTGGGTTGCCTAGTTAATATTTAGTTTTTTTTCGATTCGCTTAAATATAGAATTTCTTTATTTTACATGAGAGAGATTGTTTAGTTGGTGTATATACCCCAAAACAGAGTAGAATAGGGCATTGTATATTTTCTCTGAGAGATTATATTCAGAGCAATTTTTTTTAACACTGAGGTGCCTAGATAATATTTAGATTTTTCCGATTCCAGTAAAATTAGAATTTCTGTATTTTACATGAGAGAGCATATGGAGTTGGTGTATAAACTTTAAAACAGATTAGAATAGGGCATTGTATGTTTTTTCTGACATTATATTCAGAGCAATTTTGTTTTAAACATTGGGGTGCGTAGATAATATTTAGATTTTTTTGATTCACGTAAATTTAATATTGCTCTATTTTACATAAGAGAGCATACTGAGTTGGTATATATACTCCAAAACAGAGTAGAATAAGGCATTGTATTTTTTTTCTAACAGACTATATTCAGAGCCAATTTCTTTTAACTTTGGGGCGCCTGGTTATTATTTAGATATATTTCGATTTGCGTAAAATTAGAATTTCTGTATTTTATATGAGAGAGCATATGGAGTTGGTGTACATACTCCAAAACAGAGTAGAATAGGGCATTGTATATTTTCTCTGACAGATTATATTCAGAGCTATTTTGTTTTTACCATTGAAATGCCTAGATAATATTTAGATTTATTTCGATTCGCTTAAATATAGAATTTCCGTATTTTACATGAGAGAGCATATGGAGTTGGTGTATATACTCTAAAACAGAGTAGAATAGGGCATTGTATATTTTTTCTTACGGATTATATTCAGAGCAATTTTGTTTGTAACATTGCGTTGCCTACATAATATTTTGAATTTTTCGATTCAGGTAAAATTAGAATTTCGGTATTTTACATTAGAGAGCATGCTGAGTTGGTGTATATACTCTAAAACAGAGTAGAATAGGGTATTCTATATTTTTTCTGAAAGATTATATTCAGAGCAATTTTGTTTTTAACATTGGGGTGCCTAGATAATATTTAGATTTTTTCGATTCGGATAAAATTAGAATTTTGGTATTTTACAAGAGAGAGCATACTGAGTTGGTGTATATACTCCAAAACAGATTAGAATAAGGCATTGTATATTTTTTGTGACAGATTATATTCAGAGCAATTTTCTTTTTAACATTGGGGTGCCTAGACAATATTTAGATTTTTTCAATTCGAGTAAAATTAGAATTTCTTTATTTTACATGAGAGAGCATATTGAGTTGGTGTATACATTCCAAAAAGAGTAGAATAGGGCATTGTATATTTTTTATGACAGATTATATTCAGAGCAATTTTGTTTTTAACATTGGGTTGCCTATATAATATTTAGATTTTTTGGATTTGGGTAAAATTAGAATTTCTGTATTTTAAATGAGAGAGCAAATGGAGTTGGTGTATATACTCCAAAAAAGAGTAGAATACGGCATTGTATATTTTTTCTGACAGATTTTATTCAGAGAATTT
Source organism: Callithrix jacchus (assembly GCF_049354715.1). NCBI lineage: Eukaryota > Metazoa > Chordata > Mammalia > Primates > Cebidae > Callithrix > Callithrix jacchus. The sequence goes on from NC_133522.1 coordinate 53,737,499, forward strand.
TTAATTTTAGCATTGGGGTGCCTAGATAATATTTAGATATTGTTGCTTCGGGTAAAATTTGAATTTTTGTATTTTATATGAAAGAGCATACTGAGTTTGTGTATATACTCCAAAACAGCGTAGAATAAGGCATTGTATATTTTTTCTAACAGATTATATTCAGAGCCATTTTCTTTTACCTTTGGGGCTCCTATATATTATTTAGATTTTTTTTGATTCGCGTAAAATTGGAATTTTAGTATTTTACATGTGAGAGCATACTGAGTTTGTGTATATACTCCAAAACAGAGTAGAATGAGTCATTGTATATTTTTTGTAACAGATTACATTCAGAGCTATTGTCTTTTAACTTTGGGGAGACTAGATATTATTTAGATTTTTTTCGATTCGGGTAAAATTAGAATTTCTGTGTTTTACATGACAGAGCATATTGAGTTGGTTTATATACTCCAAAATAGAGTAGAATAGGGCACTGTATATTTTTTCTGACATATTATATTCAGAGAAATTTTTTCTTAACCTTGGGGTGCCTAGATAATATTTAGATTTTTTTCAATTCATGTAAAATAAGAATTACGGTATTTTACCTTAGAGAGCATAGTGAGTTGGTGTATATACTCTAAAACAGAGTAGAATAAGGCATTGTATATTTTTTCTAACAGAATATATTCAGAGCCATCTTCTTTTACCTTTGAGCCTCCTAGATATTATTTAGATTTTCTTCGATTCGCGTAAAATTAGAATTTCGTTATATTACATGAAAGAGCACACTGAGTTGTTGTATATACCCCAAAACAGAGTAGAATAGGGTATTGTATATTTTCTCTTACAGATTATATTCAGAGAAATTATGTTTTTAACATGGGGTGCCGAGATAATGTTTAGATTTTTTTCAATTCGCTTAAATACAGACTTTCTGTATTTTACATGAGAGAGCATATTGAGGTGTTGTATATACTCCAAAACAGAGTAGAATCGGGCATTGTATATTTTTTCTGACAGATTATATTCAGAGCAATTTTGTTTTTAACATTGTGTTGCCTAGATAATATTTAGATTTTTTCGAATCCGGTAAAATTTGAATTTCTCTATTTTACATGAGAGAGCATCCTGAGTTGGTGTATATACTCCAAAACAGATTAGAATAAGGCATTGTATATTATTTTCTAACAGACAATATTCAGAGCCATTTTCATTGAAATTTGAGGCGCCTAGATTTTATTTAGATTTTTTTCAATTCGCATAAAATTAGAATTTTGGTATTTTATATGAGAGATCATATGGATTAGGTGTATATACTCCAAAACAGAGTAGAATCGGGCATTGTATATTTTTTCTGACGGATGATATTCAGAGCAATGTTACTTTTAACATTGGGGTGCATAGATAATATTTAGATTTTATTCGATTCACGAAAATTTAGAATTTTTGTATTTTACATGACAGAGCAAACTGAGTTGGTGTATATACTCCAAATCAGAGTAGAATAGGGCATTGTTTATTTTATGTGACAAATTATATTCAGAGCAATTTTGTTTATAACATTGGGGTGCCTAGGCAATATTTAGATATTTTCGATTAGGGTAGAATTAGAATTTCTGTAATTTACATAAGAGAGCATATTGATTTGGTGTATATAGTACAAAACTGAGTAGAAAAGGGCATTATATATTTTTTGTGACATTATATACAGAGCAATTTTGCTTTTAACCTTGTGGTGCCTAGATAATATTTAGATTCTTTTCGATTCGCTTAAACATGGAATTTCTGTATTTTACATGAGAGAGCATATTGAGTTGGTGTATATTCTCCAAAACAGAGTAGAATAGGGCATTTTATATTTTTTCTGACAGAATATATTCAGAGCAATTTTGTTTTCAACATTGGGGTGCCTACATAATATTTTGATTTTTTCGATTTGGGTAAAATTAGAATTTCTGTATTTTACATGAGAGAGCATATGGAGATGGTGTATATACTCTAAAATAGAGTAGAATACGGCATTGTATATTTTTTATGACAGATTATATTCAGAGAAATTTTGCTTTTAAAATTGAGGTGCCTAGATAATATTTAGATTTTTGTCGATTCGCTTAAATATAGAATTTCTGTATTTTACATGATAGAGCATATGGAGGTGGTGCATATACTCGAAAACAGAGTAGAATAGGGCATTGTATAATTTTTCTGACAGATTATATTCAGAGCAATTTCGTTTTTAGATTGGGGTGCCTAGATAATTTTTAGATTTTTTTCGATTCACGTAAAATGAGAATTTCGGTATTTTACATGAGAGAGCATACTGAGTTGGTGTATATACTCCAAAACAGAGTAGAATAGGGCCTTGTATATTTTTTCTGACAGATTATATTCAGAGCAAGTTTGCTTTTAACATTGGGGTGCCAAGATAATATTTAGATTTTTTTCGATTCACATAAATATAGAATTTCTGTATTTTTCATGAGAGAGCATATGGAGTTGGTGTATATACTCCAAAATAGAGTAAAATAGGGCATTGTATATTTTTTCTGACAGATTATATTCAGAGCGATTTTGTTTTTAACATTGCGGTGCCTAGATAATATTAAGATATTTTTCGACTCGAGTCATATTAGAATTTCGGTATTTTACATGAGAGACCATATGGAGTTGGGTTATATACTCCAAAATAGAGTAGAAAAGGGCATTGTATATTTCTTCTGACGGATTATATTCAGAGAAATTTTTTTTTTAACACTGGGATGCCTAGATAATATTTAGATTTTCTTTGATTCACGTAAATTTAGAATTTCGGTATTTTACATGATAGAGCATACTGAGTTGGTGTATATACTACAAAACATAGTAGAAAAGGGCATTGTATATTTTTTCTGACAGATTATATTCAGAGAAATTTTGCTTTTAACATTGGGGTGCTTAGATAATATTTAGATTATTTCGATTCGGGTAGAATTAGTATTTCTGTATTTTACATGACAGAGCATATTGAGTTGGTGTTTATACTACAAAACAGAATAGAAGAGGGCATTGTATATTTTCTCTGACAGATGATCTTCAGAGCAATTTTGCTTTTAACATTGGGGTGACTAGATAATATTTAGATTTTTTTCGTTTATGTAAATTTAGAATTTCTGTATTTTACATGAGAAAGCATATTGAGTTGGTATATATACTACAAAACAGAGTAGAAGAGGGCATTGTATATTTTTTCTAACATATTATATTCAGAGCAATTTTTCTTTTAACATTGGGGTGCTTAGATGATACTTAGATTTTTTTCGATTCGCTTAAATGTAGAATTTCGGTATTTTACATGAGAGAGCATATGGAGTTGGTGTATATACTCAAAAACAGGGTAGAATAGGGCATTGTATAGTTTTTCTCACGGATTATATTCAGAGCAATATTGTTTTTAACATTGGGGTGCCTAGATAATATTTAGATTTTTTTCGATTCACGTGAAATTAAAATTTCGGTATTTTACATGAGAGAGCATACTGAGTTGGTGTATATATTCCAAAACAGAGTAGAATAGGGCATTGTATATTTTTTCTGACAGATTATATTAAGAGCTATTTTGTTTTTAACACTGGCGTGCCTACATAATATTTAGATTTTTTCGATTCAGGTAAATTTACAGTTTCTATATTTTACATGATAGAGCATATTGAGTTGGTTTATATAATGCAAAACAGAGTAGAAAATGGCATTCTGTACTTTCGCTGACAGATTTTATTCAGAGCAATTTTGCTTTTAACATTGGAGTGCCTAGATAATATTTAGATATATTTCGATTCGCTTAAATATAGAATTCCTGTATTTTACATGAGAGACCATATGCAGTTGGTGTATATACCCCAAAACAGAGTAAAATAGGGTATTGTATATTTTCTCTGACAGATTATATTCAGAGCAATTATGTTTTTAACATGGGGTGCCAAGATAATATTTAGATTTTTTTCAATTCGCTTAAATATTGACTTTCTGTATTTTACATGAGAGAGCATATTGAGGTGTTGTATATACTCCAAAACAGAGTAGAAATGGGCATTGTATATTTTTTCTGACAGATTATATTCAGAGCAATTTTGTTTTTAACAGTGTGTTGCCTAGATAATATTTAGATTTTTTCATATTCGGTAAAATTAGAATTTTTCTATTTTACATGAGAGAGCATCCTGAGTTGGTGTATATACTCCAAAACAGATTAGAATAAGGCATTCTATATTTTTTTCTAACAGACTGTATTCAGAGCCATTTTCGTTGAACTTTGAGGCACCTAGATTTTATTTAGATTTTTTTCGATTCGCATAAAATTAGAATTTTTGTATTTTATATAAGAGAGCATATGGAGTTGGTGTATATAGTCCAAAACCGAGTAGAATCGGGCATTGTATATTTTTTCTGACGGATTATATTCAGAGCAATTTTACTTTTAACATTGGGGTGCATAGATAATATTTAGATTTTATTCGATTCACGTAAAATTAGAATTTTTGTATTTTACATGACAGAGCAAACTGAGTTGGTGTATATACTCCAAATCAGAGTAGAATAGGGCATCGTTTATTTTTCTGACAGACTATATTCTGAGAAATTTTGCTTTTTTCCTTGGTGTACCTAGATAATATTTAGATTTCTTTCGATTTGCGTAAAATTAGAATTTCGGTATTTTACATGAGAGAGCGAATTAAGTTGGTGTATATAATACAAAAGAGAGTAGAATAGGGCATTGTATATTTTTTCTCATAGATTATATTGAGAGCAATTTTTTTTTTAACGTTGGAGAGCCTAGATAATATTTAGATTTTTTCTATTCGGGTAAAATTAGAATTTCTGTATTTTACATGAGAGAGCATACTGAGTTGGTATATATAGTTCAAAACAGAGTAGAATAAGGCATTGTATATGTTTTCTAACAGACTGTATTCAGAGCCATTTTCTTTTAAATTTGGAGCGCATAGATATTATTTAAATTTTTTTCGATTCGCGTAAAATTAGAATTCCGGTATTTTACACGAGAGAGCATATTGAGTTGGTGTATATATTTTAAAAGAAAGTAGAAAAGGGCATTGTATATTTTTTCTGACAGATTATATTCAGAGAAATTTTGCTTTTAAGATTCGGTTGCCTAGATATTATTTAGATTTTTATCGATTCACGTAAAATTAGAATTTTTGTATTTTACATGAGAGAGCATACTGAGTTGGTGTATACACTCGAAAACAGAGTAGAATAAGGCATTGTATATTTTTTTTGACAGATTATATTTAGAGCACTTTTGTTTTTAACACTGGGGTGCCTAGATAATGTTTAGATTTATTCCATTCGGGTAAAATTAGAATTTCTGTATTTTACATGAGAGAGCATACTGAGTTGGTGTATATACTCCAAAACAGAGTAAAATAAGGCATTGTTTATTTTTTCTAACAGACTATATTCAGAGGCATTATTTTTTAACTTTCCTGCGCCTAGATATTATTTAGATTTATTTCGATTTGTGTAAAATTAGAATTTCGTTATTTTACATGAGAGAGCATATTCAGTTCGTGTATATACTACTAAAGAGAGTAGAAAAGGGCATTTTATATTTTCTCTGACAGATTATATTCAGAGCAATTTTGCTTATAACATTGGGGTGCCTAGATGATATTTAGATTTTTTTAAATTTGCTTAAATATAGAATTTCTGTATTTTACATGAGAGAGCATATGGAGTTGGTGTATATACTCCAGAGAAAAGTAGAATAGGGCATTGTATATTTTTTCTGACAGATTATACTCAGAGCTATTTTGTTGTTTTTTTGGGTTTTGTTTTGTTTTTGTTGTTCTTTTTTTTGAGATGGAGTTTCGCTCTTGTTACCCAGGCTGGAGTGCAATGGTGCAATATTGGCTCACCGCAACCTCCGCCTTCTGGGTTCAGGCAATTCTCTTGCCTCAGCCTCCCGAGTAGCTGGGATTACAGGCGTGCACCACCGTGCCCAGATAATTTTTTGTATTTTTAGTAGAGATGGGGTTTCACCATGTTGACCAGGATGGTCCCAAAATGCAGACGTCGAGATCCACCCGCCTCGGCCTCCCATAGTGCTGGGATTACAGGCTTGAGCCATTGCGCCCAGCCGCAATTTTGTTTTTAACATTGGGGTGCCTAGATAATATTTAGATTTTTTTGGATTCGAGTAAAATTAGAATTTCTGTATTTAACATAAGAGAGCATACTGAGTTGGTGCATATACTCCAAAACAGAGTAGAAAAAGGCATTGTATATTTTTTTAACAGACTATATTCAGAGCTATTTTTTTACCTTTGGAGAGCCTACATATTATTTAGATTTTTTTCGATTCGTGTAAAATAAGAATTTTGGTATTTTACATGAGAGAGCATATTGAGTTTGTGTATATACTACAAAACAGAGTAGAAAAAAGCATTGTATATTTTTTCTGACAGATTATTATCAGAGTAATTTTTCTTTTAACATTGGGTTGCCTAGATAATATTTCGATTTTTTTCGATTCACTTAAATATAGAATTTTTGTATTTTACATGAGAGAGCATATGGAGTTGGTGTATATACTCCAAAACAGAGTAGAATAGGGCATTGTATATTTTTTCTGACAGATTATATTCAGATCGATTTTGTTTTTAACTTTGGGGTGCCTAGATAATATTTAGATTTTTTTCGATTTGCTTAAATATAGAATTTGTGTATTTTACATAAGAGAGAAGGTGGAGTTGGTGTATATACTCCAAAACAGATTAGAATAGGGCATTGTATATTTTCTCTGAGAGATTATATTCAGAGCAATTTGTTTTAACACTGAGGTGCCTAGATAATATCTAGATTTTTTCGATTCCAGTAAAATTAGAATTTCTGTATTTTACATGAGAGAGCATATGGAGTTGGTATATAAACTTTAGAACAGATTAGAATACGGCATTGTATATTTTTTCTGACAGATTATATTCAGAGCAATTTTGTTTTTAACATTGCGGTGCCTAGATAATATTTAGATTTTTTTCGATTCGCTTAAATGTAGAATTTCTGTATTTTACATGAGAGAGCATATGGAGTTGGTGTATATACTCCAAAACAGAGTAGAATAGGGCATTGTATATTTTTTCTGACGGATTATATTCAGAGCAATTTTTTTTTAACACTGGGGTGCCTAGATAATATTTAGATTTTTTCGATTTTGGTAAAATTACAATTTCTGTATTTTACATGAGAGAGCATATTGAGTTGGTGTATATACTACAAAACAGAGAAGTAATGGGCATTGTATATTTTATCTGACAGATTATATTAAGAGCAATTTTGCTTTTCATATTGGGGTGCCTAGATAATATCTAGAATTTTTTCAATTCGCTTAAATATAGTATTTCTGTATTTTACTTGAGAGACCATATGGAGTGTGTGTATATACTCCAAAACAGAGAAGAATAAGGCATTGTATATTTTTTCTTAAAAACTATATTTAGAACCAATGTTTTTTAACTTTGGGGCGCCTAGATATTATTTAGATTTATTTCGATTCGTGTAAAATTGGAATTTCGTTATTTTACATGAGAGAGCCTATGGAGTTGCTGTATATACTCCAAAACAGATTAGAATACGGCATTGTATATTTTTTCTGACAGATTATATTCAGAGCAATTTTTTTTTTAACATTGGGGTGCGTAGTTAATATTTAGATATTTTTTCATTCACGTAAAATTAGAATTGCTGTATTTTACATAAGAGAGCATACTGAGTTGGTGTATATACCCCAAAAGAGAGTAGAATAAGGCAAAGTATATTTTTTTATAATAGACTATATTCAGAGCCAATTTCTTTTAACTTTGGGGCGTGTAGATATTATTTAGATATATTTCGATTCGCGTAAAATTAGAATTTCTGTATTTTACATGAGAGAGCATATTGAGTTGGTGTATATACTTCAAAACAGAGTACGAAAGGGCATTGTATATTTTTTCTGACAGATTATATTCAGAGCAAATTTTCTTTTAACATTGGGGTGCCTAGATAATATTTAGATTTTTTTCAATTTGAATAAATAAAGAATTTTTGTATTTTACATGAGAGAGCATATGGAGTTGGTGTACATACTCCAAAACAGAGTAGAATAGGGCATTGTATTTTTTTTCTGACAGATTATATTCAGAACGATTTTGTTTTTAACATTGCAGTGCCTAGATAATATTTAGATTTTTTTCGATTCGCTTAAATGTAGAATTTTTGTATTTTACATGAGAGAGCATATGGAGTTGGTTTATATACTCCAAAACAGAGTAGAATAGGGCATTGTATATTTTTTCTGACGGATTATATTCAGAGCAATTTTTTTTAACACTGGGGTGCCTAGATAATATTTAGATTTTTTCGATTTTGGTAAAATCAGAATTTCTGTATTTAACATGAGAGAGCATATTGAGTTGGTGTATATACTACAAAACAGAGAAGTAAAGGGCATTGTATATTTTATCTGACAGATTATATTAAGAGCAATTTTGCTTTTCACATTGGGGTGCCTAGATAATATCTAGAATTTTTTCAATTCGCTTAAATATAGTATTTCTGTATTTTACTTGAGAGACCATATGGAGTTGGTGTATATACTCCAAAACAGAGAAGAATAAGGCATTGTATATATTTTCTTAAAAACTATATTTAGAACCAATGTTTTTTAACTTTGGGGCGCCTAGATATTATTTAGATTTATTTCGATTCGTGTAAATTTGGAATTTCGTTATTTTACATGAGAGAGCATATGGAGTTGCTGTATATACTCCAAAACAGAGAAGAATAGGGCATTGTATATTTTTTATGACAGCTTATATTCAGAGCTTTCTTTTTTTTAACATTAAAGTGCCTAGATAATATTTAGATTTTTTTCTATTTACGTAAATTTTTAATTTTGGTATTTTACATGAGAGAGCATATTGAGTTGGTGCATATACTACAAAACAGAGTAGCATGGGGCATTGTATATTTTTAATGACAGATTATATTCAGATTGATTTATTTTTTTAACTTTGGGTTGCCTAGTTAATATTTAGTTTTTTTTCGATTCGCTTAAATATAGAATTTCTTTATTTTACATGAGAGAGATTGTTTAGTTGGTGTATATACCCCAAAACAGAGTAGAATAGGGCATTGTATATTTTCTCTGAGAGATTATATTCAGAGCAATTTTTTTTAACACTGAGGTGCCTAGATAATATTTAGATTTTTCCGATTCCAGTAAAATTAGAATTTCTGTATTTTACATGAGAGAGCATATGGAGTTGGTGTATAAACTTTAAAACAGATTAGAATAGGGCATTGTATGTTTTTTCTGACATTATATTCAGAGCAATTTTGTTTTAAACATTGGGGTGCGTAGATAATATTTAGATTTTTTTGATTCACGTAAATTTAATATTGCTCTATTTTACATAAGAGAGCATACTGAGTTGGTATATATACTCCAAAACAGAGTAGAATAAGGCATTGTATTTTTTTTCTAACAGACTATATTCAGAGCCAATTTCTTTTAACTTTGGGGCGCCTGGTTATTATTTAGATATATTTCGATTTGCGTAAAATTAGAATTTCTGTATTTTATATGAGAGAGCATATGGAGTTGGTGTACATACTCCAAAACAGAGTAGAATAGGGCATTGTATATTTTCTCTGACAGATTATATTCAGAGCTATTTTGTTTTTACCATTGAAATGCCTAGATAATATTTAGATTTATTTCGATTCGCTTAAATATAGAATTTCCGTATTTTACATGAGAGAGCATATGGAGTTGGTGTATATACTCTAAAACAGAGTAGAATAGGGCATTGTATATTTTTTCTTACGGATTATATTCAGAGCAATTTTGTTTGTAACATTGCGTTGCCTACATAATATTTTGAATTTTTCGATTCAGGTAAAATTAGAATTTCGGTATTTTACATTAGAGAGCATGCTGAGTTGGTGTATATACTCTAAAACAGAGTAGAATAGGGTATTCTATATTTTTTCTGAAAGATTATATTCAGAGCAATTTTGTTTTTAACATTGGGGTGCCTAGATAATATTTAGATTTTTTCGATTCGGATAAAATTAGAATTTTGGTATTTTACAAGAGAGAGCATACTGAGTTGGTGTATATACTCCAAAACAGATTAGAATAAGGCATTGTATATTTTTTGTGACAGATTATATTCAGAGCAATTTTCTTTTTAACATTGGGGTGCCTAGACAATATTTAGATTTTTTCAATTCGAGTAAAATTAGAATTTCTTTATTTTACATGAGAGAGCATATTGAGTTGGTGTATACATTCCAAAAAGAGTAGAATAGGGCATTGTATATTTTTTATGACAGATTATATTCAGAGCAATTTTGTTTTTAACATTGGGTTGCCTATATAATATTTAGATTTTTTGGATTTGGGTAAAATTAGAATTTCTGTATTTTAAATGAGAGAGCAAATGGAGTTGGTGTATATACTCCAAAAAAGAGTAGAATACGGCATTGTATATTTTTTCTGACAGATTTTATTCAGAGAATTTTTAATTTTAGCATTGGGGTGCCTAGATAATATTTAGATATTGTTGCTTCGGGTAAAATTTGAATTTTTGTATTTTATATGAAAGAGCATACTGAGTTTGTGTATATACTCCAAAACAGCGTAGAATAAGGCATTGTATATTTTTTCTAACAGATTATATTCAGAGCCATTTTCTTTTACCTTTGGGGCTCCTATATATTATTTAGATTTTTTTTGATTCGCGTAAAATTGGAATTTTAGTATTTTACATGTGAGAGCATACTGAGTTTGTGTATATACTCCAAAACAGAGTAGAATGAGTCATTGTATATTTTTTGTAACAGATTACATTCAGAGCTATTGTCTTTTAACTTTGGGGAGACTAGATATTATTTAGATTTTTTTCGATTCGGGTAAAATTAGAATTTCTGTGTTTTACATGACAGAGCATATTGAGTTGGTTTATATACTCCAAAATAGAGTAGAATAGGGCACTGTATATTTTTTCTGACATATTATATTCAGAGAAATTTTTTCTTAACCTTGGGGTGCCTAGATAATATTTAGATTTTTTTCAATTCATGTAAAATAAGAATTACGGTATTTTACCTTAGAGAGCATAGTGAGTTGGTGTATATACTCTAAAACAGAGTAGAATAAGGCATTGTATATTTTTTCTAACAGAATATATTCAGAGCCATCTTCTTTTACCTTTGAGCCTCCTAGATATTATTTAGATTTTCTTCGATTCGCGTAAAATTAGAATTTCGTTATATTACATGAAAGAGCACACTGAGTTGTTGTATATACCCCAAAACAGAGTAGAATAGGGTATTGTATATTTTCTCTTACAGATTATATTCAGAGAAATTATGTTTTTAACATGGGGTGCCGAGATAATGTTTAGATTTTTTTCAATTCGCTTAAATACAGACTTTCTGTATTTTACATGAGAGAGCATATTGAGGTGTTGTATATACTCCAAAACAGAGTAGAATCGGGCATTGTATATTTTTTCTGACAGATTATATTCAGAGCAATTTTGTTTTTAACATTGTGTTGCCTAGATAATATTTAGATTTTTTCGAATCCGGTAAAATTTGAATTTCTCTATTTTACATGAGAGAGCATCCTGAGTTGGTGTATATACTCCAAAACAGATTAGAATAAGGCATTGTATATTATTTTCTAACAGACAATATTCAGAGCCATTTTCATTGAAATTTGAGGCGCCTAGATTTTATTTAGATTTTTTTCAATTCGCATAAAATTAGAATTTTGGTATTTTATATGAGAGATCATATGGATTAGGTGTATATACTCCAAAACAGAGTAGAATCGGGCATTGTATATTTTTTCTGACGGATGATATTCAGAGCAATGTTACTTTTAACATTGGGGTGCATAGATAATATTTAGATTTTATTCGATTCACGAAAATTTAGAATTTTTGTATTTTACATGACAGAGCAAACTGAGTTGGTGTATATACTCCAAATCAGAGTAGAATAGGGCATTGTTTATTTTATGTGACAAATTATATTCAGAGCAATTTTGTTTATAACATTGGGGTGCCTAGGCAATATTTAGATATTTTCGATTAGGGTAGAATTAGAATTTCTGTAATTTACATAAGAGAGCATATTGATTTGGTGTATATAGTACAAAACTGAGTAGAAAAGGGCATTATATATTTTTTGTGACATTATATACAGAGCAATTTTGCTTTTAACCTTGTGGTGCCTAGATAATATTTAGATTCTTTTCGATTCGCTTAAACATGGAATTTCTGTATTTTACATGAGAGAGCATATTGAGTTGGTGTATATTCTCCAAAACAGAGTAGAATAGGGCATTTTATATTTTTTCTGACAGAATATATTCAGAGCAATTTTGTTTTCAACATTGGGGTGCCTACATAATATTTTGATTTTTTCGATTTGGGTAAAATTAGAATTTCTGTATTTTACATGAGAGAGCATATGGAGATGGTGTATATACTCTAAAATAGAGTAGAATACGGCATTGTATATTTTTTATGACAGATTATATTCAGAGAAATTTTGCTTTTAAAATTGAGGTGCCTAGATAATATTTAGATTTTTGTCGATTCGCTTAAATATAGAATTTCTGTATTTTACATGATAGAGCATATGGAGGTGGTGCATATACTCGAAAACAGAGTAGAATAGGGCATTGTATAATTTTTCTGACAGATTATATTCAGAGCAATTTCGTTTTTAGATTGGGGTGCCTAGATAATTTTTAGATTTTTTTCGATTCACGTAAAATGAGAATTTCGGTATTTTACATGAGAGAGCATACTGAGTTGGTGTATATACTCCAAAACAGAGTAGAATAGGGCCTTGTATATTTTTTCTGACAGATTATATTCAGAGCAAGTTTGCTTTTAACATTGGGGTGCCAAGATAATATTTAGATTTTTTTCGATTCACATAAATATAGAATTTCTGTATTTTTCATGAGAGAGCATATGGAGTTGGTGTATATACTCCAAAATAGAGTAAAATAGGGCATTGTATATTTTTTCTGACAGATTATATTCAGAGCGATTTTGTTTTTAACATTGCGGTGCCTAGATAATATTAAGATATTTTTCGACTCGAGTCATATTAGAATTTCGGTATTTTACATGAGAGACCATATGGAGTTGGGTTATATACTCCAAAATAGAGTAGAAAAGGGCATTGTATATTTCTTCTGACGGATTATATTCAGAGAAATTTTTTTTTTAACACTGGGATGCCTAGATAATATTTAGATTTTCTTTGATTCACGTAAATTTAGAATTTCGGTATTTTACATGATAGAGCATACTGAGTTGGTGTATATACTACAAAACATAGTAGAAAAGGGCATTGTATATTTTTTCTGACAGATTATATTCAGAGAAATTTTGCTTTTAACATTGGGGTGCTTAGATAATATTTAGATTATTTCGATTCGGGTAGAATTAGTATTTCTGTATTTTACATGACAGAGCATATTGAGTTGGTGTTTATACTACAAAACAGAATAGAAGAGGGCATTGTATATTTTCTCTGACAGATGATCTTCAGAGCAATTTTGCTTTTAACATTGGGGTGACTAGATAATATTTAGATTTTTTTCGTTTATGTAAATTTAGAATTTCTGTATTTTACATGAGAAAGCATATTGAGTTGGTATATATACTACAAAACAGAGTAGAAGAGGGCATTGTATATTTTTTCTAACATATTATATTCAGAGCAATTTTTCTTTTAACATTGGGGTGCTTAGATGATACTTAGATTTTTTTCGATTCGCTTAAATGTAGAATTTCGGTATTTTACATGAGAGAGCATATGGAGTTGGTGTATATACTCAAAAACAGGGTAGAATAGGGCATTGTATAGTTTTTCTCACGGATTATATTCAGAGCAATATTGTTTTTAACATTGGGGTGCCTAGATAATATTTAGATTTTTTTCGATTCACGTGAAATTAAAATTTCGGTATTTTACATGAGAGAGCATACTGAGTTGGTGTATATATTCCAAAACAGAGTAGAATAGGGCATTGTATATTTTTTCTGACAGATTATATTAAGAGCTATTTTGTTTTTAACACTGGCGTGCCTACATAATATTTAGATTTTTTCGATTCAGGTAAATTTACAGTTTCTATATTTTACATGATAGAGCATATTGAGTTGGTTTATATAATGCAAAACAGAGTAGAAAATGGCATTCTGTACTTTCGCTGACAGATTTTATTCAGAGCAATTTTGCTTTTAACATTGGAGTGCCTAGATAATATTTAGATATATTTCGATTCGCTTAAATATAGAATTCCTGTATTTTACATGAGAGACCATATGCAGTTGGTGTATATACCCCAAAACAGAGTAAAATAGGGTATTGTATATTTTCTCTGACAGATTATATTCAGAGCAATTATGTTTTTAACATGGGGTGCCAAGATAATATTTAGATTTTTTTCAATTCGCTTAAATATTGACTTTCTGTATTTTACATGAGAGAGCATATTGAGGTGTTGTATATACTCCAAAACAGAGTAGAAATGGGCATTGTATATTTTTTCTGACAGATTATATTCAGAGCAATTTTGTTTTTAACAGTGTGTTGCCTAGATAATATTTAGATTTTTTCATATTCGGTAAAATTAGAATTTTTCTATTTTACATGAGAGAGCATCCTGAGTTGGTGTATATACTCCAAAACAGATTAGAATAAGGCATTCTATATTTTTTTCTAACAGACTGTATTCAGAGCCATTTTCGTTGAACTTTGAGGCACCTAGATTTTATTTAGATTTTTTTCGATTCGCATAAAATTAGAATTTTTGTATTTTATATAAGAGAGCATATGGAGTTGGTGTATATAGTCCAAAACCGAGTAGAATCGGGCATTGTATATTTTTTCTGACGGATTATATTCAGAGCAATTTTACTTTTAACATTGGGGTGCATAGATAATATTTAGATTTTATTCGATTCACGTAAAATTAGAATTTTTGTATTTTACATGACAGAGCAAACTGAGTTGGTGTATATACTCCAAATCAGAGTAGAATAGGGCATCGTTTATTTTTCTGACAGACTATATTCTGAGAAATTTTGCTTTTTTCCTTGGTGTACCTAGATAATATTTAGATTTCTTTCGATTTGCGTAAAATTAGAATTTCGGTATTTTACATGAGAGAGCCTATTGAGTTGGTATATATACTCCAAAACAGAGTAGAAAAGGGCATTGTAGATTTTTTCTGACAGATTCTATTCAGAACAATTTTGCTTTTATCAATGGGGTGCCTAGATTATATTTACATTTTTTTCGATTTATGTAAATTTAGATTTTCGGTATTTTACATGAGACAGCATATTGAGTTGGTGTATATTCTCTAAAACAGAGTAGAAGAAGGCATTGTATATTTTTTTGACAGATTTTATTCAAAGCAATTTTGATTTTAACATTGGGGTGCCTAGATAATATGGAGATTTTTTTTGATTCTCGTAATATTAGAATTTCCTTATTTTACATGAGACCGCATATTTAGTTGGTGTATATACTCCAAAAGAGAGTAGAAAATGGCATTGTGTATTTTTTCTGACAGATGATATTCAGTGCATTTGTTCTTTTAACATTGGGGTGCCTAGATAATATTTAGATTTTTTTCTATTTGCGTAAATTTAGAATTTTGGTATTTTGCATGAGAGAGCCTATTGATTTGGTGTATATACTCCAAGAAAGAATAAAAAAGGGCATTGTATATTTTTTCTTACACATTATATTATGTGCAATTTTGCTTATAACGTTGGTGTACATAGAAAATATTTATATTTTTTTTAACCACGTAAATTGAGAATTTATATATTTTACATGATAGAGATTATTGAGATGGTGTATATACTCCAAAACAGACTAGAAAAGGGCATTGTATATTTTTTGGAACAGATTTTCTTTAGAGCAATTTTGCGTTTAACATTGTGGTACATAGATAATATTTATATATTTTTTATCCGGTAAATTTTGAATTTTAATATTTTACATGAGAGAGCATATTAATTTGGTGTATATACTCCAAAAGAGTGTAGAAAAGGGCATTGTATATTTTTTCATACATATTATCATTACAGCAATTTTGCTTTCAGCATTTGGGTAAATATATCATATTTATATGTTTTTCTATTCACGTAAATTTAGAGTTTTGGTATTTTACATGACAAAGAATATTGAGATAGTGTATATACTCCAAAAGAATGTAGGAGAGGGCATTGTATATTTTTTCTAACAGATTATTTTTCGAGCAATTTTGCTTATATCATTCGGGGACATAGAGGATATTTATATTTATTTCTAACAGCGTAAATTTAGATTTTCAGTATTTTACATGAGAGAGAATATTGAGATGGTATATATACACCATAAGAGAGTAGAAAAGAGCATTGTATTTTTTTTCTAACAGAGTATCTTCCACGCAATTTTGTTTTTTACATTGGGGTGCATAGAGAATATTTATATTTGTGTCTAACCACGTAAATTTAGAATTTTTGTATTTTACATGTGAGAGAGTATTGAGATTGTGTATATACTAAGAAAGATAGTAAAAGAAAGCATTGTGTATTTTTTCTAACAGAGTGTCTTTAGAGTAATTTGGTTTTTAACATTGAAGTCAAAGGAAATACTTACATTTTCTCTATCCACGTAATAATAGAATTTCCATGTTTTACAAGAGGGAATATGGAGATGGTGTATATACCTTAAAACAGGATAGAAAAGGGCATTGTATATTTTTTCTAACAGAGTATTGTCAGAACAATTTTGTTTTTAACGTTGGGGTAGAAAGAGAATATTTATATTTTTAGTAATTTTGTGTTTAACATTTGTGTTAAAATGAGTATGTATATATTCTGTAACCGCATAAAATTAGAATTTTCATATTTTACAAGATAGAGAATATTGAGTTGGTGCATATACTTTAAAACATAGTAGAAAATTGCATTGTATATTTTTTCTATCAGAGTGTCTTCAGAGTAATTTTTTTAAGGTTAAATTAGAGTATTTATATTTTCTGTAACTGCATAAAAATAGATTTTCGTATTTTACAAGACAGCCAATATTGAGACGGTGTATATACTTTAAAATAGTGTAGAAAAGGGCCTTGAATATTTTTTCTAACACAGTATTTTCATAGTAATTTACATTGTGTGTGGGGAGCAAATTTCTCAAATCCCTTTGAACATATTCTCCCTCTTCCCTGTTTTTCTCTTTGCTCACTATTGAATCATTTTCAGGTTTCTTGATTTCTTATCTTTTCCCAATGAGCATTTTAGCTTCTGTCCACTTCTACTTTCAGAATTCTTCAGCTACCAAGACCCACCTCCTCAGAGAGTTGCTGGAGATTTTAGTAACAAAAATTTTCTCTGTCACATTTAGGAGACGTGCTTCCTTATCTTTATTCTATCAAGCTGGGTGAATTTACACAAAACACTTTATATCTTAGAACCAGTTTCCTCTCTGTAGAATGTAGCTAACCTCTACTCTGTGGTCACAAGGATCCTCAAAATAAAAAATAATTA
The DNA here is from genome assembly GCF_049354715.1 of Callithrix jacchus. NCBI lineage: Eukaryota > Metazoa > Chordata > Mammalia > Primates > Cebidae > Callithrix > Callithrix jacchus. The sequence goes on from NC_133522.1 coordinate 53,755,105, forward strand.
TAGTTAATATGTGTGGCTTACTAACCATGTTCTAGAAACCATGTCAAGTGCTTTCTGCAGATGGTTCCCCTTTTATTTTACTATTGGAACTATCGTCAACCCTACTTCGCAGACTACTAAATTGAGTGTCTGAGCTGCTAAGCCACTTGTCCAACGATATACAGCCAGTAAGTAACAGAATGAGGATCAGCATTTGAGATAGAAATATTCTACACAAAATGTACTGTTAGAGTGAAACTAGAGTGGTATCATCTCAGATAAGCGTTCATGCCTGTTCGCTTATCGAATCGGCGGAATACATTAAATGCATTCAGGAGATTGGGAGACATTGTTTAAATTTTCCCCAAAACCCAGAAGAACTCAAAAGTACTCATTGTCTTGGCCTTATTGGTATTTGACTATGAATACAATAGATCCCACAGAAGCAAGTCTAGTAGAGTGGCCTTGGCAAAAGGCTAGGATTTAGGAGCAGGTTTAGGCAACTCAAGCCTTCTCGGCTTCCATTTTCTCATCTGTACTTTCATAATTCTGATTTTTAAGAGCACCTTTGTTGAAAGTAAAGGTTCAGTGAAACAGCACAGATGAAGTCCTTCCTATTTGGTCTGGCAGGTAGTAGTTGCTCAACACGTCTTGTCTATTAATGACGACCACAATGATCATAGTGGACTAATAATGAATTGATAAAATATGATTATGTAAGTTCAAATGAGTTTTGATCTCGCCCCTCTCCTCTGTTTCAGAGGCTGTATGGTTTTTATGTTCTACATTGTATGGCTTAACGTTGGCAGGTGGGGGATTTTGATAGACACATGATAAAATCAGAAGCCCCGAGACTTGTATTTTCATCACAGAAATGTATTACTTCCTTGATTTGTGACCTGGAGAGAGTTACTTTGTCTAAGTTAACCTTACTTGTAAAAATAATCATAAATATACCTGCCCTTTCTCGTCATCTCAGCCTCTCCGCACTCAGTGTGAGGTCCCATTGGTATAGTGTATATGAAGGGGTTTGCAAGCTCTGGAGTGCTGTATGTATGCTATTTTGCCTCTTCAATTGTAAGTGGTGTTTTCCCATTCTCCTTAAATGACCCAACACTACGCTCTTGGTAAAATAAATGCATTTGTGCATGAACATTTGGCAAATAATAAGAGCTGCATTTGCAAGAATTTTTCCCTTGAACAGCCAAGTGAGCCACTATGAGCTGCACTGTAGCAGTGACATTTACAATAATTTGTTCAGAAGAGCAATTGCCAACTTGCCTATTTGACTAGTATGGAGTACTATACGTTGTTTAGGGTGATGAGATCAGTAAACCAGCAATTTGGTAGAGCCATCAGAGAAGAGGATGAAAAGAAATGAATATCTGAGATCCTGAGTTTCCAATCAGATCAAGAAAAAGAAGCCTATAAGAATAGGTCCCATTTATTTGGGGGAGAAACATACACCGCTTTGTATGAAGGCTTCATTTTCTAGGAATAATTTCTAATGCTTTCAAAAACATTGTGATATATGTAGGACTATTCCCATTTTACAGATGAGAAAACTGAGGCTATGAGGTTTAAGTCACTAGTCTGCTCCTTCTTCCATTCTGGTTTTTAGAAAATGGTGCCACCACCTATCCAGTCACACAAGCCAAAGTCCTATGAGTGAGCTCTGGTTTATCCCTTTCTCTCTCACTTCTCATATCCAACTTACCATTCAGGCCTGCTGATTTTAGTTCTTAAATATCCCTTAGCTTCTGTTTTTTCTTTCCATTAAAATTCTCATTGCAGCCCTTCTGTGGATTACCTCCTGGCCTTCCACCTGTGTGTCTTTGTCCATGTTGTCTCCAGTCTGTCCTCCACGTAAGTCAGACCATGCCCCATACCTCCCAGTCCTTCTGAGAATGAGCACAAACCTCCTCACCATGGCCACAGTCTTCTTTCCATTTCTCTGTCCTCATGGCGTGCCCCTCCTCTCTGCTCTGCACTGCAAAGACTCAGCATCTTGTACTGGCCAAGGTCCAGGTCCCCCTGCACCACATATTTGCCAGGAATGCCAGATCGTCCTTACTTTGCCCACTTACTGCCCACTCATGCTTCTGATCTCGGTCCCTCCCTAGGGGAAACCTTTCCTGACCTTTGTAACTAAAGGAAAGCCTTCTCCTGGGTGCTCTCATTGTTCCAGAGACCTGCCTGCACAGCACTTGTACCAGTTAAACTTTTACATTAACTGGAGTGACAGATATGTTAGTGTCCACTGCTGCCTCGCAGGAATAAAGCCAGAAAAGGTAAGGCCCTATCTGTGTGCATTTCTACAGTCTAGTGTGCTTAGTGAGATATTGTTTAAGAAGAATGAGTTGGACATGACAGCATGGCTAGAAAGTGATGGATTCAGGATTTAAACATACTTCTTTCTGGTTCTAGAGAGTTGGCTGCTAACACTATTCACTTTGGGACAGTGTCATTTTAGGACTGATAAGGGTACTTTTTGCTAAGATCAAATATATTTTGGGTCCATCAGATGAAGTTTGATAAAAGTGGGTTATTCAGAACCCACTGATAAGCAGAGCTGCCTGACCAAGATTTTCAGATTTTGCATCAAAGAGAAAAGTAATGAAAGTGGGCTGATGGGAGGGGAAGGAGGGCTGAAAAGTGAAGCAGAAACAGCTATTTCTATAGTGCCCTTAACCCTGCCTTTCTCTGTTCTTCACTCTGGCTGAAATTGACCACACTGAGTGCGTTCAGATAATGATAAATTATCTCTGTCACACTGTGTGTGTGTGTGTGTGTGTTTGGCTATGTACAAAAGAGGCAGCTTCTGTGAATAAATGAAGCCTTGTAATTAAGGAATTTGTTGTAAATGGCAAGATGCATTGGTGCTTGGTCCTTAGTACTCCTCGCTGAGGCCACATTTCCTTGAACTGGCTTGTATTTGCCACTGACACTACTAGCAGCAGGATGGAGGGGAGGAAGGAAGACACCAGGTGTTGCAATGCTTAGCGCCTGCTTTCAGCTTTGCTGCAAACTAAAACACTGACTGACTTTGGTTAACCCCCTAACCTTTTTGAGCCTCAGTTTTTTCATCTGAGAAAATCAATGATGGTTTGAATTTCTTCCGAATATGACATTCAGTTATCTCTCTCTCCATTGTGGAAGCACTGGGAGCTATTGTTCTCCTGTCTCTGGTGGCCATTATGATTTCTGCATTATCAAGGAGCCCTCTCTAACCTAAATAACCCCCCAAAGAAATTAAGTTTGTAATCATTTCTGCCTGGTAAGCGAAATGACAAGAGAAAAGAGCTAGTTGTCAATAGCCCTGTGGATGGCGAATTAATGAGATCTGTGCAAACAGTTGCTTATAGAGCCATAATTTGCCTTTCGTTTTCCTTTGCAACTCAGAAAAAAGTGAATAATTTTCAAAGAGCCTCTCATTGAACATATTTTTTAAAAACATGTCATTGGCAAAAGATGCACTTGCTTGCTTGATTGCCATATATCTCTGAGTATGTGGAACAGTTATTTTTAGCTGGGGGTAACTAGCTGAGAAGAAAGCTGCAGCATCTTGGAGGCAGAAGAATCTTTGTATATCTTATGTTGGCATGGAGAAAGCAAAGCGAAAGGGCAGAGTATAAAAGGTTGTTAACTAGATAAGGGGTCAGCTGCATTTCCTCTGGCTGCTCAGAGGTGAGGCCCTAAAGCAATGGAGACAACATTGTGGGTGGGAATGTGTTTGCAGGGTCTAATTAGTTTACCCAAGAAAAGCAAAAAAGAGAAAGGGCTAAAAATATGTAGATTGTAAAATTCATGGCTTCATTTGCTCTTCTTTGCCTTTGAAACCTTTTTAAAACCTTATAGTAGAACAATTTGTAATCCTTGAAGCCTTTTTGCTACCACTCTTGTCAGCTTGTCTAAGGCCACCGTAACTTATCAGCTACTGGGGAAAGTTGTTTAAACTCTCTAAGCCTCCTTTTTTCCCACTGGTTCACTTAGGGGCACCAATTCCTAATGTTTCTGCCTGAGTTATTGTTTTTCAGATCCCATAATTGTTTGCATATGTGCTCTATAAGATGCGTCACCTAGCACACGTTGTGGGCAACCTCAGGTGTAGAAGTTAGGACATCTTTGTGCCTGGATTTGGCTGTTACTAACAAGACGGAACGGGGAGGAAGGGCAGAGTAGACTACTGTAGAACTTTTCTGGATTCTTTTGGTTTCTCCAGAAAATGATACTGTTCTTATATATAAAGATAACTATCTGCCTAGGCATATTGAAATTCTAAGGTTGACACCACTTTGCATTGATCCTAGGGCAGGGTTTCAGGATTGCTGGAGCAGCATCATCCTTTTACAGTATAGATTTCAGTCAGCAGGCTGGTCATGGCCTTCTCAGTGTGCAATCTTCTTACTGATGGTGGGCGTCAGTGGGCTGGACTCACAGTTTCCATCTCTTAGGCTGGGCAGGCCCATGGTGGCAATGGTAAAAATTTCATGGGAACATACATCAGAAGTAATAAGAAATCCATCTTCTTAAAGCCTTCATAGGAGATTTCCTGAAGATTTATAAAAGGCACTACATTGATCAAATGACTCTGATGTTTCCCCTCACTGGAAGAAATTCAGGTCACCAGCCCACTTAAAATCATTGTGTTCTCCTTTTGCAGTAACCTCTGCTCATATAATTTCTTTATGGCATATTATATACTATTAACTTAATATCCTGATTAGTGGAGCTAGCAAACACTCAGTATCACTATAAACTGCAGTATCATAACTGACTTCCTTTAAAAATCATCTAATGTTTCTTTAAAATCACTGGTGCTTTTGTAAAGTAGTTCATATTTAGGAATATGAACATTTTATCATGCTGGAAAATTATTTGAATTCCTTTTCATTTAAAACCTATAGCTTTCTATTTAATCTAGCTTTCACAAATATTTTATTTGCTTACTATAGAAAAATAGAGTTTAGAGATAAATGTAAAATCACTCATAGCTCCATCCAAAAGTCAACAACTCTTCATATCATTATTTTTGTTCTTGTTCTCAGTATTTTTGCTGAATCTATGTTTCGTAGAGTTTCATCATATGTCAGATAAAACTGCATATATATGAGTTTTTAAACAATACATTTTTGTTTTCATAAATGAAACACACATTTAATATGGTATGACTAGGACATATAGAGAGATATAACAAAGAAAATTAAAGTCATTTAAAATCTTACCAAATCTGATAACCATAAACCTTTCGATGTATTTTCTCAGAATACTTTTTCCTATGCCTTTTATATTTTCTTGATTATCAAGTACTTCAAGCGTATAGAAAAGACAGAAACTAATATAAGCAGCAATGGAAAATTTTAAAATATGGGTATTTTTCTGCATGTGTCTCAGATTGTTTAGTTTTTGTTGTCCTTTGCCCTCCCCACGTGTCCCTTTATTTTCCTGGCAAAACAAAGCATTACCGATATAGTTGCAGCTTCCTATACTCCATTTTATTTTTCTAAAACTTATTGATATTGAAATGTCTACCTCTGGTCTACTTACTTTCCCTGCCGAATAATACTTTACCATATGGAAATACCACGATGTACAATTACATGCATAGTGCCATATACATTTGTTTACAGGTTTCTTGGGAAGAATCTCTCTTACTGTGTTCCCAGAAGAGGGATTGGTAAATTGTAGGTGAGGCTTGTCTTCATTTTTACTATGAATTTCCAATTGTTTAAAGTAGTTGTAACAATTGGTATTCCCACAGGAAATGTGGGGAAACTTGTTTTGTGTTTGGCTTCACTTGATATTCCTAGGCTTTTACTTTTTGTTTGTCAATCTTATGAATGTAAAATGGTATGTTTTAATTTATATTGTGCGCAGACTTTATTATTCGGGACACATGTAACCTTTCTCATGCACCACTGTCATGGATTTGTTTTCCATTTAACTCATTAATTACGCACGGAAAATTGTGAGGTTTCTCAAAGATGGCGATGAGAACTGCTGATGGATTTGCTGCATTAGATCCACCCTCTCCAGCTCTGGCCCTCTAGTGTCAGTATTTCTGCCTTCCATTTCTAGTGCTTCCTCTTTTCAGGTTCTGGGAACATTCTGGCTGTAGAAATCAGTTGCAGTAATTGGAAGAACTTTTACTAAAGTGACTTACTTGTCTTGTTACCTAGTAATTATGCAGACTGTAAAATATATTTATGAAAAAATTCTAGTTATATACAAAACCAGACACTACCAAAGCATATACAAAGTTCATGATCCCTTTTATTTTTCTCTTCTTCCTCTTCCAATATATAACCACTTGTAGAGAGCCCCTACTATTTCGTTTGTATTTATGTTTATGTCCAAATGCAATAGATATTCTCTAACATATCTCCTTGGATCCATGAGAAGAAGGTGAATGTAATTTTTAAAAATGACTATTATATCTCTACATCAGCACAGTATTGCATTATACGGAAATAAGAGAAAGAATCTAACTCTTCCATGGACATTTAGGTTGCTTGTAGTTTTCTATTATTTTAAACAGTGTTGTGGAAAACATTTTTGTAAATGTCTTTGGACATCGATGTGAAAATTGTCTCAGGAGATATTTGTAGAAATGCTATTTACATGGTCTTTTTTGCCTACTTTATTCATTTTTATTTAGAACATTTTATAGAACATTAGGAATTGGTGACTTCTAAGTAGGTGTAAAACACAGTACCGGGCCAGGTATAGTGGCTCACGCCTGTAATACCAGCACTTCGGGAGGCCGAGGCGGGTGGATCACGAGGTCAAGAGATCGAGACCATCCTGGTCAACATGGTAAAACCACATCTCTACTAAAGATACAAAAAATTAGCTGGGCATGGTGGTGCGTTCCTGTAGTCCCAGCTACTTGGGAGGCTGAGGCACGAGAATTGCCTGAACCCAGAAGGCGGAGCTTGCAGTGAGCCGAGATCACGCCATTGCACTTCAGCCTTGGTGGCATGAGCGAAACTCCGTCTCAAAAAAAAAAAAAAAAAAAAAAACAGAAAAAACACAGTACCTGGATTCTCTGAGCTTTATGTTTTGTTTGAAGCAGGGGAAGTGACAGTAACTACCTGTTAGGGTGATTTTGAGGATTAAATGAGATACTGTGTACAAAGTTTATAGCATGGGTTTTGGATCACAGCAGAGACTAGAAAGTTCAGTTTTGCCTCCTCTTAGTCGGTCCCGAACCCAAATATACTTTTAAATATTCTTTCAGCAGAGATTTTAAAGTTTGATAGAAATAGAATTATATAGTGATCACTCCATATGTAAGGTTTCTTTTAGGCAAGAAAATGTTTTTGATATTCAGCCATGTTGTTGCACATGTCAATAGTTCTTTCCTTTTTTATCCTCCTATCTCAGGTCTTAAAAAAGGAATACTGCAAAAGAAATGAAACAATATTTCCACTTGTATTCGGTTTTGGTCTACAGTTGACATTGTTCTCAAGTATCACTAACAGGTTCCCATGGAGAGAAAAATTTATTTTCTGTCCACAACATAACAGAAATGATAACAGATGCAGAAGGCCTACCAGCCCTGTGTGAAAATCATCATGTTGACTATATTTCTCAAAAGTTAAACTCAGGTGTAGGGGCAGCTGTCAGTCTTTGTTTCCTCACTATCAATCCCACCACTTTTATTTTTTCATTTGGGGAAAAATAATAATGACTGTAAGAACAATGAAAAAATAATAAAAGGACAGTAAAAGGGTTGAATGCACTGGCTGTGGCAGGGAGCAATGAGAAATGGTTTGTTATTTCCCTTCACTTTATCAAAGTTGCTACGTGGACTCATTCTTACCCACCTGTTGGGTAGAATCTTTGATATTTTCTATTTCACTGAGCAATTTAAGATATTAAGAAATTCTGTCTAGTTCAAAACAGGAGCAGAAAACCAAGCACCACACTTTCTCACTCATAATTGGGAGTCGAACAGTGAGAACACATGGACACAGGGAGGACACAACACACATTGGGGCCAGTTGGGGGTCAGAGGAGGGTGAGACGGGGAGACCATTAGGACAAATAGCTAGTGCATGTGAAGCTTAAAACCTAGATGAACGGTTGATAGGTGCAGCAAAGCACCATGGTACACATATACCTATATAATAAACCTACACATTCTGCACCTGTATCCTGGAACTTCAGAAAAATCCTGTTTAGTTTAATTTCCAAACTCAAAAATCTCATTCAGCTGAAAACTTAACCCTTTTTTATATATTTTAACACATAAAATCATCAACAATGAAAACAGGTAGAGGTTGAGCATCTCTGATCCATAAACCCCAAAATCCAAAATATTCCAAGATCTGAAATTCATCCACATCGATGGCTGAGATAGCGATATGTGTGCTTTCTGATGGTTCAATGTATACAAACTTTGATTCGTGCACAAAATTGCTAAAAATATGTAAAATTTTATTTGCGTTATGTGTATGAGGTGTACGTAAACATAGGTGAATTTTGTGTTTAGACTTCAGTTATATCTTTAAGAGATCTCTTTATGTATATGTAAATGTTCCAAAATATGAAAAAAGTTTAAAATCCAAAACACTTCTAGTCCCAAGGAATTCAGATAAGGAATATTCAACCACTACATCTAATAAGTCATGGATACTTTAAAATGAAATTTTAAAAGTATTTAAAGAGTCCAAAAGACATCAGGAGAAAAGGGACAGGACAAAAAGTGGGGAAGGGGATGCAAACAAAAACAAACAAAATAATGAAACAAACCATTCAATTGTAAGCTTGAATCCAATTACATCATTCAACCACTAATAAATCTATATTTAATAACGTTAAATGTTAATGAATCATACCACATACTCCAATTCAAGTGCAGAGATTGCCAGAATTGATTTAAAAAACCCACAAGACCCAGTGCTGTATATGAAATACACGCTTTGAATAGAAAAAAAAAGACAAATGTACGTAGGTCTAAATAAGTACATTTGAATTTTTTTAAGACAGTGTCCTACTCTATCTCCCAGGCTGGAGTACAGTGGTGCAATCTCTGCTCACTGTAAACTCCGCCTCCTGGTTTCGAGCAATTTTCCTGCCTCAGCCTTTTGAGTAGCCGGGAATACGGAAACCTGCCACCACGCCTAGCTAAATGTTGGGGTATTTTTAATAAAGCTGGGGTTTCACTGCATTGGATAGGCTTGTCCTAAACTTTTGACCTCAAGTGATCTACCTGCCTCAGCCTGCCAAAGTGCTGGGATTGCAGGTGTGAGCCACTGTACCTGACCCTAAATGAGTACATTTAAAATGATATACTATGCAAACAGTCAGTAATGGAAGTGTGAAGAGCTATATTAATACCAAATAAAATATGCTTAAGTCAAAACAGTATTTCCAAAGATAAAGAGGGATAGTTCATGATTACAGAAAGTCATTTCATCAAAAAAATGGATTAAAAATAATTTGTGCGTCAATTTGCACAAAACAAAATTGAACTAAATGAATAAACAAACAATCCACAATTTTTATTGGTGATTTTAATACCCATCTCCCAAGCAATTGATAGATAAACTAGACAAAATCTTAGTCAAGATGCAGATGACCTGAACAACACTCTCCACCATCTTAAACAAACCAATGGAAGACGACACCCAATAACCACAGAATACTGAATGTTTCAAGTACATGTAGTGTTCACTAGGATAGGTCACATGCTAGGTCGTAAAACAAGACTGAATAGATTAAATCAAATTGAATTCATGCAGTGTATGTTACCTGACCACAATAGGATTAAAACAGAAATTAACAATAAGAGAACTAGGAAAGCTCCAAATACTTGGAGATTAAATATAATACACAAGCCCAAGAAGAAATCAAAAGGTAGAATATAAAATATTTTATTCTAAGGGATAATCAAAATACAACATGCCAACACTTATGAATTACAGCGTTGGGAGTTCCCAGAGGGAAGTATAGCCGTACATGCTTATACTGCAATAGAAGAAAAAGAGAAAGGTCTAAAATCAATGACGTAAATGTTCACCTAAAGAAGATTGAAAACACACACACACACACACACACACACACACACACACACACACAGAGCAAAGAAAACTCCAACGAAGTAGTAAGAAGGAAACAATAAAGGTAAAAGTGCAGAGATAAACCAAATTGAAGACAGACAAAATAATAGAGAAAACTAACAAAGCAAAGAAGCTGGTTGTTTTAAAATATCAACATTAATAAACCTTAAGCTACTCTGATCAGGAAAAAAAGAGAGGAAACACAAATGGTCAGTATCAATATCAGAAGTGAAAGCGAAGTGAAACTATCACTACATATCCTGCAGACGTGAAAAGGATAATAAGAGACTATCATAAACAACGTCATGGTGACAAATTCTGCAACTTAGATGAAATGAACAAAGTATCTGAAAAATACAACAAAAACTAACACGAATTTTGCAGAAAATGTGTCTGGGAAAATTAAAAGATACATTAAACAAAAGAATATGCAAGCCACGGCCTGTCAGAAAATGGTCATAAATCTATTTTCAGTAAAGAGCCTGATTTCCAGAATACATAAAGCAGTTTTATAACCTGAAAATAAGGCTGGGCACAGTGGCTCACACCTGTAGTGCCAGTACTTTTGGAGGCCGAGGAGGATGAATGGCTTAAGGCCAGGAGTTTGAGACTAGTCTGGGCAACATGGTGAGACCCTGACACCTAGTATAAGTACAAAAAATTAGCCTTGTATGTTGGCTAATATCAATACAAAAAGTTAGCCTGGTATCAGCTAATTGGGAGACTGAGGTGGGAGGATCGCTTGAGCCCAGGAAGCAGAGGCTGTAGTGAGCCAAGATTGCACCATTGCCTTCCAGCCTGGATGACAGAACAACTAAAAGAAAAAAAGATAACAATTACTGTTTAGAAGGGGAAAAAATTTGAGGAGCCACTTTGCAAAGATAATATACAAGTGGGACAAAATGGTTAACATCAAGGAAATGCAGATTAAAACCACAGTGAGATACTACTACACACCCCACAAAATAACTAGGTTGGGAAAGACTAAACACCAAATGTTGGCAAGAATACAACACAACTATAACTATTGCTAATGGGACTATAAAACAGTACAACTACTTTGTCAAATTTCTGGACTTTTCTTACAGAACGAATATACATCTCATCTATAATAAATGTCCGAGTTAGGAATCTACCCCAATTAGTGAAAATACGTGTTAATAAAAATACTTATAGAAGACCACAATAGCTTTACTCATAATAATCAAAAGTTGAAAATGTTTCTGGTGACCACAGATAGAGGATCAGGTAGCGAACTACGTTATTTCATAGCATAAAATACTACTCAGCAATAAAAATGAAAGAGATACTGATATGTGTAACCTGACTGATAAATATAAAAATTATTTTGTGGACTGAAGGGAGCCTTATATATAGGGTTGTCACAACATGATTCAAGTTATGTGGAATTTCTAAAGTTGGCAATCTTAGTCTACAATGAAAAAAATCCAAGGGTACAGAGCTGGAGACTGAGACAAGTCATGAGGAAACTTTCTGGGATTGTATTAGTCCGTTTTTTCACTGCTGATAAAGACATACCTGATACTGGGTACTTTATTCAAAAAAGGTTTAAGGGACTCACAGTTGCACCTGGCTGGGGAGGCCTCATCATCACGGCAGAAAGTCAAAGGGACATCTTACATGGTGGCAGACAAGAGAGAAATGAGAAACAAGCAAAAGGGCTTTCCTCTTATAGAAGCATCAGCTCTTGTGAGACTTATTCCCTATCACAAGAACAGTATGGGGGAAACTGTCACCATGATTAAATTCTCTCCCACCAGGTCCCTCCCACAACACGTGGGAATTCTGGGAGCTACAATTCAAGAAGAGATTTGGGTGAGGACACAGCCAAACCATATCAGGGATTATAGTAATGTTCTTTATTTGATAGAGTTTTGGGTTACACATATGTATACTTTTGTCAAAATTCGGTAAATACACACTTAAAATTTTTGCATTTCATCATTTGTAAACTTTACACAAAAAGGAAAAAAAAAGGTACCAAATTCTAGTTAATGCACGTTGAGTTACTGATGTCTGCAATTTACTTTAAAATGCCTAAAAACTATAATGGATTACTGGATGGATAGAAAGATGGATCTATGGATGGACATGAGATAAAACAAGACTCCAAGTTGGTGAAGATACAGTTAAAGTGTTCACTGTAAAGTTTTTTCAACTTTGCTGTACGTTCATAAATGTTCATGATAAAATATCAACGAAAACAATTTTCATCCCTCCTCCTCTGTGACAGCCTCAGCCTGAGAAACCCACAGTGGGAAGGGAAAGGAGGGCAGTGTGTTTGTTTATGACCACCCACCCTCACTTCTTAGCAGTGCTTTCTGCCTCTTCTAGGGTTGGATAGGGGAAGAAAGAAAGGAGAGACAGAGGAACAGATAGGGCCTTATTGAATAGTTCAGCTGTATTATGGTGTCACATTTTAGAAGCAGGCATGCAGTTTTGGGCCCTTTCTCAGGCGTTCCTGAGAAATTCTCCTGGTAGGGATCTCTGACAGCAGTTTACTACCTCAGGTAATACAGTTTCTACGAAGCCACTAAGAGCCCTCCTACCACCTGCCTCTGGGGGTCCTGGGCAGCCTCTTCCTTACCCCTGGCAGGAAGCTTTTCAGGGCAGCGTCCTCCTTAAAATCAATGGTTTTCTCTATTATGGAATTCCTATTTGACCCATATAAAACATGCAAACACCTTTGTTTGGCTTAACTTGAAGTACGGGCCACTCCCAGCTCCAGTCTTTATCGCTTCTATCTGCCCCATTATTTCAACTTGGCCACAGCCTTTTGCCTTTGGATTGTATTCAGATGGGATAGCAGTTCCCGTGTTCTCCAGCCTTCAGGGACGTGAGCTAATCAGTTTGAATGGTTAATTAGAAGTTCCTGTTCAGGCAGCTCATTAGCTTTAATATGAAGCAGCAGCATTTTCCCATCCATGAGAATTGGGTGAGGAGGGAGTTCATACAACACACAACCCTTTCAAAAGTCTTCAGTGTAATTAAAAAAAATGCCCAGCGTGGTGGCTCACATCTGTAATCCCAGTACTTTGGGCAGCTCAGGTAGGCAGATCATAAGGTCAGGCTTTGGAGACTACCCTGGCAAACATGGGGAGACCCTGTCTCTACTAAAAATTCAAAAATTAGCTGAGTGTAGTGGTTGGCCCTTGTAATTCCAGCTACTCAGGAGGCTTAGGCAGGAAAATCACTTCAACCTGAGAGGCAGAAGTTGTAGTGAGCCGAGATCATGCCACTGCACTCCAGCCTCGGGAACAGAGCAAGACTCTCTCTTAAAAAAGAGAATTTTTAGTCCTGTCCTATAAAGGTAAGAGGTAGATAATAACCTATTCTGGCAAAATGGGTTCTTGCCCACACCATTTGAAAAGTCTAGAACCTGATTGCAAATGAAAGGATTCTTGACAACTACTGTTTGGCGCTTGATTTTTGACTCCAATGCCAAACTTGGAGAAGACAGCATGTTTCCACTGTTCTGAAAACAGTAGCTAATCTGTGCTTCCCTTTGCTGTCTCGAGTATAGTAAAACATTTATGAGGTACAGAGGCTTGCAGAAAAGTATTTTAGAAGTGGAGTCAGAACTCCACTGTGGAAAGGGGGCTGAGAGAATCATGAATCCGATTCCTTCTCTTGCCAGAGGAGACTCAGATTTGTGATGTGGTTTCTCTGGGTAAACATGAGTAAGTAACAGAAGAGATCAGTAAAACTCTGGTGAACTGCTTAGAAATTAGTTTTTTATTACCTCCCCTCTGCCAGGGAAATAAGCATGAAGACAGCGCTTTTCCTCCCACTATTTTTAAAACTCAGATGAGCAGGTGTTCTATTGCTCCACGTGGTGCGCTTTTGAACTGAGAGGGACTGAGCACGGAGAAGCCCGAGTAGCACTGCCCCCACCCCGGGCCACCTGAAACTCATCATGCTGCTTTCTTTGGAGCAGCTGCCCATTTAAAAGGAGACTTAAGGGGTTTCATTTGGCTCTGTGATTCTGCTGGAAGGAGGCCTGAGTAAGGTTGAGCTGAGGTTGCAGAGGAAAGGAGCCGTTTGTCCCACAACCTGAACAAAACAGAACTATGATGAAGCAGCATTGTCCATCTGAGGTAATACCCAAGGTACATTGCCTCATGTCAAGAAAATCAAGGACGTGAATACACATGGAGTGAGGTTAAGAATGGAGGTTTTACAGGCAAAAGAAGAAAAGAGAACATCTCTCTCTTCTGCAGAGAGAGAGAGGGGCTTCTGAGTGTGTTTTCTGGTTTTCTGGTGAACTGCACAAGGTTTTATAGACTTGTTGAGGAGGTGGTGTTTGATTTACATAGGGTCCAAATATGGGTTGGACCAGGTGAGAGCTTTACATAGCTCGTGAAGAAGCTGGCTATCCCCTCGAATCTTCTTATGCATATAGGTTTTCTACTTGGCCAGTGCATGTTGTCTGTCCCTTACTGCACTTGTGGTTGATAAAGAAAAAGGAAGATAAAGCCGTCAGGTTGAGCATGCCTGGCACCCAAGTAGCCTCCTATTGTTACAGCTGCTGGCATTCGCCTGTGCAAGCTTCCAGCTTGCTTTTCTATATCTGCAGCTCGATATTACAGGCCGCTCTTTGTTAGAAATGGTTTTGGGGCTGCTTTTTATTCAAAGGGAAACCTTACCAAAGACTTCCTTACTTTCAATCTCTGACTAAATAATTTCTTTAGAACTCCTTTATCAATGGGACTTCTGGATTACAGTTGAAGTAGTTTTGGCTGATCATCAACTCTGCCTCCACTTAATAGTGAATGCTTTTATTTTCTATGTTTCAAGGAGGGACTCTGCTTCTTGCCCTTCTTAAGAATAGCAGTGTGGAAATTGCACTTAAGAACACCTGTTAGGCACAGTGGCTCACACCTGTAATCCTAGAAATTTAGGAGGCTAATATGGGAAAATTGCTTCAGGCCAGGAATTTGAGAGCAGTCTGGGCAACATAGCGGTACCCCATCTCTCAAAAAAAAAATTACTGGGTGTGGGGATGCATACCTGCTGCCCTGTTGGCCCAGCTTCTGTCAGGAGGCCATGGCAGAAAGGTCACTTGAGCTCAGGAGTTTGGGGCTGCAGTGAGCTATGGTCATGCCACTGTACTCCAGCCTGGGTGACTCCATCTCTTGAAAAACACAACAAAAACCAACAAAATCCCACTTTCTATCTGGAATGGGAACCGGTAGAGCCTTATGACAGTGAGTGACTCAGAGGCAGAGCAAACGTTTGGCCACAGTTTTAATGGTGCAATTTGAACCTTGTGTTTGTCCTACTGACCAAGACTGTGGCTGTCTTAGGGTCCTCCATATGGTCTGGCCTTGGAGGAGAAGAAACTGTTCTTGTTCAACACTTTCTGCTTGTGGAGCCCAAGATAAGAACTTTATGTTTGTTTCACAGACGAGAGGGTGCTAAATAGCTTGCTTAGAATCACACCAGTCAGAGGTAGGAGGGCCACGTTCTTTAACCAGTTTGTGAGTAGATGTCTTCCCAAGAACGTACAGCTGATGGCATAATGCTGACCTTAAGCCTAGGTTAATCAAATTGCTGTTTAATGAAAAGCAATAGATTTCCTCCTGTAGCCCAAGAAAGAGCCACTTGACTACAGCTAATCGGTGAGAGAAATACCTCTATCAAAGGAATAGGTGATCAGAATTCATGGGCAGCAATGGGACATAGGAATGTGGAAATGAGAGGTGTGGGCTCCAGGGATGCTGGAGAAAACTCCTCCTCCAGTATTCCCTAACTCTCGAATGCTGATGTCTTTTCAATACAAATACAAACCCACTCTGTTGTTTTGCACTGCCCCGTGCCCTGAATCTCTTGTTTGTGGACTGTATCCTCCAGTAACTTATTCAAGCAAGGATACACTGAAGCAAATTGTTCTGAAATATGACTTTATTTCTTCTTACACTTACATGACTGGTGGGGCATAGAATTTTTGATTGAAAATAATTTCCCATTCAAGTTTTAAAGATACTACTCCATTATTTCCCAGCTTCTGGTAGTGCTGTTGAGAAGCCTGAAATCATTCTGATTTTTGATTCTTTGTAAATACTATTATTTAAAAAACTTTTCTGAAAACTTAGGAGAGCTGTTTTCCTTTGTCATATATTGCAGATTTTCAAGACAATGTTCCTTGGTGTGAGTTTGTGTTCATGTGTTTAAACCTAGGAGGTTATGTTATGCAACTTGAGAAGTTGCCTTTTTTTAACTTTTATTTAAGTTCAAAGGTTCAAGCACAGGTTTGTTATTTAGGTAAAGTCTGTCATGAGGTTTGTTGTACAGATCATTTCATTACTCCGGTATTAAGCCTAGTCCCATTTAGTTGTTTTTCCTGATCTTCTTCCTTCTCTTATTCTCCACTCTCTGAAAGGCTCTAGTGTGTGTTGTTCTTCCGCCTGTTGTATGTTCCTGTGTTCTCATCATTTAGCTCCCACTTGCAAGTGAAAATATCTGGTATTTGGATTTTGTGTTCCTGCGTTAGTTTGCTAAGAATAATAGTCTCCAGCTTCATCTATGTCCCTGAAGAGAACATGATCGCATTCTTTTGTGGCTGCCTAGTGTTTTTTGTTGTATATGTACCACATTTTCTTTATCCAGTCTACCATTGATGGGCATTTAGCTTGATTCCATATTTTTGCTATTGTGAACAGTGCTGCCATGGACATATGCGTGCACATGTCTCTATAACAGAAGGATTTATATTCCCTTGGGTACATACCTAGTAACCCATTACTAGGTTTGCTGAATCAAATGGTATTTCACTCTTTAGGTTTTTGAGGAATCATGACACTTTTTCACAATGGCAGAACTAATTTGCATTCCCGAATACAGTGTGTAAGTGTTGTTTTTCTCTCTAACCTTGCCAGTATGTGTTTTTTTTTTGCTCTAATAATTGCCATTATGACTGGTGTGAGATGGTATCTTATTATAATTTTCATTTGCATTTCTCTAATAATCAGTGACGTTGAGCTTTCTAAATATGATTGCTTGTTGCATATATGTCTTGTTTTAAAAGTGTCTGTTTCTGTTCTTTGCCCACCTTTTTATGGGTTGTTTGTTTTCCTCTTGTAAATTGAATTTCCCTACCGATGTTTGATATTAGATTTTTGTGGAATGCATAGTTTACAAACATTTTCTCACATTCTGTATGTTGTCAGTTTTCTCTGTTGATAGTTTATTTTGCTGTGTGAAAGTTTCTCATTTTAATTTGACCCCAGTTTTCAATTTTGCTTTTGTTACCTTTTCTTTTGGCATGTTCATGATGAAATCTTTGCCTGTGCTTATGTTTTGAATGGCATTGTCTCGTGTCTTGCAGAGCTTTTATAGTTTTTGGTTTTACATATCAGTGTTTAATCTATCTTGAGCAAATTTTTGTATGTAATGTAAAGAAGGGGTCTAGTTTCAGTCTTTTGCATATGGCTATCCAGTTATCCTGGCATCGTTTATTGAATAGGGAGAATCTTTTCCCCCTTGCTTGTTTCTGTTAAGTTTGCCAAAGATCAGATAGTTGTAGAAGCTTGGTTTTGTTTCTGGATTCTCTATTCTGTTCCATTAGTCTATGTGTTTGTTTTTGTAGCAGTACTATGCCGTTGTTTCCTGTAGCCCTGTAATGCAGTTTGAAGTCTGGTAGTGTGTCGCTTCCAGCTTTGCTCTTCTTGCTTAGGGTTGCCTTGGCTGTTTTTGGTTCCACATAAATTTTTCAAAAGCTGGTTTTCTGAAAAAAATAATAAAACTCAACCTACTTCTTAACATTTTTCAAGAACCAAAATGAAATCATGACTGCTCTTGGAGATGGCACTCTGTATGTTTCAATTTACTACCCAGTAACTGGTCTATTAAAATCATACTGGTTAAAAAATAATAAACTTGAAGCTAGACCAATGAACGAGAAAGGGAAGAGATTCAAATAACCACCATCAAAAACAATAAGGGCAATATTACCACTGACCCCACAGAAATACAAACCACCCTCACAGAATATGATGTACAACTGTAGGCACTTTTTTTTCTTTAATTTTGAGATGAAGTTTTGTGCTTGTTGCTCAGGCTAAAGGACAATGGTGAGATCTCGGCTTAGTGCAACCTCTGCCTCCTGAGTTCAAGCTATTCTCCTGCCTCAGCTTCCTGAGTAGCTGGGATGACATGCATGTGCCACCCTGCTAATTGTGTATTTTTAGTAGACATGGGGTTTCTCCATGCTAATCCATCTTGTCTTGAACTCCCAATCTCAGGTGATCAATCCACCTTGACCTCCCAAAGTTCTGGGATTGCAGATGTGAGCCACTGAACCTGAAAAAATTGAGAAATCTAGAAGAAACTGATAAATTCCTGGTCACAACCACCCTCCCTGAGATGCAAGTTTGGTTTAACATATGCAAATTGATCAATGTCATCGTCACATAAACAGAACTAAAGAAAAAAATTACCCACATGATTATCTCAATGGATGCAAAAACAGCTTTTGATAAAATTCAACTTTCATGTATGTTAAAAACTCTCAATAAACCAGGTATTGAAGGAACATACCTCAAAATAATAAGAGCCACATGTGACAAAACCACAGCCAGCATCATACTGAATGGACAAAAGCTGAAAGCATTCCCCTTAAATATTGGCACAAGATAAAGATGCCCTCTCTCCCCACTCCCATTCAGCATAGGTTTGAGGGTGTTCTTTGCTCTTGGGTTTCTAATTCTTTTAATTGTGATGTTGGGTAGTTAACTTGAGATCTCAATTTTGTTTTTGAGATGGAGTGTTGTTCTCTCAACCAGGCTGGAGTGCAGTGGTGTGATATGGGCTCACTGCAACATTTATCTCCTGGGTTCAAGCAGTTCTCCTGCCTCAGCCTCCTGAGTACCTGGGATTACAGGTAAGTGCCACAACACCAGCTAATTTTTGTATTTTTAGTAGAATGGGGTTTCACCATGTTGGTCAGGCTGGTCTCAAACTCCTGACCTTGTAATCTGCCCGCCTTGGCCTCCAAAAGTGCTGAGATTACAAGAGTGAGTCACCGCAGCTGTCCCGAGTTCTCACTTCTCGATGTGAGCATTTAGTACTATAAATTTCTCTCAACACTACATGACTAGCTGCATCCCAGAAACTCTGGTAAGTTGTACCTTTGTTCTCATTACTTTCAAAGAACTTCTTAAACTTCTTGATTTCTGCCTTAATGTCATTATTTACCCAGGAGTCATTCAGGAGCAAGTGACTCAGTTTCCATGTAAGTGTATGGTTTTGAATGAATTTCTTAGTCCTGATTTCAAATGTGATTGCATTTGCTTTGTGACCTAAGGTATCTTCTATACTTATGAATGATCTCTGTGTTGAGTTGAAAAAATGTGTATTCTGCAGTCATTGGATGAAATGTTCCTTGAATATCAGTTCCATTTGGTCTGTAGTAAAGATTAAATTTCATGTTGATTGGTTGGTTTTCTGTCGGGAAGATCTGTCCAGTGCTGAAAGTTGGGTGTTGTAGTCTCCAGCAATTACTGTGTTAGGGTTTATCTCTCTCTTTCTTATTTGCTGCGTGTGTCTGTTCTTTTTTCTCTCTCTCTGTCTGTCTCTATTTCTGTCTTTGGAATTCTGATCATTTTAGTGTTGAACCTGTTCAAATTTTCTTCCGGATTTCAACTTTTTTCTTATCGCTATTTCTGGAAGACATAAGGTTCATCTACTCAACTTTGTTGTCTTATTATTCTAACAAGAATTTTTCACAAGTTCTGCTGTCATATTTTTAATTTCTAAGCGTTTACTTTTTCTTTAAATTTGGTTCTTGTTTCATGAAAATGGTTACACTTTTATCTCTTCGAGAATATTCATATGGGTTTCAGAAGGTCTTATCTCCTAGCACAGTCCTCATTCAGGCTGCATTTATGTGTCTTCTTGCTCTGGTCTCGGCCATTCATGTTAGAAGCTTTGCTCAGATGCCTGGTGACCCTTAGCTGTCTGTGTCTGTTAGAAAAAAATGGAGCACTGAAAAGCTAAAAGCTGATGGAAGTTCTGTGATTGTAACATTTTGTGGGTGGTGGTCTTGCTGGGTCAGACCTTTTCTTCTTGAGCAAGAGAGATTCTCTCTAGAGAAAAATCATCTTAACTTCTGACCAAGTGTATCTTCCACCCTCATTGGAACTCAGTGGAAGGAAAACCTGGAGGATCTCAGTGTTCAGTGTGTACATTTAAGCACTTGTGTCTAGAGAGCTCCTGCCTAGAGACACCAAATTTTACTGTATAGAGAGGAAGCCTCCACCCTGCCACCACCGTGGGATGCAGGCACCGATTCTAGGGAGAGGATGTGGGATCTACCTACTACTGAAACATAAATTCCCTAGGTAAATTTAGCTGCCAACTCTTGAACCGTTGGGGATCCTGGCTGCCTTCCTGACACTGGCTTGGGATTTAGCATCTCTGGGTCTACTGTCAGGTGTCCCTGACAGCTTCTGCTTGCCAGTTTTCTATATGCTGAAGGGATTGTCTTTATTTTCTTTTTATCTTTGTTGGTTTATTTATTTTTAATCATTCCGTGTTAATGTAGTTTAATGATGGAGTGAAGGCATATGCAGGTATTCAACCAAACATCTTAGCTGAAGTCTGTATTTCTCTTGTAGTAAAATCTTGATCATTCTATGTTTCAGTTAATCAAATTTTTATATATGCACTCTGATTTGGGGATGATGTGAAGGAAGGGAGAGACAAAGAAAGAGAGACTAAAACGGACAGAGACAGGGTGAGAGAGAGAGGCTACTGTGACAAATCTGTGGGTCTGTGTATTTGGAA
Source organism: Callithrix jacchus (assembly GCF_049354715.1). Classification (NCBI taxonomy): domain Eukaryota; kingdom Metazoa; phylum Chordata; class Mammalia; order Primates; family Cebidae; genus Callithrix; species Callithrix jacchus. The sequence continues at coordinate 53,775,957 of NC_133522.1, forward strand.
GTCAATAGTAATTTAGCCCTGTTTTCTGTCTAAAAAGCAGGAGTGTCCAGACAATGGATCTGGAACTAGGCTAAGAATCTTTGAGGCAATGGCGGAGATCAAGTTGTGTTCAATTTTTAGTCCTTAGGCTGAAAGGGAAAATAAGATAAAACACATTTTAAAAAATTTCTGGCTGGGCACGGTGGCTCTAGCCTGTAACCCAGCACTTTGGGAGGCCGAGGTGGGTGGATCACAAGATCAAGAGATCGAGACCATCCAGGTCAACATGGTGAAACCCCGTCTCTACTAAAAATACAAAAAATTAGCTGGGCTTGGTGGCGCGTGCCTGTAATCCCAGCTACTCGGGAGGCTGAGGAAGGAGAACTGCCTGAACCCAAAAGGCGGAGGCTGCGGTGAGCCGAGATTGTGCCGTTGCACTCCAGCTTGGGCAACAAGAGCGAAACTTCATTTCTAGAAAAAAAAAAATTTCTGAAAGTGGTGTTTTCTGATTTGCCCTCAGATAATTAGATATAGAAGGTAGCCATACATTTTTGGCTAACTCAGCATTCGTTGCTCCATTCAGCGAATTCATCTTTATATTCATGTTCTTTCTCTCCAGATTAATATCCAAAATTTAAAATTGAGGAATGCAGAATAGTTGAACTAAAAGAAACAGATCAACCACAACCTGCCTCTTCTTCCTCTAACCCAAAGAAAACCATTGTTAACATTTTGCTATATTCTCTTTATGTACTTTTCTCAGGTACTTTTATTCGAATATATTTTTGATCATAAAATTGTCTTAGACAATAAGTTGTGAGAGAAGAACACCCACTCTTTTTACACTCCGGGCTTCCAGCTTGAAGGTGACTGACGTGGGAATCCTGTATTTTAACAAGATATGATGTTGATATGGAATCTTTTATTTGACTGTTCTGAGGTGTTCTTTTTTTAGCATACTCTACTTCATCCCCTTCTTCCCTGCTATGCACACACATACACATTCACACATACATGCATTCTTTCTTTCTCTCTCACATGCACATTCTCATACGCAAATACAAGCATGCTCATACACATGTGCACACACACAGGCACGTTCATGCGCACACTCACACTCATATGAACCAACATGCACATACACACTCTCCTTCATCTCTTTCCTCCCTGCTGCACACACACACTCTAACACTCATATGCACATGTGCACACACACATATGTACAACATGCAATGTGTCAGAAAGCCATGTAGAAAATGATTGTTACTCTCCAAAAGGAAGGACACCCACACTTTTGCAATGGAAAGAAACAGCTCTGTTTTTGTAAAAAAAAAAAAAAAAAAAGAATTTTCTATTAGGCCTAGAAAGAAACTTAAAACGTGTTTCTTCTTTTATCTAATCGGAACTTGTGTATGTGCACACACCCGTGTGACAGAAAGAGCCAGGGAGAGAGGGAGGGAGAGGAGGTGAAGGCAAGAAGAGAGAGGGCGATTAAAAAGCAAGTGCACTGTGGCAAGCTCGTCTGAACTAAGTGAGAAGCAGGCGGTTGTGGTGATGAGATAGGAGCTCGGAATGCTTCCTGGTACCAAGACTGTCATAAGTGGAATTGGGGTCTGAAAAAGTGACAGCGAAATTCAGCGTTCCTTTGACAACCACTCAGAAAATAGAATGTGAGGAAGCAGGAGGAAGGGAAGGTGTGGGGCCAGCCATGAGAATGCATCCCGCTGCTCCACTGATGCCTAGAAATGCTGGTCACTTATAGGGCACAGGTGAGGGGAAGTCTGGACTGGTGGCAGTAGTGCTGCCAAGCCATGTAGCCTGCTCTCTCAAGGGTGAATGTTCTTGCATTAGTAGTGGGGAAGATTATTCCCTAGTTTATATAGGCCCCATTTGTCCTAGACACAGATTTTAATGTTCTCAGGTGATCGCTTGCTTGATTGTCTGTGTAAAAGATCAGCAATCCTTTTTTTTTTCTGGAAAGGTCTAGGCAGTAAATATTTTAGGCTTGGCAGCCCATATGGTCTCTGTCAGAGCTACTTATCTCTGCGGTTGTGGTGTGAAAGCAGCCATAGAAATGGGTAATAAAGGAGTGGGGCTGAGTTCCAAAGTACTTTTATGAGAACTGAAAATTGCATTTTATATAATTGTTGACATGTCCCAAAATATTGTTACTTTTTTGAATTCTTTCACATTCGTGGCTCCTGAGCTATCTGACAAGAGATGACAAGCAGGAATTGGTGGATGGGCCATGGTTGCCCAAATCCTGTGTCCAAATCATGGCATTGTACAAGCAGGAGGGATCTCTGACCCTCTCTTTTTTTCCTCTTTCCTTCTTTTCAGTTTCTCATTGTGCTGATTTGGAAACCAGAAATCGAAAGCTCTGGGAAGTGACCTCTTTCTGACTTAACCTGTTAGTGGCAGTGTTAGGATAAAATGTCAGGTCTCAAGGAGCACTTCTTAGAGCCCAGATCAGACTGAATGCCGCTTTTGTGATTGCAGAAGGCATACCATCCTCTGGTACACTAGCTCCTTAGCGTCACCCTGAATCTGAAACTTAGTTCTTCATAAAGTCTTTTGTTTTATGATTCCTCAGTGCATCATTTGCTAATTTGCGCCAGTTATTCTGTTTAATACAACTGAGATATAGACATAAGCAAAGTTCCTACCCTTTAGGAACTCACTTTTTCAGGGCCTGGTTTTGATAATCCAGACAAAGCTACTTATATGTAGTTTTATCCTTAAAAGCAAAATCGGCTGCACTTATGTAAGTTACAATAATAATTAGAATTTAGGAAAAATCCATTCTTAAAGAAGAAGGCAAAGAGAATAAAAAATAAACATCCAAATCACCCTCTGACTGTGCGTTGGTTTTAAAACAACAAGACTATTATTTAAGTGAACACAAGGAAAATTTTGCTACCAAGCGAGTACAATTTCTAACACGTGATACATCGACTCCTCTGAGTCCAGACATTTCCGAAAGTGCCCTTACTACCTACATTACTTCCTTCTGTAAAGCTCTACTGATTAAGACTTTATCTTTTGTGGTTGGATTTTTGCTTTTGGAATTACAACCTGCTTTTCAAGTCACATTTTGTAAATTAGTTGAGGTATCTTGCTGAGTGATAAAGTCTGAGTCAAAAACTTCCTGAAAAGTGCCTCGTGAACTCGTGAGGCATCATGGCAAAGATCCCAATTGTTGGACTGAGGCAGAGAGGTAGAAAGAAGAACACAGACCTTAAGGTCTGACAGATGTAAGTATAGGTCCCACCTCCACCACGTATTGGATGTGTAATGTTAAATGAGGTACTATACCTCTTTGAGCCTCAGCTTTCCTCTCTGTAAAAAGAAGATGTTAAACCTTTCCTTGCACTATTGTAGGGATTAGAGATAATGTCAATAAAAATGTTTCCAGCATGCTCGGTATTCAACGTACCTTGGATAGACTTATTTGGCCAGTTCACTGCAAAGGGTAATATACACGAGTAAGATTTTTTCTTTTCTTCAAAACAGACATTCTGGCATTAAACTCTAAAAAAGTGTTAAATAAATGAATCAAGATCTTTTTCATTTCTGTTGTTGAAGTATTTGCCTTCTTACGTTTGGTAATGTTAAAATTTTCCACAGAAGAAGTTGACACTTTCCTTCTTAATCATACTGGCAATACGAGGTTTCAACCCTAGTTACTATTTTCTTTTCGAAAAGTGTCATTTGTCTAGCTTCCCTTGAAAGATCAGCTAAATGTCACATTATCCCTGCTTCTGCTAATCTTTCAAAATGCTCACCACCATAGTCATAAGATTTTCTTCATGATCAAGTTGATTTGAAAAATGTTCTAAAGAAAGTGTTGCTGAATTTTTATTTGCTTAATAAAAATTAGGCTTTTAAATATAAAAATATAGATTTATTATAAAGCCTCTAGAAAGCAAAGAAAAATAGATTTGAAAAATACCTTGTTTAATCACATAAAGCTAGGCAGAGTTAAATCACTGTTTCCATTTTGGTACATTTTATTTTAATCTTTTCACTATTTTAATGTCCTTCTTTATATCCATAATGGTGATAACATGATGTATATATTATATAAATATATAAAATACATAAATATATCTTTTAAAAATGGTATCTGTAGGCTGGGCGCGGTGGCTCAAGCCTGTAATCCCAGCACTTTGGGAGGCCGAGGCGGGTGGATCACGAGGTCAAGAGATCGAGACCATCCTGGTCAACATGGTGAAACCCCGTCTCTACTAAAAATACAAAAAATTAACTGGGCTTGGTGGCGCGTGCCTGTAATCCCAGCTACTCAGGAGGCTGAGGCAGGAGAATTGCCTGAACCCAGGAGGTGGAGGTTGCGGTGAGCCAAGATCGCGCCATTGCACTCCAGCCTGGGAAACAAGAGTGAAACTCCGTCTCAAAAAATAAATAAATAAATAAATAATAAAAAATAAAAATGGCATCTGTTTATTTATTATATATAAATATATAGCTAATGACTATATATCTACATATCTACTTATATATTTATATATCTCCATGATAGAAGTTGGAAAATACTGAAAACTGTAGAGGAGTTCGGAGAAACAACCTATAATCTCATTATACAGAAATAATTTTCTTCCCTTTTGCTTCTCCACATTTTGGCTTAGATCAAATTTAGAAATGATTTTCTTAACGCTTTTGGTATTGTGTTTTTAGAGTATCAAGATGTTGCTACATATTCTGATTTTTATGTATAGTTGTGACAGGAACACCCACAAAAATAATTGTTCTAGAAAAGAATTTGTTAACAAATATTTTCTTCCAGGAAGTGGTGTATTAGCGTTTTAAAAGAAACATTTCTGGACGTCAAAGTAGACACTGGGCTTATATCAACAGCTCAATCTTTTTTAAAATACGCTTTATTTTTAGAGCAGTGTAAAGTTAATAGTGAGGCATAGTGGAAAGTACAGAGAGTTCCTACATTCCCACCTCCCCAAATGCACAGCCTCCTCCACTATCAGCCTTCCTCACTAGAGAGGTACATTTGTTAGAGTGGATGAACCAACATTGACTTATCACTGTCACCCATAGTTTATAATTGACATTAGGGACCATTCTTGCTGTCGTATATTCAGTGAGTTTTGACAAGGGTGTAATGGCATGTGTCTACCATAATAGTAACACACAGAGTAGTTTCATTGCCCTAAACATCCTCTATGCTCTGCCCATTTATCCTTTCCCACTTTTCAACCCCCAGCCATCACTGAACGTTTTGATGTCTCTATAGTTTTGCCTTTTCCAGAATGTCATATAGTTGGATTCATATAGTAAGTGGTCATTTGAGATTGGTTTCTTTCACTTAGTAGTATGTATTTGAGTTTCCTCTATGTCTTTTAATGGCTTCATAGCTCACGTGTTTTTTTCTGCAACAAAAGCCACATTCAAAGATTATTGCTTTCATTGCTGAATAATATTCCACTGTGTCGATGTAGAGGTTTGTTTATCCAGGCACTTACGAGTCTATAGTAACCAGTGTGGAGCCTGGGGAAGCCATAAATGGCCTGGTTGTGGCGAAGGCCTGGAGCCTATGTCGGTAGGAGCCATGGAGGTTGGAGGCATTAGATCTTAGAGCCATAGGGGAAGGCCTGGAGCTTGGGTTGACAGGGTCTGTCCCATAGCCTGTGGCTATAGAAACCTGCCTGGTGTTGAGTTCACTGAATTGTGCCTGGCATTGGAGTTGATGTTGAAGTCAGGTGTTACATTTACTCTCCTCTCTGCACATACATGGTATCTGTCTCCATGCTGCACTACCCAGGTTTAGGGGCGGGGTAATGCAGATGATATAAAACTCTCTTTTAGACTCTATTTTATGCCGTTTTTCTTACTTTTCTACTCCACAAACGTGCTATAACCTCTCACCTGGATTCCTTGTCTCTTTTGAAGACACTTTGATGCACGGATGGTTGTTCAAATTGATGTTTCTGTGAAGGAATAAGTGCTGAAAAGTTCTGTTTTGCCATTTTGTCCATGGCATTCTTCTGTGTTAACTGAAAAAATATTTTTACTGAACAACATATTGTTAAAAATTGTCAGACCCTTGGTTTAGCTCTGGAAGTTTCTCCTGTAGAGCAAGTTCCTTTCATAGTTCTCTATAGAAAGACTATAGTTTTAAAATGTTGGTAGAGATGATATTTTGTGTGTAGAATTAAGGACCGAATACACATAAATGTTTAGCGGACAGTAAACATTTGTGAGTAATCTGTTCTTACACACAAAAAGAAGGTCTATAGCTTTAGGAAAAAGAAAATTATCAAGGTTATTCAGACAATATAAAATGAGTTGAGAAAATTGAAGGGAATGTTTATACTTGAATGAGACCTCATGGAGAAAGACAAAATCAGGAAGCCATGGGAGAATATTTGCATTCTCGGAACCACAAAAGTGAGGAAAGCCAAGAGCACAGCTGGAGTTGCACCAGATCAAGTAGACATTCCATCAGAGCCTGAACTGAGAATGCACCATTCCTAGTCACCTTGATAACAGCCCCATTTTCTGTTAATAATACTCTATGAGAAAAATCTTGCAAAAATAGTCAGAAAAGGCAGAGTCACATGCGGTTCAGTGTGTTCCACCTTGGCAGACGGTCTTAGGAGGAGTTTTGGAAGGATCGTGCTGCAGGCAATGGATGAGATAATGATGAGAAATTTTCCAGCTCTGTATAAAAAGGCAAGCGAAATATATGCTTGTGAATTTTTGGCTGCTTTTTTATGCTGTATTTTCAGATCAATTTTATCCCAGTTAATGTGAATATAAACTCTGATTGTTATGGCTATCTCTCGTGGGGTTTCTATTATTTTGTCAGAAATTGTATCAGGAACTTTATATCAATCACTAAATTACACATTTCCAAGCTGCATATGAAATAGGTATTACTATGATCATTTTACAGATGAAGAAGTTGAGACTCAGAGCAATACATAAGTTGCCCAAGGTCAGAGAGCAAGTAAGTACCAGAAATAAAAGCCAGATAAATCTCATTCCCATATCCTTGCTCTTTCAATGATGTTTCAGAGTTGATTACAAAAAGAATTGTTCTGTGTGCTCAGGATAATTTACTACCTACTAAATTTAACCATAGGGCAGTCTTATAAACAGGGTAGAATATGCAGTTAAGATAAAATTTGAGAGGAAAAAATTAAATTAAAATAGTACATAACCAATGATCAGAATATTCTCTCAGTATTTTAGAAATTTATGTAAGAATAAACTAGATACTGATAAAAAAGTCACATTATGCACAAATCTTGTAAGTAGCTACTGTTAAAGAGAGGATATTATTTACCTAGAAGAAAGTGGGGTTGTCAACCACTATATAACCATTCGTGGGGTGTATGTCTTTTTTATTTTAGGCCTCTGGCTGATGGATCGAAGAGGTAGATGCGTGATGTCAAAAAATTCTTTTTTATAGGTAATTACAATTTACAATGGAAGATACAGAGGCCACAAGGTAGTAGAGTTCAGTTATATTAACAGAAAACCTTGTTAGAGAAAAGAACCACCCCTCACTATCATGTTCAATGGCAAAGATTAATATAAGGTACAGCCAAATGGACACACATGCGAGTATACCCACATTGATATTGGAAGTAACTTTTTTCTTATATACTATAAATCATATCCCAGAATATACTCATAATGTGTACACTTATTAAGATATTACAATCAACGTACAAAATATGTACCATATGTACATTGACTGTGATGTACATATGTGTACACAATACAGATGTACAAAAAATGTACATAATCTGTACAATATGTACATTTATATGTACATAATGTGTACACAGTAGGTATGTACATAATGTGTACAATATGTAAATATATTGTAATATTACAATGATTTCATATATTCACAACAGCATATATAATCACAATACACATATAATACATAATATAAATGTACATATTGCACACATATACATTTACATTTATTGTGATATGATATGTACACATGTACATCATGCACACGTGCAGATTTGCGGTATATACACGTGTACATAAGTGTGCACAGTATGTACATATGTACACTACACATATGTTCATATAATATAGATATGTACCTTCTGTACAGGAGTACACAGTATGTACAATATATACACGTATATACTAGGTACACATATAGGTGTATACCCACTTTGGTAACCGGAGAGATTTCTATCCAATATACTAAATATAAAATCCCAGAATGTAGTCATAGTGTGTACATTTATTGTCGTATTGGGATAAATGTATTAAATAGGCACAATCTGTACATGTACTCTGCTGTACATAGGTGTACACAATGCACATGTACAAAAAATGTACATAATCTGTAAAATATGTACCTATATATTTCTATAATGTGTACACAATGCATAGGTACATAATGTGTGCACTATGCACATTCCTTAAAATATCAGTGATAAAATATATATAATCACAGTAAGATATATAATCACACTAATACATATATGTCGTGTAATATCACCAAAAAGTACGTATTGTACACATTAGGTATGTATTAGGTACAATGTATAGTGCACATGTTATGAAAATATATATGTATCATGATAACACCGTATGTACATGTATACAAATATGTGCCTACTATTTAAATAATGTACACATGCAGAAATAGGTGCAAACTACATACCTATGCACAGCAGGCTATTACTACAGTTCTGCTCGTAGCAGCCTCAATGCCCACCCTGGCTGCTTAAAGACCCCCGGCTAAAGGGCTGTACCCACAGCCCCTGCCAGAGGGCCCATAACAGCTACCAGGCCCACGCTGGCTGCTTAGGGACCCCCTGCCTAGGGCGCTGTGCCCACAGCTGCTGGGGCCCGGCTATTTTGAAAATGTGGTGTAATATGATACTGGCAACCATATCACACAGAAATGATAATGTTATTGTGGTTCTTTACATATTAGGCAATAGTTCTAGTTACACATTTGGCATATTGACAAAAATGTCATCCTCACCCCATTGACATTAGAATTGAAAGCATAGGAGGGTTTCACCCCTTGCAATGTTTAATTCAATATAATTGTTTTCTTGTTTACATTAGTGACCATATCAGAGCACGGTGTACATCTCTTGCAGTATTCAGAATATTTCTCTATGGGCAAGCAACATTTTTCTCTCCTTATCTGGATATTAGGAAGAATATCACAGGACCGGCTTACAGCGCCAGTCACATCGTGAGCAATGTCATCTGTAATCCCCTAGTTATTAAGAACAATGTAACGGGGGTCTTGTGTGCTTTTGGAGATATTTGGAGTAATATCCTTTTAGTTTCTGGATATTAGAAACAATACTACAGTGGTGGTGTACACTTCCTGCAATATTAAGAGTATACTCATCCTCTGTCCCTGGGATATTAGGAACTACATCGCAGAAGCCTTATAATATTGGAACAATCACAGAGTGTACACCTTCTTTCATTGTGAGAGAAATACCTACTTAGGATATGATGGATAATATCACAAAATGGACACACATGGGTATATACCCACTGTGATATTGGAAGTCATTTTTATCTGATATACTAAATGTCATAATCCAGAAAAAACTCATAATGTGTACACTTATTGGGATATTACACTCAATGTACAGAATATTTAACATATGTACATTGACTGTGATGTACATACATGTACACAATACAGATATAAAATAAATGTACATAAACTATCATTTGTACGAATATATGTACAAAATGTGCACACAATAGGTATGCACATAATGTGTACAATATGTACATTTATTGTAATATCACAATGTTATATAATCACAACTGCATATAAAATTACAATACACATGTAATATGTAATATCAATATAAATGTACATATTGCAAACATGTACATTTACATTTATTGTGATATGATATGTAAACATGTACATCACGTACCCATTATGTACAGATGCACAATATATGCAAGTGTACATATGTGGATACAGTATGTACATATGTACACTACACATGTGTACATATAATGTAGATATGTACCTTCTGTACCCGAGTACATTCTATGCACAATATGTACGCATATTAACTATGTACACACCTGGGTGTACAACCACTTTGGTAACCGGAGAAATTTCTATCTAATATACAAAATATAATAATTCAGAATGTAGTAATAGTGTGTACATTTATTGGCATATTGCAATAAATGTATAAAATAGGTACAATCTGTACATTTACCCTGCTGTACATATGTGTACACAATGCACATGTACAAAAAATGTACATACTCTGTAAAATATGTACCTACATATTTCTATAATGTGTAAACAATGTATAGGTACGTAATGTGTACACTATGCACATTCCTTAAAATATCAGTGATAAAATATATATAATAAAAATAACGCATATAATCACAGTAATATATATATATCATGTAATACCACAAAAAAATACATATTATTCACAATAGGTACGCATTAGGTCTATATGTATTGTGCACATATGTACATATATATTTATCATAACACCATGTGTACACTTATACAAATATGTGTTTATTATTAAAACTATGTACCTGTGCAGAACAGGCTATTACCACAGCCCCCCTCGTAGCAGCCCCAAGGCCCACCATGGCTGCTTAAAGACCCCCTGGCTAGGGAGCTGTAACCACATTCCTACCAGAGGGCCCGTAACAGCTCCCAGGCTGACGCTGGCTGCTTAGGGACCCCCTGGCTAGGGCGCTGGGCCCGGCTATTTTGAAAATGTGGTGTAATATGATGCTGGTGACCATATCATATGGAAATGATGTTATCCTGGTTTTTGATATACTAGGCAATAGTTCCAGTTACACCTCTGCCATATTGACAAAAATGTCATCCTCACACCCCTGGACATTAGAATTGAAATCATAAGGGGGTTTCACCCCTTGCAATGTTAAATTCAATAGAATTGTTTTCTTGTTTACATTAGTGACCATATCAGAGCACAGTGTACTCCTCTTGCCGTATTCAGAGGATTTGCCTATGGGCAGCAACATTATTCTCTCGTTCTCTGGATATTAGGAACAATATCACAGGACTGGCAGACAGCCCCAGTCATATCGTGAGTAATGTCATCTGTAATCCCTTAGTTATTAGAAAAAATATCACGGGGGTCTTGTGTGCTTTATCAGATACTTGGAGTAATATCTTTTCCGTTTTTGGATATTAGACACGATACTACAGTGGTGGTGTACACTTCCTGCGATATTCAGGGTATAATAATCTTTTGTCCCCAGGATATTAGGTAGTACATTAAAGAAGCCTTGTACTTTGCCTGTGATATTGGAACAATCACAGAGTGAACACTTGCTTTCAAAATGAGAGTAATACCTACTTAAAATATGATGGATAATATCAAAAAATGGACACACATGGGTGTATACCCACTTTGATATAGAAAGAAATTTTTATCTAATATACTAAAAATCATATATCACAATATACTCATAATGTGTACACTTATTGAGATGTTACAATCAATGTGCAGAATACATACCATATGTACATAGAGTGTTATGTACATATGTGTACACAATACAGATGTACCAAAAACGTACATGATCTGTACAATATGTGCAATTACAGGTACATAATGTGTACACAATAGGTATGTATGAAATGTGTGCAATATGTACATTTATTGTAATATTACAATGATATCATATCACAACAGCATATAAAATCACAATACACAAGTAATACATAATATAAATGTACATATTGCACACATCGTGTACATTTACATTTATTGTGGTATCACGGTGTGTACACATGCACATCATGTACCCATTATGTACACGTACAAAATATGCACATGTACATATGTGTGAACAGTATGTGCATGTGCACACTATGTACACATAAATACATATAATGTTGACATGTACATTTTGTACATGAGTACCTAATATGCACAATATGTACATGTATAAACTATGTACGCACCTGGGTGTACACCCACTTTGGTCAATGGAGTAATTTCTAATATGGTAAAAATTATATTTTAGAATGTACTCATAATTTGTACATTTATTGGCATATCACAAGAAATGTATAAAATAGGTACAGTCTGTACATTAACTCTGCTGTGCATAGGTATACACAATACACATGTAGAAAAAATGTACATAATCTGTAAAATATGTACCTATATATTTCTATATTGTGTACAGAATACATAGGTATGTAATGTGTACACTATGCACATTCCTTAAAATATTAGTGATAAAATATATTTAATCACAATAAGATATATAATCACAGTAATATATTTTGTCTAATATTACAAAAAAGTACATATTGTACACATTAGGTATGCATTAGGTACATATGTATTTTGCACATATTATGTAAATATAAATTTATCGTGATAACTCCATATGTACGCATGTACATATATATGCCCGATATTAAAACTATTTACACATGTCGTAATAGGTGCAAACTATGTACCGATGCACAGCACGCTATTACCAATGCCCCCCTTATAGCAGCCTCCAGGCCCAGCCTGGCTGCTTAGAGACCCCCTGGCAATTGGGCTGTACCCACAAACACTGCTCGAATGCCTGTAGCAGCCCCCATGCCCACCCTGGCTGCTTAGGGACCCCCTGACTAGGTGTCTGTGCCCACAGTTCATGCCAGAGTGCCCGTAGCGGCCCCCAGGCCAACCATGGCTGCTCGGGGACCCCTGGCTAGGTCGATGTGCTCACAGACCCCACCAGAAAGCCCAGAGTAGCCCCCAGGCCCACCCTGGCTGCTTAGGGGTCCCCTCGCTTGTGGGCTCTGCCCACAGCTGCTGAGGCCCAGCTATTTTGCAAATCCGGTGTAATATAATACTGGCAACCATATTATATAAACATGATAATCTTATTCTGTTTTTTTGTATATTAGGCAATAGCTCCAGTTACACCTCTGCCATATTGACAAAATATCATCCTCACCCCCATTGACATTAGAATGAAAATCATAAGGGAGTTTCATTCCTTGCAATGCTTAATTCAATGTAATTGTTTTCTCGCTTACATTAGTGACCATATCAAAGCATGGTGTACACCTCTTGCCGTATTAAGAGTATTTCCCTATGGGCAGTAACATTTTCCTCTCCTTCTCTGGATATTAGGAGCAATATTCCAGGACCAGAGTACAGCCCCAGTCACGTCGTGGGTAATGTCATCTGTAATTCTCTAGTTATTAGAAACAATATCACGGGGGGCTTGTGTGCTTTCTGAGATATTTGGAGTAATATCCTTTCCGTTTTTGAACATTAGAAACAATACTACAGTGGTGGTGTACACTTCCTGCGATATTCAGGGTATGGTCATCCTTTGTCCTCAGGATATTATTAACTACATCACAGACGAGTTTTAGTTTGCCTTGATATTGGAGCAATCCGAGAGTGTAAACCTGCTTTCACAATGAGAGAAATACCTACTCAGGATATGATGGATAATATCACAAATTGGACACACATAAGTGTATACCCACTTTGATATTGAAAGTAATTTTTATCTAACATACTAAAAATCATATCCCAGAATATACTTATAATGTGTACTCTTACTGAAATATTACAAACAATGCACAGAATATGTACCATATGTACGTTGACTGTGATGTACATATGTGTGCACCATACAGATGTACAATAAATATCCATAATCTGTACAATATGTACATTTATGTGTACATAATATGTACACAATAGGTATGTCCATAATGTGAACAATATGTACATTTGTAATATCACAATGATATCAGAACAGCATATACAATCACAATACACATGTAATACATAATATAAATGTACGTATTTCACACATTATGTACATTTCCATTTATTGTGGTATGACGATGTGTTTACATGTACAGCATGGACCCATTATGTACGGATGTACAATAAATTCAGGTGTAGATATATGTACATAGTATGTACATATGTACACTCTGTACCCATACATACATATAATGTAGATATTTACCTTCTGTACACAAGTACGTAATATGCACAGTATGTACATGTACAAAGTATGTGCACACATAAGTTTACACCCACTTTGGTAACCAGAGTAATTTCTATCTTATATTCTAAATGTAATATCACAGAATGTACTCATAATGTGTACATTTATTGGCATATATCACAATAAATGTATAAAGTAAGTAAGATCTGTACATTTACTCTGTGTACCCAATACACAAGTAAATAAAATGTACATAACCTGTAAAATATGTTTCTTTCTATTTCTATAATCTGTGCACAATGCATAGGTACATAATGTGTATAATATGTACATTTGTAATGTCACAATGATATCATATCACAACAGCATATATAATCACAATAAATGTAATACATAATATAAACGTACATATTGCAAACATTATGTATATTTACATTTATTGTGATATGATGTGTACACATGTACATCATGTACCCATTATGTACAGATGTACAATATATGCACGTGTACATATGTGTGCACAGTGTGTACATATGTATGCTGCGTACACCTATGTATATATAATGTAGACATGTACATTCTGTACATGAGTACATACTATGCACAACATGTACATGTATAAACTATGTGCGCACCTGGGTGTAAACCCACTTTAGTCACCGGTGTAATTCCTATCTAATATGCTAAAAATTATATCCCAGAATGTACTCATGTGTACATTTATTGACATATCACAATAAATGTATAAAATAGGTATAGTCTGTACATTTACTCTGCTGTACATATGTGTACAAAATACACATGTAGAAAAAATGTACCTAATCTGTAAAATATGTACCTATTTATTTCTATAATGTGTACACAATGCATAGGTACATAAAGTGTACTCTATGTACATTTCTAAAAATTTCACTGGTAACATGCATATTATCACAATAAGATATATAATCAATAATATATAGATATCACATAATATCACCAAAAAGTACATATTGTTTATATTAGGTACGTATAAAGTACATATTATTGTACACATATTATGTACATATATGTTTATTGTGATAGTAACATATGTACATGTGTACAAATATGTGCCCATTATGTAAACCATCTACACATGTAGAAATAGGTGCAAACTGTGTACCTGTGAAGAGCAGGGTATCCCCACACCTCCCGCCAAAGTGCCTGTAGAAGCTTCCAGCTCCACCCTGGCTACGTAGGGACCCCTGGTTAGGTGGCTGTGCCCATAGCCGCTGCCAGAGTGTCAGTAGCAGCCGCCAGGCCCTCCCTGGATGCTGAGAGACCCTCTGGCTATGTGGCTGTTACCACAGCCACCGCCAGAGGGCCCGTAGCAGCCCCCAGACAAACCACAAAGGGCCCGTAGCAGCCCCAATGCCCAACCTGGTTGCCTAGGGACACCCTCGCTTGGCTGCCATGCCCACAGCAGCTGGGGCCCAGATATTTTGAAAATGTGGTGTAATATGATACTGGCAATCATATCATATGTAAATAATAATTTTATCCTTTTTTATTATATAGTAGGCAATAGCTGTAGTTACACCTCCGCCATTTTGACAAAAATGTCCTCCTCACCCACTTGAAATTAGAAAAAAAATTATAGGGGGGGTTAACACCTTGCAATATTTAATTCAATATAATTGTTTTCTTGTTTACATTAGTGACCATACCACAGCACGGTGTACTCCTCTTGCCATATTCAGAGGATTTACCTATGGGCAAAAACATTCTCCTCTACTTCTCTGGATATAAGAAACATTATCACAGGACCGGCAAACAGCTGCAGTCATATCGTGAGTAATGTCATCTGTAGTCCCCTAGTTATTAAAAACAACATCACGGGGGTCTTGTGCAATTAATGAGATACTTAGAGTAATGTTGGGATTTCGATATTTTAAATGAGAGAGTGTACTGAGTTGGTGTATATACACCAAAACCAAGTAGAAAAGGGCATTGTATATTTTTTCTGACAGACTATATTCAGAGAAATATTGCTTTAAACTTTGGGGCATCTAGATATTATTTACATTTATTTTGATTCTCGTAAAATTACCATTTCGGTATTTTACATGAGAGAGCATATTGAGTTGGTGTATATACGCCACAACAGAGTAGAAAAGGCCATTGTATATTTTTTCTGACAGATTATATTGAGAGCAATTTTGCTTTTAATATTCGGGTGCCTAGATAATATTTAGATTTTTTTCGATGGACGTAAAATTAGAATTTCGGTATTTTACATGAGAGAGCATACTGAGTTGGTGTATATACTCCAAAACAGAGTATAATAAGGCATTGTATATTTTTCCTAAGAGAATATATTCAGAGCCATTTTCTTTTAACTTTGGGGCGCCTACATATTATTTAGATTTTTTCGATTCGTGTAAAATAAGAATTTCGGTATTTTACATGAGAGAGCATATTGAGTTGGTGTATATTCTACAAAACAAAGTAGTAAAGGGCATTGTACATTTTTTCTGACATTATATTCAGAGCAATTTTGGTTTTAACATTGGGGTGCCTAGATAATATTTAGATTTTTTTCTATTCGCTTAAATATAGAATTTCTGTATTTTACATGAGAGAGCTTATGGAGTTGTTGTATATACTCCAAAACAGAGTAGAATAGGGCACTGTATATTTTCTCTGACAAATTATATTCAGAGCAGTTTTGCTTTTAACATTATGGTGCCTAGATAATATTTAGATTTTAATCGATTCTCTGAAATATAGAATTTCTGTATTTTACATGAGAGAGCATATTGAGTTTGAGTATATACTACAAAGCAGAGTAAAATAGGGCATTGTATTTTTTTTTCTGACAGATTATATTCAGAGCAATTTTGTTTTTAACATTGGGGTGCCCAGATAATATTTAGATTTTTTCGATTCAGGTAAAATTAGAATTTCTGTATTTTACATGAGAGAGTAAACTGACTTGGTGTATATGCTAAAAAACAGAGTAGAATAAGGCATTGTATATTTTTTCTAACAGACTATATTCAGCGACATTTTCTTTTATCTTTGGGGAACCTAGATATTATTTAAATTTTTTTCAATTTGTGAAAAATTAGAATTTTGGTATTTTACATGAAAGAGCATACTGAGTTGGTGTATATACTCCAAAACAGAGTAGAATAGGGCATTGTATATTTTTTCTAATACAATATATTCAGAGCCATTTTCTTTTAATTTTGGGGTGCCTGGATATTATTTAGATTTTTTTCGATACACATATAATTAAAATTTCGGTATATTACATGAGAGAGCATACTGAGTTGGTGTATATACTCGAAAAAAGAGTAGAATAGGGCATTGTATATTTTTTCTGACAGATTACATTCAGAGCAATTTTGTTTTTAACATTGGGGTGCCTCGATAATATTTAGATTTTTTCGCTTCACGTAAAATTAGAATTTCTGTATTTTACATGAGAGAGCATATTGAGTTCGTGTATATACTCCAAAACAGAGTAGAATAAGGAATTGTATATTTTTTCTAACAGACTATATTCAGAGCCATTTTCTTTTAAATTTGCGGAGCCTAGATACTATTTAGATTTTTTTCGTTTGGCGTAAAATTAGAATTTCGGTATTTTACATGAGAGAGTATATTGAGTTGGTGTATATACAACAAAATAAAGTAGAAAAGGGCATTGTATATTTTTTATGACAGATTATATTCAGAGCAATTTTGCCTTTAACATTGGGGTGCCTAGATAATATTTAGATTTTTTTCGATTCGCTTAAATATAGAATTTCTGTATTTTACCTCAAAGAGCGTATGGAGTTGGTTTATATACTCCAAAACAGAGTAGAATAGGGCATTGTATATTTTTTCTGACAAATTATATTCAGAGCAATTCTTCTTTTAACATTGGGGTGCCTAGATAATATTTAGATTTTTTTCGATTCGCGTAAAATTAGAATTTCGGTATTTTACATGATTGAGCATACTGAGTTGGTGTATATACTCTAAAACAGAGTAGATTACGTCATTGTATATTTTCTCTGACTGATTATATTCAGAGAAATTTTGCTTTTAACATTGGGGTGCCTAGATAATATTTAGATTTTTTTCAATTCGCTTAAATATAGAATTTCTGTATTTTACATGAGAGAGCTTATGGAGTTGTTGTATATACTCGGAAACAGAGTAGATTAGGGCATTGTATATTTTATCTGACAGATTCTATTCAGAGCAATTTTGTTTTTAACATTGGGGTGCCTAGATAATATTTAGATTTTTTTCTATTCTCTTAAATATAGAATTTCTGAATTTCACATTAGAGAGCATATGGAGTTGGTTTATATACTTTAAAAGAGAGTAGAATAGGGCGTTGTATATTTTTTCTGACAGATTAAATTCAGAGCAATTCTGCTTTTAACATTGGGGTGCCTAGATAATATTTAGATTTTTTTCGATTCGCTTAAATATAGAATTTCTGTATTTTACATGAGAGCTTATGTAGTTGGTGTATATACTCCAAAATCTAGTAGAATAGGGCACTGCATATCTTTTCTGACTGATTATATTTAGACCAATTTTGTTTTTAACATTGGGGTGCCTAGAAAATACTTATATTTTAATGGGTTCTCTTAAATATAGAATATCTGTATTTTACATGAGAGAGCATATGGAATTTGTGTATATACTCCAAAGCAGAGTAGAATAAGGCATTGTATATTTTTCGTGACAGATTATATTCAGAGCCATATTGTTTTTAACATTGGGGTGCCTAGGTAATATTTAGATTTTTTCGATTTACGTAAAATTAGAATTTCTGTGTTTTACGTGAGAGAGCATACTGACTTATTGTATATACTCCAAAACAGAGTCGAATAAGGCATTGTATATTTTTTGTAACAGACTTTATTAGGAGCCATATTCTTATACCTTTCGGGCACCTAGATATTACTTAAATTTTTCTCGATTTGTGCAAAATTAGAATTTCGGTATTTTACATGAGAGAGCATGTTCAGTTTGTGTATATACTACAAAAAAGAGTAGAAAAGAACATTGTATATTTTTACTTACAGATTATATTCAGAAAAATTTTGCTGTTAACGTTGGGTTGCCTAGATAATATTTTGATTTTTTTCGATTTGCTTAAATATAGATTTTCTGTATTTTACATGAGAGAGCATAAGGAGTTGGTGTATATACTCCAAAACAGAGTAGAATAGGGCATTGTGTATTTTTTCGACAGATTATATTCAAAGCAATTTTCTTTTTAACATTGGGGTGCCTAGATAATATTTAGATTTTTTTCGATTCATGTAAAATTAAAATTTCTGTATTTTACTTGAGAGAGCACACTGAGTTGTTGTATATACTCCAAAAGAGGGTAGAATAATGCATTGTATATTTTTTCTAACACACTATATTCAGAGACATTTTCTTTTATCTTTGAAGTGCCAAGATATTTTTTAGATATTTTTCGATTCTTGTAAAATTAGAATTTCGTTATTTTACATGAGAGAGCATATTGAGTTGGTGTATATACTACAAATCAGAGGAAAATAGGGCATTGTATTTTTTTTCTGACAGCTTATATTCAGATCAATTTTGTTTTTAACATTCTGCTGCCTAGATAATATTTAGATTTTTTTCGATTCGGTTAAATATAGAATTTTTGTATTTTACATGAGAGAGCATATGGAGTTGTTGTATATACTCCACAACAGTGTAGAATAAGGCATTGTATACTTTTTCTAACAGACTATATTCAGAGCCATTTTCTTTTAACTTTGGGGCACCTAGATATTGTTTAGATTTTTTTCTATTCATGTAAAATTAGAAAATCTGTATTTTACAGAAGACAGCATATTGAGCTGGTGTATATACCCCAAAACAGATTAGAAAAGGGCATTGTATATTTTTTCTGACAGATTATATTCAGAGAAATTTGGTTTTAACATTGGGGTGCCTAGATAGTATTTAGATTTTTTTCAATACGCTTAAATATAGAATTTCTGTATTTTACATGAGAGAGCATATGGAGTTGGTGTATATACTCCAAAACCGAGTACAATAGGGCACTGTGTATTTCTTCTGAAAGATTATATTCGGAGCAATTTTGTTTTTAACATTGAGGTGCCTAGATAATATTTAGATTTTTTTCGATTTGCTTAAATATAGAATTTCTGTTTTTTACTTGAGAGAGCATATTAATGGGGTGTATATACTACACAACAGAGTAGAAAAGGGCATTGTATATTTTTTCTGACAGATTATATTCCGAGAAATTTTGCTTTTAACATTGGGGTGCCTAGATAATATTTCAATTTTTTTCGATTCAGGTAAAATTAGAATTTTAGTATTTTATATGAGAGAGCATACTGAGTTGTTGTATATACTCCAAAATAGAGTAGAATAGGGGATTCTGTAATGTTTCTGACAGATTATATTCAGAGCAATTTTGCTTTTAACATTGGGGTGCCTCGATAGTATTTAGATTTTATTCAATACGCTTAAATTTAGAATTTCTGTATTTTACATGAGAGAGCATATGGAGTTGGTGTATATACTCCAAAACAGAGTAGAATAGGGCACTTTATATTTTACTGACAGATTATTTTCAGAGAAATTTTGTTTTTAACATTAAGGTTCCTAGATAATATTTATATTTTTGTTAATTAACGTAAAATTAGAATTTCTGTATTTTACATGAGACAGCATACTGAGTTGGTGTATATACTCCAAAACAGAGTAGAATAAGGCATTGTATATTTTCTTTAACAGAGTATATTCAGAGCCATTTTCTTTTAACTTTGGGGCGCCTAGATATTATTTAGATTTTTTTTGATTCACGTAAAATTAGGATTTCTGTATTTTACATGAGACAGCATACTGAGTTGGTGTATATACTCCAAAACAGAGTAGAATAGGGCATTGTATATTTTCTCTGACAGAATATATAGAGAGCAATTTTGTTTTTTACATTGGGGTGCCTAGATAATATTTAGATTTTTTTGATTCGGGTAAAATTAGAATTTTGGTATTTTACATTAGAGAGCATATTCAGTTGGTATATACTACAAAACAGAGTAGAAAAGGGCATTGTATATTTTTTCTGGCAGATTATATTCAGAGCTACTTTTCTTTTAATATTGGGGTGCCAAGATAATATTTAGATTTTTTTCAATTTGCATAAATATAGAATTTCTGTTTTTTACATGAGACAGCATATGGAGTTGGTGTATATACTCCAAAACACAGTACAATAGGGCACTGTATATTTTTTCTGAAAAATTATATTCTGAGCAGTTTTGTTTTTAACATTGAGGTGCCTAGATAATATTTAGATTTTTTTCGATTCACGTAAAATTAGAACTTCTGTATTTTACATGAGAGAGCATACTGAGTTGGTGTATGTACTCCAAAACAGAGTAGAATAAGGCATTGTATATTTTTTATAACAGACTATATTCAGAGAAATCTTGCTTTTAACATTCGGGTGCCAAGATAATATTTAGATTATTTTCGATTCACGTAAAATTAGAATTTCGGTATTTTACATGACAGAGCATATTGAGTTGGTGTATATACTTCAAACAGAGTAGAATAGGGCATTGTATATTTTTTCTGGCAGATTATATTCAGAGCAATTTTGGTATTAACATTGGGGTGCCTAGATAATATTTAGATATTTTCGATCCGCTTAAATATTGAATTTCTGTATTTTGCTTGAGAGAGCATATCAATGGGGTGTATATACTACAAAACAGAGTAGAAAAGGGCATTGTATATTTTTTCTGACAGATCATATTCCGAGCAATTTTGCTTTTAACATTGGGATGCCTAGATAATATTTAGATATTTTTCGATTCAGGTAAAATTAGAATTTCGGTATTTTACATGACAGAGCATATTGAGTTGGTTTATATACTCCAAAAAAGTGTAGAAGAGGGCATTCTGTATTTTCTCTGACAGACTATATTCAGAGCAATTTTGCTTTTAACATTGAAATGCCTAGATAATGTTTAGATGTTTTTAGGTTCGTGTAAAATTTGAACTTCTGTATTTTACATCGGAGAGCATAATGAGTTGGTGTATATACTCGAAAACATAGTAGAAAAAGGCATTGCATATTTTCTCTGACAGATTACATTCAGAACAATTTTGCTTTTTACATTGGGTTTCCTAGATAACATTTAGAATTTTTTTAATTTCGTAAATTTATAATTTCGGTATTTTACATGAGAGAGCATATTGAGTTGGTGTATATACTTTATAACAGAGTAGGAAAGGGAATTGTAGATTATTTCTGACAGATTATATTTAGAGCAATTTTGCTTTTAACATTGGGTGCCTAAATAATATTTAGATTTTTTTCGATTATCGTAAATTTAGAATTTCTGTATTATATATGAGAGAGCATATTGGGTTGGAGTATATACTCCACATCAGAGTAGAAAAATGCATTGTATATTTTTCTGACAGATTATATTCAGAGCAATTTTGATTTTAACATTGGGGTGCCTAGATAATATTTAGATTTTTTTCGATTCAGGTAAAATTAGGATTTTTGTATTTTATATGAGAGAGCATATTGAGTTGGTTTATGTACTCCAAAAAAGAGTAAAAGAGGGCATTGTGTTCTTTCTGACAGACTATATTCAGAGAAATCTTGCTTTTAACATTGGAATGCCTAGATAATATTTGTATTTTTTATAGTTTGTGTAAAATTTGAACTTCTGTATTTTACATGGGGGAGCATATTGAGTTGGTGTATATAGTCCAAAACAGAGTAGAAAAAGGCATTGTATATTTTTTCTGACAGACTACATTCAGAAGAATTTTGCTTATAACATTGGGGTGCCTAGATAATATTTAGAATTTTTTAATTTGCGTAAATTTACAATTTCTGTATTTTACATGAGAGCATATTGAGTTGGTTTATATACTTTATAACAGAGTAGGAAAGGGCATTGTATATTATTTCTGACAGATTATATTCTCAGCAACTTTGCTTTTAACGTTGGGTGCCTATATAATATTTAGATTTTTATCGATTCATGTAAAATTAGAATTGCTGTATTTCCCATGAGAGAGCATACTGAGTTGGTTTATATACACCAAAACA
The DNA here is from genome assembly GCF_049354715.1 of Callithrix jacchus. Classification (NCBI taxonomy): domain Eukaryota; kingdom Metazoa; phylum Chordata; class Mammalia; order Primates; family Cebidae; genus Callithrix; species Callithrix jacchus. Next base: position 53,799,037 of record NC_133522.1, read on the forward strand.
GAGTAAAATAAGGCATTGTATATTTTTTCTAACAGACTGTATACAGAGCCATTTTCTTTTAACTTTGGGGCGCCTAGATATTATTTAGATTTTTTTGATTCACGGAAATTTAGAATTTCGGTATTTTACATGAGAGAGCATACTGAGGTGGTCTATACTCCAAAACACAGTAGAATAAGGCATTGTATATTTTTTCTAACAGACTATATTCAGAGCCATTTGTTTTTAACTATGGGACGCCTAGATATTATTTAGAATTTTTTCCATTCTCTTAAATATAGAATTTCTGTATTTTACATGAGAGAGCATATGGAGTTCGTGTATATACTCCAAAACAAAGTAGAATAGGTCATTGTATATTTTTTTGACAGATTTTATTCAGAGCAATTTTTTTTTTAACATTGGGTTGTTTAGATAATATTTAGATTTTTTCAACTCGGGTAAAATTAGAATTTCTGTGTTTTACATGAGAGATCATACTGAGTTGGTGTATATACCCCAAAACAGAGTAGAATAAGGCATTGTATACTTGTTCAAACACACTATATTCAGAGCAATTTTCTTTTAACTTTGGGGTGCCTGCATATTATTTAGATTTCTTTTTATTCACGTAAAATTAGAATTTCGGTGTTTTACATGAGAAAGCCAATTGAGTTGGTGTATATACTCCAAAACAGAGTAGAAAAGCGCATTGTATATTTTTTCTGACAGATTATATTCAGAGCAATTTTGCCTTTAACATTGGGGTGATTAGATAATATTTAGAGTTTTTTCGATTCGCGTAAATATAGAATTTCTTTGTTTTCCATGAGAGAGCAAATGGACTTGAAGTATATACTCCAAAACAGAGTAGAAAAGGGCATTGTATATTTTTTCTGACAGATTATATTCAGAGAAATATTGTTTTTAACATTGGGGTGCCGAGATAACATTTAGATTTTTTCAATTCGGGTAAAATTAGAATTTCTGTATTTTACATCATAGAGCATATTGAGTTGGTGTATATACTCCAAAACAGATTAGAATAGGGCATTGTTTATTTTTTCTGACAGATTATATTCAGAGCCATTTTCTTTTGAAGTTGGGGCACCTAGATATTATTTAGATTTTTTTCGATTCGTGTAAAATTAAACTTTCGGTAATTTACATGAGAGAGCATATTGAGTTGGTGTATATACTCCAAAACACAGTATAAAAAAGCATTGTATATTTTTTTGACAGATTATATTCAGAGTAATTTTGCTTTTAACATTGGGGTGCCTAGATAATATTTAGTTTGTTTTCGTTTCACTTAAATTTAGAATTTCGATATTTTACATAAGAGAGCATATTGAGTTGGTGTATATACTCCAAAACAGATTAGAAAAAGGCATTGTATATTTTTTCTGACAGATTACATTCAGAGCAACTTTACTTTTAACATTGGGTGCCTAGATACTATTTAGATTTTTTTCCATTCGCTTAAATATAGAATTTCTGTATTTTACATGAGAGAGCATATGGAGTTGGTGTACATACTCCAAAACAGAGTAGAAAAGGGCATTGTATATTTTTTCTGACAGATTATATTCAGAGCAATTTTGGTTTTAACATTGGGGTGCCTAGATAATATTTAGATATTTTCGATTCCGGTAAAATTTAAATTTCTGAATTTTACATGAGAGTGAATACTGAGTTGGTGTATATACTCCAAAACAGTGTAGAATAAGGAATTGTATATTTTTTTAAACAGACTATATTCAGAGCCATTTTTTTTTACTTTGAAGCGCCTAGATATTATTTAGATATTTTTCGATTCACGTAAAATTAAAATTTTGGTATTTTACATGAGCGAGCATACTGAGTTGGTGTATGTAATCCAAAACAGAGTAGAATAAGGCATTGTATATTTATTCTAACAGACTATATTCAGAGCCGTTTTCTTTTAACGTTGGGGTGCCTAGATATTATTTAGATTTTTTTTGATTTACGAAAAATTAGAATTTCTGTATTTTACATGAGAGAGCATATTGAGTTGGTGTATATACTCAAAAACAAAGTAGAATAGGGCATTGTATATTTTTTCTGACAGATTATACTCAGAGCAATTTTTCTTTTAACACTGGGGTGCCTAGATAATATTTAGATTTTTGCGATTCTATTGAATATAGAATATCTGTAATTTACATGAGATAGCATACGGAGTTGGTGTATATTTTTTCTGACAGATTATATTCAGAGCAATTTTGTTTTTAACATTCGAGTGCCTAGATAATATTTAGATTTTTTTTCGATTCACGTAAATTGAGAATTTTGCTATTTTACATGAGAGAGCTTACTGAGTTGGTGTATATACTCCAAAACAAACTAGAAAAGGGCATTGTATATTTTTTCTGACAGATTACATTCAGAGCAATTTTGCTTTTAACATTGGGGTGCCTAGATAATATTTAGATTTTTTTCAATTCACGTAAAATTAGAATTTCGGTATTTTACATGAGAGGGCATACTGGGTTGTTTTATATACTCCAAAACAGAGTAGAATAAGGCATTGTATATATTTTCTAACAGACTATATTAAGAGCCATTTTTTTTAACTTTGGGGCACCTAGATATTATTTTCATTTATTTCGATTTGCGTAAATTAGAAGGTCGGTATTTTACATAATAGGGCATATTGAGTTGGTGTATATACTCCAAAACAGAGTAGAAAAGGGCATTGTATATTTTTTCCGACAGTTCATATTCAGAGAAATTTTGCTTTCAACGTTTGGGTGCCTAGATAATATTTAGATTTTTTTCGATTCGCTTAAATATACAATTTCTGTATTTTACATGAGAGAGCATAATGAGTTGGTGTATATACTTCAAAACAGAGTAGAAAAAGGCATTGCATATTTTTTGTGACACATTATATTTAGAGCAATCTTGTTATTAACATTGAAGTGCCTAGATAATATTCAGATTTTTTTAGATTCGCTTAAATATAAAATTTATTTCTTTTACCTTTGGGGCGCCTAGATTTTATTTAGATTTTTTTCGATTTGCGTAAAATTAGAATTTCGCTATTTTACATGAGAGAGCATATTGAGTTCGTGTAAATACTACAAAACAGAGTAGAAAAGGGCATTGTATATTTTTTCTGACAGACTATATTTAGAGCCATTTTGCTTTTTACATTGTGGTGCCTAGATAATATTTAGATTTTTTTCGATTTGCTTAAATATAGAATTTCTGTATTTGACATGAAAGAGCATATGGAGTTGGTGTATATAGTCCAAAACAGAGTAGAATAGGCATTGTATATTTTTTCTGAGAGATTATATTCAGAGCAATTTTACATTCAGCATTGGGGTGCGTAGATAATATTTATATTTTTTTCGATTCGCTGAAATATAGAATATCTGTATTTTACATGGGAGAGCATATGGAGTTGCTGTATATACTCCAAAACACAGTAGAATAGGGCATTTTATATTTTTTCTGACCGATTATATCTGAGCCATTTTGTTTTTAACATTGGGGTTACTAGATAATATTGAGACTTTTTTCGATTCGCGTAAAATTAGTATTTCGGTATTTTACATGAGAGAGCATATTGAGGTGGTGTATGCACTCGAAAAAACAGTGGAAAAGTGCATTGTATATTTTTTCTGACAGATGAAATTCCGAGCAATTTTGCTTTTAACATTGGGGTGCCTAGATAATATTTAGATATTTTTCGATTCACGTAAAATTAGAATTTCTGTATTTTACATGAGGACGCATACAGAGTTTGTGTATATACGTTATAACAGAGTAGAAAAGGGCATTGTATATTTTTTCTAACAGATTATATTCAGAGCAATTTTGCTTTTAAGATTTGGGTGCCTAGATAATATTTAGATTTTTTCGATTCATGTAAAATTAGAATTTCGGTATTTTACATAAGAGAGCATACTGAGTTGGTGTATATACTCCAAAACAGAGTAGAAAGGGGCATTGTATATTTTTTCTGACAAATTATATTACGAGAAATTTTGCTTTTAACATTGGGGTGCCTAGATCATATTTAGATTTTTTCGATTCACGTAAAATTAAAATTTCTGTATTTTACATTAGAGAGCATACTGAGTTGATGTATATACTGCAAAACAGAGTAAAATAAGGCATTGTATATTTTTTCTAACAGACTATATTGAGAGCCATTTTCTTTGAACTTTGGGGCGCCTAGATATAATTTAGATTTATTTCGATTCATGTAAAATTAGAATTTCGGTATTTTACATGAGAGAGCATACTGAGTTGGTGTATATACTGAACAACAGAGTATAATAGGGCATTGTATATTTTTTCTGACAGATTATATTCAGAGCAATTTTGTTTTTAATATTGGGGTTCTTAGATAATATTTAAATTTTTTCGTTTCGGGTAAGATTAGAATTTCCTTATTTTACATGAGAGAGCATATTGAGTTGGTGTATATACTACAAATCAGAGTAAAAAAGGGCATTGTATATTTTTTATGACAGATTATATTCAGAGCAATTTTTCTTTTAACTTTGGGTTGCCTAGATAATACTTAGATTTTTTTCAATTCGCTTAAATATGGAATTACTGTATTTTACATTGGAGAGCATATGGAGTTGGTGTATATACTCCAAAACAGAGTAGAATAGGGCATTGTATATTTTCTCTGACAGAATATATAGAGAGAAATTTTGTTTTTTACATTGGGTTGCCTAGATAATATTTAGATTTTTTTGATTCGGGTAAAATTAGAATTTTGGTATTTTACATGAGAGAGCATATTGAGTTGGTGTATATACTCGAAAACAGAGTGGATAAAAGCATTGTATATTTTTTCTTACAGATTAAATTCAGAGCAATGTTGCTTGTAACATTGGGGTGCCTAGATAATATTTAGATTTTTTTCGATTCATGTAAAATTTGAATTTCAGTATTTTACATGAGAGAGCATACTTAGTTGGTGTATATACCCCAAAACAGAGTAGAATAGGGCATTGTTTTTTTTTCTGACAGATAATATTAGGAGCAATTTTGATTTTGAGATTCGGGTGCCTAGATAATATTTAGATTTTTTTCGATTTATGTAAAATTAGAATTTCCGTATTTTACGAGAGAGAGCATACTGAATTGTTGTATATAATCCAAAACAGAGTAGAATAAGGCATTGTATATTTTTTCTAACAGACTACATTCAGCGCCATTTTCTTTTAACTTTGGGGCGCGTAGATATTATTTAGATTTTTTTCGATTCTCGTAACATTAGAATTTCGGTATTTTACATGAGAGAGCATATAGAGTTGGTGTAAATACTCTAAAACAGAGTAGAAAAAAGCATTGTATATTTTTTCTGACAGATTATATTCAGAGAAATTTTGCTTTTAACATTGGGGTGCCTAGATAATATTTAGATTCTTTTCGATTCACTTAATTATAGAATTTTTGTATATTACAAGAGAGAGCATATGGAGTTGGTGTATATACTCCAAAACGAAGTAGTAAAGGGCATTGTATATTTTTTCTGACAGATTATATTCAGAGCAATTTTGTTTTTAACATTAAGGTGACTAGATAATACTTAGATTTTTTTCAATTCACGTAAAATTAGAATTTCTGTATTTTACCTTAGATAGCATACTGAGTTGGTGTATATACTCCAAAACAAAGTAGAATAAGGCATTATATATTATTCTGACAGATTATATTCAGAGAAATTTTGCTTTTATCATTGGGGTGCCTAGATAATATTTAGATGTTTTTCAATTCACGTAAAATTAGAATTTCGGTATTTTACATAAAAGAGCATAATTAGTTTGTGTATATACAACAAAACAGAGTAGAAAAGGGCATTGTATATTTTTCTGACAGATTATATTGAGAGAAATATTGTTTTTAACATTAATGTGCCTAGATAATATTTATATTTTTTACGATTCACCTAAAATTTGAATTTAGGTATTTTACATAAGAGAGAATACTGAGTTGGTGTATGTACTCCAAAAGAGAGTAGAATAGGGCATTGTATTTATTTTATAACAGACTATATTCAGAGCCATTTTCTTTTAACTTTGGGCACCTAAAAATTATTTAGATTTTTTTCGATTCACGTAATATTAATATTTCTGTATTTTATATGAGAGAGCATATTTAGTTGGTGTATATACTACAAAACAGAGTAGAAAGCGGCATTGTATATTTTTTCTGACAGACTATATTCAGAGAAATTTTGGTTTTAACATTGAAGTGCGTAGATACTATTTAGATTTATTTCGATTCGCTTAAATATAGAATTTCTGTATTTTACATGAGAGAGCATATTGAGTTGGTGTATATACTCCAAAACAGAGGAGAATAGGGCATTGTATATTTTTTATGACAGATTATATTCAGAGCAATTCTGTTTTTAACATTGGGGTGCCTAGATAATATTTAGATTGCTTTTCGATTCGCTTAATTATAAAATTTTTGTATATTACATGAGAAAGCATATGGAGTGTGTGTATATACTCCAAAACAAAGTAAAATAGGGGATTGTATATTTTTTCTGAAAGATTATATTCAGAGCAATTTTCTTTTTAACATTGGGGTGCCTAGATAATATTTAGATTTCTTTCGATTCACGTAAATTTATAATTTTTGTATTTTACATGAAAGAGCATACTGAGTTGTCGTATATACTCCAGAACAAAGTAAAATAAAACATTGTATATATTTTTGACAGATTATATTCAGAGCAATTTTGTTTTAAGCATTGGCATACCTAGAAAATTTTTAGATATTTTTCGATTCACGTAAAATTAGAATTTCGGTATTTTACATGAGAGAGCATATTGAGTTGGTGTATGTACTCCAAAACAGAGTAGAAAAAGGCATTGTATAATTTTTCGGACAAATTATATTCAGCGCAATTTTGCTTTTAATAATAGTGTGCCTAGATAATATTTAGATTTTTTTCGATTAGCTTGATTATAGATTTCCTGTATTTTACTTGAGAGAGCATATGGAGTTGGTGTATATACTCCAATACAAAGTAGAATAGGGCATTGTATATTTTTTCTGACAAATTATATTCAGAGCAATTTTGTTTTTAACATTGGGGTGCCTAGATAATATTTAGGTTTTTTTCGATTGACGTAAAATTAGAATTTCAGTATTTTATATGAGAGAGCATATTTAGTTGGTGTATATACTACAAAACAGAGTAGAATAGGGCATTGTATATTTTCTCTGACAGATTATATTCAGAGAAATTTTGTTTTTAACATTGGGGTGCCTAGATAATATTTAGATTTTTTTCGATTCACGTAAAATTAGAATTTCCGTATTTTACATGAGAGAGCATACTGAGTTGGTGTATATACTCCAAAAAAGAGTAGAATAAGCCATTGTATATTTATTCTAGCAGAGTATATTTGGAGCCATTTTCTTTTAATATTGGGACGCCTAGATATTATTTAGATTTTTTTCAATTCGCATGAATTTATAATTTCTGTATTTTACATGAGAGAGCATACTGAGTTGGTGTATATACTGCAAAACAGAGTAGAATAGGGCATTGTGTATTTTTTCTCACAGAATATATTCAGAGAAATTTTGTTTTAAACATTGGGGTGCCTAGATAATATTTAGATTTCTTCGATTCGGGTAAAATTAGAATTTCTGTATTTTACATGAGAGAGCGTACTGAGTTGGTGTATATACTCCCAAACAGAATAGAATAAGGCATTGTATATTTTTTTCAACAGACTATATTCAGCGGCATTTTTTTTTAACTTTGGGGTGCCTAGATATTATTTAGATTTTTTCGATTCGCGTAATATTTGAATTTCAGTATTTTACATGAGAGAGCATATTTAGTTGGTGTATATACTTCAAAACAGAGTAGAAAAGAACATTGTATATTTCTTCTGACAGATTATATTCGGAGCAATTTTGCTTTTAACATTGGGGTGACTAGATAATATTTAGATTATTTTCGATTCTCTTAAATATAGAATTTCTGTATTTTACATGAGAGAGCATATTGATTTGGTTTATATACTCCAAATAAGAGTAGAATAGGGCATTGTATATTTTTTTCTGACACATTATATTCAGAGCAGATTTGTTTTTAACACTGGTGTGCATAGACAACATTTAGATTTTTTTTCGATTCGCTTAAATATAGAATTTCTGTATTTTACATGAGAGAGCATATGGAGTTGCTGTATATAATTTAAAATAGAGTAGAATAGGGCATTGTGTATTTTTTCTTACATATTATATTCCGAGCAATTTTGTTTTTAACATTGGGTTGCCTAGATAATATTTAGATTTTTCCGATTTGGTTAAAATTAGAATTTGTGTATTTTACATGAGAGAGCAAACTGAGTTGGTGTATATACTCCAAAACTGAATAGAAAAGGGCATTGTATATTTTTTCTAACAAACTATATTCAGAGTCATTTTATTTTAACTTTGAGGCGCCTAGATATTATTAAGATTCTTTTCAATTCATGTAAAATTAGAATTTCGTCATTTTACATGAGAGAGCATATTGATTTGGTGTATATATTCGAAAACAGAGTAGAAAAGGTCATTGTATATTTTGTCTAACAGATTATAATAAGAGAAATTTTTCTTTTAACATTCGGGTGCCTAGATAATATTTAGATTTTTTTCGATTTACGTAAAATTAGAATTTCGGTATTTTACATGAGAGACCATACTGAGTTGGTGTATATACTCTAAAGCAGAGTAGAATAAAGAATTGTATATTGTTTTTGACAGATTTTATTAAGAGCAATTTTGTTTTTAAAATTGGGGAGCCTCAATAATATTTAGATTTTTTCGATTCAGTTAAAATTTCAATTTTTGTATTTTTCATGAGAGAGCTTATTGAATTGGCGTATTCACCATAAAACACAGTAGAAAATGGCATTGTATATTTTATCGGACAGATTATATTCAGAGAAATTTTGCTTTTAACATAGGGATGCCTAGTTGATGTTTAGATTTATTTCGATTCGCTTACATAAAGAATTTTGGTATTTTACATAAAAGAGCATATGGAGTTGGTCTATATACTACAATACAGAGTAGAAAAGGGCATTGTATATTTTTTCTGACAGATGATATTCAGAGCAATTTTCCTTTTACCATTGGGTTGCCTTGATAATATATAGATTTTTATTGATTCGCTTAAATATAGAATTTCTGTATTTTACATGAGAGACAATATAAATTTGGTCTATATACTCCAAAACTAAGTACAATAAGGCATTGTATATTTTCTCTAACACACTATATTCAGAGCCATTTTCCTTTAACTTTGGGGCACCTAGAAATTATTTAGATTTTTTTCGATTTCCGTAAAATTAGAATTTCGGTATTTTACATAAGAGAGCATAGTGAATTGTTGTAAATACTCCAAAACAGAGTAGAAAAGGGCATTGTATATTTTGTCTGACAGATTATATTCGGAGCAATTTTGCTTTTTACATTGGGGTGCCTAGATAATTTTTAGATTTTTTTCGATTCGCTTAAATAAATAATTTCTGTATTTTACATTAGAGAGCTTATTGAGTTGGTATATATACTCCAAAACAGAGTAGAAATAAGCAGTGTATATTTTTTCAAACAGATTATATTCAGAGCCATTTCCTTTTAACTTTGGGGCGCCTAGATATTATTTAGACTTTTTTCGATTCGCGTAAAATTAGAATTTCAGTATTTTACATGAGAGAGCATGTGGAGTTGGTGTATATACTCCAAAAAAGTAGAATAGTGCACTGTATATTTTTTCTGACAGATTATATTCAGAAAAATTGTGTTTTTAACATTGGGTTGCCTAGATAATATTTAGATTTTTATCGATTCACGTATAATTAGAATTTCGGTATTTTACATGAGAGAGCATATGGAGTTGGTGTATATATTCCAAAAAAGAGTAGAAAAGAATATTGTATATTTTTTCTGACAGATTATATTCTGAGAAATTATGCTTTTAACATTGGGGTGCCTAGATAATATTAAATTTTTTTCGATTTACCTAAAATTAGAATTTCGGTATTTTACATGAGAGAGCATACTGAGTTGGCGTATATACTCTACAACAGATTAGAATAGGGCATTGTATATTTTTTATGACAAATTATATTGAGAGCAATTTTGTTTTTAACATTGGGGTGCCTATATAATATTTAGATTTTTTCGATTCGGGTAAAACTAGAATTTCTGTATTTTACATGAGAGACCATACAGAGTTGGTGTATATACTACAATACAGAGTAAAAAAGGACATTGTATATTTTTTCAGAAAGATTATATTCAGAGCAATTTTGCTTTTAACAATGTGGTGCCTAGATAATATTTAGATTTTTTTCGCTTCGCTTAAATATAGAATTTCTGTATTTTACATGAGAGAGCAAACTGAGTTGGTGTATATACTCCAAAACAAAGTAGAATAGGGCATGGTATATTTCTTCTGACAGATTTGTCTCAGAGCAATTTTCTTTTAACTTTCGGGTGCCTAGATATTATTTAGATTTTTTTGGATTTGCGTAAAATTAAAATTTCGGTATTTTACATGAGAGAGCATATTGAGTTGAGTATATACTCCAAAACAGAGTAGACAAAAGCATTGTATATTTTTTCTGACAGACTATATTCAGAGAAATTTTGGTATTATTATTCAGGTGCCGAGATAATAGTTAGATTGGTTTAGATTTACGTAAATTTAGAATTTTGGTATTTTACATGAGAGAGCATACTGAGTTGCTGTATATACTCCAAAACAGAGTAGAATAGGGCATTGTATATTTTTTCTGACACATTATATTCAGAGCAATTTTGTTTTTAACATTGGGGTGCCGATATAATATTTAGATTATTTCGATTCGGGTAAAATTAGAATTTCTTTATTTTACATGAGAGAGCATACTGAGTTGGTGTATATACTCCAAAACAAAGTAGAAATGGGCATTGTATATTTTTTCTGACAGATTATATTCAGAGAAATTTTGCTTTCAACATTGGGGTGCATGTATAATAGATAGATTTTTTTCGATTCTCTTAAATATAGAATTTCTGTATTTTACATAAGAGAGAATATTGAGTTGGTGTATATACTCCAAAACAGCGTAGGATAGGGCATTGTATATTTTTTCTAACAGATTATATTCAGAGCAATTTTGCTTTTTACATTGGGGTGACTAGATAATATTTACATTTTTTTCGATTCACGTAAAATTAGAATTTCGGTGTTTTAGATGAGAGAGCATACTGAGTTGGCGTATATACTCCAAAACAGAGTAGAATAAGGCATTGTATATATTTTCTGACAGATTATATTCAGAGCAATTTTGTTTTTAACATTAGGGTGCCTAGATAATATTTAGATATTTTCAATTAGAGTGGAATTTGAATTTCTGTATTTTACATAAGAGAGCAATTTCAGTTGGTGTATATACTTAAAAACAGAGTAGAAAAGGGCATTGTATATTTTTTCTGACAGATTATATTCAGAGCAATTTTGCTTTTAACATTGAGGTGCCTAGATAATATATAGATTTGTTTGGATTCGCTTAGATATAGAATTTCTGTATTTTACATGAGAGAGAATATGGAGTTGCTGTATATACTCCAAAACAAAGTAGAATACGGCATTGTATATTTTCTCTGACAGATTCTGTTCAGAGCAATGTAGTTTTTAACACTGGGGTGCCTAGATAATATTTAGATTTTTTTGATTCGGGTAAAATTTGAATTTCTGTATTTTACATGAGAGAGCATTCTGCGTTTGTTTATATACTGCAAAACAAAGTAGAATAAAGCATTGTATATTTTCTCTAACAGAGTGTATTCAGAGCCATTTTTTTTTAACTTTGGGGTGCCAAGATATTGTGTAGATTTTTTTCGATTCGCGTAAAATTATTATTTCCGTATTTTACATGAGAGAGCATATTGAGTTGGTGTATATAATCCAAAACAGAGTAGAAAAGGGCATTGTATATTTTCTCTAACAGATTATATTCAGTGTAATTTTGCTTTTAACATTGAGGTGCCTAGATTATATATAGATTTTTTTCGTTTCGCTTAAATATAGAATTTCTATATTTTACAGGAGAGAGAATATGGAGTTGGTGTATATATTCCAAAACAGAGTGGAATAGGGCACTGTATATTTTTTCGAACGGATTATACTTCAGAACAAATTTTTTTAACACTGAGGTGCCTAGATAATATCTAGATTTTGGTCGATTCCCGTAATATTAAAATTTCGGTATTTTTCATGAGAGAGCATACTGAGTTGGTGTATATACTTCAAAACAGAGTAGAATAGGTCATTGTATATTTCTTCTTACAGCTTATATTAAGAACAATTTTGTTTTTAACATTAAGTTTCTTAGATAATATTTAGATTTTTTTTGGTTCACGTAAAATTAGAATTTTGGTATTTTACATGAGAGACCATACGTAGTTGGTGTATATTCTCCAAAACAAAGTAGAATATGGCATTGTATATTTTTGCTAACAGACTATATTCAGGGCCATTTTCTTTTAACTTTTTGGCGCCTAGATATTAATTAGATTTTTTTCGATTCGCATAAAATTTGAATTTCGGTATTTTGCATGAGACAGCATATTGAGTTTGTGTATATACTCCAAAACAGAATAGAAATGGCATTGTATATTTTTTCTAACAGATTATATTAAGGGCAATTTTGCTTTTAACACTGGGGTGCCTATATAATATTTAGATTTTTTCGATTCGGATAAAATTGGAATTTCTGTATTTTACACTGGAGAGCATACTGAGTTGGTGTATATACTCCAAAACTAAGTAGAATAAGGCATTGTATGTTTTTTCTAACAGACTATATTTAGAGCCATTTTCTTTTAACTTTGAAGCGCCTATATATTATTTAGATTTGTTTCGATTCGTGTAAAATTAGAATTTCGGTATTTTACATGAGAGAGTATATTGAGGTGGTGTATATACTCTAAAACCAAATAGAAAAGAAAATTGTATATTTTATCTGACAGAGTATAATCACAGCAATTTTGCTTTTAACATTCGGGTGCCTAGATAATATTTAGATTTTTTTCAATTCGCCTAAATATAGAATATCTGTATTTTACATGAGAGAGCATACTGAGTTGGTGTATATACTCCAAAACAGAGTAGAATAAGGCATTGTATATTTTTTCTAACAGACTATATTCAGAGCCATTTTCTTTTAACTTTGGGGTGCCTAGGTATTATTTAGATTTTTTTCTATTCACGTAAAATTTGAATTTCTGTATTTTACATGAGAGAGCATATGGAGTTGGGGTATATATTCCAACAAAAAGTAGAAAAAAGCATTGTATATTTTTTCAAACAGATTATATTCTGAGAAAGTAGGCTTTTAACATTGGGGTGCCTAAATAATATTAAATTTTTTTCGATTCACATAAAATTAGAATTTCGGTATTTTACATGAGAGAGCATATGGAGTTGATGTATATATTCCAACAAAAAGTAGAAAAGGGCATTGTATATTTTCTCTAACAGATTATATTCTGAGAAAGTAGGCTTTTAACATTGGGGTGCCTAGATAATATTAAATTTTTTTCGATTCACATAAAATTAGAATTTCGGTATTTTAAATGAGAGAGCATACTCAGTTGGTGTATATACTCCAAAACAGATTAGAATAAGGCATTGTATATTTTTTATGACAGATTATATTCAGAGCAATTTTGTTTTAACATTGGGGTGCCTATATATTATTTATATTTTTTCGATACGAGTAAAATTAGAATTTCTATATTTTACATGAGAGAGAATACTGAGTTGGTGTATATACTACAAAACAAAGTAAAAAAGGGCATTGTATATTTTTTCAGACCGATTATATTCAGAGCAATTTTGCTTTAAACAATGTGGTGCCTAGATAATATTTAGATTTTTTCCATTCGCTTAAATATAGAATTTCTGTATTTTACATGATAGAGCATATTGAGTGGTGTATATACTCCAAAAAAAAGTAGAATAGGTTATTGTATATTTTTTATGAAAGATTATATTCAGAGAAATTTTTTTATAACATTGGGGTGCCTAGATAATATTTAGATTTTTTTCATTTCACGTAAACATTGAATTTCTGTATTTTACATGAGAGAGCATATGAAGTTGGTGTATATCCTCCAAAAAAGAGTAGAATAGAACATTGTATATTTTTTCTGACAGATTATATTCAGAACAATTTTGTTTTTACATTGGGGTGCCTAGATAATATTTAGATTTTATTCAATTCAAATAAAATTTGAATTTCTGTATTTTACATGAAAGAGCATACTGAGTTTGTGTATATACTCCAAAAGAGAGTAGAATTAAGTATTGTATATATTTTCTAACAGACTATATTCAGAGCCATTTTCTTTTAACTTGGGAAAGCCTAGATATTATTTAGATTTTTTTCGATTCGCGTAAAATTAGAATTTCGGTAGTTTACATTAGAGAGCATATTGAGTTGGTGTATATACTTCAAAACAGAGTAGAAAAAAACATTGTATATTTTTTCTGACAGATTATATTCAGAGGAAATTTGCTTTTAACATTTGGGTACCTAGATAATATATAGATTATTTTCGATTCACTTAAACATAGCATTTCTTTATTTTACATGAGAGAGTATATGGAGATGGTGTATATACTATAAAATAGAGTAGAATTTGGCATTGTATATTTTATCTGACAGATTATGTTCAGAGCAATTTTGCTTTGAACATTTGAGTGCCTAGATAATATTTAGATTTTTTTTGATTTACGTAAATTTAGAATATCGGTATTTTACATGAGAGAGCATACTGAGTTGGTGTATATGCTCCGAAACAGAGTAGAATAGGGCATTGTATATTTCTTCTGACAGATTATATTTAGAGCAATTTGGTTTTTAGTATTGGAGTGCCTAGATAATATTTAGCTGTTTTCGATTCTGGTAAAATTAGAATTTCTGTATTTTCCGTGAGAGAGCATACTGAGTTGTTGTTTATACTAGAAAACAGAGTTGAAAAGGTCATTGTATATTCTTTCTCACAGTTTATATTCAAAGCAATTTTACTCTTAACATTGGGGTGCCTAGATAATATTTAGATTTTTTTCCCTTCACTTAAATATAGAATTTCTGTATTTTACATTAGAGAGCATATTGAGTTCGTGTATATACTCCAAAACAGAGTAGGATACGTCATTGTATATTTTTTGTAACAGACTATATTCAGAGTTATTTTCTTTTAACTTTGTGGCGCCTAGATATTATTTAGAGTTTTCTCGATTCACGTAAAATTAGAATTTTGCTATTTTACATGAGAGACCATATTAAGTTGGTGTATATACTCCAAAAAAGAGTAGAATAGGGTGTTGTATATTTTTTCTGACAGAATATATTCAAAGAAATTTTGTTTTTAACATTGGGGTGCCTAGATAGTATTTAGATTTTTTTCAGTTCACGTAAAATTAGAATTCTGGTATTTTACATTAGAGAGCATACTGAGTTTGTTTATATAGTCAAAAACAGTAGAATAAGGCATTGTATATTTTTTCTAACAGATTATATTTAGAGCCATTTTCTTTTAACTTTTGGGCACCTAGATATTATTTACATTCTTTTCTATTCACGTATAATTAGAATTTCGATATTTTACATGGGAGAGCATATTGAGTTGGTGACTATAATACAAAACAGAGTAGAATAAGGCATTCTGTATTTTCTCTAACAGACTATATTCAGAGCCATTTTCTTTTAACTATGGGGCACCTAGATATTATTTAGATTTTATTCGATACGCATAATACTAAAATTTCGATATTTTACATAAAAGAGCAAATTGAGTTGGTATATATACTCCAAAACTGAGTAGAAAACGACATTGTATATTTTTTCTGACACATTATTTCGGAGCAATTTTGCTATTAACATTGGGGTGCCTAGATAATATTTAGATTTTTGTCGATTGTCTTAAATACAGAGTTTATGTATTTTACATGAGAGAGCATATGGAGTTGGTGTATATACTCCAAAACAAAGTAGAATAGGGCATTGTATATTTTTTAGATTATATTCAGAGCAATTTTGTTTTTAAAAAATCAAAGTGCCTAGATAATATTTAGATTTTTTCGATTCGGGTAAAATTAGAATTTCTGTACTTTTCATGAGAGAGCATACTGAGTTGGTGTATATACTCCCAAACAGTGTAGAATAAGGCATTGTATATTTTCTCTAACAGACTATATTCAGAGCCATATTCTTTTAACTTTGGGGCACCTAGATATTATTTAGATTTTTTCCGATTCGCGTAAAATTATAATTTCGGTATTTTACATGAGAGAGCATATTGAGTTGGTGTATATACTCCAAAACACAGTAGAAAAGGGAATTGTATATTTTTTCTTACAGATGATATTCAGAGCAATTTTGCTTTTAACATTGGGGTGTCTAGATAATATTTAGATTCTTTTCGATTAACGTAAAATTAGAATTTCGCTATTTTACATAATAGAGCATACTGAGTTGGTGTATATACTCAAAAACAGAGTAGAATAGATCATTGTATATTTTTCCTGAGAGAATATATTCAGAGCATTTTTGTTTTTAACATTGGGGTGCCTAGATAATAATTAGATTTTTTTCGATTCACGTAAATTTAGAATTTCAGTATTTTTCATGAGACAGCATATTGAGTTGGTGTATATACTCCAAAACAGAGTAGAAGAGGGCATTGTATATTTTTTCTGACAGATTATATTCAGAGCTATTTTGCTTTTAACATTGGAGTGCCTAGATAATATTGAGATTTTTTCGATTCACGTAAAATTAGAATTTCTGTATTTTACATGGGAGAGCATATGGAATTGGTGTATATACTGAAAAACAGAGTAGAATAGGGCATTGCATATTTTTTTATGACAGTTTATAATCACAGAAATACTGTTTTTCACATTGGGGTGCCTAGATAATATTCAGATTTTTTTGATTCACGTAAAATTAGAATTTCTCTATTTTACATGAGAGAGCATACTGAGTTTGTGTATATACTCCAATACAGAGTAGAATAAGGCAATGTATATTTTCTCTAACAGAATATATTCAGAGCCATTTTCTTTTAACTTTGGGGCGCCTAGATATTATTTAGGTGTATTTTCAATTCGCGTGATATTATAATTTCCGTATTTTCCACGAGAGAGCATATTGAGTTGATGTATATACACCAAAACAGAGTAGAAAAGGCCATTGTATATTTTTCTGACAGATGATATTCAGAGAAATTTTTCTTTTAACATTGGGGTGCGTAGATAATATTTAAATTTTTTTCGATTCACATAAAATTAGAATTTTTCTATTTCACAAAAGAGAGCATACTGAGTTGGTGTATATACTCCTAAACAGAGTAGAATAGGGCATTTTATATTTTTTCTGACAGATTATATTCAGAGCAATTTTGTTTTTAACATTGGGGTGCCTAGATAATATTTAGATTTTTTTCGATTCACGTAAAATTAGAATTTCTGTATTTTACATGAGAGAGCATACTGAGTTTGTGTATATACTCCAATACAGAGTAGAATAAGGCAATGTATATTTTCTCTAACAGAATATATTCAGAGCCATTTTCTTTTAACTTTGGGGCACCTAGATATTATTTAGATTTTTTTCGATTCACATAAACTTAGATTTCGGTATTTTACATGAGAGAGCATATGGATTTAGTGTATATACTCCAAAACAGAGGAGAATAGGGCATTTTATATTTTTTTTTGACAGGTTATATTGAGAGCAATTTTGTTTTTAACATTGGGGTGCCTAGAAAATATTTAGATTTATTCGAATTGGGTAAAATTAGAATTTCGCTATTTTACATGAGAGAGCATACTGAGTTGGTGTATATACTTTAAAACAGAATAGAATAAGGCCTTGTATATTTTTTCTAACAGACTATATTCAGAGCCATTTTCTTTTAACTTGAAGGCGCCTAGATATTATTTACATTTTATTCAATTCGCGTAAAATTAGAATTTCGGTATTTTACATGAAAGAGCATATTGAGTTGGTGTATATACTCCAAAACAAAGAAGAAAAGGGCATCGTATATTGTTTCTGACAAATTATATTCAGAGAAATTTTGCTTTTAGCATTCGGGTGCCTAGGTAATATTTAGATTTTTTTTGATTTCTGTAAAATTAGAATTTCAGTATTTTACATTAGAGAGCATACTCAGTTGGTGTATATACTCCAAAACAGAGTAGAATAAGGCATTGTTTATTTTTTCTGACAGATTATATTCAGAGCAATTTTGCTTTTAACATAGGGGTGCCTAGGTAATATTTAGATTTTTTTCGATTTGCTTAATTATAGAATTTCTGTATTTTAAATGAGAGAGCATATGGAGTTGGTGCATATAGTCCAAAACAGAGTACAATAGGACATTGTTTATTTTATCTGACAGAATATATTCAGAGTAATTTTCTTTTAACTTGGGGGCGCCGAGATATTATTTACATTTTATTCGATTTGCGTAAAATTAGGATTTCAGTATTTTACATGAGAGAGCATATTGAGTTGGTGTAGATACTCCAAAACAGAGTAGAAAAGGGCATTGTATATTTATTCTGACAGAGTATATTCTGAGAAATTTTGCTTTTAACATTGGGGTGCCTAGGTAATATTTAGAATTTTTTCCTTTAACGTAAAATAAGAATTTCCATAATTTGTATAAGAGAGCACCCTGATTTGGTGTATATACTCCAAAACAGAGTAGAATAAGGAATAGTATATTTTTTATAACAGACTATTTTCAGAGCCATTTTCTGTTAACTTTGGGGCGCCTAGATATTATTTATATTTTTTTCGATTCGCGTAAAATTACAATTTCGGTAATTTACATGAGAGACCATATTGAGTTGGTGTATATAATACAAAACAAAGTAGAATAGGTCATTGTATATTTTTTCTGACAGATTATATTCAGAGCAATTTTGTTTTAACATTGTGGTGCCTAGATAAATTTTGGTTTTTCGATTCTGGTAAAATTAGAATTTCTGTATTTTACATGAGAGAGCATATTTAGTTGGTGTATATATTACAAAAAAGAGTAGAAAATGGCATTGTATAATTTTTCTGACAGATTATATTCAGAGCAATTTTGTTTTTAACATTGGGGTGCCGAGATAATATTTAGATTTTTTTCGATTCGGTAAAATTAGAATTTCTGTATTTTACATGACAGAGCATAGGGAGTTGGTGTATTTACTCCAAAACAGAGTACAATAAGGCATTGTATATTTTTTCTAACAGACTATATTCATAGCCATTTTCTTTTAACTTTGGGGCGCCTAGATATTATTTGTATTTTTTTCGATTTGCGAAAAATTAGAATTTTGGTATTTTACATGAGATAGCATATTTACTTGGTGTATATACTCCAAAACAGAGTAGAAAAGGGCATTGTATATTTTTTCTGACAGAATATATTCAGAGTAATTTTGCTTTTAACATTGGGGTGCCTAGATAATATTTAGATTTTTTCGATTCAGGTAAATTAGAATTTCGATATTTTACATGAGAGAGCATACTGAGTTGGTGTATATACTCCAAAATAGAGTAGAATAAAGCATTCTATATTTTTACTAACTGACGATATTCAGAGCCATTTTCTTTTAACTTTGGGGTGCCTAGATATTATTTAGTTTTATTTCAATTCACGTAAAATTTGAATTTTGGTATTTTACATGAGAGAGCATATTGAGTTGGTTCATTTACTGCAAAACAAAGTAGAAAGGGGCATTGTATATTTTTTCTGACTGATTATATTCAGAGTAATTTTACTTTTAACATTGGGGTGCCTAGATAATATGTAGATTTTTTTCGATTCGCTTAAATATAGAATTTCTGTATTTTACATGAGAGAGCATATTGAGCTGGTGTATATACTCCAAAACAGAGTAGAATAGGAAATTGTATATTTTTTCTGACAGATTATATTCAGAGCAATTTTGTATTTATCATTGGGGTGTCTAGATAATACTTAGATTTTTTCGATTCGTGTAAAATTACAATTTCTGTATTTTACATGAGAAAGCATATTGAGCTGTTGTATATACCCCAAAACAGAGTAAAATTGTGCATAGTATATTCCTTCTGACAGATTATAATCAGAGTAATTTTTCTTTGAACATTGGGGTGCCTAGATAATATTCAGATTTTTTTCGATTCGCTTAAATTTAGAATTTTTGTATTTTACATGAGAGAGCATATGAAGTCGGTGTATATACCCCGAAACAGAGTAGAATAGGGCATTGTATATTTTTTATGACAGATTATATTCAAAGCAATTTTGTTTTTCACATTGGGGTGCCTAGATAATATTTAGGTTTTTTTCGATTCACATAAAATTAGAATTTCTGTATTTTACATGAGAGAGCATACTGAGTTGGTGTATATACTTCAAAACAGAGTAGAATAAGGCATTGTATATTTTTTCTAACAGACTATAATTAGAGCCATTTTGTTTTAACTTTGGGACGCCTGGATATTATTTAGATTTTTTTCGATTCGAGTAAAATTAGAATTTCGATATTTTACATGAGAGAGCATATTGAGTTGTTATATATACTTTAAAACAGAGTAGAAAAGGGCATTGTATATTTTTTCTGACAGATTATATTCAGAGCAATTGTGCTTTTAACATTCGAGTGCCTAGATAATATTGAGATTTTTTTCAATTCACGTAAAATTCGAATTTTGCTATTTTATATGAGAGAGCACACTGAGTTGGTGTATATACTCCAAAACAGAGTAGAATAAGGCATTGTATACTTTTCTAACAGACTATATTCAGAGCCACTTACTTTTAACTTTGGAGCGCGTAGATATTTAGATTTTTTTCGATTTGCGTAAAATTAAAATTTCGGTATTTTACATGAGTGAGCATATTGAGTTGTTGTATATATGCCAAAACAGAGGAGAATACGGCATTGTATATTTTTTTGACAGATAATATTCAGAGAAATTTTGTTTTTAACATTGGGGTGCCTAGATTATATTTAGATTTTTTTGATTCGGGTAAAATTAGAATTTCTGTATTTTACATGAGAGAGCATATTGAGTTGGTGTATATACTACAAAAAAGAGTAGAAAAGGGCATTGTATATTTTTTCTGACCGAATATATTCACAGCACTTTTTCTTTTAACGTTGGGTTGCGTGGAAAATATTTAGATTATTTTTGATTCACTTTAATATAGAATTTCGGTATTTTACATGAGAGAGCATATGGAGTTGGTGTATATAGTCCAAAACAAAGAAGAAAAAAGCATTGTATATTTTTTCTGACAGATTATATTCAGAGCAATTTTGTTTTTAACATTGGGGTGCCTAGATAATATTTACATTTCTTTCAGTTCACTTTAATATAGAATTTCTGTATTTTACATGAGATAGCATATGGATTTGGATTATAAACTCCAAAACAGAATAGAATAGGGCATTGTATATTTTCTCTTACAGATTTTATTCAGAGCAATTTTGTTTTTAACATTGGGGTGCCAGGATGATATTTAGATATTTTCGATTTGGGTAAAATTAGAATTTCTGTATTTTACATGATAGAGAATACTGGGTAAGTGTATATACTCCAAAACAAAGTAGAATAAGACAGTGTATATTTTCTGTAACAGACTATGTTCAGAGCCATTTTCTTTTAACTTTGGGGTGCCTAGATATTTTTCAGATTTTTTTCGATTCGTGTAAAATTAGAATTTCGGTATTTTACATGAGAGAGCACACTGAGTTGGTCTATATACTCCAAAACAAAGTAATATAAGGCATTGTATATTTTTACTAACAGTCTATATTAACAGCGATTTTCTATTAACTTTGGAATGCCTAGATATTATTTATATTTTTTTTGATTCTCGTATAATTAGAATTTCCGTATTTTAAATGAAAGAGCATATTGAGTTGGTGTATATACTCCAAAACAGAGTAGAAAGAGGCATTGTATACTTTTTCTGACAGATTATATTCAGAGCAATTTGGCGTTTAACACTGGGGTGCCTAGATAATATTTAGATTTTTTTCGATTCACGTAAAATTAGAATTATGTTATTTTACATGAGAGAACATATTGAGTTGGTGTATATACTACAAAAGAGAGTAGAAGAGGGCATTGTATATTTTTTATGACAGATTATATTCAGAGGAATTTTGTTGTTAACATAGGTGTGCCTAGATAATATTAAGATTTTTTTCGATTCAATTAAATATAGAATTTCTGTATTTTACATGAGAGAGCATATGGAGTTGGTGTATATACAGCAAAACAGAGTAGAATAGGGCATTGTATATTTTGCCTGACAGATTATATTCAGAGAAATTTTGTTTTTAACCATTGGGTTGCCTAGGTAATATTTAGATTTCTTCGATTTGGGTAAAATTAGAATTTCTGTATTTTACATGAGAGAGCATATGGAGTTGGTGTATATACTCCAAAAAAGAGTAGAATAAGGCATTGTATATTTTTTCTAACAGACTATATTCAGAGCCATTTTCTTTTAACTTTGGGGTGCCTGGATATTATTTAGATTATTTTTGATTCGCGTAAAATTTGAATTTCGGTATTTAACCTGAGAGCATATGCAGTTTGTGTATATACTCCAAAACAGAGTAGAATAGGGCATTGAATATTTTTTCTGACTGATTATATTCAGAGCACATTTGTTTTTCACATTGGGGTGCCCAGATAATATTTAGATGTTTTCGATTCTAGTAAAATTAGAATTCCTGCATTTTACATGAGAGAGCATATGGAGTTGGTGTATATACTCCAAAAAAGAGTAGAATCGGGCATTGTATATTTTATCTGACAGATTATATTCAGAGCAGTTTAGTTTTTAACATTGGGGTGCCTACAGAATATTTAGATTTTTTCGATTCGGGTAATATTAGAATTTCTGTATTTTACATGAGTGCGCAAACTGAGTTGGTGTATATACTCGAAAGCAGAGTAGAAAAGGGCATTGTATATTTTTTCTGACAGATTATATTGAGAGCCATTTTGCTTTTCACATTGGGGTGTCTAGATTACATTTAGATTTTCTTCGATTCACGTAAAATTAGAATTTTGGTATTTTACATGAGAGAGTATACTGAATTGGTGTATATACTACAAAACAGAGTAGAATAGGGCATTGTATATTTTTTCTGACAGATTATATTCGGAGCAATTTTGCTTTTAACATTGGGGTGCCTAGATAATATTTAGATTTTTTCCAATTCACGTAAAATTCAAATTTTGCTATTTTACATGAGAGAGCATACTGAGTTGGTGTATATATTCCAAAACAGAGTAGAATAAGGCATTGCATATTTTTTCTAACACACTATATTCAGAGCCATTTTCTTTTAACTCTGGGATGCCTAGATATTATTTCGATTTTTTTCGATTCACGTAAAATTAGAATTTCGGTATTTTAAATGAGAGAGCATACTGAGTTGGTATATACACTCCAAAAGAGAGTAGAAAAAAGCATTGTATATTTTCTCTGACTGATTATATTCAGAGCAATTTTGCTTTTAACATTGGGGTGCCTAGATAATATTTAGATTTTTTTTGATTAACGTAAAATTATAATTTCTGTATTTTACATGAGAGAGCATACTGAGTTGGTGTATATACTCCAAAACAGAGTAAAATAAAGCATTGTATATTTTTTGTAACAGACTATATTCAGAGCCATTTTCTTTTAACTTTGGGGCGCGTAGATATTATTTAGATTTTTTTCGATTCACATACAATTAGAATTTCGGTATTTTACATGAGAGAGTATACTGAGTTGGTGTATATATTCCAAAACAGAAGAGAATCGGGCATTGTATATTTTTTTTGACAGATTATATTCAGAGCAATTTTGTTTTTAACATTGGGGTGCCTAGATTATATTTAGATTTTTTTGATTCAGGTAAAATTAGAATTTCTGTATTTTACATGAGAGAGCATATTGAGTTTGTGTATATACTACAAAAAAGAGTAGAAAAGGGCGTTGTATATTTTTTCTGACCGAATATATTCACAGCACTTTTTCTTTTAACGTTGGGGTGCATAGATAATATTTAGATTTTTTTTGATTCGCTTTAATATAGAATTTCGGTATTTTACACAAGAGAGCATATGGAGTTGGTGTATATAGTCCAAAACAGAGAAGAAAAAAGCATTGTATATTTTTCCTGACAGAGTATATTCAGAGCCATTTTGTTTTTAACATTGAAGCGCCTAGTTATTATTTAGATTTTTTTCGATTCGCGTAAAATTAGAATTTCGGTATTTTACATGAGAGAGCATATTGAGTTGGTGTATATACTCCAAAACAGAGTAGAATAGGGCATTGTGTATTTTTTTTTTAATTTTTTATTGGATTTAAGTTTTGGGGTACATGAGCAGAGCATGCAAGACAGTTGTGTAGGTACAGAGATGGCAGTGTGCTTTGCTTTTCTTCTCCCCTTCACCCACATTTGGCATTTCTCCCCAGGCTATCCCTGCACGCCTCTGCCTCCCAGTGGCCCTCCCCTTTTCCCCCCAGTAGACCCCAGTGTTTAGTACTCTTTTTTCCGTGTCCATGTGTTCTCATTTTTCATCACCCACCTATGAGTGAGAATATGCGGTGTTTCATTTTCTGTCCTTGTGTCAGTTTGCTGAGGATGATGTTCTCCAGATTCATCCATGTCCCTGCAAATGACACAAACTCATCATTTCTGATTGCTGCTTAGTATTCAATGGTGTATATGTGCCACATTTTTCCAATCCAGTCTATTATCAATGGGCATTTGGGTTGATTCCAGGTCTTTGCTCTTGTAAACAGTGCTGCAATAAACATTCGTGTACATGTGTTCTTATAGTAGAACGATTTATAGTCTTTTGGATATATACCCAGTAATGGGATTGCTGGGTCGAATGGAATTTCTATTTCTTTTTTTTTTTTTTTTTTTTTTTGAGATGGAGTTTCGCTCTTGCTACCCAGGCTGGAGTGCAATGGCGCGATCTCGGCTCACCGCAATCTCCGCCTCCTGGGTTCAGGCAATTCTCCTGCCTCAGCCTCCCGAGCAGCTGGGATTACAGGCACGCACCACCGTGCCCTGCTAATTTTTTGTAATTTTAGTAGAGACGGGGTTTCACCATGTTGACCAAGATGGTCTCGATCTGTTTACATAAGAGAGCATATGGAGTTGCTGTATATACTGTAAAACAGAGTAGAATAGGGCATTGTATATTTTTTCTGACAGCTTATATTCAGAGCTATTTTGTTTTTAACATTAAAGTGCCTAGATAATATTTAGATTTTTTTCTATTCACGTAAATTTTTAATTTCGGTATTTTACATGAGAGAGCATATTGAGTTGGTGCATATACTACAAAACAGAGTAGAATGGGGCATTCTATATTATTCATGACAGATTATATTCAGATTGAGTTTTTTTTTAACTTCGGGGTGCCTAGTTAATATTTAGATTTTTTTCGATTCGCTTAAATATAGAATTTCTGTATTTTACGTGAGAGAGAATGTGGAGTTGGTGTATATACTTTAAAACAGAGTAGAATGGGGCATTGTACATTTTCTCTGAGAGATTATATTCAGAGCAATTTTTTTTTAACACTGAGGTGCCTAGATAATATTTAGATTTTTCCGATTCCAGTAAAATTAAAATTTCTGTATTTTACATGAGAGAGCCTATGGAGTTGGTGTATAAACTTTAAAACAGATTAGAATAAAGCATTGTATGTTTTTTCTGACAGATTATATTCAGAGCAATTTTGTTTTAAACACTGGGGTGCGTAGATAATATTTAGATTTCTTTTGATTCACGTAAATTTAATATTGCTGTATTTTACATAAGAGAGCATACTGAGTTGTTATATATACTCCAAAACAGAGTAGAATAAGGCATTGTATATTTTTGCTAACAGACTATATTCAGAGCCAATTTCTTTTAACTTTGGGGCGCATGGATATTATTTAGATATATTTAGATTTGCGTAAAATTAGAATTTCTGTATTTTACATGAAAGAGAATATGGAGTTGGTGTACATACTCCAAAACACAGTAGAATAGGGCATTGAATATTTTCTCTGACAGATTATATTCAGAGCAATTTTGTTTTTAACATTGAAGTGCCTAGATAATATTTAGATTTTTTTCGATTCACGTAAAATTTGAATTTCTGTATTTTACATGAGAGAGCATATGGAGTTTGTGTATATACTCCAAAACAGAGTAGAAAAGGGCATTCTATATTTTTTATGACGGATTATATTCAGAGCAATTATTTTTTTTAACACTGGGATGCCTAGATAATATTTAGATTTTCGTTGATTCACGTAAAATTAGAATTTCGGTATTTTACATGAGAGAGCATACTGAGTTGGTGTATATACTACAAAACATAGTAGAAAAGGGCATTGTATATTTTGTCTGACAGATTATATTCAGAGCAATATTGCTTTTAACATTGGGGTGGTTAGATAATATTTAGATTATTTCGATTCGGGTAGAATTAGAATTTCTGTATTTTACATGACAGAGCATATTGAGTTCGTGTTTATACTACAAAACAGAATAGAAGAGGGCATTGTATATTTTCTCTGACAGATGATATTCAAAGCAATTTTGCTTTTAACATTGGGGTGCCTAGATAATATTTAGATTTTTTCGATTCGGGTGAAATTAGAATTTCTGTATTTTACATGAGAGAGCATATTGAGTTGGTGTATATATTCCAAAACAGAGTAGAATAAGGCATTGTATATTTTCTCTAACAGACTATATTCAGAGACATTTTCTTTTAAATTTGGGGCGCTTAGATATTATTTAGACTTTTTTGCGATTCACGTAAAATTAGAATTTTGGTATTTTACCGTAGAGAGCATATTGAGTTGGTGTATATACTCGAAAACAGAGTAGAAAAGGTCATTGTATATTTTTTCTGACAGATTATATTAAGAGCAATTTTGCTTTTAACATTCAGGTGCCTAGAAAATATTTAGATTTGTTTCCAATCACGTAAATTTAGAATTTCGGTATTCTATATGAGAGAGCACACTGAGTTGGTGTATATACTTTAAAACAGAGTAGAATAAGGCATTGTGTATTTTTTCTAACAGAATATGTTCATAGCCATTTTCTTTTAACTTTGGGCCGCCTAGATATTATTTGGATGTTTTTAATTTGCGTAAAATTAGAATTTCTTTATTTTACATGAGATAGCATATTGAGGTAGTTTATATACTACAAAACAGATTAAAAATGGGCATTGTCTATTTTTTCTGACTCATTATATTCAGAGCAATTTTGCTTTTAACATTGGGGTGCCTAGATATTATTTAGATTTTTTTCGATTCGGTCAAATATAGATTTTTGTATTTTACATGAGAGAGCATATGGAGTTGGTGTATATACTCCATAACAGAGTAGAATAGGGCATTGTATATATTTTCTGACAGATTATATTCAGAACAATTTTCTTTATAACATTGGGGTGCCTAGCTAATATTTAGATATTTTTCGATTCGCGTAAAATTATAATTTCAGTATTTTACATGAGAGAGCATACTGACTTGGTGTATATACTCCAAAACAGAGTAGAATAAGGCATTGTATATTTTTTCTGACAGATTATATTCAGAGAAATTTTGTTTTTAACATTGGGGTGCCTAGATAATATTTAGATTTTTTCGATTCAGGTAAAGTTAGAATTTCTGTATTTTACATGACAGAGGATATGGAGTTGGTGTATATACTCCAAAACAGAGTAGAAAAGGGCATTATACATTTTTTCTGACAGATTATATTCAGAGCAATTTTTCTTTTAATATTCGGGTGCCTAGATAATTAGATTTTTTTTGATTCGCTTAAATATAGAATTTCTGTATTTTAAATGAGACAGCATATGGAGTTGGTGTATGTACTCCAAAACAGAGTAGAATAGGGCCTTGTATATTTTTTCTTACAGATTATATTCAGCGCAAGTTTATTTTTAACATTAGGGTGCCTAAATAATATTTGAATTTTTTCGACTCGGGTAAAATTAGAATTTTGGTATTTTACATGAGAGAGC
The DNA here is from genome assembly GCF_049354715.1 of Callithrix jacchus. Lineage (NCBI taxonomy): Eukaryota > Metazoa > Chordata > Mammalia > Primates > Cebidae > Callithrix > Callithrix jacchus. The sequence continues at coordinate 53,827,152 of NC_133522.1, forward strand.
ACACTGTGTTGGTGTATATACTCCAAAACAGAGTAGAAAGGGTCATTGTATATTTTCTCTAACAGACTATATTCAGAGCCATTTTTTTTAACTTTTTGGCGCCTAGATATTATTTAGGTTTTTTCCATTCGTGTAAAATTAGAATTTCTGTATTTTAAATGAGAGAGCATATTGAGTTGGTGTATATACTCCAAAACAGAGTAGAAAAGGTCATTGTATATTTTTTCTGACACATTTTATTTCGAGAAATTTTCCTTTTAACATTGGGTTTCCTAGATAATATTTAGATTTATTTCGATTCACGTAAAATTAGAATTTCGATATTTTACCTGAAAGAGCATACTGAGTTGGTTTATATACTCCAAAACAGATTAGAATAGGGCATTGCATATGTTTTCTGACAGATTATATTCAGAACAATTTTGTTTTTAACATTGAAGTGCCGAGATATTATTTAGATTTTTTCGATTCAGGTGAAATTAGAATTTCTGTATTTTACATGAGAGAGCATACTGCGTTTGTGTATATACTCCAAAACAGAGTAGAATAAGGCATTGTATATTTTCTCTCACAGACTATATTCAGTGGCATTTTCTTTTATATTGGGGGCGCCTAGATATTATTTAGACTTTTTTTGATTCACGTAAAATTAGAATTTCGGTATTTTACCTGAGAGAGCATATTGAGTTGGTGTATATACTCGAAAAAGAGTAGAAAATGCATTGTATATTTTTTCTGACAGATTGTATTCAGAGCAATTTTGCTTTTAACATTCGTGTGCCTAGATAATATTTAGATTTTATTCAATTCACATAAATTAAAATTTCGGTATTCTATATGAGAGAGCATACTGAGTTGGTGTATATATTCCAAAACAGAGTAGAATAAGGCATTGTATATTTTTTCTAACAGAGTATATTTATAGCCATTTTTCTTTAACTTTGGGGCGCCTAGATATTATTTGGATTGTTTTCGAATTGCGTAAAATTAGAATTTCGGTATTTTACATGAGATAGCATATTGAGGTAGTGTATATACTACAAAACAAAGTAGAAAAGGGCATTGTATATTTTTTCTGACAGATTATATTCAGAGCAATTTTGCTTTTAACACTGGGGAGCCTAGATATTATTTAGATTATTTTCGATTCGGTTAAGTATTGAATTTTTGTATTTTACATGAGAGAGCATATGGAGTCGGTTTATATACTCCAAAAAAGAGTAAAATAGGGCATTGCATATGTTTTCTGACAGACTATAATCAGAGAAATTTTGTTTTTACCATTGGGTTGCCTAGATAATATTTAGATTTTTTCGATTCAGGTGAAATTAGAATTTGTTTATTTTACATGAGAGAGCATACTGAGTTAATGTATATACTCAAAAATAGAGTAGAATAAGGCATTGTATAATTTTTTAACAGAGTATATTCATAGCCATTTTCTTTTAACTTTGGGGCGCCTAGATATTATTTGGATTTTTTTGATTCATGTAAAATTATAATTTCGGTATTTTACATGAGATAGCATATTGAGGTAGTGTATATACTACAAAACAAAGTAGAAAAAGTCATTGTATATTTTTTCTGACAGATTATATTCAGAGCAATTTTTCTTTTAACACTGGGGTGCCTAGATATTATTTAGATTTTTTTCGATTCGGTCAAATATAGAATTATTGTATTTTACATGAGAGAGCATATGGAGTTGGTGTATAAACTCCAAAACAGCGTAGAATAGGGCATTCTATATTTTTTCTGACAGATTATATTCAGAGCAATTTTGTTTATAACATTGAGGTGCCTAGCTAATATTTAGATATTTTTCGATTCCTGTAAAATTATAATTTCAGTATTTTACATGAGAGAGCATACTGACTTGGTGTATATACTCCAAAACAGAGTAGAGTAAGGCATTGTATATTTTTTTGACAGATTATATTCAGAGCAATTTTGTTTTTAACATTGGGATGCCTAGATAATATTTAAATTTTTTTGATACGGGCAAAATTAGAATTTCTCTATTTTACTTTAGAGAGCCTATGGAGTTGGTGTATATACTCCAAAACAAAGTCGAATAGGGCATTGTACATTTTTTCTGACAGACTACATTCAGAGCAATTTTTTTTTAACATTCGGGTGCCTAGATAATATTTAGATTTTTTTCGATTCACGTAAAATTACAATTTCTGTATTTTACACGAGAGAGCATACTGAGTTTGTGTATATACTCCAAAACAGAGTAGAAAAAGGCATTGTATATTTTTTCTAACAGACTATATTCAGAGTCATTATCTTTTAACTTTTGGGCGCCTAGATATTATTTAGATTATTTTCGATTCGCGTAAAATTAGAATTTCGGTATTTTACATGAGAGAGCATATTGAGTTGGTGTATATACTACAAAAAAGAATAGAAAAGGGCATTGTATATTTTTTCTGACAGATTATGTTCCGAGAAATTTTGCTTTTATCATTGTGATGTCTACAACGTATTTAGATTTTTTTCGATTCACGTAAAATTAGAATTTCGGTATTTTACCTCAGGGATCATACTGAGTTGGTGTATATACTCCAAAATAGGGTAGAATAGGGCATTGTATGTTTTTACTGACAGATTATATTCAGAGCAATTTTGCTTTTAACACTCGGTGCCTAGATATTATTTAGATTTTTTTCGATTCGGTCAAATATAGAATTATTTTATTTTACATGAGAGAGCATATGGAGTTGGTTTATAAACTCCAAAACAGTGTAGAATAGGGCATTGTATATTTTTTCTGACAGATTATATTCAGAGCAATTTTGTTTATAACATTGGGGTGCCTAGCTAATATTTAGATATTTTTCCATTCGCGTAAAATTATAATTTCAGTATTTTACATGACAGAGCATACTGAGTTGGTTTATATACTCCAAAACAGAGGAAAATAGGGCATTACATATGTTTTTTGACAGATTATATTCAGAGAAATTTTGTTTTTTACATTGGGGTGCCTAGAAAATATTTAGATTATTTTTGATTCGGGTGAAATTAGAATTTCTGTATTTTACATGAGAGAGCATACTGAGTTGGTGTATATACTCCAAAACAGTAGAATAAGGCATTGTGTATTTTCTCTAACAGACTATATTTAGAGCCATTGTTTTTTAAATTTGGGACACCAAGATATTATTTAGACTTTTTCGATTCGCGTAAAATTTGAATTTCCGTGTTTTACCTGAGAAAGCTTATTGAGTTGGTGTATATACTCTAAAACAGACTAGAAAAGTGCATTGTATATTTTTTCTGACAGATTATATTCAGAGCAATTTTGCTTTTAACATTCGGGTGCCTAGATTATATTTAGATTTTTATCGATTCACCTAAATTTAGAATTTCGGTATTCTACATGAGAGAGCATACTGAGTTGGTTTATATACTCCCAAACAGAGTACAATAAGTCATGGTTTATTTTTTCTAACAGATTATATTCATAGCCACTTTCTTTAAACTTTGGGGTGCCTAGACATTATTTAGATTATTTTCGATTCACGTAAAATTAGAATTCCGATATTTTACATGAGATAGCATATTGAGGTGGTGTATATACTACAAAACAGAGTAGAAAAGGGCATTGTATATTATTTCTAACAGATTATATTCAGAGCAATTTTGCTTTTAACATTGGGGTGCCTAGATATTATTTAGATATTTTTTGATTCGGTTAAATATAGAATTTCTGTATGTTACATGAGAGAGCATATGGAGTTAATGTATATACTCCAAAACATAGTAGAATAGGGCGTTGTATATTTTTTCTGACAGATTATAATCAGAGCAATTTTGTTTATAACATTGGGGTGCCTAGATAATATTTAGATATTTTTTGATTTGCGTAAAATTAGAATTTCAGTATTTTACATGAGAGAGCCTACTGACTTGGTGTATATACGCCAAAACAGAGTAGAATAAGGCATTGTATATTTTTCCTAACAGACTATATTCAGACCAATTTTCTTTTAACTTTGGGGCGCCTTGATATTATTCAGATTTTTTTTGATTCACGTAAAATTAGAATTTCGGTATGGTACATGAGAGAGCATATTGAGTTTGTGTACATAATCCAAAACAGAGTAGAGTAGGGCACTGTATATTTTTTCTGACTGATTATATTCAGAGTATATTTGTTTTTAACACTGGGGTGCCTAGATAATATTTAGATTTTTTCGATTCTGCTAAAATTAGAATTTCTGTATTTTACATGAGAGAGCATATGAAGTTGGTGTATATACTCCAAAACAGAGTAGAATAGGGCATTGTGTATTTTTTCTCACAGATTATATTCAGAGCAATTTTGTTTTTAACACTGAAGTGCCAAGATATTATTTGGATTTTTTTCGATTCACTTAAAATTGGAATTTCTGTATTTTACATGAGAGAGCATACTGAGTTGGTGTATATACTTCAGAACAGAGTAGAAAAGGGCATTGTATATTTTTCATGACAGACTCTATTCAGAGAAATTTTGCTTTTAACGTTGGGGTGCCTAGATAATATATAGATTTTTTTCGATTCGCTTAAATATAGAATTTCAGTATTTTACATGAGAGAGCATATTGAGTTGGTGTATATACTCCAAAACAGAGTAGAATAGGGCATTGTATATTATTTCTGACAGATTATATTCAGAGTAATTTTCTTTTTAACTTTGGGGTGCCTAGATGATATTTATATTTTTTCGATTCGGGTAAACTTAGAATTTCTCTATTTTAAATGAGAGAGCATACTGAGTTAGTGTATATACTCCAAAATAGAGTAGAATAAGGCATTGTGTATTTGTTCTAACAGACTATATTCAGAGCCATTTTCTTTACCATTGGGGCGCCTAGATATTATTTAGATTTTTTTTGATTCGTGTAAAATTAGAATTTCGTTATTTTACATGAGAGAGCATACTGAGTTCCTGTATATACTCCAAAACAGAGTAGAATAGGGCATTGTATATTTTCTCTAACTGATTATCGTAAGAGTCATTTTCTTTTAAAATTAGGGCAGCTAGATATTATTCAGATTTTTTTCGATTCGCGTAAAATTAGAATTTCGGTGTTTTACATGAGAGAGCATATTGTGTTGGTGTATATACTACAAAAAAGAATAGAAAATCGCATTGTATATTTTTTCTAACAGATTATATTCAGAGCAATTTTGCTTTAAACATTCGGGTGCCTAGATAATATTTAGATTTTTTTTGATGCCCTTAAATATAGCATTTCTGTATTTTACAAGAGAGAGCATATGGAGTTGGTGTATATACTCCAAAACAGAGTAGAATAAGGCATTGTATATTTTTCTGACAGATTATATTCAGAGCAATTCTGTTTTTAACATTGGGGTGCCTAGATAATATTTAGATTTTTTCCGATGCTGGCAAAATTAGAATTTCTGTGTTTTACTTGAGAGAGCATACTGAGTTGGTGTATATACTCCAAAACAGAGTAGAATGAGACAGTGTATATTTTCTCTAACAGACTATATTGAGCAGCATTTTCTTTTAACTTTGGGGAGGACAGGTATTATTTAGATTTTTTTTGATTCGCGTAAAATTAGAATTTCGGTATTTTACATTAGAGAGCATACTGAGTTGGTGTGTATACTCCAAAACATAGTAGAATAAGGCATTGTATATTTTCTCTAACAGACTATATTCAGAGCCATTTTCTTTTATCTTTGGGGCACCGAGATATAATTTCGATTTTTTTGGTTCACGTAAAATTAGAATTTTGGTATTTTACATGAGAGAGCATATTGAGTTGGTGTATATACTCCATAACAGAGTAGAAAGGAGCATTGTATATTTTTTCTGACAGATTATATTCAGAGCAATTTTGCTTTCAACATTAAGGTGCCTAGATAATATTTAGATTTTTTTCGTTTCCCTTAAGTATAGAATTGCTGTATTTTAAATGAGAGAGCCTATGGAGTTGATGTATATACTCCAAAACAGAGTAGAAAAAAACATTGTATATGTTTTTGACCGATTATATTCAGAGCAATTGTGTTTGTAAGATTGGGGTGCCTAGATAATATTTAGATTTTTTTCGATTTATGTTAAATTAGAATTTCGGTATTTTAAATGAGAGCATACTGAGTTGGTTTATATACTTCAAAACAGAGTAGAATAAGACATTGTATATTTTTTCTAAAAGACTATATTCAGAGGCATTTTACTTTAACTTTGGGGTGCTTAGGTGTTATTTAGATATTTTTCGATTCACGTAAAATTTGAATTTCGGTATTGTACATGACAGAGCATATTCAGTTGGTGTATATACTATAAAACAAAGTAGAAAAGGGGATTGTGTATTTGTTCTGACAGATTATATTCAGAGCAATTTTGCTTTTAACATTGCGGTGCCTAGATAATACTTGGATTATTTTCGATTCACATAAAATTAGAATTTCGGTATTTTACATGAGAGCATACTGAGGTGATGTATATACTCAAAAAGAGAGTAGAAATAAGCATTGTATATTTTTTCTAACAGACTATTTTAAGAGCCATTTTCTTTCAACTTTGAGGCACAGAGATATTATTTAGATTTTTATCGATTTGTGTAAAATTAGAATTTCGGTGTTTTACATGAGAGAACATATTGAGTTGGTGTATATACTACAAAACAGTAGAAAAGGGTATTGTATATATTTTTTGACAGATTATATTCAGAGCAATTTTGTTTTTAACATTGGGGTGTATAGAAAATATTTAGATTTTTTTCGATTCGCTTAAATATAGAATTTCTGTATTTTACATGAGAGAGCATACTTAGTTGGTGTATATAGTCCAAAACAGAGTAGAATAAGGCATTGAATATTTTTTCTAACAGACTATATTCAGAGCCATTTTCTTTTAACTTTGGGACGCCTAGATATTTTTCAGATTTTTTTCGATTCGCGTAAAGTTAAAATTTCGATATTTTACATGACAGAGCATATTGATTTGGTCTATATACTACAAAACAGAGTATAAATAAGCATTGTATATTTTCTCTGATAGATTATATTGAGAGCAATGTTGCTTTTAACATTGGGGTGCCTAGATAATATTTAGATTTTTTTTGATTCACATATAATTAGAATTTCGGTATTTTACATTAGAGAGCATACTGAGGTGGTGTATATACTCAAAAACAGAATAGACAAAGGCATTGTATATTTTCTCTAACAGACTATATTCAGAGTCATTTTCTTTTAACTTTGGGGAGCCTAGATATTATTTAGATTTTTTTTTATTTGCGTAAAATTAGAATTTCGGTATTTAACATGAGAGAGCATATGGAGTTGGTGTATATATTACAAAACGAAGTAGAAAAGGGCATTGCATATTTTTTCTGACAGATTATATTCAGAGCAATTTTGCTTTTAACATTGGGGTGCCTAGATAATATTTAGATATTTTTTGATTTGCTTAAGTTTAGAATTTCTGTATTTTACATGAAAGAGCATATGGAGTTGGTGTATATAGTCCAAAACAGAGTATAATAGAGCATTGTGGATTTTTTCTCGCAGATTATACTCAGAGCAATTTTGTTTTTAACATTGGGGTGCCAAGATAATATTTGGATTGTTTTCGATTCACGTAAAATTAGAATTTCTGTATTTTACATGAGAGAGCATACTGAGTTGGTGTATATACTCCAAAACAGATTAGAATAGGGCATTGTACATTTTTTCTGACTGATTATGTTCTGAGTAATTTTGTTTTTAACATTGGGGTGCCTAGATAATATATAGATTTTTTTCAATTCGCTTGAATATAGAATTTCTGTATTTTACGTTAGAGAGAATATGAAGTTGATGTATATACTCCAAAACAGAGTAGAATAGGGCATTGTATATTTTTTCTGATAGATGATAATCAGAGCAATTTTGCTTTTATCATTGGGGTGCCGAGATAATATTTAGATTTTTTTCGATTCTCTTAAATGTAGAATTTCTGTATTTTACATGAGAGAGGATATGGAGTTGGTGTATATACTTTGAAACAAAGTAGAATAGGGCTTTGTAAATTTTTTCTGACATATTATATTCAAAGAAATTTTGGTTTTAACATTGCAATGTCTAGATAATATTTAGATTTTTTCCCATGCTTGGAAAATTAGAATTTCTGTATTTTACATAAGAGAGCATAGTGAGTTTGTGTATATACTCCAAAACACAGTAGAATGAGACAGTGTATATTTTCTCTAGCAGACTATAATGAGCAGCATTTTCTTTTAACTTTAGAAAGGATAGGTATTATTTAGATTTCTTTCAATTCGCGTAAAATTAGAATTTCGGTATTTTACATGAGAGAGCATACTGAGTTGGTGTATATACTCCAAAACAGAGTAGAATAAGGCATTGTATATTTTTTTTAACAGACTATATTCAGAGCTATTTTCTCTTAACTTTGGGGCACCGAGATATAATTTCGATTTTTTTCAGTTCGCATAATATTAGAATTTCGGTATTTTACATGAGAGAGCATATTGAGTTTGTGTATATAGTACAAAAAAGAATAGAAAATCGCATTGTATATATTTTCTGACAGATTATATTTAGAGCAATTTTGCTTTAAACATTCGTGTGCCTAGATAATATTTAGATTTGTTTCGATTCACGTAAAATTAGATTTTCGGTATTTTACATGAGGGAGCATACTGCGTTGGTGTATATACTCCAAAACAGAGTAGAATAAGGAATTGTATATTTTTTTTGACAGACTATATTCAGAGCCATTTTCTTTTAACTTTGAAGCGGCTACTTATTATTTAGATTTGTTTAATTTTCATAAAAATGGAAATTCTATATTTTACATGAGAGAGCATACTGCGTTGATGTGTATACTCCAAAACAGAGTAGAATAGGGCATTGTACATTTTTTCAGGCAGATTCTATTCAGAGCAATTTTGTTTTTAACATTGGGGTGTTTTGATAATATTTAGATTTTTTCGATTCGCTTAAATATATAATTTCTGTATTTTACATGAGAGAGCATGTAGAGTTGGTGTATATACTCAAAAACAGAGTAGAATAGGACATTGTATATTTTTTCTGAGAGTTTATATTCAGAGCAATTTTGTTTTTAACGTTTGGGTGCCTTGATAATGTTTAGATTTTTTCAATTCGGGTAACATTAGAATTTCTGTATTTTACATGAGAGAGCATACTGAGTTGGTGTATATACTCCAAAACAGAGTAAAAAAGGACGTGGTACATTTTTTCTGACAGATTATATTCAAAGTAATTTTGCTTTTAACACTGGGGTGCCTAGAGAATATTTAGATTTTCATCGATTCACGTAAAATTAGAATTTTGGTATTTTACATGAGAGAGTATACTGAGTTGGTGTATATACTCCAAAACAAAGTAGAATAGGGCATTGTATATTTTATCTGACAGATTATATTCGGAGCAATTTTGCTCTTAACATTGGGGTGACTAGATAATATTTAGATTTATTTCGATTCACGTAAATTTATAATTTCTGTATTTTACATGATAGAGCAAACTGAGTTGGTGTATATACTCCAAAACAGAGTAGAATAGGGCATTGTATATTTTTTATGACAGATTATATTCCGTGCAATTTTGTTTTTCACATTGGGGTGCATAGATAATATTTATGTTTCTTTCGATTCACGTAAATTTAGAATTTCTGTATTTTACATGAGAGAGCATACTGATTTGGTGTATATACTTCAAAACAAAGTAGAATAAGGCATTGTATATTTTTTCTAACATACTATAATTAGAGCCATTTTGTTTTAACTTTGGGACGCCTGGATATTATTTAGATTTTTTTCGATTCGACTAAAATTTGAATTTCGGTATTTTACATGATAGAGCATATTGAGTTGTTGTATATACTTTAAAACAGAGTAGAATAGGGCATTGTATATTTTTTCTTACAGATTATGTTCAGAGCAATTTTGCTTTTAACATTCGGGTGCCTAGATAATATTTAGATTTTTTTCGAGTAACGTAAAATTAGAATTTCTGTATTTTACTTGAGAGAGCATACTGAGTTGGTGTATATACTCCAAAACAGAGTAGAATAAGGTATTGTATATTTTTTGTAACAGACTATATTCAGAGCCATTTTCTTTTAACTTTGGCGCGCCTAGGTATTATTTAGATTTATTTCGATTGGCGTAAAATTAGAATTTCGGTATTTTACATGAGAGAGCATATTGAGTTGGTGTATATACTCCAAAACACAGTAGAAAAGGGCATTGTATATTTTCTCTGAAAATTTATATTCAGAGTATTCTGATTTTTACATTGGGGTGCCTAGAGAATATTTAGATTTTTTTCGATTTGCTTAAATACAGAATTTCTGTATTTTACATGAGAGAGCATATGGAGTTGGTGTATATACTCTGAAACAGAGTAGAATAGGGCATTGCATATTTTTTCTGACAGATTATATTCAGAGAAATTTTGCTGTTAACATTGGGGTGCCTAGATGATATCTAGATTTTCTTCTTTTTGCTTAAATATACAATTTCTGTATTTTACATGAGAGAGCATATGGAGTTAGTGTATATACTCCAAAAGAGAGTAGAAAAGGGGATTGTATATTTTCTCTGACAGATTATATTCAGAGCAATTTTTTTTAACATTGGGGTGGCTAGATAATATTTAGATTTTTTTAACTCTGGTAAAATTAATATTTTTGTATTTTACATGAGAGAGCATATTGAGTTTTTGTATATACTCCAATACAGAGTAGAATAGGGCATTGTATATTATTTCTCCCTGATTATATTCAGAGCAATTTTGTATTTTACATTGGGGTGCCTAGATAATATTTAGTTTTTTTCGATTCGGGTAGAATTAGAATTTCAGTATTTTACATGAGAGAGAATATTGAGTTCGTGTATATACTCCAAAACGAAGTAGAATTGTGCATTGTATAGTTTTTCTGATAGATTACATTCAGAGCAATTTTCCTCTTAACATTGGGGTGCCTAGATCATATTTAGATTTTTTCAATTCGAATAAAATTAGAAATTTTGTATTTTACATGAGGGAGCATATGGAGTTGGTGTATATACTCCAAAACATAGTAGAATTGGGCATTATATATTTTTTCTGACAGATTATATTAAGAGCTATTTTGTTTTTAACATTGGGGTACCTAGATAACATTTAGATTGTTTTCGATTCACGTAAAATTAGAATTTTTGTAATTTACATGAGAGACCATATTTAGTTGTTGTATATACTCCTATACAGAGTAGATTAAGACATTGCATATTTTTTTTTACAGACTATATTCAGAGCCATTTTGTTTTACCTTTGGGGCACCTAGATATTATTTAGATTTTTTTGATTCACGTAAAATTAGAATTTCGGTATTTTACATGAGAGAGCATATGGATTTGGTGTATATATTTTAAGAGAGTGTAGAATAGGGCATTGTATATTTTTTTCTGACAGATTATATTCAGAGGAATTTTGTTTTTAACATTGGGGTGCCTAGATAATATTTAGATTTTTTCAATTCGTGTAAAATTAGAATTTCTGTATTTTACAGGAGAGAGCATATTGATTTGTTGTATATACTCCAAAAGAGAGTAGAAAAGGGCATTGTATATTTTTTCTGACAGATTATATTCAGAGCAATTTTGCTTTTAACATTGGGGTGCCTAGATAATATTTAGATTCTTTTCGATTCGCGTAAATTTAGAATTTCGGTATTTTATATGAGAGAGCATATTGACTTGGTGTATATACTCCCAAACACAGTAGAAAAGGGCATTGTATATTTTCTCTGACAGATTATATTCATAGAAATTTTTCAATTAACATTGGGGTGTCTAGATAATTAGATTTTTCTCAATTCATGTAAATTTAGAATTTTGGTATTTTACGTGTGAGAGTTTATTGATTTTGTGTATATACTCCAATACAGAGTTGAAAAGGGCATTGTATATTTTATCTGACAGATTATATTCAGAGCTATTTTGCCTTTAACGTTGGGGTGCCTAGATAATATTTAGATTTTTTTCTATTTTCATACATTTAGAAATTCGCTATTTTACATGAGAGAGCACATTGAGTTGGTGTATATACTCCAAAACAGAGTAGAATAGAATATTGTATATTTTTTCTGACAGATTATATTCAGAAAAATTTTGTTTTTAACATTGGGGTGCTTAGATAATATTTAGATTTTATTCGATTATCGTAAATTTAGAATTTCCTCATTTTACATGAGAGAGCATATTGAGTTGGTATATATATATATACTCCAAAACAGAGTAGAAAAGGGCATTTTATATTTTTTCTGACAGATTATCTTTAGAGCCATTATCTTTTAACATTGCGGTGCCTATATAATATTTATATTTTTTTCGATTCGGGTATAATTTGAATTTCGGTATTTTACATGAGAGAGCATATTGAGTTGGTGTATATACTTCAAAACAGAGTAGAAAAGGGCATTGTATATATTTTCTGACATATTACATTCTGAGCAATTTTGCTTTCAACATTGGGGTGCCTAGATTATATTTAGATATTTTTCTATTCGCGTAAATTTATAATTTCGGTATTTCACATGAGACAGCATATTGAGTTGGTGTATATATTCCAAAACAGAATATAAAAGGGCATTGTATATTGTTTCTAACAGATTATATTCAGAGAAATTTTGCTTTCACCATTGGGGTGCCTAGATAATATTTAGATTTTTATCGATTTGCGTAAATTTAGAATTTCGGTATTTTACATGAGGGAGCATATTGAGTTGGTGTATATACTCCAAAACAGAGTAGAAAAGGGCATTGTATATTTTTTCTGACAGACTATATTCTGAGAAATTTTGCTTTTTTCCTTGGTGTACCTAGATAATATTTAGATTTTTTTCGATTTGCGTAAATTTAGAATTTCGGTATTTAACATGAGAGAGCTTATTGAGTTGGTGTATATACTCCAAAACAGAGTAGAAAAGGGCATTGTAGATTTTTTCTGACAGATTATATTCAGGACAATTTTGCTTTTATCAATGGGGTGCCTAGATTATATTTACATTTTTTTCGATTTAAGTATATTTATATTTTCGGTATTTTACATGAGAGAGCATATTGAGTTGGTGTATATACTCCAAAACAGAGTAGAAGAAGGCATTGTATATTTTTTCTGACAGATTTTATTTAGAGCAATTTTGATTTTAACATTGCGGTGCCTAGATAATATTTAGATTTTTTTTGATTCTCGTAATATTAGAATTTCGTTATTTTACATGAGACAGCATATTGAGTTGGTGTATATACTCCAAAACAAAGTAGAAAAGGGCATTGTGTATTTTTTGTGACAGATGATATTCAGTGCATTTGTTCTTTTAACATTGGGGTGCCTAGATAATATTTAGATTTTTTCGGTTCAGGTAAAATTAGAATTTCTGTATTTTACAAGATAGAGCATACTGAGTTGGTGTATATACTCCAAAACAGAGTAGAATAGGGCATTGTATATTTTTTTTGGCAGGTTATATTTAGAGCAATTTTGTTTTTAACATTAAGGTGCCTAGATAATATTTAGATTTTTTTTGATTCACGTATAATTAGAATTTCGGTATTTTACGTTAGAGAGCATACTGAGTTGGTGTATATTCTCCAAAACAGAGTGGAATAGGGCGTTGTATATTTTTTCTGGCTGATTATACTCAGAGCAGTTTTGTTTTTAACTTTGGTGTGCCTAGATAATATTTAGATTTTTTGAATTCATGTTAAATTAGAATTTCTGTATTTTACATGAGAGAGCATTCTGAGTTGGTGTATATACTCCAAAACAGAGTAGAATAAGGCATTGTGTATTTTTTCTAACAGACGATATTTAGAGCCATTTTCTTTTAACTTTGGGGTGCCTTGATATTATTTAGATTTTTTTCAATTGCCGTAAAATTAGAATTTCGGTATTTTACATTAGAGAGCTTATGGAGTTGTTTTATGTACTCTAAAACAGAGTAGAAAAGGGCATTGTATATTTTTTCTGACAGATTATATTCAGAGCAATTTGGCCTTTAACATTGGGGTTTCTAGATAATATTTAGATTATTTTCGATTCACATAAAATTAGAATTTCGGTATTTTACAAGACAGAACATATTGAGTTGGGGTATATACTGCAAAACAGAGTAGAATAGGGCATTTTATATTTTTTCTGACAGATTATATTCAGAGAAATTTTGTTCTTAACATTGGGGTGCCTAGATCATATGTAGATTTTTTCGATTCGGGTAAAATTTGAATTTTTGTATTTTATATGAGAGTGCATAATTAGTTGGTGTATATACTCCGAAACAGAGTAGAATCAGGCATTGTATATTTCTTCTAACAGACTATATTCAGAGCCATTTTCTTTTAACTTTGAAGCGCCTACCTAATATTTAGATTTTTTTCGATTCATGTAAAATTAGAAATTCAATATTTTACATGAGAGAGCATATTAAGTTGGTGTATATACTCCAAAACGAAGTAGAAAATGGCATTGTATATTTTTTCTGACAGATTATATTCAGAGCAATTTTGCTTTTAACATTAGGGTGCCTAGATAATATTTAGATTTTTTTCGATTCGCTTAAGTATACAATTTCTGTATTTTACATGAAAGAGCATATGAAGTTGGTGTATATACTCCAAAACAGAGTAGAATAGGGCATTGTATATTTTTCGGACAGATTATATTCCGAGCAATTTTGTTTTTAACATTGGGGTGCCTATATAATATTTAGATTTTTTCCATTCAGGTAAAATGAGAATTTCTGTATTGTACATGAGAGAGCATACTGAGTTGGTGTATATACTCCAAAACAGTGTAGAATAAGGCATTGTGTATTTTTTCTAACAGACTATATTCAGAGCCACTTTCTTTTAACTTTGGGGCGCCTAGATATTATTTAGACTTTTTTTGATTCGCGTAAATTTAGAATTTCGGTATTTTACATGAGAGGGCATACTGAGTTGGTGTATATACTCGAAAACAGAGTAGAATAGGGCATTGTATATGTTTTCTGACAAATTATATTCAGAGCAATTTTGCTTTTAACATTGGGGTGCCTAGATAATGTTTAGTTTTTTTTTCTGATTGCTTAAATATAGAAGTTCTGTATTTTACATGAGAGAGCATATGGAGTTGGTGTATATACTCCAAAGCAGAGTAGAATAGAGCATAGTATATTTTTTCTAACGGACTACACTCAGTGCCATTTTCTTTTAACTTTGGGGTCCTAGATATTATTAAGATTCTTTTCGATTCCTGAAAAATTCAAATTTCGGTATTTTACATGGGAGAGCATACTGAGTTGGTGTATATACTTCAAAACAGAGTAGAAAAATGCATTGTATATTTTTCCTAATATACTATATTCAGAGTCATTATCTTTTAACTTTCGGGCACCTAGATATTAATTAGATTTTTTCGATTCGCGTAAAATTAAAAATTCGGTATTTTACAAGAGAGAGCATATTGAGTTGGTGTATATACTACAATAAAGAGTAGAAAAGGGCATTGTATATTTTTTGTGACAGATTATAAGCAGAGAAACTTTACATTTAACATTGTGGTGCCTAGATAATAGATTTATTTCAGTACGCTTAAATATACAATTTCAGTATTTTACATGAGAGAGCATATGGAGTTGTTGTATATACTCCAAAACAGTGTATAATAGGGCATTGTATATTTTTTCTGAAAGATTATATTCAGAGCAATTTTGCTTTTAACATTCGGGTGCCTAGATAATATTTAGATTTTTTTGATTCACGTAAAATTAGAATTTCGGTATGTTACCTGAGAGAGCATACTGAGTTGGTTTATATACTCCAAAACAGAGTAGAATAGGGCAATGCATATGTTTTCTGACAGACTATAATCAGAGCAATTTTGTTTTTAACATTGGGGTGCCTAGATATTATTTAGATTTTTCGATTCGGGTGAAATTTGAATTTCTGTATGTTACATAAGAGAGCATACTGAGTTGGTGTATATACTCCAAAACAGAGTAGAGTAAGGCATTGTATATTTTCTCTAACAGACTATATTCAGAGCCATTTTTTTTAACTTTGTGGCACCTAGATATTATTTAGGCTGTTTCCATTCGTGTAAAATTAGAATTTCGGTATTTTACAAGAGAGAGCATATTGAGTTGGTATATATACTACAAAAAAGAGTAGAAAAGAGCATTGTATATTTTTTGTGACAGATTATAAGCAGAGCAACTTTGCATTTAACATTGTGGTGCCTAGATAATATTTAGATTTATTTCAATACGCTTAAATATACAATTTCTTTATTTTACATGAGAGAGCATATAGAGTTGGTCTATATACTCCAAAAAAAAGTAGATTACGGCATTGTATATTTTTTCTGACAGATTATATTCAGAGCAATTATGTTTTTAAGATTGGGGTGCCGAGATAATATTTAGATTTTTTTCGATTCACGTAAATTTAGAATTTCGGTATTTTACATGAGAGAGCATATTGAGTCGGTGTATAAACTCCAAAACAGAGTAGAATAAGGCATTGTATATTTTTTTAACAGACTATATTCAGAGCCATTTTTTTAACTTTGGGGCGCCTAGATATTATTTAGGTTATTTCCATTTGCGTAGAATTATAATTTCAATATTTTACAGGAGAGAACATATAAAGTTGGTGTATATACTCTAAAACAGAGTAGAATAGGGCATTGTATATTTTTTCTGACAGATTATATTCAGAGCAATTTTGCTTTTAACATTCGGGTGCCTAGATAATATTTAGATTACTTTCGATTCACGTAAAGTTAGAATTTCGGTATTTTACCTGAGAGAGCATACTGAGTCGGTTTATATACTCCAAAACAGAATAGAATAGGGCATTACATATGTTTTCTGACAGACTATATTGAGAGCAATATTTTTTTAACATTGGGGTGCCTAGATATTATTTAGATTTTTTCGATTCAGGTGAAATTAGAATTTCTGTATTTTACATGAGAGAGCAAATGGAGTTGGTGTATATACTCCAAAACAGAGTAGAATAGGCCATTGTATATTTACTCTGACAGATTATATTCAGAGCAATTTTGTTTATAACATTGGGGTGCCTAGCTAATATTAGATATTTTTTGATTCGCGTAAAATTAGAATTTCAGTATTTTACATGAGAGAGCACACTGACTTGGTGTATATACTCCAAAACAGAGTAGAATAAGGCATTGTATATTTTTTCTGACAGATTATATTCATAGCAATTTTGTTTTTAACATTGGGGTGCCTAGATAATATTTAAATTTTTTCGATTCGGGTAAAATTAGAATTTCTGTATTTTACATTACAGAGCCTATGGAGTTGGTGTATATACTCCAAAACCGAGTCGAATAGGGCATTGTATATTTTTTCTGACAGACTACATTCAGAGCAATTTTGTTTTTAACATTCCGGTGCCTTGATAATATTAAGAATTTTGTCGATTCACGTAAAATAACAATTTCGGTATTTTACATGAGAGAGCATACTGAGTTGGTGTATATACTCCAAAACAGGGTAGAATAGGGCATTGTATATTTTTTCTGACCGATTATATTCAGAGCAATTTTGTTTTTAACAGTGGGGTGCCTAGCTAATATTTAGATATTTTTCGATTCATGTAAAATTATAATTTCAGTATTTTACATGAGAGAGCATACTGACTTGGTGTATATACTCCAAAACAGAGTAGAATAAGTCATTGTATATTTTTTCTGACAGATTATATTCAGAGCAATTTTGTTTTTAACATTGGGATGCCTAGATAATATTTAGATTTTTTCGATACGGGCAAAATTATAATTTCTATATTTTACTTGAGAGAGTTTATGGAGTTGGTGTATATACTCCAAAACAGAGTCAAATAGGGCATTGTATATTTTTTCTGACAGACTACATTCAGAGCAATTTTGTTTTTAACATTCGGGTGCCTAGATAATATTTAGATTTTTTTCGGTTCACGTAAAATTACAATTTCTGTATTTTACATGAGAGAGCATACTGAGTTGGTGTATATACTCCAAAAGAGAGTAGAAAAAGGCATTGTATATTTTTCCTAACAGACTATATTTAGAGTCATTATCTTTTAAGTTTCGGGCGCCTAGATATTATTTAGATTATTTTCGATTCACGTAAAATTTGAATTTCGGTATTTTACAAGAGAGAGCATATTGAGTTGGTGTATATACTACAATAAAGAGTACAAAAGGGCATTGAATATTTTTTCTGACTGATTATAAGCAGAGCAACTTTGCATTTAACATTGTGGTGCCTAGATGATAGTTAGATTTATTTCAATACGCTTAAATATACAATTTCTGTATTTTACATGAGAGAGCATATGGAGTTGGTCTATATACTCCAAAAAAGAGCAGATTATGGCATTGTATATTATTTCTGACAGATTATATTAAGAGCAATTTTGTTTTTAAGATTGGGGTGCCGAGATAATATTTAGATTTTTTTCGATTCGCGTCAAATTAGAATTTTTGTATTTTACCTGAGAGAGCATATTGAGTTGGTGTATATACTCAAAAACCGAGTAGAAAAGGGGATTCTATATTTTTTCTGATAGATTATATTCAGAGAAATTTTGCTTTTATCATTGGGGTGCCTAGATAATATTTAGATTTTTTCCGTTCGGGTAAATTTAGAATTTCTGTATTTTACATGAGAGAGCATATGGAGTTGGTGTATATACTCCAAAACGAAGTAGAATAGGGCTTTGTATATTTTTTCTGACAGATTATATTCGGAGCAATTTTCTTTTTAACATTGTGGTGCCTAGATAATATTTCGATTTTTTTCGAATCACCTAAAATTAGAATTTGGGTATTTTACATGAGAGAGCATTCTGAGTTGGTGTATATACTCCAAAACAGTAGAATAAGGCCTTGTATATTTTTTCTGACAGATTATATTCAGAGCAATTTGGCTTTTAACATTGGGGTGCCTAGATAATATTTATATATTTTTCGATTCACGTAAAATTAGAATTTCGGTGTTTTACATGAGAGAGCATACTGAGATGGTGTATATACTCCAAAACAGAGTAGAATAGGGCATTGTATATTTTTTCTGATAGATAATGTTCAAAGCAATTTTGTTTTTAACATTCGGGTGCCTAGATAATATTTAGATTTTTCGACTCGGCTAAAATTAGAATTTCTCTATTTTACATGAGAGAGCATGTTGAGTTGGTGTATATACTCCAAAACAAAGTAGAAAATGGCATTGTATATATTTTCTGACGTTATATTCAGTGTAATTTTACTTTTAAGATTGTGCTCCCTAGATAATCTTTAGATTTATTTCGATTCACTTAAATATTAAATTTCTGTATTTTACATGAGAGAGCATATGGAGTTGCTGTATATACTTTAAAATAGAGTAGAATGGGGCATTGTATATTTTTTATGACAGATTACATTAAGAGCAATTATGTTTTTAACATTGGGGTGCATAGATAATATTTGCATTTTATTCGATTCACGTAAAATTAGAATTTCGGTATTTTACATGAGAAAGCATACTGAGTTGGTGTATATTCTCCAAAACAGGGTAGAATAAGGCAGTGTATGTTTTTTCTGACAGACTATATTCAGAGACACTTTCTTTTAACTTTGGAGCGCCTAAATATTATTTAGATTTTTTAAGATTCGGGTAGCATTAGAATTTCGGTATTTTACATGAGAGAGCTTATTGAGTTGGTGTATATACTCCAAAAATAGTAGCAAAGGGCAGTGTATATTTTTTCTGACAGATTATATTCAGCGCAATTTTGCTTTTGCCATTCGGGTGCCTAAATAATATTTAGAAGTTTTCAATTCTTGTAAAATTTGAATTTCGGTATTTAACATGAGAGAGCATACTGAGTTGGTGTACATACTCTAAAACAGAGTAGAATAGGTCATTGTATATTTTCTCTAACAGATTATATTCAGAGAAATTTTGTTTTTAACATTGGGGTGCCTACATAATATTTAGATTTTTTTGATTTGGGTAAAATTAGAATTTCTGTGTTTTACAAGAGAGAGAATATTGAGTTGCTGTATATACTACAAAACAGAGTAGAAAAGGGCATGTATATTTTTTCTGACAGATTATATTCAGAGCAATTTTGCTTTTAATATTGGGGTGCCTATATAGTATGTATAGTTTTTTCGATTCCCTTAAATATAGAATTTCTGTATTTTACAGGAGAGAGCATATGGAATTGGTGTATATACTCCAAAAAAGAGTAAAATAGGGCATTGTATATTTTTTCTGACAGATTATATTCAGAGCAATTTCGTTTTCAATATTCAGGTGCCTAGGCAATATGTATATTTTTCGATTAGGGTACAATTAGAATTTCTGTATTTTACATGAGAGAGCAAATGGAGTTGTGTATATACTCCAAAACAAAGTAGAATAAGGGATTGTACTTTTTTTCTAACAGACTATATTCAGAGCCATTTTTGTTGATCATTGGGGCGCCTAGATATTATTTAGATTTTTTCGATTCGGATAAATTTAGAATTTCTGTATTTTACATGAGAGAGCATATTGAGTTGGTGTATATACCACAAAACAGAGTAGAAAAGGGCATTGTATATTTTTTCTGAAAGATTATATTCAGAGCAATTTTGCTTTTGACATTTGAGTGCCTAGATAATATTTAAATTTATTTCGATTCACTTAAATATAGAATTTTTCTATATTACTTGAGAGAGCATACTGAATTGGTGTATATACTCCAAAACAGAGTAGAATGGGGCATTGTATATATTTTCTGACAGATTATATTCAGAGAAATTTTACTTTTAACATTGGAGTGCCTAGATAATATTTTGATATTTTCGATTCGGGTAAAATTAGAAGTTCTGTATTTTACAGGAGAGAGCATATTGAGGTGGTGTATATACTAAAAACAGAGTAGAATAGGGCATTGTATATTTTTTCTGACCGATTATATTGAGGTATTTTTATTTTAACGTTCGGGTGCCTAGATAATACTTAAATCTTTTTCGATTCGCTTAAATATAGAATTTCTTTATTTTACATGAGAGAGCATACTGAGTTGGTTTATAAACTACAAAACAGAGTAGAATAAGGCATTGTATATTTTATTTAACAGAATATATTTTGAGCCATTATGTTTTAACTTCGAGTCGTCTAGATATCATTTAGATTTCTTTCGATTTGCGTAAAATTAGAATTTCGTTATTTTACATGAGAGAGCATATGGAGTTGGTGTATATACCCCAAGACGAAGTAGAAAAAAGCATTGTATATTTCTTCTGACAGATTTTATAAAGAGCAATTTTCTTTTTAACATTTGCATGCGTAAAATATATTTACATTTTTTTCGATTCGGGTAAAATTAGACTTTCTATATTTTACATGAAAGAGCATATTGAGTTGGTTTATATAATACAAAAAAGAGTAGAAAATGGCATTGTGTATTTTCTCTGACAGATTACATTGAGAGCAATTTTGCTTTTAACATTGGGGTGCCTAGATAATATTTAGATATTTTTCGATTCGCTTAAATATAGAATTTCTATATTTTACATGGGAGAGCATATGCAGTTGGTGTATATACTCCAAAACAGAGTAGAAAATGGCATTGAATATTTTTTTGACAGATTATATTCCGAGCAGTTTTGCATTTAACATTAGGGTGAGTATATTATATTTAGATATTTTTCGATTCGCTTAAATATAGAATTTCTGTATTTTAGATGAGAGAGCATATGGAGTCGGCGTATATACTCCAAAACAGAGTAGAAAAGGGCATTGTATATTTTCTCTGACAGATTATATTCAGAGCAATTTTGTTTTTAACATTGGGTTGACTAAATAATATTTAGATTTTTTTGATTCGGGTAAAATTAGAATTTCTGTATTTTACATGAGAGATCATACAGAGTTGGTTTTTATACTCCAAAACAAAGTAGAGTAAGGCATTGTTTATTTTTTCTAACAGACTATATTCAGAGCCATTTTCTTTTAATTTTGTGGCGCCTAGATATTATTAAGATTTTTTTCGATTCGTGTAAAATTAGAATTTCGGTATTTTACACGAGAGAGCATATTGAGTTGGTGTATATACTCAAAAACAGAATAGAATAGGGCATTGTATATTATTTCTGACAGATTATATTCAGAGCAATTTTGTTTTTAACATTGGGTTTACTAAATAAATAATATTTATATTTTTTGATTCTGGTAGAATTAGAATTTTTGTATTTTACATAACAGAGCATATTGTATTGGTGTATATACTACAAAACAGAGTAGAAGAGGGCATTGTACCTTTCTTCTACCAGATTTTTTTCAGAGCAATTTTGTTTTTAACATTGCGGTGCCTAGATAATATTTAGAAATTTACCGATTCACTTAAAATTTGAATTTCGGTATTTTACATGAGAGAGCATACTGAGTTGTTGTATATACTCCAAAACAGAGTAGAATAGGGAATTGTATATTTTTTCTGACAGATTATATTCAGAGGAATTTATTTTTTAACATTGGGCTGCCTTGATAATATTTAGAATTTTTTCGATTCGCTTAAATTTAGAATTTCTGTATTTTACATGAGAGAGCATATTGAGTTAGTGTATATACTACAAAACAGAGAATTAAAGGGCATTGTGTATTTTATCTGACATATTATATTAAGAGCAATTGTGCTTTTAACATTGTTTTGCCTAGATAATATCTAGAATTTTTTCGATTCGCTTAAATATAGAATTTCTGTATTTTACATGAGAGAGTATATAGAGTTGGTGTATATATTTTAAAACAGAGTAGAATAGGGCATTGTATATTTTTTCTGACAAATTATATTCACAGCAATTTTGTTTTTAAATTGGGGTGCGTAGATAATATTTAGATATCTTTTGATTCACGTAAAATTAGAATTTATGTGATTTATATCAGAGAGCATACTGAGTTGGTGTATATACTCCAAAAAAGAGTAGAAGAAGGCATTGTATATTTTTTCTAAGAGACTATATTCAGAGCCATTTTTTTTTAAGTTTGGGGCGCCTAGATATGATTTATTTTATTTTGATTCACCTAAAATTAGAATTTCGGTATTTTATATGAGAGAGCATATTCAATTGGTTTATATACTCCAAAACAGAGTAGAAAAGGGCATTGTATATTTTTTCTGACAGATTATATTCAGAGAAATTTTGCTTTTAACATTGGGGTGCCTAGATAATATTTAGATTTTTTTCGATTCGGGTAGAATTAGAATTTCTGTATTTTACATGACAGAGTATATTGAGTTGGTGTTTATACTACAAAACAGAATAGAAGAGGGCATTGTATATTTTTTCTGACAGATTATATTCAGAGCAATTTTGCCTTTAACATTGGGGTGCCTAGATAATATTTAGATTTTTTTGGTTCGGGTAAATTTAGAATTTCTGTATTTTACATGAGAGAGCATATTGAGTTGGTGTATGTACTCCAAAACAGAGTGGAATTGGGCATTGTATATTTTTTCTGAGAGATTATATTCAGAGCAAGTTTGTTTTTAACATTGAAGTGCCTAGATAATATTTAGATTTTTTTCGATTCAGGTAAATTTAGAATTTCTGTATTTTACATGAGAGGGCATTCTGAGTTGGTGTATATACTCCAAAACAGAGTACAATAGGGCATTGTATATTTTCTCGAACAGACGACATTCAGAGCCATTTTCTTTTAACATCGAGGTGCCTAGATATTATTTAGATTTTTTTCGATTCACGTAAAGTTAGAATTTCGGTATTTTACATGAGAGAGCATACTGAGTTGGTGTATATACTCCAAAACAGAGTAGAATAGGGAATTGAATATTTTTTCTGACAGATTATATTCAGAACAATTTTGTTTGTAACATTGCATTGCCTACATAATATTTAGATTATTTCGATTCGGATAAAATTTGAATTTCTGTATTTTACATATCAGAGCATATTGAGTTGGTGTATGTACTACAAAACACAGTAGAAAATGGCATTGTGTATTTTCTCTGACAGATTATATTCAGAGAAATTTTGCTTTTAACATTGGGGTGCCTAGGTAATATTTAGATATTTTTCGATTCACTTAAATATAGAATTTCTCTATTTTAGATGAGAGAGCATATGGAGTCGGTGTATATACTCCAAAACAAAGTAGAATAGGATATTCTATATTTTTTATGACAGATTATATTCAGAGCAATTTTGTTTTTAACATTGGGTTGACTCAATAATATTTAGATTTTTTCGATTTGGGTAAAATTTGAATTTCTGTATTTTACATAAGAGAGCATACTGAGTTGGTGTATATACTCCAAAACAGAGTAGAATAAGGCAGTGTATATTTTCCCTAACAGACTATATTAAGAGCCATTTTCTTTTACCTTTGTGGCGCCTAGATATTATTTGGATTTTTTTCTTTTTGCGTAAAATTAGTATTTCTGTATTTTACATGAGAGAGCCTATGGAGTTGGTGTATATACTACAAAACAGAGTAGAAAATGACACTGTATAATTTTTCTTACAGATTATATTCAGACCAATTTTGCTTTTAACATTGGGGTTCCTAGATAATATTTAGATTTTTTTGATTCACGTAAATTTAGAATTGCTATATTTTACTTAAGAGAGCACACTGAGTTGGTGTATATACACCAAAACAGAGTAGAATAAGGCATTTTATATTTTTTCTAACAGACTATATTCAGAGCCAAGTTGTTTTAACTTTGGAGCGCCTAGATATTATTTAGATATATTTTGATTCGCGTAAAATTAGAATTTCTGTATTTTACATGAGAGAGCATATGGAGTTGATGTATATACTCCAAAGCAGAGTAGAAAAGGGCATTGTATATTTTCTCTGACAGATTATATTCAGAGGAAGTTTGTTTTTAACATTGGGGTGCCTAGACACTATTTAGATATATTTTGATTCGCTTAAATATAGAATTTCTGTATTGTACATGAGAAAGCATATGGAGTTTGTGTATGTATTCCAAAACAGAGTAGAATAGGGCATTGTATATTTTTTCTGACGGATTATATTCAGAGCAATTTTTTTTTTTAACACTGGGGTGCCTAGATAATATTTAGATATTTTCGATTAGGGTAGAATTAGAATTTCTGTATTTTACATGAGAGAGCATATTGAGTTGGTGTATATACTACAAAACAGAGAACTAATGGGCATTGTGTATTTTATCTGACAGATTATATTAAGAGCAATTTTGCTTTTCACATTTGGGTGCCTAGATAATATTTAGATTTCTTCGATTCCGGTAAAATTAGAATTTCTGTATTTTACATGAGAGAGCATCCTGAGTTGGTGTATATACTACAAAACAGAGTAGAATAAAGCATTGTATATTTTTTCTAACAGATTTTATTCAGAGTCATTTTCTTTTAACTTTGGAGTGCCTAGATATTATTTAGATTTCTTTTGATTCGCCTAAAATTAGAATTTCGTTATTTTAAATGAGAGAGCATATTGAGTTGGTGTATATACTCCAAAACAGAGTAAAAAAGGGCATTGTATATTTTTTCTGACAGATTATATTAAGATTAATTTGGTTTTAACATTGGGGTGCCTAGATAATCTTTAGATTATTTTAGATATCTTTCGATTCGGGTAAAATTAGAATTTTGGTATTTTACATGAGAGAGCATAATGAGTTGGTGTATATACTCCAAAACAAAGTAGAAAAGGGCATTGTATATTTTTTCTGACAAATTTTATTCAGAGAAATTTTGCTTTTAACATTGGGGTGCCTAGATAATATTTAGATTTTTTTTGATTCACTTTAATATAGAATTTTTGTATTTTACATGAGAGTGCATATGAAGTTGTTGTATATACTTTAAAACAGAGTAGAATGGAGCATTGTATATTTTTTCTGCCATATTATATTCAGAGCAATTTTGTTTTTAACATTGGGGTGCCTAGATAATATTTAGATTTTTTTCGATTCGCTTAAATATAGAATTTCTGTATTTTACATGAGAGAGCATAGGGATTTGGTGTATATACTCCAAAACAGAGTAGAATAGGGCGTAAGATATTTTTTCTGACAAATTATATTTAGCGCAATTTTTTTTAACACTGGGGTGCCTAGATAATATTTAAATTATTTTCGATTCGGGTAAAATTAGAATTTTGGTATTTGACATGAGAGAGCATCCTGAGTTGGTATATATACACCAAAACAGGGTGGAATAAGGCATTGTATATTTTTTCTAAAAGACTATATTCAGAGCCATTTTCTTTTAACTTTGAGGAGCCTAGATATTATTTAGATTTTTTTTGATCCACCTAAATTTAGAATTTCCGTAGTTTCCATAAGAGACCTTGTTGAGTTGGTGTATATACGCCAAAACAGAGTAGAAAAGAGCATTGTATATTTTTTCTGACAGATTATATTCAGACCAATTTTGCTTTTAACATTGGGGTGCCTAGATAGTATTTATATTTTTTCGATTCGTGTAGAATTAGAATTTCTGTATTTTACATGAGAGAGCATATTGAGTTGGTGTATATACTACAAAACAGAGAAGTAATGGGCATTGTGTATTTTATCTGACAGATTATATTAAGAGCAATTTTGCTTTTCACATTTGGGTGCCTAGATAATATTTAGATATTTTCGATTCGGGTAAAATTAGAATTTCTGTATTTTACATGAAAGAGCGTATTTATTTGGTGTTTATACTACAAAACAGAATAGAAGAGGGCATTGTATATTTCTTCTGTCAGATTTATTCAGAGCAATTTTGCTTTTAACATTGGGGTGCCTAGATAATATTTAGATTTTTTCGGTTCGGGTAAAATTAGAATTTCTGTATTTTACATGAAAGAGCATATTGAGTTGCTGTATACACTACAAAACAGAGTAGAAAAGGGCATTGTATATTTTTTCTGACAGATTATATTCAGTGCAATTTTGCTTTTAAAATTGGGGTGCCTAGTTAATATTTAGATTTTTTTCGATTTGCTTAAATATAGAATTTGTGTATTTTACATGGGAGAGCATACTGAGTTGTTGTATATACCTCAAAACCGAGTAGAATAGGGCATTGTATATTTTTTCTGACAGGTTATATTCAGCGCAATTTTGTTTTTAACATTGGGTTGCCTTGATAATATTTAGATTTTTTTCGATTCATGTAAAATTAGAATTTCTGTATTTTATATTAGAGAGCATAGTGAGTTGGTGTATATACTCCAAAACAGAGTAGAATAAGGCATTGTATATTTTTTATAACAGACTATATTCAGAGCCATTTTCTTTTAACTTAGGAATGGCTAGATATTATCTAGATTTTTTTCGATTCGTGTAAAATTAGAATTTTGGTATTTTACATGAGAGAGCATATTGAGTTGGTTTATATACTCCAAAACAGAGTCGAATATGGCATTGTATATTTTATCTGACAGATTATATTCAGAGCAATTTTGTTTAAAACATTGAGGTGCATTGATAATATTCAGAATTTTTCGATTTGGGTAGAATTAGAATTTCTGTATTTTACATGAGAGAGCATATTGAGTTGGTGTATATACTACAAAACAGAGTAGAAAACGGCATTGTATACTTTTTCTGACAGATTACATGCAGAGCAATTTTTCTTTTAACATTGGGGTGCCTAGATAATATTTAGATTTTTTTCGATTCGCTTAAATATAGAATTTCTGTATTTTACATGAGAGAGAATGTGGAGTTGCTGTAAATACTCCAAAACAGAGTATAATAGGTCATTGTATATTTTTTCTTTCAGATTATATTTAGAGCAATTTTTTTAACACTGAGGTGCCTAGATAATATTTACTTTTTTTCGATTCACGTAAAATTAGAATTTCTGTATTTTACATGAGAGTGCACCCTGAGATGGTGTATATTCTCCGAAACAGAGTAGAATAAGGCATTGTATATCTTTTCAAACAGACTATATTCACAGCCATTTTCTTTAAACTTTGGGGTGCCTAGATATTTTTTATTTTTTTTTGATTCACGTAAAATTAGAATTTCTGTATTTTACATGAGAGAGCATATTGTGTTGGTGTATATACTACAAAACCGAGTAGAAACGGGCATTGTATATTTTTTCTGACAGATTATATTCAGAGAAATTTCTCTTTTAAAATTGGGGTGCCTAGATAATATTTAGAGTTTTTTCGATTCGCTTAAATATAGAATTTTTATATTTTACATGAGAGAGCATATGGAGTTGGTGTATATACTTTAAAACACATTAGAATAGGGCATTGTATATTTTTTCTGGCAGATTATATTCATAGCAATTTTGTTTTTAACATTGGGGTGCATAGATAATATTTAGATTTTTTTTGATTCACGTGAAATTAAAATTTCTATATTTTACTTAAGAGAGCATACTCAGTTGGTCTATATACACTCCAAAACAAAGTAGAATAAGGCATTGTATATTTTTTCTAACAGACTATATTCTGTGCGAAGTTGTTTTAACTTTGGGGCGCCTAGATACTATTTAGATATTTTTCGATTCGCGTAAAATTAGAATTTCTGTATCTTACATGAGAGAGCATATGGCGTTGGTGTATATACTCCAAAACAAAGTAGAAAAGTGCATTGTATATTTTTTCTGACAGATTATATTCAGAGCAAGTTTGTTTTTAACATTGGGGTGCCTAGATACTATTTAGATATTTTTCGATTCGCTTAAATATAGTATTTCTGTATTTTACATGTGATAGCATATGGAGTTGGTGTATATACTCCAAAACAGAGTAGAATATGGCATTGTATATTTTTTCTGACGGATTATATTCAGAGGTATTTTATTTTTAACACTGGGTTGCCTAGATAATATTTAGATATTTTCGATTTGGGTAGAATTAGAATTTCTGTATTTTACATGAGAGAGCATATTGAGTTGGTGTATATACTACAAAACAGAGAACTAATGGGCATTGTATATTTTATCTGACAGATTATATTAAGAGCAATTTTGCTTTTCACATTTGGGTGCCTAGATAATATTTAGATTTTTTCGATATGGGTAAAATTAGAATTTCTGTATTTTACATGAGAGGGCATAATGAGTTGGTGTATATACTCCAAAACAGAGTAAAAAAGGGCATTGTATATATTTCTGAGAAATTATATTCAGAGAAATTTTGCTTTGAACCTTGTGGTGCCTAGATAATATTTAGATTTTATTCGATTCTCCTAAATTTAGAATTTCGGTAGTTTACATGAGAGGGCATATTGAGTTGGTGTATATACTTCAAAGCAGAGTATAAAAGGGCATTGTATATTTTTTCTGACAAATTGTATTCCGAGCAATTTTGCTTTCAACATTGGGGTACATAGATAAGATTTAGATTTATTTCAATGAGCGTAAAATTACAATTTCGGTATTTTATGTGAGATAGCATTTTGAGTTGTTGTATATACTCCAAAACAGAGTAGAATATTGCATTGTATATTTTTTTGACACATTATATTCAGAGAAATTTTTATTTTAACATTGCGGTGCCTAGATAATGTTTATATTTTTTTCGATTCCCGTAAATTTATTATTTCGGTATTGTACATGAGAGAGCATATTGAGTTGGTGTATACACTACAAAACATAGTAGAAAAGGGCATTGTATATTTTTTCTGACGGATTCTATTCAGAGCAATTTTTTTTAACACTGGGGTGCCTTGATAGTATTTAGATTTTTTCTATTTGGGTAGAATTAGAATTTCTGTATTTTACATGAGAGGGCATATTGAGTTTGTGTATATACTACAAAACAGAGAAGTAAAGGGCATTGTATATTTTATCTGACAGATTATATTAAGAGCAATTTTGCTTTTCACATTGGGGTGCCTAGGTAATATCTAGAATTATTTCGATCCACTTAAATATAGAATTTCTGTATTTTACTAGAGAGAGCATATGGAGTTGGTGTATATACTTCAAAACAGAGAAGAATAAGGCATTGTATATTTTTTTTACAGACTATATTCAGAACCATTTTCTTTTAACAATGGGATGCCAAATTAATATTTAGATTTTTTTCAATTTGAGTGAATTTAGAATTTCTGTATTTTACATGAGAGAGCATATTGAGTTAGTGTATATACTCCAAAACAAAGTAGAAAAGGGCATTGTATATTTTTTCTGACATTTTATATTCAGAAAAATTTTGCTATTAACATTGGGGTGCCTAGATAATATTTAAATTTCCTTTGATTAACGTAAATTTATAATTTTGGTATTTTACATGAGAGAGCATTCTGAGTTGGTATATGTACTCCAAAACAGAGTAGAAACGGCATTGTATAATTTTTCTGACAGATTATATTCAGAGCCATTTTATTCAACACTTGGGTGCCTAGATAATAATTAGATTTTTTAGATCGTGTATATATAGAATTTCAGTGTTTTACATGAGAGACCATATTGGGTTGGTGTATATACTCCAAAACTTGGTAGAAAAAGGCATTGCATATTTCTTCTGACAGATGATATTCAGAGCAATTTTGCTTTTAATATTGGGCTTCCTAGATAATATGTAGATTTTTTTTGGTTCGTGTAAATTAGAATATCGGTATTTTACATGGAAGAGCATATTGAGTTGGTGTATATACTCCAAAACAGAGTAGAAAAGGTCATTGTATATTTTCTCTTACAGATTATATTCAGAGCAATTTTACTTTTAACATTGGGGTGCCAAGATAAAATTAAATTTTTTCGGTTCATGTAAAATTTGAATTTTGATATTTTACATGAGAGAGCAGGTTGAGTTGGTGTATATACTCCCAAACAGAGTAGAAAATGCCATTTTATATTTTTTCTGATAGATTATATTCAGAGCAATTTTACTTTTAACATTGGGGTGCCTAGATAATATTTAGATTTTTTTTGATTCACGTAAAATTAGAATTTCTGTATTTTACATGAGAGAGCTTATTGAGTTGGTTTATATACACCAGCACCGTGCAGAAAAGAACATTGTGTAATTTCTCTGACAGACTATATTAAGAGCAATTTTGCTTTTAACATTGGGGTGCCTAGATAATATTTAGATATTTTTCGACGAGTCAAATTAGAATTTCGGTATTTTACATGAGAGAGCATATTGAGTTGGTGTATATACGCCCAAATAGAGTGGAAAAGGGCATTGTATTTTTTTTCTGACAGATTATACTCAGAGCAATTTTGCTTTTAACATTGGGGTGCCTAAATAATATTTAGATTTTTTTTGATTCACGTAAAATTAGAATTTCGGTATTTCACATGAGAGAGCATATTGAGTTTGTTTATATACTCCAAAATAGAGTAGAAAAGGGCATTGTAGATTTTTTCTGAGAGATTATATTCAGAGCAATTTTGCTTTTAACATTGGTTTGCCTAGATAATATTTAGATTTGTTTCGATTCACGTAAAATTAGAATATCCGTATTTTACATGAGAGAGCATATTGAGTTGTTGTATATAATCCAAAAAAAAGTAGATAAGAGCATTTTGTATTTTTTCTGACGGATTGTATTCAGAGCAATTTTGCTTTTAACCTTGGGGTGCCTAGATAATATTCAGATTTTTTCAATTTGCGTAAATTTTAATTTTGGTATTTTACATGAGAGAGCATATTGAGATGGTGTATATACTCTAATACTGAGTAGAAAAAGCATTGTATATATTTTCTGACAGATTATATTCATAGCAACTTTGCTACTACCATTGGGGTGCCTCGATAATATTTATATTTCATATGATTAGCGTAAATTTAGAATTTCGGTATTTTACATGAGAGAGCATATTGGGTTGGTGTACATCCTCCAAAACATAGTAGAAAATGGCGTTGTATATTTTTTCTGGAAGATTATATTCAGAGCAATTTTGCTTTTAACAATGGGTGCCTAGATAATATTTAGATAGTTCTCGATTCACGCAAAATTAGAATTTCTGAATTTTACATGAGAGAGCATATGGAGTTGGTGTATATACTTTAAAACAGACTAGGAAACTGCATGTTATATTTTTTTTGACAGACTGTATTCAGAGCCATTTTGTTTTTAACATTGGGTTGCTTAGATAATATTTAGATTTTTTCAATTAGGTTAAAATTAGAATTTCTGTATTTTACACGAGAGAGCATACTGAGTTCGTTTATATCCTCCAAAACATAGTAAAGTAAGTCATTGTATATTTCTTCTAACAGACTATATTCAGAGCCATTTTGTTTTAACTTTGGGGTGAATTGATATTATTTAGATTTTTTTCGATACGCGTAAAAGTAGAATTTGAATATTATACAGGAGAGAGCACATTGAGTTGGTGTATGTACTCCAATACAGAGTAGAAAAGAACACTGTGTATTTTGTATGAGAGATTATATTCAGAGCAATATTGATTTTAACATTGTGGTGCCTAGATAACATTTAGATTTTATTCGATTCACGTAAAATTAGAATTTCGATCTTTTACATGAGAGAGAATACTGAGTTGGTGTATATACTCCAAAACAGAGTAGAATAAAGCATTTTATATTTTATTTTACAGATTATATTCAGAGCAATTTTGTTTTTAACATTGGGGTGCCTAGATTATATTTAGATTATTTCGATTTGGCTGAAATTATAATTTCTGTATTTTACATGAGTCAGTATATTGAGCTGGTGTATATACTCGAAAACAGAGTAGAATAGGGCATTGTATATTTTCTCTGGCAGATTATATTCAGAGCAATTTTGTATTTAACATTGGGGTGCCTAGATAATACTTAGATTTTTTCGATTCAGGTAAAATTAGAATTTTTGAATTTTACATGAGAGAGAATATGGAGATGGTGTATATACTTCAAAACAGAGTAGAATAGGGCATTGTGTATTTTTTCTGACAGATAATATTCAGAGCAATTTTGCTTTAACATTAAGGTGTCTAGATAATATTTAGATTTATTTCAATTCGCTTAAATATAGAATTTCTGTATTTTATATGAGAGAGCATATGAAGTTGGTATATATACCCCAAAACAGAATAGAATAGGACATTGTATACTTTTTATGACAGCTTATATTCAGAGCAATATTTTTTTTCACATTAGGGTGCCTAGATAATATTTAGGTTTTTTTCAATACACGTAAACTTAGAATTTCTGTATTTTACATGATAGAGCATATGGAGTTGGTGTATATACTCCAAAAATAAGTAGAATAAGGCATTGTATATTTTTTCTAACAGACTATATTCAGAGCCATTTTCTTTTAACTTTGGGGTGCCTAGATATTGTTTAGAATTTTTTTGATTCGCGTAAAATTAGAATTTCGGTATTTTACCTGAGAGCATATGCAGTTTGTGTATATACTCCAAAACAGAGTAGAATAGGGCATTGTATATTTTTTCTGACTGATTATATTCAGAGCACATTTGTTTTTAACATTGGGGTGCCCAGATAATATTTAGATTTTTTCGATTCTAGTAAAATTAGAATTTCGTTATTTTACATGAGCGAGCATATGGAGTTGGTGTATATACTCCAAAAAAGAGTAGAATCGGGAATTGTATATTTTATCTAACAGATTATATTCAGAGCAGTTTTGTTTTTAACATTGGGGTGCCTACAGAATATTTAGATTTTTTCGATTCGGGTAATATTAGAATTTCTGTATTTTACATGAGAGCGCAAACTGAGTTGGTGTATATACTCCAAAACAGAGTAGAAAAGGACATTGTATATTTTTTCTGACAGATTATATTCAGAGCAATTTTGCTTTTCACATTGGGGTGTCTAGATTACATTTAGATTTTCCTCGATTCACGTAAAATTAGAATTTTGGTATTTTACATGAGAGAGCATACTGAGCTGTTGTATATACTCCAAAACAGAGTAGAATAAGGCATTGCATATTTTTTTAACAGACTATATTTAGAGCCTTTTTTTTTAAAACTTGGATGCCTAGATATTATTTATATTTTTTTCGATTCACGTAAAATTATAATTTCGATATTTTACATGAGAGAGCATAGTGAGTTAGTTTATATACACCAAAAAAGAGTAGAATAGGGTATTGTATATTTTTTCTGACAGATAATATTCAGAGCAATTTGGTTTTTAGCATTGGGGTGCCTAGATCATATTTAAGTTTTTTTCGATTCACGTAAAATTAGAATTTCTGTATTTTACATGAGAGAGCATACTGAGTTGGTGTATATACTTCAAAACAGAGTAGAATAAGGCATTGTATATTTTTTCTAACAGACTATAATTAGAGCCATTTTGTTTTAACTTTGGGACGCCTGGATACTATTTAGATTTTTTTCGATTTGAGTAAAATTTGAATTTCGATATTTTACATAATAGAGTATATTGAGTTGTTGTATATACTTTAAAACAGATTAGAAAAGGGCATTGTATATTTTTTCTGACAGATTATATTCAGAGCAATTTTGCTTTTTACATTGGGGTGCCTAGATAATATTTAGATTTTTTACAATTTACATAAAATTATAATTTCTTCATTTTACATGAGAGAGCAGAGTGAGTTGGTGTATATACTCCAAAACAGAGTAGAATAAGGCATTGTGTATTTTTCCTAACAGAGTATATTCAGAGCCATTTTCTTTTTACATTGAGGTGCCTAGTTATTATTTAGATTTTTTTCGATTCGTGTAAAATTAGAATTTCAGTATTTTACATGAGAGAGCATACTGAGTTGGAGTATATACTCCAAAATAGAGTAGAATAGGGCATTGTATATTTTTTCAGACAGATGATATTCAGAGCAATTTTGCTTTTAACATTTAGGTGCCTAGATTATATTTAGATATATTTCGATTCACTTAAATATAAATTTCGGTATTTTATATGAGAGAGCATATGAAGTCGGTGTATATACCGCAAAACAGAGTAAAAAATTACGTTGTATATTTTTTCTGACAGATTATATTCAGAGCAATTTTGCTTTTAACACTGGGGTGCCTAGAGAATATTTAGATTTTTATCGATTCACATAATATTAGAATTTTGGTATTTTACATGAGAGAGTGTACTAAGTTGGTATATATACTCCAAAAGAAAGTAGAATAGGGCTCTGTATATTTTTTCTGACAGATTATTTTCAGAGCAATTTTGCTGTTAACATTGGGGTGCATAGATAATATTTAGATTTTATTCGATTCGCTTAAATATAGAATTTCTCTATTTTACATGAGAGAGCATATCGAGTTGGTTTATATACTCCAAAACAGAATAGAAAAGGGCATTGTATATTTTTTCTAACACATTATATTCAGAGCAATTTTTTTTAACATTGTGGTGCCTAGATAATATTTAGATTTTTTTCAAATCGAGTTAAATTCTAATTTCTGTATTTTACATGAGAGAGCATATTCAGTTGGTGTATATACTCCAAAACACAGTAGAAAAAAGCATTGTATATTTTTTCTGACAGGTTATATTCAGAGTAATTTTGCATTTAACATTGGGGTGCCTAGATAATACTTAGATATTTTCATTCAGGTAAAATTAGAATTTCTGAATTTTACATGAGAGAGCATATGGAGATAGTGTATATACTCCAAAACAGAGTAGAATAGGGCATTGTATATTTTTTTGACAGATTATATTCAGAGCAATTTTGTATTTAACATTGGGGTGTCAAGATAATATTTAGATTTTTTACGATTCACATAAATTTATAATTTCTGTATTTTACATGAGAGAGCATACTGAGTTCTTGTATATACTCCAAAACAGAGTAGAATAAGGCATTGTGTATTTTTCCTAACAGAGTATATTCAGAGCCATTTTCTTTTTACATTGAAGCGCCTAGTTAATATTTATATTTTTTTCGATTCACGTAAAATGAGAATTTCGGTATTTTACATGAGAGAGCATACTGAGTTGGTGTATATACTCAAAAACAGAGTACAAAAGGGCATTGTATATTCTTTCTGACAGATTATATCCAGACCAATTTTGCTTTTAACACTGGGGTGCCTAGAGAATATTTAGATTTTTTTCGATTCACGTAAATTTAGAATTTTGGTATTTTACATGTGAGAGGATACTGAGTTGGTATATATACTCCAAAAGAGAGTAGAAAAGGGCATTGTATATATTTTGTAACAGACTATATTCAGAGCCATTTTCTTTTAACTTTGGGGCGCCTAGATATTATTTAGATTTTTTTCGATTCACGTAAAATTAGAATTTCGGTATTTTACATGAGAGAGAATATGGAGTTCGTGTATATCGTCCAAAACATAGAAGAAAAAAGCATTGTATATTTTTTCTGACAGATTATATTTAGAGCAATTTTGTTTTTAACATTGGGGTGCCTAGATAATATTTACGTTTCTTTAAATTCACTTTAATATAGAATTTCTGTATTTTACATGAGATAGCATATGGATTTGGTTTATATACTCCAAAACAGAATAGAATAGGACATTGTATATTTTCTCTGACAGATTTTATTCAGAGCAATTTTGTTTTTATTATTGGGGTGCCAGGATAATATTTAGATTTTTTCGATTCTGGTAAAATTAGAATTTCTGTATTTTATATGAGAGAGCATATTGAGTTGGTGTATGTAATGCAAAACAGAGTAGAAAAGGGCATTGTATGTTTTTTCTGTCAGATTACATTCAGAGGAATTTTCTTTTTAACATTGGCGTGCCTAGATAATATTTATATTTTTTTCGATTCACGTAAAATTAGAATTTCGGTATTTTACATGAGAGAGCATATGGAGTTGGTGTATATACTCCAAAACATAGTAGAATAGGGCATTGTATATTTTCTATGACAGATTTTATTCAGAAAATTTTTTTTTAACATTGGGGTGCCTAGATAATATTTAGATTTTTTCGATTTGGGTAAAATTAGAATTTCTGTATTTTACATGATAGAGAATACTGTGTGGGTGTATATACTCCAAAACATAGTAGAATAAGACATTGTATATTTTCTGTAACAGACTATATCCAGAGCCATTTTCTTTTAACTATGGGGTGCCTAGATATTTTTCAGATTTTTTTCGATTTGTGTAAAATTAGAATTTCGGTATTTTACATGAGAGAGCACACTGAGTTTGTCTATATACTCCAAAACAGAGTAATATAAGGCATTGTGTATTTTTACGAACAGTTTATATTAAGAGTCATTTTCTATTAACTTTGGAATGCCTAGATATTATTTAGATTTTTTTTGATTCTCGTATAATTAGAATTTCTGTATTTTAAATGAAAGAGCATATTGAGTTGGTGTATATACCCCAAAACAGAGTAGAAAGAGGCATTGTATAGTTTTTCTGACAGATTATATTCAGAGCAATTTGGCTTTTAACACTGGGGTGCCTAGATAATATTTATATTTTTTTCAATTCGCGTAAAATTTGAATTATGTTATTTTACATGAGAGAGCATATTGAGTTTGTGTATATACTCCAAAACGGAGTAGAGTAAGGCATTGTATATTTTTTCTAACAGACTATATTTAGAGCCATTTTCTTTTCACTTTGGGGAGCCTAGATATTATTTAGAATATTTTCGATTCGAGTAAAATTTGAATTTTCGTATTTTACATGAGAGAGCATATTGAGTTGGTGTATACACTTCAAAACAAAGTAGAAAAAAGGATTGTATATTTTTTCTGACAGACTATATTCAGAGCAATTTTGCATTTAACACTAGGGTGCCTAGATAATATTTAGATTTTTTTCGATTCACGTAAATTTAGTATTTTGGTATTTTACTTGAGAGAGCATACTGAGTTGGTGTATATACTTTAAAATAGAGTAGAATAGGGCATTGTATATTTTTTGTGACAGATGATATTCAGAGCAATTTTGCTTTTAACGTTACGTTGCCTAGATTATATTTAGATTTATTTCGATTCGCTTAAAT
Organism: Callithrix jacchus; assembly: GCF_049354715.1. NCBI lineage: Eukaryota > Metazoa > Chordata > Mammalia > Primates > Cebidae > Callithrix > Callithrix jacchus. The sequence goes on from NC_133522.1 coordinate 53,865,072, forward strand.
ATAGAATTTCGGTATTTTATATAAGAGAGCATATTAAGTCGGTGTATATACTCCAAAACAGACTAAAATAGGACGTTGTACATTTTCTTGTGACAGATTATATTCAGAGCAATTTTGCTTTTAACACTGGGGTGCCTAGGAAATATTTAGATTTTTATGGATTCACATAAAATTAGAATTTTGGTATTTTACATGAGAGAGTATACTGAGTTGCTGTATATACTCCAAAACAGAGTAGAATTGGGCATTGTATATTTTTTCTGACAGATTATATTCGGAGCAATTTTGCATTTAACATTGGGGTGCCTAGATAATATTTAGATTTATTTTGATTCGCTTAAATATAGAATTTCGGTATTTGATATTAGAGAGCATATGGAGTCGGTGTATATACCCCAAAAAAGAGTAGAATAGGGCATTGTATGTTTTTCTGACAGATTATATTCAGAGCAATTTTGTTTTTAACATTTGGGTGCCTAGATAATATTTAGATTTATTTCGATTCACGTAAAAGTAGAATTTCTGAATTATATGAGAGAGCATACTGGGTTGGTGTATATACTTCAAAACAGAGTAGAATAAGGCATTGTATATTTTTTCTAACAGACTATATTTAGAGCCATTTTGTTATAACTTTGGGGCGCCTGGATGTTATTTAGATTTTTTTTGATTTGAGTAAAATTTGAATTTCAGTATTTTACATGAGAGAGCATATTGAGTTGCTGTATATACTTTAAAACAGAGTAGAAAAGGGCATTGTATATTTTTTCTGACAGATTATATTCAGAGCAATTGTGCTTTTAACATTCGAGTGCCTAAATAATATTGAGATTTTTTTCAATTCACATAAAATTCGAATTTTGCTATTTTACATGAGAGAGCATACTGAGTTGGTGTATATACTCCAAAACAGAGTAGAATAAGGCATTGTATATTTTTTCTAACAGACTATATTCAGAGCCACTTACTTTTAACTTTGGGGCGCGTAGATATTTAGATTTTTTCGATTCGCGTAAAATTAAAATTTCGGTATTTTACATGAGAGAGCATATTGAGTTGTTGTATATATACCAAAACAGAGGAGAATAGGGCATTGTATATTTTTGACAGATTATATTTAGAGCAATTTTGTTTTTAACATTGGAGTGCCTATATTATATTTAGATTTTTTTGATTCGGGTAAAATTAGAATTTCTGTATTTTACATGAGAGAGCATATTGAGTTGGTGTATATACAACAAAAAAGAGTAGAAAAGGAAATTGTATATTTTTTCTGACCGAATATATTCACAGCCCATTTTCTTTTAACGTTGGGGTGCGTAGATAATATTTAGATTTTTTTCGATTCGCTTTAATATATAATTTCTGTATTTTACATGAGAGAGCATATGGAGTTGGTGGATATAGTCCAAAACAGAGAAGAAAAAAGCATTGTATATTTTTTCTGACAGATTATATTCAGCGCAATTTTATTTTTAACATTCGGGTGCCTAGATAATATTTACGTTTCTTTCAATTCACTTTTATATAGAATTTCTGTAATTTACATGAGATAGCATATGGATTTGGTTTATATACTCCAAAACAGAATAGAATAGGGCATTGTATATTTACTCTGACAGATTTTATTCAGAGCAATTTTGTTTTTAACATTGGGGTGCCAGGATAATATTTAGATTTTTTTGATTCTGGTAAAATTAAAATTTCTGTATTTTATACGAGAGAGCATATTGAGTTGGTGTATATAATGCAAAACAGAGTAGAAAATGGCATTGTATATTTTTTCTGTCTGATTACATTCAGAGCAATTTACCTTTTAACATTGGGGTGCCTAGATAATATTTATATTTTTTTCGATTCACGTAAATTTAGAATTTTGGTATTTTACATGAGAGAGCATATGGAGTTGGTGTATATACTCCAAAACATAGTAGAATAGGGCATTGTATATTTTCTCTGACAGATTTCATTCAGAAATAACTTTTTTTTAACATTGGGGTGCCTAGATAATATTTAGATTTTTTTGATTTTGGTAAAATTAGAATTTCTGTATTTTACATGATAGAGAATACTGAGTGGGTGTATATACTCCAAAACAAAGTAGAAGAAGACATTGTATATTTTCTGTAACAGACTATATTCAGAGCCATTTTCTTTTAACTTTGGAATGCCTAGATATTTTTCAGATTTTTTTCGATTCGTGTAAAATTAGAATTTCGGTATTTTACATGAGAGAGCACACTGAGTTGGCCTATATACTCCAAAACAGAGTAATATAAGGCATTGTATATTTTTACTAACAGTCTATATTAAGAGCAATTTTCTATTAACTTTGGAATGCCTAGATATTATTTAGATTTTTTTTGATTCTCGTAAAGTTAGAATTTCCGTATTTTAAATGAAAGAGCATATTGAGTTGCTGTATATACTCCAAAACAGAGTAGAAAGAGGCATTGTATACTTTTTCTGACAGGTTATATTCAGAGCAATTTGGCTTTAAACACTGGGGTGCCTAGATAATATTTAGATTTTTTTCGATTCACGTAAAATTAGAATTACATTATTTTACATGATAGAGCATATTGAGTTGGTGTATATACTACAAAACAGAGTAGAAAAGGGCATTGTATATTTTCTCTGACAGATTATATTCAGAGGAATTTTGTTGTTAACATAGGTGTGCCTAGATAATATTAAGATTTTTTTTGATTCGCTTAAATATAGAATTTCTGTATTTTACATGAGAGAGCATATGGAGTTGGTGTATATACACCAAAACAGAGTAGAATAGGGCATTGTATATTTTCTCTGACAGATTATATTCAGAGAAATTTTGTTTTTACCATTGGGTTGCCTGGGTAATATTTAGATTTCTTCGATTTGCGTAAAATTAGAATTTCTGTATTTTACATGAGAGAGCATATGGAGTTGGTGTATATACTCCAAAAAAAAGTAGAATAAGGCATTGTATATTTTTTCTGACAGATTATATTCAGTGTTATTTTGCTTTAACATTGGGGTGCCTAGATAATATTTAGATTTTTTTCTATTTCCTTAAATATAGAATTTCTGTATTTTACATGAGAGAGCATATGGAGTTGGTGTATATACACCAAAACAGAGTAGAATAGGGCATTGTATATTTTCTCTGACAGATTATATTCAGAGAAATTTTGTTTTTACCATTGGGTTGCCTGGGTAATATTTAGATTTCTTCGATTTGCGTAAAATTAGAATTTCTGTATTTTACATGAGAGAGCATATGGAGTTGGTGTATATACTCCAAAAAAAAGTAGAATAAGGCATTGTATATTTTTTCTGACAGATTATATTCAGTGTTATTTTGCTTTAACATTGGGGTGCCTAGATAATATTTAGATTTTTTCTATTTCCTTAAATATAGAATTTCTGTATTATACATGAGAGAGCATATGGAGTTGGTGTATATACTCCAAAACAGCGTAGAAGAGAGCATAGTATATTTTTTCTAAAGGATTCTACTCAGTGCCATTTTCTTTAACTTTGGGGGCCTAGATATTATTAAGATTCTTTTCGATTTGTGAAAAATTCGAATTTCGGTATTTTACATGAGAGAGCATATTTAGTTGTTGTATATACTCCCAAACAGAGTAGAAATGCGCATTGTATATTTTTTCTGACAGATTATATTCAGAGCAATTTTGCCTTTAATATTAAGGTGCCTAGATAATATTTACATTTTTTTGATTCGCTTAAATATAGAATTTCTTTATTTTACATGAGAGAGCATATGAAGTTGGTGTATATACTCCAAAACAAAGTAGAATAGGACACTGTATATTTTTCGGACAGATTATATTTCGAGCAATTTTGTTTTTAACATTGGGGTGCCTAGATAATCATTAGATTATTTTCAATTCACTTAAAATTAGAATTTCGGTATTTTACATGAGGGAGCATACTGAGTGGGTGTATATACTCCAAACATAGTAGAATAAGGCATCGTTTATTTTCTCTAACAGACTATATTCAGAGCCATTTTCTTTTAACTTTGGGGCGCCTACATAATATCTAGATTTTTTTCGATGCGAGTAAAATTAGAATATCGGTATTTTACATGAGAGAGCATACTGAGTTGGTGTATATAATTCAAAACAGAGTAGAAAAGGGCATTGTATATTTTTTCTGACAGATTATATTCAGTGCAATTTTGCTTTTAACATTCGGTTGCCTAGATAATATTTAGATTTTTTTCGATTCGATTAAATATATAATTTCTATATTTCTCATAAGAGAGCATATGGAGTTGGTTTATATACTCCAAAACAGAGTAAAATTGGGCATTGTATTCTTTTTCTGACAGATTATATTCAGAGCAATTTTTTTTTTAACATTGGGGTGCCTAGACCTTATGTAGATTTTTTCGATTCTGGTAAAATTAGAATTTTTGTATTTTACATGAGAGAGCATATTGAGTTGGTGTATATACTCCAAAACAAAGTAGAAAATGGCATTGTATATTATTTTTGACAGATTATATTAAGAGCAATTTTGCGTTTAACATTCAAGGGCCTAGATAATATTTAGGTTTATTTTGATTCACGTAAATTTAGAATTTCTGAATTTTACATAAGAGAGCATACTGAGTTGGTATATATCCTCAAAAACATTGTAGAATAAGGCATTGTATATTTTTTCTGACAGATTATATTTAGAGCAATTTTTCTTTTAATATTAAGGTGCCTAGATAATATTTAGATTATTTTTCATTTGCTTAAATATAGAATATCTTTATTTTACATCAGAGAGCATATGAAGTTGGTGTATATACTCCAAAACAGAGTAGAACAGGGCATTGTATATTTTTCTGACAGATTATATTTCGAGCAATTTTGTTTTTAACATTGGAGTGCCTAGATAATATTTAGATTTTTTCGATTCGGGTGAAATTAGAATTTGTGTATTTTACATGAGAGAGCATATTGAGCTCGTGTATTTATTCCAAAACCGAGTAATATAAGGCATTGTATATTTTTTCTAACAGAATATATTCAGAGCCATTTTCTTTTAACTTTGAGGCTCCTAAACATTATTTAGAATGTTCGATTCACGTAAAATTAGCATTAAGGTATTTTACAAGAGAGAGCATATTGAGTTAGTGTATATACTCCAAAAGAAAGTAGAAAAAAGCATTGCATATAGTTTCTGACAAATTATATTCCGACCAATTTTGCTTTTAACATTGTGGTGCCTGGATAATATTTAGATTTTTTTTGATTCACGTAAAATTATAATTTCGGTATTTTACATGAGAGAGCATACTGAGTTGGTGTATATACTTCAAAAAAGAGTAGAATAGGGCGTTTTATATTTTCTCTAACAGACTATATTCAGAAATATTTTCTTTTAACTTTGGGGTGCCTATATAATATTTAGATTTTTTTCGATTCCCTTAAAATTAGAATTTCGGTATTTTACATGAGCAGCATATTAAGTTGGTGTATATACTTTAAAACAGAGTAGAAAAGGGCATTGTATATTTTCTCTGACAGATTATATTCAGAGCAATTTTGCTTTTAACATTCGGGTGCCTAGATAATATTTAGATTTTTTTTGATTCACATAAATTTAGAATTTCGATATTTTACATGAGAGAGCACACTGAGTTGGTGTATATACTCCAAAACAGAGTAGAATAAGACAATCTATATTTTTTCTGACAGATTATATTCAGAGCAATTTTTTTTAACATTAAGGTACCTAGATAATATTTAGATTTTTTCGATTCGCTTAAATATAGAATTTCTGTGTTTTACTTGACAGAGCATATGGAGTTGGTGTATATACTTCAAAACAGAGTAGAATAGGCAACTGTATATTTTTTCTGACAGATTATATTGACAGCAATTTTGTTTTAAACATTGGTGTTCCTAGGTAATATTTAGATTTTAAGTATTCCGGTAAAATTATAATTACTGTATTTTACATGAGAGAGTACACGAAGTTGGTGTATGTACTCCAAAACAGAGTAGAAAAAAACATTGTATATTTTTTTTAACAGACTATATTCAGAGCCATTTTCTTTAAACTTTGGGGAGCCTAGATAATATTTAGATTTTTTTGATGTGCTTAAATATAAAATTTCTGTATTTAACCTGAGAGAGCATATGGAGTTGGTGTGTATACTCCAAAACAGAGAAGAATAGGGCATTGTATATTTTTTCTAACAGATTATATTAAGATCAATTTTGATTTCAACATTGGGGTGCCTATATAAAATTTAGAATTTTTTCGATTTTCTTTAATATAGAATAACTGTATTTTACATTTGAGAGCATATGGAGTTGGTGTATATACTCCAAAACAGAGTAGAAAAGGGCATTGTATATTTTTTTGACACTATATATTCACAGCAATTTTGTTTTTAATATTGGGGTGCCTAGATAATATTTACGTTTTGTTGATTCGGGTAAAATTAGAATTTCTTTATTTTACACGAGATAGAATACTGAGTTCGTGTATATACTCCAAAAAATAGTAGAATAAGGCATTGTATATGTATTCTAACAGACTATATTCAGAGCCATTTTCTTTTAACTTTGGGCGCCTAGATATTATTTAGATTTTTTTCGATTTGCGTAAAATTAGAATTTGGGCATTTTACATCAGAGAGCATATTGAGTTGGTGTATATTCTCCAATACAGAGTAAAAAAGGGCATTGTATATTTTTTATGAAAGGTTATATTCAGAGCAATTTTTTTTTTAACATTGGGGTGCAGAGATAATATTTAGATTTTTTTGATTCGGGTAAATTTAGAATTTCTGTATTTTACAATAGAGAGTATACAGAGTTGGTGTATATACTCCAAAACAGAGTAGAATAATGCATTGTGTATTTTTTTACCAGACTATATTCAGAGACATTTTCTTTTATCTTTGGGGTGCCTAGGTATTATTTAGATTTTTTTTTGATTCACGTAAAATTAGAATTTCGGGATTTTATGTGAGAGAGCATATTGAGTTGGTGTATATACTCCGAAACAAAGTAGAAAAGGGCATTGTATATTTTTTCTGACAGATTATATTCACAGCAATTTTGTTTTTAACATTGGGTTGCCTAGATAATATTTAGATATTTTTCGATTCACGTAAAATTAGAATTTTGGTATTTTACATGAGAGAGCATACTGATTTGGTGTATATACTCCAAAACAGAGTAGAATAGGGCATTGTATATTTTTTCTGACAGATTATATTCTGAGCAGTTTTTCTTTTAACATTGGGGTGCCTAGATAATATTTAGATTTTTTTCGATTCGCTTAAAAATAGAATTTCTGTATTTTACATGAGAGGGCAGGTAGAGTTGGTGTATATACTCAAAAACAGAGTAGAATAGGTCATTGTATATTTTTTCTCACAGATTATATTCAGAGAAATTTTGTTTTTAATATTGGCGTGCCTAGATAATATTTAGATTTTGTCGACTCAGGTAAAATTCAAATATCTTTATTTCTCGTGAGAGAGCATACTGAGTTTGTGTATATACTCCAAAACATAGTAGAATAAGGCATTGTATATTTCTTCTTATAGACTATATTCAGTGCCATTTTTTTCAACTTTGGGGCGCCTAGATATTATTTAGATTTTTTTCTTTTCATGTAATATTAGAATGTAAGTGTTTTAAATGAGAGGGCATATTGATTTGGTGTATATACTCCAGTACAGTTTAGATAAGAGCATTGTATAATTTCTATGACAGATTATATTCAGAGAAATTTTGCTTTTAACATTGGGGTGCCTAGATAATATTTAGATTTTTTTCGATTCACGTAAAATTAGAATTTTGGTATTTTACATGAGAGAGTATACTGAGTTGGTGTATATATTCCAAAACAGAGGAGAATAGGGCATTGTATATTTTTTTTGACAGATTATATTCAGAGCAATTTTGTTTTTAACATTGGGGTGCCTAGATTATATTTAGTTTTTTTCGATTCGGGTAAAATTAGAATTTCTGTATTTTACTTGAGAGAGCGTATTGAGTTGGTGTATATACTCCAAAACAGAGTAGAATAGGGCCTTGTATATTTTTTCTGAAAGATTATATTCAGAGCAATTTTGATTTTATCATTGGGGTGCCTAGATAATATGTAGATTTTTTTTAGATTCACGTAAATTTAGAATTTCGGTGTTTTAGCTGACAGAGCATATTGAGTTTGTGTATATACTTCAAAACAGAGTAGAAAAGAACATTGTATATTATTTCTGACAGATTATATTCAGATCAGTGTTGCTTTTAACATTGGGGTGCCTAGTTCATATTTAGATTTATTTCGATTCGCGTAAAATCAGAATTCCCGTATTTTACATTAGAGAGCATATTCTGTTGGTGTATATACTGCAAGACACAGTAGAAAAGGGAATAGTATATTTTGATCAACAGGTTATATTAAGAGTCATTTTCTTTTAACATTGGGTTCCTAGATAATATTTAGATTTTTTTCCATTAGCGTAAAATTACAATTTCGGTATTGTACATGAGAGAACATATTGAGTTGGTGTATATACTCCAAAACAGAGAATAATAGGGCATTGTATACTTTTTTCTGACAGATTATATTCAGAACTATTTTATTTTAACATTGGGGTGCCTAGATACTATTTAGATTTTTTTCGATTCGTGTATAATGGGAATTTCGGAATTGGAAATGAGCAAGCATATTGAATTAGTGTATATATTCCAAAACAAAGTAGAAAAGGGCATTGTATATTTTTTCTGACAGATTATATTCATAGCAATTTTTCTTTTTAACATTGGGTTGCATAGATAATATTTAGATATTTTTCGATTCACGTAAAACTAGAATTTTGGTATTTTACATGAGAGAGCATACTGATTTGGTGTATGTACTCCAAAACAGAGTAGAATAGGGCATTGTATATTTTTTCTGACAGATTATATTCAGAGAAATTTTGTTTTTAGCATTGTGGTGCCTAGATAATATTTAGATTTTTTTGATTCGGGTAAAGTTAGAATATCTTTATTTTACACGAGAGAGCATACTGAGTTCGTGTATATACTCCAAAAGAGAGTAGAATAAGGCATTGTATATTTGTTCTAACAGACTATATTCAGAGCCATTTTCTTTTAACTTTGGGGCGCCTAGATAGTATTTAGTTTTCTTTCGATTCACGTAAAATTAGTATTTGGGTATTTTATATGAGAGAGCATATAGAGTTGGTGTATATACTCCAATACAGAGTAGAAAAGGGCATTGTATAATTTTTATGACAGATTATATTGAGAGCAATTTTGCTTTTATCATTGGGGTTTCTAGATTATATTTAGATTTTTTCGATTTGGATAAAATTAGAATTTCTGTATTTTACATGAGAGAGCATATGGAGTTGGTGTATATACTCGAAAACAAAGTAGGAGACGGCACTGTACATTTTTTCTGACAGATTATATTCAGAGCAATATTGCTTTTAACATTGGGGTGCCTACATAATATTTAGATTTTTTTCGATTCGCTTAAATATAGAATTTCTGTATTTTACATGAGAGAGCATATGGAGTTGGTGTATATACACCAAAACAGAGTAGAATAGGGCATTGTATATTTTCTCTGACAGACTAAATTCAGAGCCATTTTTTTTATCTTTGGGGTGCCTAGATATTATTTAGATTTTTTTCGATTCGCGTAAAATTTTAATTTCGGTATTTTACATGAGAGAGCATACAGAGTTGGTGTATATACTCCAAAACAAAGTAATATAAGGCATAGTATATTTTTACTAACAGTCTATATTAAGAGTCATATTCTGTTAGCTTTGGGGTGCCTAGATATTATTTAGATTTGTTTCGATTCGCATATAATTAGAATTTCCGTATTTTACATGAGAGAGTATATTGAGTTGGTGTATATACTCCAAAACAGAGTAGAAAAAGGCATTGTATATTTTTTCTGACAGATTATATTCAGAGAAATTTTGCTTTTAACATTGGGGTGCGTAGATAATATTTAGAATTTTTTCGATTCACTTAAATATAAAATTACTGTATTTTACATGAGAGAGCATATGGAGTTGGTGTATATACTCCAAATCAGAGTAGAATAGGGCATTGTATAATTTCTCTGACAGATTATATTCAGACAAATTTTGTTTTTAGCACTGGAGTGCCTAGATAATATTTAGATTTTTTTGATTCGGGTAGAATTAGAATTTCGCTATTTTACATGAGAGAACATACTTAGTTGGTGTATAAACTCAAAAACAGAGTAGTTTAAGGCATTGTATATTTTTTCTAACAGACAATATTCATAGCCATTTTCTTTTAACTTTGAGGTACCTAAATATTATTTAGAATTTTCTACTCGCGTAAAATTATAATTACGGTATTTAAAGTGAGAGAGCATATTGAGCTGGTGTATATACTCCAAAACAGAGTAGAAAAGAGCATTGTATATGTTTTCTGACAAATTATATTCAGAGCAATTTTGCTTTTAATATTGTGGTTCCTGGATTATATTTAGAAATTTTTCGATTTGGGTAAAATTAGAATTTCTGTATTTTGCATAAGAGAGCATATGGAGTTGGTGTGTATATTCCAAAACAGAATAGAAAAGGGCATTGTACATTTTTTCTGACAGATTATATTCAGAGCAATTTTGCTTTTAACAGTGGGGTGCCTAGATAATATTAAGATATTATTCGATTTGTGTAAAATTTGAATTTTTGTATTTTACATGGGAGAGCATATTGAGTTGGTGTATATACTCCAAAACAGAGAAGAAAAAGGCATTGTATATTTTATCTGACAGACTACATTTCGAGCAATTTATCTTTTAACATTGGAGTGCCTAGATAATATTTAGAATTTTTTTAATTTGCGTAAATTTATAATGTCTATATTTTACATGAGAGAGCATATTGAGTTGGTTTATATACTTTAAAAAAGAGTAGGAAAAAGCATTGTATATTTTTTCTGACGAAATACATTCAGAGTAATTTTGATATTACCATTGGGGTGCCTAGATAATATTTAGATTTTATTTGATTAATGTAAATTTAGAATTTCAGTATTTTACATGAGAGAGCATATTGAGATGGTCCGTATACTCCAAAAAGGAGGAGAAAAGGGCATTGTATATTTTTTTGACAGATTATATTCAAAGCCATTTTCTTTCAACATTGGGGTGTCTAGATAATATTTAGATTTTTATCGATTCGCGTATAATAAGAATTTCGGTATTTTACATGTGAGAGCATATTGGGTTGGTGTGTATACTCCAAAACGAAGTAGCAAAGGGTATTGTATATTTTTTCTGACAGACGATATTCAGAGCAATTTTGCTGTCAACATTGGGGTGCCTAGGTAATATGTAGATTTTCTTTGATTCAGGTAAATTTAGAATTTCGGTATTTTACATGAGGGAGCATATTGAATTCGTGTATATACTCAAAAACACAGTAGAAAAGGGCATTGAGTATTTTTTCTGACAGATTATATTCAGAGCAATTTTGCTTTTAACATTGGGGTACCTAGATAATATTTTGATTTTTTTCTGTTCGTGTAAAATGAGAATTTCTGTATTTTACATGAGAGAGCATATTGAGTTCGTGTATATAATCCAAAACAAAGTAGAAAAGGGCACTGTATATTTTCTCTGACAGATATTGTTCCGAGAAATTTTGCTTTTTACATTGGGGTTCCTAGATAATATTTAGATTTTTTTCTATTCGCATATATTTAGCATTTCGGTATTTTACATGAGAGAGCATATTGAATTGGTGTATATACTCCAAAATAGAGTAGAAAATGGTATTTTATATTTTTTCTGACACAATATATTCAGAGCCATTTTCTTTTAACTTTGGGGTGCCTAGATAATATTTAGATCTTATTCAATTAGCGCAAATTTAAAATTTCGGTATTTTATATAAGAGAGCAATTTCAGTTGGTGTATGTACTCCAAAACAGAGTAGAAAAATTCATTGTATATTTTTTCTGACAGATTATATTCAGAGCTATTTTCTTTTAACATTGGTTTTCCTACGTAATATTGAGATTTTTTTCAATTCACGTAAAATTAGAATTTCGGAATTTTAGATGAGAGAGCATATTGATTTGGTGTATATACTCCAAACGAGAGTCGAATAGAGCATTGTATATTATTTCTGAACAGATTATATTTAGAGCCATTTTGCTTTTAACATTAAGGTGCCTTGATAATACTTAGATTTTTTTCGATTCAAGTGTATTTAGATATTCGGTATTTTTCATGAAAGAGAATATTGAGTTGGTGTATATACTCCAAAACAGAGTAGAAAAGGCATTGTATATTTTTTCTGATATATTATATTCAGAGCAATTTTGCTATTAACATTGGGGTGCCTAGATAATATTTAGATTTCATTTGATGAGCGTAAATTTATAATTTTGTTATTTTACATGAGAGAGCATATTGAGTTGGTGTATATACCCGAAAACAGAGTAGAAAAGGGCATAGTATGTTTTCTATGACAGATTTTGTTCCGAGAAATTGTGGTTTTTACATTGGGGTGCGTAGATAATATTTAGATTTCCTTCGATTCCCGTATATTTAGAATTTCGTTATTTTCCATGAGAGAGCATATTGAATTGGTGTGTATAACCCAAAATAAAGTAGAAAAAAGCATTGTATATTTTCTCTGACAGATTATATTCAGAGCCATTTTCTTTTAACATTGGGGTGCCCAGATAATATTTAGACTTATTTCATTTTGCGTAAATTTACAATTTCGGTATTTTACATGAGAGAGCATATTGAGTTGGTGTATATACTCCAAAAAAGAGTAGAAAACGGCATTGTATATTTTTTATGACAGATTATACTCAGAGCAATTTTTCTTTTAACATTTGGATGCCTAGATAATATTTAGAATTTTTTTAATTTGCGTAAATTTATATTTTCGGTATTTTACATGAGAGTCCATATTGAGTTGGTGTATAATTCCAAAACAGAGTAGAATAGGGCATTGTATAGTATTTATGACAGATTATGTTCAGAGCAATTTTGTTTTTAACATTGGGGTGCCTAGATAATATTTTGATTTTTTTCAATACACCTAAAATTAGAATTTTCGTATTTTACATGAGAGAGCATAGTGACTTGGTGTATATATTCCAAACAGAGTAGAATAAGGCATTGTATATTTTATCTAACAGACTATATTCAGAGCCCTTTTCTTTTAACTTTGGGGTGCCTAGATAGTATTTAGATTATTTTCGATTCGC